>NC_081824.1:312204955-313404955 GCF_030867095.1 Alligator mississippiensis
CCAGCATGACAGTCTCCTCCATCCCAATTTCATCTCCCAGCATGAGCCTCCCAGTGTCAGAGGAGGATCTGGATCTGGAAGCAGGGGCCCTGACTGCCTTAGCAAAAGAAATTCTGGGAATTTCAACTCTCAAAGTTCCCCTAGAGCCTGGTCTCCTCTGGAAAACACCTTGGAGGAGATTGAGGATGTGGAGGCAAGTGGCTCAGCTGAGTCAGCTCCTCCTGTTGTTGTGCCTTTGCCTGCTGAGGAGGGGGATAAGGCAGGATTCCCACCCTCAACCCAGAAGTGGGGCTAGTAGTGTAGTGAGGGATCATTTTGAGGTGGCAGATGATCCCAAGTGTGCTACATGCCAGCACTGCCAAAGGCAGATCAGCCGGGGCAAGGAGGTGAAACACTTCACCACTACGGTGATGCTGCTGCATCTCAGGAGGCAGCACCCCCTTGCCGTTTCTCCTTCTCAGCCTGGCACCAGTGGGAACATGTCCAAAGGGAAGTCCCCCTCTTGCTCCAGAGCAGAGGCAAGACACCCTGGAACAGTGGGGGAAAGCCGCAGACAAATGGGAGCATGTTCTGAAGGAGAGCAAGGTCACACAGAGCATTGGGGAGATGCCTGCTCTGGATGTCCAGCCCTTCTCCTTAGTTGAGCAGCCAGGGTTCAGGTGGCTCATGGCCCCATCCAACAAGTGCCCGCGTGCACCACCCTTAGCAGGACGGTGGTGCCCTCCCTGAATGAAGCATGCAGGGAGTACTTAAGGGAGGAGCTGCACAAGGCACTTCACCTCAGATATTTAGAGCTGCTGGGGTGGAGATCATGCCTAACTCTCCCTCGCAGGGCACTGGTGCAATCAGTCAGGCAATCGGTGGGCTCTCCTGGTGATGAATGAGTGATGAATGAGTCCCACATGGCAAGGGAGATCATAGTGGCCGTGAACCGCATGGTGCGGGGGTGGCTAATTGGGCAGGGCAAGCCCACTCATGCATTCATGGTCACTGACAATGGGGACAATATGGTCAAGGCAGTCCATGATGCCAACTTTGTTGACATCCGCTGTGTGGCACACAAGTTCCACTTCATAGTCAAGGATGCTGGTGATGGTGCCATCACTACCACCCAGCTGATTTAAAAATGCAGGAAGGTGGTGGGCTATTTCCACTACAGCATCAAGGGGGGCAAGATACTCTGGGAGAAACAGGTAGAGCTGAGCATCCCACAGCACAAAATCATGCAGGATGTCGAGACTCGGTGGAACTCCGCATACCTGATGCTGGAAAGGCTGGTGAAGCAACAGAAGATCATCCATGAGATGGCCTTGGTTGGGGAGATTGGGATCAGCGGCCCCCTTAACAAAGTGGAGTGGGATGCCATCTCCCAGATCTTGGTGGTCCTCAAGCCCTTCCTTTCAGACACTGAGACCCTCAGCGTTGGCAAAGCCCTTGTTAGCCAAGTGAACCCCATAGTGAAGGAGCTTGAGAATCAAATGGAGAAGTTCTAGGGGATTAATGTTCCTGACTGAAGCAAGCTGCTTTCTCCAGAGGTGCAAACACTGGTGAAGCAGCTGAAGGAGGGCATCAAAAAAATGGCTTGATCCCCTGCAGTCCAGTACAGTCCATGTGCTGGTGGGCATGTGCAACCTGAGGGTGAAGGGGAGCATGTGCAGCACCAAAACCCTTAATTACTGGATGGAGGTGCTGGTGAATAGAGTCAGGGAGGCAGAAGGGTAGAGGCAAGGGGACATGGAAGAGGGGCATCCATTTTCCCATGCTAGTACTCCCAGCACCAGCCAGTCTCCTCCATGCCAGCTGCTGCCAATACGGGCCAAGGGCATGACTTCAATGCTGGAGTCCAGAGGCACTAGACCCCAGCCTTGAGCAGGTAGCACTGAGGCTTTGGTGGCTATCTATCTTGCCACGGACATGGAGCCACTGGACTGTGACCTCTTGGCCTACGGGGGAACCCAAAGCCAGGTGTGGTAGGATCTGGCCACAGCTGCCCAGGAACACCTGTCTCATTCACCAACCAGTGTTCCAAGCAAGAGGCTGTTCAGCATTGCTGGGGATGTTGTGACACCCCACTGTAGCTCCTTGGATCTTGGTTTGGTGGAGCAGCTGATGTTCCTCAAGGTGAACCTGCTACTGCTGGGGTTCCCCGACAGAGTGAATGCCTCACTCTGTATGCACCTATTTCCCTTTATAAAAAAACCCCAAAACATTTAATGCCCCACTTTCAAAGCTGGAGGTGGCACTTACTGCATTACTAACCAGCAGGGGAACATATCCCTACTGAGCTCCCATGCCAGGATGAACTTGGAGGTATGGGCTGGGGCTATGGGGAAGGAGGAGACCCCAGATCCTGGGCATGACCTAAAACTGCACCCTGCCAGGGTCAGGAGGCCTGGTGGGACTCCCAGTGACACAGCAGCCCCCAAGAAATTCCAGGACCGCAAACTTCCATGGTGAAAGGTGGGTGGGAGTTGCCTTATAACCTCCAGGCACCACACGCATGCACAGTCCTAGCTAGGGAAAGCCCAGACCAGGAAGATTTTTGAGAGGCCTGAGGCTTGCTGGTTGCAGTGGAGTTGTGAGGCTCCAGATGAGCTTAGCTGCCTGGGGTGCCATCTGCAAGGTATGAGCTACAGTGCTAGGGGAGGTATGGAGCTGCAGGATGGGTGCATGTCACACTTAGAAATTGGGGGCCTAAATGGGCAACTTCCTGCCTGGGAAACATCTGAATTGGTTTTCCACCCAGGCATGGCAGTTGAAAGATGGGTGGACAGTTGGCCCAGAAACAGGTGGGTGGGCTGAGATCTCACCCACACTGGGAAGGCCCCCTGCTCTTCCTGGATGGAAGGAATAGTGAAGAAGCCAGAGTCTGGCATGCAATGCAGACAAGAAAGCCAGTCAGTGAAAATGTAAATTAAGGTGTCAGAGGATGAGGGACAGGCTGGGGTGGAGGGTAAAAGTGGAGACCTACCTGGGGAGTCAGATGTTAGGCACATTATAGTGGGTCATAAATCCAATGTCTATATTGAATCCATGAATTTCTGTATCTAGGGGGGGTAGATGAAGTGAAGTTCATAGGCTCATCTGTGAAAAGTGGTTTATAAATTCCCTTTGAGGATCAGGCCTGAGAGATTGGAGACAGAGTGGATTTTTTGTGAGAAATGTGCCCCGATGGGTAGTTGGGTATTCTTATCTGTAACAGATTGAATTAATATGTTGGCAGGTTTTGCATTTCTTGCATGGCATGGTCTGGATCCATTCAGTGTCTTTTGGGCTGTAGGAAGTTGGCTTGTGGTGATGAGGTTAGGGAGGTTCGGTGCTTGTTTGAATTTACAAACCACTTTTGACAGACGAGTCTATATCCACACAGGAAGAGCGCACACACACCAACTAGATGCTTCCTCATTCTGATGAAGGGGTTTTAAACCCAAAAGCTTGCTAAGATATAGTTCTCCAACTATTCCATTGGTGTAATAAAAGATATCAGAGGTACCCTCAACTGGTCTGTGCTGGGACAAAGAGGGGTCAAAGGGCCAGGGACCCACTGAGAGGAATGACCAGAGCAAGAGGCTCGGGATTCTGACTGGCCTGAAGGTAAGGCCAGGGCCTAAAAGGGAGCCAAAGGTCCCAGAGAGGGGACCACAGCTGGAGGGGGTGAAGGATGCAATCTGTGAGGCATGGGCAACAGTGTAAGGGAAAGTGCAGAATGGATGTCACCTCAAAACACCTAAATGGGCAGCCTCCTGCCTTGGAAATATCTGAATCAGGTTTTCATCAAGGCATGGCAGGAAAGAGGGGCAGGCGGCTGGCCCAGAAACAGGTGGGCAGGTGGAGATCTAACCGGCATCAGGAAGGCCACCTGTTACAGGCTAATATCCCTGCTGGTTTCATCCCACTGTGCCTTAAACATACACACAAAGTCACACATCACAAGTTTTGCTTTGAACAGTTTGATGTGCAGTGCAGTTCTCCACAAACCCCTATACATATCTGCTTGAAACCTGGCAGGCTTCATGGCCTCAGAATGGGCTACCATCTCTGAAGTTTTCATCCCACTGAGCCTTAACATACACACAAAGTCACACACGGCATGAGTTTTGCTTTGAACAGTTTGAGGTGCAGTTTCCCAGAAATCCCTGCACCTATCTCCTTGAAACTTGGCAGGCCTCATGCCTGCAGAAGGCACTACCAGTCATGCTGTTTCCATCCAAATCTGCCAAAAACGACAACATTATAGGTATTTCAGTGATTACCCATTATAGTTTATGGCTGAATCACCGAATCTCTCCGAATCAGCACCAAATCTTCCAAAGCTGATTCAGCCAAATTGGTTCGGGGCAGTGATCTGAATCCCCGAATCAAATCACTATCCTCTGACTTGGCCGAATCTGAATCAAATCGAGTACTTCCCTATTCACATAGGCCTACCATGGACCCACACTCCATGTGTAATACAATTAGAAACTGTGCATAAGTGCCAAAAATGCCACTTATACAGCAGATAAACTGCTATTTAGGCACATAAAGGATAACAGCATTTGGTCCCAAGTGACTGACAGTGGGATAGCTGTGGAACAGTTGGAAACAAATATTGTATATTAACTTTTACAGCTTTGTATGTTATTGCCCCAAACAGAAACAATCTAAAATATCATAACAGAAATGTCAGAGCATTCAGAATGTTTACAAATAATTTAAACTGGTGTGTTGGTAAAAAACACTATTTTCAAAAGACCTTAGATATATTGTTTGTTGTCAGTTACATAATCTCTTTCCAATATTTATGTACAGAATAAGAAAGATCAATCAAGATACAGCTAAACTGCTGAGAAAAATCACTCCAATTGTGCAATGTAGAACCTTTTATTCACCTTATTCTAATCATCTCCTAAATGCATTCATCAGAAGCATTTCAATTAGGTACCTTACCTAGGGTTTGTTTCATTTTTTTTAAATCCATGGCATTTAGATAAAGTGTATAAGGAGATCATTAAATAGGAGAGCAAATCCCATTGATCCAAATCCCATTGAAATCACTGAAAACGTCTCTCAGATTTCAGTAGATTTTGGAGCAGATTCAGTGAGAACCATTTATAAGATTTATTTCAATGTCCAACACAGAAATAAAGTAAATATTAAGAGTAAATAATATCTTAACACCCCTATAATTTAAAGGAGAAAAGAATAGATTTTAGTACAGGAAATATGGGGATGCACAAGTGAGCTGTGCAAATCATGCTGCATTTGCAGTTCACAATATAATTGTTCAACTCAGTGGGATCAATCTGCATAATGACATTTAGCCATAGAATTTTGAGTTTTATGAACCTAAAGCATCAAACCGACACCCAGATAACCAGTTTAATCTTTCTACAAAGAACAAGGGAATTAGTGAAAATTAAGCAAATATTTGGGGTCTTTTCAGGGACCCCAAACCAGAGGAAGTTATGAATACTTTTGCATTTCCCTTTGAAATGTGTTCATATCAAATGAGGTCAAGCTTCTATTCCTACCTTTCTGAATAAACAAAAGAAAATTATTTACATCTCCAGGCCTCTTTACCAGCTGGATTCATGTCTGAAAGAATAAATATCAGTAAGACATCCATGTATCAAAGACCTGTAACTGCAAATGATTATTCCTGAACTAAATTATTCATTTATATTATGGCAACTGAGAAAAGTAGTAGGCAAGTTTAGAAATAGGAGCATAAGGAAACAGTCTGTTCTTGAGTTCAAGTTCTCAGAACCAACTGATATGTTCATTATACCATCATAATGAACATATATTATAAAATACATAAGCTTATAATAATTTTCTATTTGAAGCAATTGGCCAAGACCCAGTCATTTGTACTTAAAATATTAAGGCCCACATTTTGAGCAAGAACAAGTGATGTGTGGGTTCTTTAATATGGGTTTTTTAAACTGTGGAATTTAGTTTGTAGAAAGCAATAAGGAGTTCTGTCATTTAAACTAGTAACCTAACTGAGACGTGGGTGAATGAGGCCCCTTCTACATATTATATCTATTGCACAATTACCTTATTAATTGGGCAATACATTTAGACTGGCTACATGAGAAAATTAACTATTATACTTTAAAAAGGTCCAACCGCTATAAAGTCATTGCTCAAAATGTGCAATAACTTTATAGCTGGTTTAATTTGCATGTGTAGGCAGTCTGTGGCTGGCAGAGGGCAGTAGGTGAGATCTGTCATACATTGCAATCTCAGCCCTGAGGTTCTCCACAAACCTGCCCAGCTAGGAAACTACAGCAGTGCCCCATCACTGTGGGAACTGAGAATCCCACAGCTGACCGGGCTGCCCATGGGGCACACCTGGGGCCATGAGTCCCACATATGATGGGGCTCTCAATCTTGGCTGTGCCACACATGCAACAGGGACCAAGAATCCCTGCACTGAGAACCTCCACAAGCGCAGCTGGGACTGAGAACCCCTGACAGGGATTTCAGACCAAGGGCCCCACCAGGTGCAAGGATTCTTGGTCCCAGCTGCATGTGGCTCCTGACAGCTGGAAGCCTGCCTCTTGCCAATGCAGGGAAAGCCCAGGATTGGGCTTCCTCTACAGCACAAAAACATGATCAGATCTAATGTGGCAAGGCAGGAGGCTCCACTGTATAGATCAGGCCTTAGATCCAATCACACCTTTACCTGTACATGTAGAGGGGGCCTGAGGTGCCAGCACCATGTGCTGATTTAGAAAGAAGCAAAATGGTGACTCACAGAACAAACTGCTGGTTACATCTTTGCTCTGAATAGCAACTCTCTAAGTTATAAAATGCCCCACCCAAAAGGCTATCCTTAGAAGCAGTTGTTCACCACCAAATATTCTGTTTAGTGTAATGTGAATATTTTTCTTCTTTATTCTATAATAAAATACACACATTTCCATGTTGGTGTTGGAGCTGATCAAAATCCTTACAAACATTTTGCAGTACAACTAAGTTCATTCGCTTTGAAAGAGGTAGAGATAACAAATCAAAATATGCCCTTATGCAACCTATTTGCATTAGAACTTGCGTTTAAATACTGTATTCCACAAAATTGGACAGGGAAAGCAAACATCTTGCATAACCTTTGTTGATAAATTTATCATGAGAGAAACACAAAACTTAACTTTTTTACACAAAACTTAACACAAAACTTTTTTACACTCCAAAGGTATTTGAAATTTAGAATTTAAAATTAAGTATACCCTAGACTATCCATTGACAAAAGGATTAGGATGAAATCAGAGTCTCCAAATCTTACCTAGAAATAGAAAGAGAAAAATAAAATAGAATACATTTTAAGTTGCCATGTATTAAAAGCACACACATTATAAATATTAGGGCTGTGAGAAACAACACCATTTTGTTTTGACTTCTGTTTCACTGTTTCAAAGGGACAGTGTTTTGTTTCATCATTTTGTTTCATTTCAAAGCACTGTTCCATTTCGTTTCGTCAAAACTGTTTTGCTGTTTGGACACGTTTCGCCAATAGGCTATAATGGGGAATCATGAAAATGCTTAACACTTTGCTATTTCTTGCCCGATTCAAATGAAAACTACAGGGATGATAACCCCTTCTGAGGGCATGCATCCTGCCAAGTCTCAAGGAGTTAGGTGTAGAGGTTTTTGGGAAACTGCACCTCAAACAGTTGAAAGGAAAACTTGTATCACTTGCCAGCTGCGGCAGCCTCCTGTCATCCCACATGCAGATCTGGGGACCCGCACCCCCAGGAGGGCTGTGGGGCTGCGCTGGACTCCTCCTGGGGGTGTGAGCTTCCAGATCTGTGCACAGGATGACAGGAGGCTGCCGCTGCCAGCTGGGACCAGAGCTGGGCGCAGCCTACACTGAGTGCTGGGAAGACTGTTGCTGCCGCTGGCCCCAGCTGGCAGCAGCAGCAGCAGCATGTTGTCATCCCACATGCAGATCTGGGGGCCCGCACCCCCCGGGAGTTCTGCGGGCTTGTGCCAGAGTCCTCCTGGGATTGTGGGCCCCCGGATCTGTGCATGGGATGACAGCAGGCTGCTGCTGCCAGCTGGGACCAATGCTGAAGCTAAGCAAGCTTGGCTTCGAAACTCGAAACATTTTGAAACTTTTGAAATGTTTTGAGTGTCCTCGTTTTGTTTTGAAGGCGTTTCAAAGCCTTTTGTTTCTTTACAGTTTTGCTGTTTTGAGCTTAAAACATGTAGAAACAGCTTCGAAATGAAACACCCGGTGAAATTTCACACAGTCCTAATAAATATACATTGTTTCCCAATATTGGATAGTCATCGGAATATCTACTCCAAGAAAGTGGAGTGATACATCTCATACATACTTTAATTCTCTCTCCCTAGAACAGCTAAATCCATTTCTATTTCTTCATCAGAAAAGTAGAAAAATCAATATTGTGTTAAATATTCCTATTCATTATGGTGAAATCAATTTCATGATAAAACCCACATTCATCTGGCATATGTAGAGTGATCTAGTCATTGTTATCCTTTGTACAGTTTTAGTAACTGAATTGTAAGAGGGCAATGTAGATACTGAGAATTAAATGTCTTATTGCCTTTCCTCTTGTACAGTCAGCTTCAGAAAAGACATGATGAAATAAATCTTAAAAGTAAATGGCTTCTTCCTCTGCCAAAAATTAGTACAACCTTCACTAAAATAAAGTTACTACTACTACTGTTACTACTACTATTATTAAAAAGAATTAAATAAATCTCAAGTTCACTTAAGGAATAATATTCTATCAAATTGTAATAATACCATTTTTTTCCACCTCACAGTAATTCCTAACAACTTACATATAATAAAATCTAACAACGTAAGACATATGAGCTGTCAAAAGCAGAAGGTCAGAATGATGGACTTTATTTACATGCATATATTTTACTTAGAGACAGAGAGAGAGAAAGTTGATTTAAAAGCTTATTATAGTCCTAAACCTATGGAATTGAGAGAAACTATAAATTTTATAGAGAAGCAAGTAAATTATCAACATTCCTCCCAAACATTTACTTAGGCTTTAAACAAACAGAATAAGTTAGCACAGTAAAGGTGAGATTTCTTTCAATATTTATATTAGGCAGGATTTTAGACAGGATAAATTGTCAATATTATTAAACCAAAACTTCTTTTAAAACAAAAGGATTGCCCTTAAATTATACACCTCGAACACTCACTCAGACACAGGACAGATAAAAAAAGAGTTATCATTAGATAGATATTGTAAAGTCCTTTCCTTGGTTCCAAACTCATTTTTGCATGTCAGCCCCACAAAGGAGCCCTGGATTGAGGCCCCAGGTATATTTGACACCCCTGTTCTAGGCCGTACTAGAACTTAATGGGCAGGCTCGAGAAGTCATTTACATGAGACAGGCCTCCAAGATTCTCTGAAAAATATCTGGAACTATACTAAGCCCACAAAGGGACAGAAGCCACTTTAACTCCCTTTACCTTCACCTGCAACTTCTCTGCTGAGGTTCTTATGGTATGTCTTTACTTCAGCAATTGTAGCACATGCAGAAACCCCTGGGCTATATGTTTGAAATACCCATGGTTGCATGGGTGCTGATAACTCATACTGAGCTCAACTATTAACTGTCTTAGTACTTACCCAGCTTTTGGGATTAATTTCAGTCTGCACTGAACTCCCTGCTGCCACAGCTAAACAGCTACAATTACCCAAGAAACATAGGCTTAGATAAACACAGAATCTTTAAACCAAATCTGCTAAGGGCACATTTCCCTGGTACTTTGCTTTCCAAAGCTCGACACTGATCTGCCTCTAAGATCTACAAAGATGCCAACTTGAAGAGATAAAATCATGAAAAGTAAGAAACAGAAATTTATCTGTAACAGGACAAGGATTTCAGAAAGAACAAAATTTGTACAAGTGAGAGAAGTAAAACTTACTTTTAACTTTCCCAGATATACAACAACTACAGGAACATAATGGAAAAGAGGGAGTGGGCAGCAGTGGTGGGGGAAGTGGGGTGGGGTGGGGTGGGGTGGGGTGAGAGAAAAAGCAATGGCAACAGGAAAAAGAAGAGAAAAGCAAGAGAGATGCAATCTCTATGGGGTGGGAGGAAAGGGAGGTGGGAAATAACCAAATGCTTAATAAGTGGGGAAGAAAATTAGACTGACATGTGGATTTGCTAACAGTACTTAAAAGCTGCTCAGAAACTATGTTGATTAACCCAATTTAAAAAACTTAGATTCATTGATAGAGGCTAGATTCCTTAACTAGAGAATACATATCTTAACATTAGATCCTATAATTAAGTTCCTATACAACTGAAATATGTTAAGAAGCATGATTAAATTAGATAAGGGAAAAAAAAATCACTGAGGAGGCAGTGATCCAAGTAACAACCATATTCTAGGAAAAAGATTAATGATAGCAAGGAAAAAAATAGATTCAAGGTGTTTAAAGGTGAAGACTTGAGGCTTTGTCTTTGGAAGTGAAGGCAGAGCACAAACTTGCATTTTATACATCAAGAACGAAACAGTGATTGAATAAGAGGTTTATTGTGTAGACTGTGTATTGTTTATTGTGTAGATAAACTCCAAGTTGCCCAAATATAAATAAATCCAGTACAGTATGTTACAAAATACGTACACACACAGGTCAACAGAAGTTAAAGGTTAGATTAAAAACCCTGCTATTAATACAATAAAAGTGATACCAAATTCGCCCAAGAGCTGCATGAAGATTATGTCTAGTAAGCAAAAGGACTGCTTCCAAAACAATGAACTTTAGTGAAGTGAGATTCTGCCCACCCTTTGGGATATTTCTAATTTGATACTGATGCCAAGAAAACAGATAGACCAAAATACTGTATTTACCCATATCCAAGACAGCCCCCAATAATCCAAGATGACATGGACAATTTAAAAATTTGTTATAATTTCCACATATAAAATCTAATTATTACTATGGCGACAGGCGGGGGCCATGTTCCATGCCCCAGGCTGCAGTGGGGAATGGAGCCTGCTGAGCAAGGGTAAGCAGTAGGGGGGCAGCAGGAGGTGGGCAGAGGGTGAAGGTAGTAGGGGCATGCATAGAGGCAGGTAGCAGCTGTGGCTCCAGCCCAACCCCAGGTCAGGGCTGAAGCCACAGCTGCAGCAGCTGTCTACCTCATCTGGCTTTCCCCCACCACATTAAATGGGAAAAAATCCTCATCTTGGAATCCAGTAAATGCAAAAAGTGAGATTTACTGTCACAGCTGCCACTCTAGCACCTTCTAGGATGCCAGGATCCAGAGTGGCATCCATTGAGCCTTCATCCCCTTTCAACATGACCTGAGCAAATTGAACCCAAGAGACGAATTCTCGTATCATTTCCAAGCCTTGACTACCACCAGGAATGAGAAACATACATTAATGTCTTTGTCTCCTTCTCTTCCTATCCTTTTTGCTTTTTGTTATCAAGAGTTCTGCCAAGACTCCTTCTTTTGCAGCACTGCTGCAAACCTGTAGCAAGAGAGGCAGTTTAACCCCCCCACCAAACAGAACAGCCCAACAATGGAACAAGTTTGCCAAATCTCAGACTGGCTGAAAGGTACAGCACAGTCTTATTTTCCTCTGCAAGCTACACTGCAAGTAAAAGCATCCAAACAGAAGCAGCATTGCCTAACTTTGCTATTCTTTTCACTCCTCTTGTTATTCCATCTTCAAGAAAGCAGAACCAAACAACAGCAACATCAGCACTTCCGGACCATCTCAAATCACTCTCTCTTTTTCCAGTCAAAAAAGTTAATGCCATCTTTAATACCATGTAAGAGGCTGTCAACAGTGGGTTTTCCATATAAAACTCTACAGCGCAAGTGAAAGAGAATAAATGATATTGTCAAAATAAAAACCTTACTTAACTGTTTAGACTTTCAATGCTCTGTTTAGATTTTCAATGTTTGCCTTCTTGTGCCCTTTAGAAACAGCTAAAATAAATTAATAAGGATTGCTTGCTATGGGACTAAACAAGATGAGGTCTTTGCCCTCAGTGACAGAGTTCACATAACAGCTTTGACTCAGAAGCCCATTTATTTTATGAATAATTAACAAAACAAGGGGCTGATCATCATGCCATGCTCCTCTAGTCTCTCACCAGTTATTCTTTCTGTCCAACAAGATAAAGGGAAAAGAAAATCTCTTATTTCTTTGGGGACAGCTCTTTAGCCTGGAGAGAAAATAGGTGATAAAAAAGAAATTCTACACATCCATCCTAAGTCAACCTTTCTGGGGAACTGGGAGAAAATAATGCAATGCTAAAATCCCTCACCAACTAGAAGTGATAGGAGAAAGGAGAAGGGAAGACAAAAAGTTGACAAATACTTTTGACTTCATACCTTACCTATCTGACATCATGTTGAAGGAGCAGGCAGAAAAACGGGCTGCCACTTGTCCATCAAACTGGTCCTGCCTAGCTATGTATTTTAAGATACCATTCATTTTAATACAAAAATATGAAGAGATAAGTTATTTTGTTTCCAATGAAATAGAATTATCCATTATCCAGTCTGTTGCTTTCCCTGACACCCCCACACACTTTTCTTTTGCTCTGTTCATGAGAGATGATTTCAGACCATTTTTTTCAACCATACTGCCATCAATTGTGAACTTGGCAGCCCTGGCCACCACCTCTGCCACTCACCCACAGCCAGGCAGAGATGGGGTTAATTCCTCCCTCTGTCCCCTATGCCCCATGGGACTGCAGCTGGGGTCCCCCAGCCCCAGCTGTGGCTTCTATTGCTCCCTGCATGGGACGAGCAGCAAAATAAGCCCCCAGGGAGGAAATAAACCTGTATCCTGCCCCCTTTGCCTGACGGGGACATTCTGGCCAGCTTCTGGCCATGTCCTTATCCCTGCCACTAGAGTGGTGAGGGGGGAGGGACCCTAACAGGAGCAGTGGTGATGGTGTCCTAGGGAGTGCAAGCCTCTTCCCAGCAGTGGGGGTTGCACTGCAGGCTGGAGCTGGGTAGGCAGACCTACAACAAACTGTGCAGGGTGAGCAGTGGCACCAGGGCTTGGAGGGGTGACCAAAGCCCCCGAAACTTCCCATAGCATGCCACTGCCACTTGCTCTGCACAGTCAGTGGCAGCTCTGCCCAACCTGCTTCTGCCCCTGACTACACTGAAGCCGCCTGGGAAACCATGATGGGGCTCATGCCATGTGAGGGTCACCACCCTTACTGCTCCAGTGGCAGGGGTGGGGGCATGGCTAGAGACCAGCCAGCATGTGCCCCTAAGGCAAAGTGGAGGAGGCTTATTCTGTGGCTCACCTTGCACAAGGAGCATTCAGCAGAGGCAGTGGCCAGGGTTGGCAGACCCCAGCTACAGTCCCACAGGGACAGAGGGGGAGGAGGGGGAATTAACCCCCTCCCTGCCTCCTTTGCCTCAGGGTGTGATGCCAGCTAGCCTCTGGCTATGCCCCCACCCTTGCTGCTGTAGTAGCAAGGGGGGAATGCCAGACAGACCCCAACCCAGGTCCATGCCAGTGAGAAAAGGAGGGAGGAATTAAACCCCACTCCCTGGCCAGTTCTTTTGAGGCTACTACCAGGCATGCCCTCCCCCACAGCTTCCCAGAAGCTTAGGGCCCACTCTAGCGCCCCCTGGCCTCTGGTCTGAGCCACTGCAGGCATGTGCCTGCATTTCCTGAGTCAAAAGGGAATGTCTAATCACTTGCAAATTGGTTCAATCTAGGCAGGTTAGACTAACCTGCAAAGATTGAATCAATTCAGGCTCCAGGTTGTGAATGCCTGTCTCTAGCCCTTAGGGACTCAGAGCAGAAATCATTGTGCCTCTTTAGAATTATCACACAGCTCTAACTGTGTAGGTGACTCTATATCATAAGCTAATTTAGGCTAAATTAACCTCCTTTAGCATCCAAATATTCTGCCTTGCTTTTCTGTAGAAGATTTAAATTTTGTCAAAATTATGTGACATAACCCATCACTTGCATATGAAGTGCATGGGCACACATATACTGGCTACAAATAGCTTGTTTACAGCTGCATGGCTCAGGATAGATGAGTACAGCACCAGCCACAGGTGCTGGTTTCAAGCAGGTGCCAGAATGGTAGCCTCCAGAGAACCTGAATTTTCCACAGCAGCAACAGCTTGTACCACTGCAGCAGCCCCTGTGCAAGGAGGTAGCACTCAGCATCTTTCCCCTTTCCTGTGCTTGGAACCTCCTTCCTGCCCTCTTCCTCCCAATGTTCTTATTTATGCCTTTACTTTTCTGCATTTCTTGGTACTCCCCTTTTCAAAATCCTGAATCAGCCTATGGTATAAAGCCTCAGGCATTTTTACCACCCAGAATTTTCCAAATGTGGACTGCACTATTACTGAAGACCAATATGAACAGTTTCTCTGCATTCCAGAACTGTTCCCTTTTGACCCATGTGTTGATGGCCACAGTAAAAGTTAAGATTTTGAACATAACACCTTACTTACAAAATTTAAATGAACAGGTGCTATAGATCTGAAAAAATAAACTTACTGGGTTCAAGGACAATAAGAAACAACAATAATTGAAGAGATAAAATAGTTCTTGAAACTGAGCTCTTGGTTTTGGACAGTATTAGGTAAGTCAAAGAATTCTTTTAAACTATGGGTTCTAGCACATGACCTCAGAATCTGTATAAAATCGTATATAAAATGTTGTTTGATAAACTGAAGATAACTTGACCAAAAATACACACCTATTCCTCATAGATAAGTGTGCTGTGAGGAGCTGATAATAAAGTTAAAAGTAAGAAAAATAAGGGCTACGAATTGTGTTGTAATTACTTTATATATTGGCTATAAGTATCCCTGTTAACTATGATAGGCAATTTTGTTGAAACTCTTTAGATATATAGTAGTAGTTGTAAATACTTTGGAGGAGAGGATTAAAATCTAAAGGGATCATGTTAAATTAAAGAACTGAGCTACAGACAATAAATGATATTCAGCAAAAATAAATGGAAGGTGCTAAACAGAGAAGGGAAAAAATAAAAAAGGCAAAAATGCAGAATGTGGGATTAAACTGGTTTTCCAGTAGTGCTGCTATGAAGAATTTGTGGATTATGGTGAATCACGAATAGGACACAAGACAGTAATGAAATACTGTCACAAAAATGCAAATACAAGTTTTGGTTGCTTTAATGAAAGCATTGCAATGAAAGATGTGGAAGGTGATAATCCTATACTACTCAGGGCTGTTTAGACATTACCTTGACTATAGCGTCCGTTTTTAGGTATTGCATTTTAGGAAGCATTTGAAGAAGCTGGAGGACATACAGAGACAAGCAAAGATGCTAAAGGGTTTGGAAGGGAAGCATGTGAGAAAAGGTTGAGAAAACAGTTATGCTTCTTTTCCAGAAAAGGAGATTAAGCAGGGAACATGATTAGCAGTTTTCAAATATTTGTTCTCCTTTACCATAGGCAAGGGGCACTGGGTTTAACAAAGGAGATCTAGATCAAACTTCAAGAAAAAAAATTCTTATTAACTGTTAAAATAATGGAATAAACTGCCTAGGGAAGTTATGGAATCTTCTTCTTTAATTGTTCTAAAGAAGCTAAATAGGTATCTCTCCAGGATAATTTACAACGTCACAAATTTTTCCTCTAAATCCATTCAACTCTTCAAATCTATTAAGATAATAAATCAATGTACACATTAAACTGGAAAAAGGAGAGTTAAAATTAAACTCTCTTTGCTCCCTAGCTAGCCACAAAGGGAATTCTTTGGTGCACTACCCCTACCTAGTAACTCCAAGAAGTTTAAAGAATGTAGATATTGTGAAATAATATTCATTGAAAAGAAGAGTTTGAACTTTTCCTTCACATTTCTGGCTTGAAATCAACTATAACTACCCAGAAAATACAAGAAAAGAAAAAAAGACCAAAGCACTATTGGGAACAGCTCAATGTAGCTACTGTTCAAAATGTAAGAAAGATGATAGGTTTTGTGACAGAGATAGAAAATAATAAATGGATGGAACAATTTCACTGTGGACATTGTGTTCAGATCTTTTCATCCTATTTTAGATAGCCCTATAATCACAACTTGCAACCTGTCTAGCCATAATCAAGTTGCAAGTTCCTTTTGCATTATAGAAGAGATTAGTTCTGGAAAGGGCCTTGAAGGAAGGTTAAATAAAGGCTTTGCAAATTCTAACTATTCTTCCATTTAGGGGTGAGGGGAAAGGTCTTGGCAATGTTCATAGAGAAAAACAAACAAACTTTAAAATATAGATAGAACAGTTGAAACAGATTTCGCATTAAATTCAAAGATGGCAAGCAAATTAAGGGACACATATCCAGCTTGATAGTGTTATTGTCAATGGAAATGCAAGAATTGGAATGAAATGAAGACTTGATTGGTGAGTGGGAGATCAAAAGTGTAGGTTTTTAAGTGGGCATGTTGAACTTGAATTGGTGGC
This sequence comes from Alligator mississippiensis, assembly GCF_030867095.1. Taxonomy (NCBI): domain Eukaryota; kingdom Metazoa; phylum Chordata; order Crocodylia; family Alligatoridae; genus Alligator; species Alligator mississippiensis. The sequence continues at coordinate 312,221,380 of NC_081824.1, forward strand.
TGATAGTCCGCATGCCAGAAAGATAGGTGGATGTATAGGACTGGATGGAGAAAGAAAGATCTTTAGTGGAAAAGTAGATAGAAACAGTTTTGGAAATAAAACCATGAAGAATATGAAGGCAGGTAGTAGGTAAATTATAAACAGAGATAAGTTTGGGGTCAAAACCTAGTCCTTTGTGCGTCCATGTGGAAGGAAATGGAAAGAAGACAGCGCAAAGGCAATATTGAAAATGTAATCAGATTAATTAACAGAGAAACAAAAGGGTATAATGCCTTGAAATCCAAGCCTGATTTCAAAAGGCAGGAAGTAACCAGTAGGGGTGTGCAAAATGGGCCATATTCAATTGAGATTCATTGATTCAGATCACTGTCCTGATTCGATTCGGCCGAATCTAAATCAGAAGATTTGATGCCAATTTGGAGAATCAGTGATTTGGCAATAGACACAGCTTTAAATATTTTTTCAGCATTCCTTGAGATACCAGGTGTGGCTCATGAATGCTGAGAAGGTGCGGTGGATGGGGCATCCCACAGGAGCGTGGGGGGGGGTACCCCTTCATGCTCGGCAGCAAACCCAGAAGTGGACCGGAAGTACTTCCAGTCCACTTTTGGATCTGCTACCAAATGTGCAGATTCCCCACCTCCATACTCCACCAGCTCAGTGATCAGCCATGGGGGGACACCAGGTGCCCCCCTAGACCCAGGAGGCGCCAGTTGCCAAGCCAGGGGACCATGGGGGGGGGCAGCGGACCCAGAAGTGGACTGGAAGTGCTTCTGGTCCACTTCTGGTTCTGCTGCTGAGCACACTGGGGACCCCCCCGAGCTCCTGTGAAATGCTCCATGATGCTGATTCAGAAAATCAGCAATTTGGCTATACACACAGCTTTAAATGTTTGTTTTTTTATATATATATCCTGAGGTACCAGGCATGGCTCATGAATGCTGCAGTGCTGGGGCAGATGAAGCGTCCCACAGGAATGTGGGGGCGGGGGGTGGGGGGAATGTGCTCAGCTGTGAACCTGAAAGTGGACCAGAAGCAATTCCAGTCCACTTCCAGGTCTGCCACTGAGCACATGGGGGATCCCCCCAGGCTCCCACCAGCTCAGCAATCGGCTGCAGGGGGACCCTAGGTGTCCCCCCCGACCCAGGAGGCACCAGTGACCAAGTTAGGGAGCAGCAGGAGGGTCCCCTGCACGCTCCGTGGCAGACTCAGAAGTGGACTGAAAGTGCTGCTTTTGGGACTGGGTCCACCACTGAGTGTGCTGGGGACCCCTCCATGCTCCCATAGGATGCTTCATCTGCCCCACCATCTCAGTGTTCACAAGCCACCTGGTACCTTGTGGTATGTAGACAAAACATAAATCTGTGTCTATGTCCAAATCATTGAATCTCTCTGAATCTCTCCAAATTGGTCTCTGGAGAGATTAAAGGGTCTCCCATTTCAATGTGGATTTGGAGATTCAGCCGCCGAATTGGGCTGAATCTCCACTGAATCGAATCAACAACCAAAGCTTCGCACAGCCCTAGTAACCAGTGTTCTCCAAAATCACTAGTATAGCAAGGAAGGTAAGTATGGGTAGGACTTGGCCAAGAAAGGTCATTTGAGACACTGATGAGAGCAAGTGCAATTAAAGAGAGAGAGTAGAAATTAAACTGACAGAGGTCAAGGATGGGATTGTACCAAAGGAACTTAAGGCAAAAGCCATAGCCAACATATTAAGTTAACTTTTATATGAAGAAATGAAAAAGATGGGGTAGTATTAGGATAATAGGGTAAAGACCATTTTGTTTTCAATCCAGAATGAACCAAAAAAAAAAAATCTTGTGGTATATTTGTATGAATTTCCTTAATGTTCTAAACTGATTCAGGGGGTGCTATATGGACCTTTTTTGAGGCACATGGGGAAGAATCAGAGCCTTTATCAAAAATATATACCATGAGGCCACTCTATTCTATTAATGTGTTTCAGTGTCATTACAGTGTAGGAGAAATCACAAATACCCCAAATAAATATGAGGTGCCTCAAAGACTGTGTCTACATGAGTGGTGGACTGTGCAGTTCTTACTGAACAGTCATTTAGTACTTGCTTATGCTGGGCAGTAACTGACGTAAGTGCACAGGACTGTCCCCACACATTTTTGTTCCAGATGCTTCTCCACAGTAGCTTGTTACTACTACACAGTAGTGTTGCATCATGGTTAGCATCTGCCAGTACTACCTGTGTCTGGTGTAGATGTGCCCAAAGTGAATGAAAATGCTCTGCTAAGTCCTCCCACCTGTAGTATTATTTATTAAAATGAAAGAAGCAAATGATAAATGTGGCATAATGATTATACTCTATTTTAAAAATTCAAGAAGAAACTGCTGAAATAGCAGGCTGATGTTGGACAATTGAAATGCAGGCATTCTAAAGACAAAGTTGAGCTTTACATAAAAAAAAAAAAAATACATGTATTCAAGTCCTGACTGGTGGTTTGAAAATGGATTTGCTGAGAGAAAATTCCAGGAGTCAAACGTTGGACACCATAAAACAGTCAGTACTCTGAGTGGAATTATGGGTATGAAGGTATCAATAAGAGAATGTACAGATCCATCAAAGAAAAGCATGGCTGGGAAACTGGGGGAAAGAAAGGCATAATGCTTTACAAGGTATGGATTAATTGGATATCATATTCCCTTTAAAATATAAATGGTACAGTTAGCCAATGCAAATGTCAATGGCAAAAAAGGGAAAAAATATTAAAGAAGTGAAAACTAAAAACGGACAACTTAACAAGTAATGGATACAACCATTTCATTCATTTCTGTCTATGATAAAAGCCTGCCACCCCTTTCTAGCCAACTATGGCATTCTGATTTCCCTTGTGATAGGCAGTGCTTGCTAATGTGCTATATATATCATCACCCTTTTGTACACCTACACATATGCACTTCAACACTTATTTTTTTTCTGCAGCTGATGGCTGAAATTGCACCAAAAAGCCTCCCTTCAACAATCCATTAACAGAGTTTAGAAGAAAGTTCCAAGGATAAAAAAAAAATGTTTTGCAATATTCTTAAGGGATTTCCTACTCTCCTTACTGCAACGCTAAAAATCTCACAGTGCTGGAATCCTTAAATAATACTAACTCTTTGGAAGCCTAGTTGATAAATTAGAACTATTTAACACTTAAAGTAAAAAGAATAATACTAGCAATTATATTATGTAACATTTTAAGTGAGAAGTATTTTCTTATCCTTTAGAAATCAACAGCTAATTCAGTGATGAATATAAATTGAATTCAATAGTCAAAGAACAAGATAATAAAAGATATAATAATCTAAAATTACCATTACCAAATATATGCTATTAATATACATTAGAGATAGTTGGGAATTTATCCATTGAAATATCCAATGAAAAATGTAGTCTCTTAAAAAAAAAAAAATCAACATTTTTACTTACCTTTTTCTCCTTTCTTCCAGTTTCCCCATTGAGAAAACTAAAAACATTTTGTTTGTTTTATTTGGTTTAACTTAAAGTTACTCATTCCTTCCTTCCCTGGGCCATCACAGCTACTGCCATCTTGCACATTTGGTCTTTTTTAGGGACAACTCTCTTGTGCAAGATCTTTTTTTGTAAAGCAATGTCTGCGATGTCACAAATAACGCTAACTTTAAACAGAGATTGTCAAATTCCTAAAAACACAGTCTTACTCGCTCTATTTACTTCAGTAGCATATTGATCTATACTTACTCATGTTGTTAATCTGCACAAAAAATCTGTGTCTTTTAAGTGCCTCATTCTTTTTATTTGGCAGGCGGTACTCCTCAAATTTGGAGTTTTGCACTTAACCACATATTTTGGCCTGCAAAGGTAAAGGTGCTATTAATAGCCAGGACTTCATCCCCTACAGTACACAGGAAGGCTAAGGGTTGACCTTGCTTTTTTCTCTTCTGATACCATTCAAGCCTTGTCTAAGTACCCATCAATTCCCTGCTATATTGCCCAATATTAGAATGGCAGGCAGAGCATGCAAAACTACCATGACTAACTGTTCTTTTACTTAGACTGTAACCGTGCAGGAAGATCACTTAGAGGTCTTCTTCTATGTGACTATACTGCTCCATTTGCTTTCAGTTTCCAAATCCTTTTTTTTAAATTCAGAACTCAAATTCTTTCAAGTTCTTTCTCATTCACCACTTTTGATACTATGTAGCGATCACCAGGGGTCCTGGTTTTCCCTGATAAAAAAAATAAATAAATCACAAATTCTCCAATAAAAAAATTGCAGATTCTCTGATTAAATATCCAAAATCTGTGATTAAAATGAAAGGCCGCTGTATATATAGTGGCTATATATACTTCTTTGTGGATATACATATATCCACAAAGAAGGGCAAAGCTTCTGGGAAAGATAGTATTCCATCAGAATTCCTCCATCCTCTGGGCCCATTGGCAAAACAATGGCTTCTGGCTTTCTTTTCAACTGTGAGGCGGAATGGCCATACTCCATAAATCTGGTGTGAGGCAATGGTGATAGTCCTGCCAAAACCAGGAAACCCAGTACATAACCCTGGGAGCTACAGGCCCATCTCTTTGCTTTGAACAACTTTACTCTGCACAACTGCAGCTCACCCTGCTAAGAATCAGCCCTATCATCAAACTATTACTTCCCCAAGAACAGGCTGCCTTTAGACCCCGTCATAGCTGCCGTGAACAAGTCCTTTCCATCACTACAAACATTGGGGCTGGTTTTCACTGCAAGCTCAAGACTGGGGCTGCCTTCATAGATCTTTCCTCAGCCTATGATACTGTGTGGAAGCACAGACTGATGCTCAAACTGTCTCTGCTGTTGCCACGTGCCAAATTACTCTGGCTGCTATGAACTTTGATGTGCAACAAAGGAATGAAGGTCTACCTATGAGATAAGGTCCACACTCCAAGACTATTCAACAATGGCCTCCCACAGGACAGGTTCTGGCACCAACACTTTTTAACATCTACATAAGTGATGTGCCCTACACATCACTGTGGAAATCTATCTATGTTGATAATATCACTTTGACCACACAAGCAAAATCTTTTCAGGATATTGAAGCCACACACTGAACTCTGATTTATCAATAACGGCTGAATACTTCCATAAATAGAGCCTATGATCAAATCCAATCAAGGCCATTGGCTCCGAATTCCATCTTGACAATTGCAAGGCACATAATACCCTTAATGTCACCATTTTTGGAGAAAAACTGCATCACGATCAAACTCCTACCTACCTTGGGGTGACCCTTGACCACTCCCTAACCTACCATTATCACCTCTGAAAGACTGCCATGAAAACAAAGGCATGAGTGAACATCATCCAAAAGCTTGTCAGCACAATCTGGGGTGCAAAAGTCACCATGCTCCTCAGTAATGAAGACTGTCTCTGAACCTTTGATATCAATTCCAATGCAATGGCTACCAGTCCTTTCAAACATGCATCAACATATAGAGAAATAATTAAGTAATGAGCATCAATAGTAATCCAGACCTTCTCATCCACAGAGACATTCAAGATTTCACAACTCATCACATGATTTAATGAAAACATTTTTGGACATGAACCAAGGACCTCCTATACCACAACACTGAAGAATCTTCAATGAAAGCTTGGGCAGAAAACACTTTCCCAAAGAAACACCTTGTCTCTGACCAAACAGTGCAACAAGAGGGTTTCAGCTTTCCACAGCGTATGTGGACAACTCTTAATAGGATATGCCCTGGACGTGGCCGGTGTGGCCACCATATGTACAAGTGGTGCTTAGAAACCTCACCTGCTTGTGACTGTGGAAACCCTGACTAAACCATGGAGGCCATAATAACATCCTGCCCCAGAGATAAGTTTCAGGGTGACATCCTGAAAGATGATCTCAATGAGGAAAGCTGATCTCAATGAACTCAGGCGATTAGTCAAGGACGCACTGCAGAGTAGGAGTTTTGAAGGGATGGGAGCTCAAGAAGGATGGCTGTGCCTTAAGGAAATGATCCTTCGGGCACAAAGCAAGACGATCCCCGAGCGAGGCAAAAGAGGGAAAGGGGCCAGGAGGCTTCCCTGGCTGACCACAGAAATCCAGGGCAGCCTAAGGGCCAAAAGGGGAGCACATAAAAAGTGGAAACAAGGTGAGATCACTAAAGATGAATATACCTCCTCTGCTCATGCTTGTAGGGAGGCAGTTAGACGGGCCAAAGCTGCCATGGAGCTGAGGATGGCAACCCAAGTAAAAGACAACAAGAAATTGTTTTTTAGATATATTGGGAGTAAAAGGAAGGCCCAGGGAGGAATAGTACCCCTGCTAAATGGGCAGAAACAATTGGTGACAGATAGGGGGGACAAGGTTGAACTCTTCAACGAGTTCTTTGCCTCAGTGTTCCTAAGTGAGGGGCACAACAAGTCTCTCACTGGGGTTGTAGAGAGGCAGCAGCAAGGCGCCAGACTTCGATACGTAGATCCTGAGGTGGTGCAGAGTCACTTGGAAGAACTGGATGCCTTTAAGTCGGCAGGCCCAGATGAGCTCCATCCGAGGGTGCTGAAGGCACTGGCCAACATCATTACAGAGCCACTGGCGGGAATATTCGAATGCTCGTGGCGCACGGGCCAAGTCCCAGAGGACTGGAAAAGGGCTAACGTGGTCCCCATTATCAAAAAGGGGAGGAAGGAGGACCTGGGCAACTATAGGCCAGTCAGTCTCACCTCCATCCTTGGCAAAGTCTTTGAAAAAATTATCAAGGCTCACATTTGCGAGAGCCCAGCAGGGCAAATTATGCTGAGGGGAAACCAGCACGGGTTTCTGGCGGGCAGATCGTGCCTGACCAATCTAGTCTCTTTCTATGACCAGGTTACGAAACGCGTGGACACAGGAGGAGGGGTGGATGTCGTATACTTAGACTTCAGGAAGGTCTTCGATACGGTATCCCACCACATCCTGGTGAACAAGTTAAGAGGCTGTGACATGGATGACTACACAGTCCGGTGGGTGGCGAATTGGCTAGAGGGTCGCACCCAGAGAGTCGTGGTAGATGGGTCGGTCTCGACCTGGAAGGGTGTGGGCAGTGGGGTCCCGCAGGGCTCGGTCCTTGGACCGATACTCTTTAATGTCTTCATCAGTGACTTGGACGAGGGAGTCAAATGTACTCTGTCTAAGTTTGCAGATGACACAAAGCTATGGGGAGAAGTGGACACGCCGGAGGGCAGGGAACAGCTGCAGGCAGACCTGGACAGGTTGGACAAATGGGCAGAAAACAACAGGATGCAATTCAACAAGGAGAAATGCAAAGTGCTGCACCTAGGGAGGAAAAATGTCCAGCACACCTACAGCCTAGGGAATGACCTGCTGGGTGGCACAGAGGTGGAAAGGGATCTTGGAGTCCTAGTGGACTCCAAGATGAACATGAGCCGGCAGTGTGACGAAGCCATCAAAAAAGCCAATGGCACTTTATCGTGCATCAGCAGATGCATGACGAATAGGTCCAAGGAGGTGATACTTCCCCTCTATCGGGTGCTGGTCAGACCGCAGTTGGAGTACTGCGTGTAATTCTGGGTGCCACACTTCAAGAAGGATGCGGATAACCTGGAGAGGGTCCAGAGAAGGGCAACTCATATGGTTAAGGGCTTGCAGGCCAAGCCCTACAAGGAGAGACTAGAGAAACTGGACCTTTTCAGCCTCCGCAAGAGAAGGTTGAGAGGCGACATTGTGGCTGCCTTTAAGTTCATCATGGGGGCACAGAAGGGAATTGGTGAGTATTTATTCACCAAGGCACCCCCGGGGGTTACAAGAAACAATGGCCACAAGCTAGCAGACAGCAGATTTAGATTGGACATTAGGAAGAACTTCTTCACAGTTCGAGTGGCCAAGGTCTGGAACGGGCTCCCAAGGGACGTGGTGCTCTCCCCTACCCTGGGGGTCTTCAAGAGGAGGTTAGATGAGTATCTAGCTGGGGTCATCTAGACCCAGCACTCTTTCCTGCTTATGCAGGGGGTCGGACTCGATGATCTATTGAGGTCCCTTCCAACCCTAACATCTATGAATCTATGAATCCTGGAGTTACACTCATTTTCCAGCAGGGCATTGGTCTGGTTGGGGAATTTGGAATTTAAATTGTGACAATAGCTCTTGCCCCTAAAGTCATACAAAAAAACAAAGAAGATATATAGCTATCAGTTGAACACAATGTTTTTTGGTATATTTACAATTTTAAAGCAATTTGGAAGCCTACCAGTACCTCAATCATTATAGTAAAATAAATTCTAAATACATTTTGGTATTTGATTTTGGGGTTTTGTTTTTAATCATGGAAAATTTGAGCTCTCCCTGCCCCCTTACCTGATAGAACAAAGGTCCATGCCCCTCCCTCCCAAGCCACAGCTCCCCAGGGCTATTGGTGCCCCTCACTCCCCTGCCACAGCCCCTGGCCCTGCTGGTGCCCCTCACTTTACCCCACCCACAGTTCTCTGGTCTTGCTGGTGCCCTTATCTCCCACCTACAACCCCCTAACCCCCCCAGCCCTACTGGAGAGGGGTCCCCAGCTGCCAGAGCTACAGGGCCAGGGATCTGGGTCCACAGACTCCTGTCCCACACAGCAATGCCTAAGCCCTGCTGCTGCAGTGGAGAGGAGTGCAGAGCCAAGCTCCTCCCCCCACCCACATGCCTGCTGCCTTCCTGCTGCAGGCTGGGGCAGTGGGTGGGGCTGGCTCCCTGCCTCTGTTTACACTTCCACAGGGGTAGGGGGAACCTGTGCTCCCCAGATCTGGGCATGAAGCAGAGGCAGGCACAGACTACCCTCTGTGGACTCAGGATCTCTACCCTGCTGCTCTCCCTCAGGGACTCCATAGCCCAGTGGGTGCAACCCAACACTGCATGGCAGAGCAGGGCTGCACAGGAAAGCTCCTTGCTGCTGTGATCTCCACACTGCATGGCAAGGTATCCCTTGCCTGCACAGCAGCAGCAGGGGCAGCAGTGCATGGTTGTGCCTGTTGTTGCTGCCACATGGACAGGAGAAGCCTTGCCAGGGCAGCGCGGAGCTCGCAGCAGCAAGGGGTTTCCTTGCCTGGTCCTGATGTGCCCTGCCTTGCTGGATCACACCTTGCTGAATCACACTGGGCTGCAGAGGTCCCAGGGGAGGGCAGCAGGGTGGGGAGTCTGAGCCCACAGTGGGCAGCCTGTTTCCCCTCCCACCCCACACACAGATCTGGGGGGCACAGATACACCCTTCCCTTCTGGGAATGCACACAGTACTGGGGAGCTGGCCCCATCCCCTTGATGAGCTACCCACAGTGCCATCCTACTCCCTGCTGTGGCTGTGTAGCTGGGCATTCTGGCCCCAGGACCCAAGCACCCCCTGGCTGGGCAGCAGACCCAGCCCAAGCCCTGCCCAAATCCCTTTGTCCATCTTTATGGGGGCCTCAATTCTTGCTGCCCCAGACATACCTGTGAGAGCTGCTCTCCAGGCTGCCTGGCAGCCATGTGCATATTCATGCATGTGGCAACCCCTGCCTGACTCCCATCTGCCCACTCCCTCCCAGCCCCTTGTAGGCTGAAGCTCTGCAGGCTAGTTTGCAGAGACCTCTTTGCAAAATTGCAAAATCTGTGGGTTTCTCCATTAAAATGAAAAATCAGTGTTTTCCTCAGGTAAAGGGGGGAAATCCATGTTTTTCTCCATTTTTCCATGGAAAATAGAAAATCTGGATCCCTAGTGATCACCAGGTTTAGTAAATATAGGCATATAATGAATGGGAAGAAGTAAACCACAAAGTTTAATTGTGGAGCAGTAGGCAACCTCTACAGGCCTTCCCCCTCTCTCTCACTGACTAACTAACTAGCTGCTTTCCAACTCAAGGATCGTCATCCAATTCCCAGTTTACTCAGTCTATTAAGGAGCATCTCTAAATTATAAAATTTGTGTCATGACAGGTTGGAAGAAAAATCTGCCAAAATATAACAGATCTAACAAATTCTTAACATTTACAGAGGGCAACCTCATATCGTAAGTTTGAGGAAACAAGGAGGGCACATATTTGAAACTTTTGGATCCCTTGGACAATAGGGATGGTGGTCAGAAACTTAGAGGGTAGTAATTATGATGTAATGGAATTATTTTGAGTAGAAAGAGGCATTAAAATTCAAAACAAAGCCACAAAGGTCAGATGGAAAAGGCAGATCAGGAATACTATGCATCCTCTGCTCTATGTAGAAGATTAAGAGAAGGCAAAAAATAGATATTTTTGTTTTGTGTCTCAATGCCTAATGCTTACTTTGCTTCTGTCTTCACAAAACAGAGCAACACAAAGAAAACAGAACCCTTGCCACTAGATAACTAGCAATATTAACAAAAACAAATAAAGGGAAGGGATTGAGATGATGATAGATAAAGAAAACAGAGACAATCTGACAGACCTGTCAAAGCAATAGGCCTGAAGGAATTCACCATCAGATGGTAAATAGGGGTGTGTGAAATGGGCCATATTCAATTTGGATTCAGTCTGAATTGGGGACAGTGATTCAATTCATTGATTCAAATCATTGCCCCCAATTTGATTTGGCCGAATCTGAAGATTCAATGCTGATTCGGAGAATCAGTGATTTGGATATAGACACAGCTTTAAATGTTTTTTCTACATACCTCAAGGTACCAGGTGTGGCTCATGAACACTGCAATGCTGGGGTGGATGGAGCGTAGGAGCACATGGGTGGGGCTCCCCATATCCTCCCAGCTCAGTGATCAGCAACAGTGGGACCCCAGGTGCCCCCAGACCCAGGAGGCACTAGTCACTGAGCCAGCAAAACGTGGGGGGACACGTTCCCTGAGGACCTGGAAATGGACTGGAAGTGCACTGGAAGTGGTCCACATCTGGGTCTGCTGCCAAGCATGCTGGGGAGCCCCTTGAGCTCCTGTGGGACGCTCCATCCACCCCAGCATCGTAGCACTGATGAGCCACATGGTACCTTGAAGTATGGAGAAAAAACATTTAAAGCTGTGTCTATGTTGAAATCACTGAATCTTTCCGAATCTCTCCAAATCGATTCATAGAGTTCCAATTCGATTTGGAGAGATTAAAGGGTCTCCTGATTCAATTTGGATTTGGAGATTTGGCCACTGAATCGGGCTGAATCCCCACTGAATCAAATCAGGGACCAAAGCTTTGCACAGCCCTAATAGTAAAGCAATTTCTTACACAGATCTGGGTGTTCATGACAATAATATTTACCAACTCAAGGAGTGTAGTGTGAAACCATTATGACTTCCCAAGTAAGATCCCAAAGGACTAATAACAACTAGGAAATTGTTCAAAACAGTTTACTTTTTACTGTTTTATGTCTAATATTAAGTTACTTGCAACTCATACATGGATAATGGTGAAATGGTAATGATCAAAAATTTGCTAGAAACAATATCCCTTTTGTCACTGGAGTAAGCCTATTTAGTCAGATAAAATGTATAGTAGGAATTTTGCATTGACTGAAAGTGCCATATCCATGACCATCTCTCTGGAGAATAGTAGCAGTTCCAAAATTTCTCTGCTTATAATACTCAAGTTAGTTAAAAATCTATCAAACTCTTATATTATTACTTGCCTCTTGACCTTCCTGGTACTATTTCTCCAAATATAATTTTTCCCTTCAAAACGTTGACATTTGAAATGACCTCCAAAAAGCTTCACTGTAAGGAAATGAGATACCTCATTTGAAACACAGTTTTAAGGATCAGAGATGAGGGAAGATCAGAGAAGATGTCAGAAGACTTAAGATCAGAGACTGATGAAACACAAGCAGCATAGTTACTATATCATTACTGTGGAATTATACAAGTCTCACATTGTAGTTCTCACATTTAATTGTATTATGGGACCATTATCATTACAAATGAATGTTATGTTATGTTTCTTGAACATGATATAGCCCTGTCTTACTTATAACTGATACCAATATTTCTATAGCTGTTTGTAACTTTATACATAAACTAGGATTAAAATTATTTTTCTAAAAAAAGTCCATGAGAAAATAGGACAGAGCTTGAATGTGATAGGCTAGGTAAAGGATAGGAATCTAGTTAAACCCTCCTGACTGATCAGTTTTTTCTTTTCTATTTTGTTTTTTGACATGAAAAATGTTTCTCCTTCCATGCTACGACAGGACAATGGGGTATGCCTCTAAGTTTTCAAGTGAGTAGATTCCCTGAATAAAAGCATGCAAGCAAAGACTAAAATCAATAAGCAGCTATATTTGAGGTTATAGGAGAGATAGAGAGTTAATTTACTGTTCAAGACTATTTTACTCTGCTTTTCCATACCAGTTTTTAGCCAATAAATTTCTTGCCCTTTTTGGCTCTCTCCTTTTTCCCCTGCTGGGAATGTTTGTAGTCTCTATTCTAATTAGCCATTGAGCCACACAAAAATGCACTTGCAGCTAAGCATTGTAAAATATCTCCCTGTACTATAGTAATAAAGAGATAATTGGGTTTATTGAAACAAAAAAATAAAGAAGTATGCAAAAAAGGTGCAACACTGCAGATAGGATAACAGGAGAGAGAAAACAACGTGAGAAAACTTGCAGTTATTTCTTTAGCTACTGGGAAAATGAAAGGGGATACCTACATTCTATTAAAATCACCTGCTCCCCTCCACACAGTCTTTCATTTTATGGGAAGTGATGCTTTAAGGAAAATGATTGGAGATTCCAGTAAAATGACCCTATGTGGTTGTCTTGTCTGTTACAAATATTTATTTTTCATATTCTAAATACACATTTTGTAAATAATTGTCCCAAGCAAACATATAATCTCATCACAAGAGAGAGCTTACAGGTCAGTGATCACCAGCTTTTACTGTACACTGGCCATAAAATAGGGTACTTCAAGGAAGCTGAACAGAACTTTGTCATGAGACTGAAAGCTTCACAACACTTTCTCTTGGCATTCTCATCTGTTTCTCTCAAATGAAAATTTCTGACTGTTAAACTCATCCAATAAAGAAAAAATATTCTTCAGCCATTTTGACGGGTTATCTTTTAGTCACACTTTCTCCAAAACTAAAGTTATACTCCCCTCTGGTTTTGTTTCCCTTGCAAATTCAGATTTCTTGCCATGCTCTATTTACATATTTATCAGTGTTGAGCTCTATGTTTGCCAAAGGGGAGCTAAAATGAAGCTCTAATTTCCCCTATGGAAAAAAAAAATTCATGTCATGTTACTCATGTAGGGTAAGGTATAATGAGAGTAACTTCCCAGCAGCATCTTTAAATTGATCACCATTGTAAGAAATGGCCTCATTCATTTCCCAAATTCGTACCAGAACTGTTGTCCATTCATATGGACTAAAAAGCCAAAGTGGGAATCCAAGCTGAACTGCTGAGTATGTTCTTAGGAATTTCTAAAGCTTTTCTGATCAGATATTTTTAATAATAGGGATGTCATATTTTATCTTCTTATATAGGAGGACAAAAAGATAACTGTGGCACAGTCCACTGGATAGGAAGAAGGGTTAGTGTTAAAGAAATCTGGGGTTCTGTTCTTTACTGTACCAATTGTTGACTTAGAAATGGTATTTAAAGGTGTGCTTTTTGGGAATTGTCTTAGGTGTGTACACACACACACACACACACACTAGATTGGCTGGGCAGAAGGGGTTAATTGATTTCTAAGAGTCTGGGTCTCACAGTCTCTCCATAGACAGTTTGTCTGCTTTCAAGGCTAACACAAAAAGGCCAACAAGGACACACAGCGTGGAAAACAGAAGAAGTACGTACAACACTGCCCATAATATGAAATAAGTGGCACCATCTAACAAGGCCCCAATGCAGGAAGGCCTGAATCCCAGTTTTGAGGGAACAGACCAAATTAAAAGAAGGCCCGGAAAGATAAAAGTAGTATGTGTTAGGGGTGTGCAAAACGGGTCATATTTGATTCAGATTTGGCCCGAATCAGGGGACAGTGATTCGATTAATTGATTTAGATCACTGTCCCAATTTGATTCGGCCAAATCTGGATCTGAAAATTCTATGCTGATTCGGAGAATCAGTGATTTGGCCACAGACACAGCTTTAAATGTTTTTTCTACATACCTCGAGGTACCAGGCATGGCTCATGAATGCTGAGATGGTGCAGCAGACGGAGTGTCCCACAGGAGCATTGGGGTGGGCCCCACATGCTCGGAGGTGGACCCGGAAGTGGAATGGAAGTACTTTCGGTTCACTTCTGAGCCTGCTGCCTCCCAGCTCAGTGATCAACTGTGGAGGGACTTCAGGTGCAGCCCCAGACTCAGGAGACACCAGTAGCTGAGCCGGGGGGCAGGGATCCCCCACATGCTCCACAGTGGACCCAGAAGTGCTTCTGGTCCACTTCCGGGTCCACTGCCAAGCATGCTGGGGAGCCATGGGAAGCTCCATCTGCCCCACCATCTCAGCGTTCATGTGCTGCCTGGTACCTTGAGGTATAAAAAAAAAAAAACGTTTAAAGCTGTGCCTATGCCTGAATCATTGAATCTGTCCGAATCGATTCAGAGGGTTCCAATTTGATTCAGAGAAATTAAAGGGTCTCCTGATTCAATTTGGATTTAGAGATTCAGCTGCCAAATCATGCCAAATCTCTGCCAAATCAAATCAGCAACCAGAGCTTCACACAGCCCTATATGTGTGCATGTAATAAGTTACATGGATTATGGCAACCACACAGAGAGACCAAGCAGTAATAGACATGGATCAAGAGTCATCAGGAGGGAAGGGAAATACAAAAGCAGAGACTTGAGAGTAACAAAGGGTCCCTCCTCCTTCCCATCCATCCTCCTGCCCAAGAGGGATCCCCATCCCTTGGAAGGGTCTCTAAGGCCATCATGGACAGAGGGCACATTACCAGACCATCTCATCCACCCCACTGGAGGCAGGGTGTCGGCCTCAGCATCCCATCTCCAGACTGCTGACATTCTGACACCTAAGAGAGAGCCTCAAAGTGAAGACTGCATCCTGGCCAGATGTACTTGGACTCTGATGACAGGCCTAGGATTTGGTAGATATATAGAATTGCTTGATTATTTATATTGCTTCTTTTCTGTTACCACCATGTATCAATAAATGTTCCTATTATTGAATGGAGAGGTCATGGTTGGTTTGAGTAACAACCCACGAACAAGGCCTCTAGGTCCTAAACCCAGAGCCAACACCAATAACAGGTTGCATGACCTTAAAAAAAAAAAAAAAGACCTTTGCAGGCTATCAAAATCTTCATACGTACAGTCTACTTTAAGTTTCCAAGATAGCTTCTTAGTATGGGAACATCCGTAAAGTAAATTGGCAGGCTCTCAATAGAGCCATGAAGTCAGGAGAGGTGTGACAACTTATGGTCTGCCTTTCCATACTTGTACACAGTTCCAATTCTAGCCATGGTCTCCTATAAAAGTTTTACTGTGGGATAAAAAACAAAAAACAACCAACAAGGCACTTTGTCACATTTCATATTCTCACATCAATAGTATCTGGTTTACATGTACGTGTAAAAGGAAGGGGTGGGGGGGAAGAAATGAGGAATTGGGTTTGTTATATTGAGATGAGCTATGAAGATGAGCACAGTATAGATGTTGTGCTGAAGAACAGGGGCTAAGCTATTTAATTTTAATTTTTTTTCAGCACTGGTGCCTAAAGAATTGGATTTAAATGTTATTGAAATAAACTAATATTTGTGACCATATTGCTAGTTTCAACTAGAAGCTGCAATTAATCACTGGCTTGAAAATGTAAAAGGTATTTTATCTCAATGTTTTTAATGCTCCACAATGCTAACCAATAAATGAATATTACATGGCAAACACACAGGGGACCTAGTCTCTGATCAAGCAGCTTAGTTTAATCCATGTGATTGTGGTTTAAGAGAAGTGTATACAGACATTCAGTGGTGCCAGGAACTGGAGTAAGTAACTAGGGGTGGGTGGTCTGTCTAGAAATGGGTAGTGTCAGGAGGCTAAAAATATCTTGTTCGGGGATGGGGTGGGGTGGGGGAAGGTAGGAAGAAAATAGCCTCAGGGCTGGGGCAAGTGGCTGGACTTTCCCAGACCAGGGGCTGTGTTCTAAATTTGTGCATTTTTGATAGATCATAATAACCCATCCCTGATCTAAGTTAATACATTCATTTAGATTGGGCTGGCCCATTTTAACTCCAAAAAACATCTGCACAGTTCAGCATTTAGATCACCTAACCCTAGCTTTATTAATCACTTAAAATAAAGACAGAGAAGTAAGTAATCATTCCCATTTCTTGCACAAGGCTGCCTATGTGTTTGGTTTGCTGAGTGTTTGTTTGGTGGGCTGTGTATATTTTAGGCTTGTGCTCTGAGAGGTTGGAATTGTTGCTAGCTGAATATTTGCTGAATGATTGATGGATGATTGCTGCCTGTGCCTGACAAAAGTCCTAATGAGGGGGTGGAACCAGTCCAGGCCCAGCAATGTATAAAATGAGACTCCCTTGGTGACTAGAGAGCAAGTGAATAGGGATAGCAAACAGGGGAAGCAGTTTGAAAGCAGTTCACATGTCAGTTTGCCATCTCCATTCCCTCTTTTTGAAGGTGATCCTTTAAACTTGATAAGAGGAAGCAGGGAAAAGGAACCTTTTGGGACCAAGGTATAGTAAACAGGCCAGCTTATTGGTGAGTTTGTTAGGGAAGGTTTGCTTGGAAGAAGGGCAGCAAGAGAGAGGCTGTTGTTTAAGAGACCCAGGGAAATGGCTGGAGAATGTATCAATGCCAGAGTCACTGCCACAGCCTCTGCTTGCACCTGTGAGGTGTCTGTCCAGGCAGGCCCACTCACTGTTGAAGCTTCCACCCAGGTCCTGGTTGGCACTGTGGTTTGCAGGTTCCTTCCACTGATGGCCAGGTGGGGGAGTGCCTGCAATTGTGAGTGCTGCCTCTTGGTGGTGTCCCTCAAGAAGCAGGCAAGAGAGTTACAGAAGGAGGTTGCAAGGCTCTGAAGCTTCTTCTGCCATGAGGACTTCAATGATTCAATGCTGAAGGAGACCTCTATGACTTTGGAGGAAGGACTGCCAAAGACAGAGCTAGAGAAGACAGAAGACATGGACTCCAAGGAAGATGGAGGCTAGAAGCAGAAATGTTCATTTCCAGGGCAAACTGCTGCAGGTGGAGAACAGATATGAAGCCCTAGCAACAGAGGAGAAGGAACATGTTCCATTGGCGGAGGAGGACAAGCCAGGCTTCCCCAGTGTGAGAAGGATCAAAACCACTGCCACCAAGAAGCAGCAATGGGTGATGCTAGTTGGAAACTTCCTTCTGTGGGGGACAGAGGTATCCATGTGCTGGCCTGGCCTGTTGTATGTGGAGACCTGCTGCTTGTCTGGAGCCCGGATCCAAGATGTCACTGAAGGATAACTGAGAATCATGCAGCCCTCTGACTACTATCCCATGCTGCTCATATCCACATGGACACCAGTGAAAATTTCAAGGGAGACCCTGAGCAGATCAAAAATGACTACAAGGCTCTGGGTGTAAGGGTGAAAGAGACAGGGGCTCAAGCGGTATTCTCCTCAATCCTTCCAGTCAAGCAGAAGGGCCCAGGCAGAAACAAGCACATCCTACAGATCAATGCATGGCTGGTGTTGCCTGCTGGGATTTGGCTTCTTTGAACATGGGATGATACTCCAAGAAGGATTACTAGGAAAAGACAGGATCCACCTGAGAAAGAAAGGGGCAAGTATCTTACCAGAAAGGCTCACTAATCTAGTGAGGAGGGCTTTAAACTAGATTCACTGGGGGATGGAGACCAAAGCCCTGAGGTAACTGGGGAAGTGGGTGACATGGAGGAAGCACAATCAGGAAAAGGCAACAGGGAAGGCACTCTCATTCTTCCTGAGAAAGTACGACAATCAGCTACTTGCCTCAGGTAACTAGGGGGAGCCTGGGAAATGAATGCATGGAGCCTGGGAAACAAGCAGGAAGAACTGGAAGTCCTTATGCAGTCACTAGGTGGGATAGCTCCCATGATGGTAGCACTGTCATGGATGTATATAAACTGTTCAGGAAGGATAGGCAGGGAAGGAGAGGATTAGGAGTTGCGCTTTATGTAAAAGAGCAGTATGATTGATCAGAGCTCCAGTGTGAAACTGGAGATAAGTCTGTGGGAAGTCTCTGAAACAGAGTCAGAGGGGAGAGAAACAAGAGTGATCTCATGGCTGGGGTCTGCTATGGACCACCAGATCAGGAGGACATGGTGGATGAGGCTTTCTTCAAACAGCTAGTGCAAGTTACTTGATCATGGGCCATGGTTCTCATGGGGGAATTCAGTCTCCCTGACATCTGATGGGAGAGCAGTGCAGAAGTGCACAGGCATTCTAGGAAGTTTTTGGAGAGTACTGGGGACAATCACCTGGTACAAGTGCTTGAGTGGCCAACTAGGCCACATGTGCTCTTCACCTGCTGCTCACAAACAGGGAAGAATTGGTGGGGAATGTACTAGTGGATGGGAAATTAGGCAACAGTGACCATAAGATGATTGAGTTCAGGATCCCAAGGAAACGAATGAAGGAGAGCAGCAGAGTAAGGACACTGGACTTCAGAAAAGCAGATTTCTACTTTCTCAGGGAACCCCTGGGCAGTATACCCTGGGAAGCCAGTCTAAGAGGAAGGGAACTCCAGGACAGCTGGCTGTACATTAAAAAAACCTTACTGAGATGGGAGGAACAAACCATCCTGGTATGCAGGAAGACTAGCAAGTGTGCCAGAAGACCAGCTTGGCTTAGCAGGGAACACTTCAGTAAGCTAAAACACAAAAAGGAAGCATTTAAGAAGTGGAAACTTGCACAAACAATTGAGGAGGAATATAAGAGTATTGCTCAGGCATGCAGAGATGAAGTCAGGAAACCAAAAGTGAAATTGGGAGTTGCAGCTAGCAAGGTATGTGAAGGGTAACAAAAAGGGTTTGCAGAAGTATGATAGCAACAAGAGGATCAGGGAAAGTGTGGTTCCTTTATTTAATGTAGGAGGCAAACTACTGACAAAGGATGCAGAAAAGGCTGAAGTATTCAGTACTTTGCACTTCAGTCTTCACAGGCAAAGTCAGCTCTCAGGCTACTGCACCTGGCAACAGTCTGGGGAGGAGAAGAGCAGCCAACAGTGGTGAAATAACAGGTTAGGGACTATTTAGACAAAAATGGACATTTACAAATCCATGGGGCTGGATGGGATTATACCTGAGGAAGATGGCCAGTGTAATTGCAGAGCTACTGGTCATCATCTTTGAAAACTTGTGGTAATTGGGAGATCCCAGATAACTGGAAAAGGGTAAACATAGTGCTCATATTTGAGAAAGTGAAAAAGGAGGATTGAGGGAACTACAGGCCAGTCAACTTCAATTCAGACCCTGGAAAAATCATGAAGCAGATGCTCAAGGAATCCATTTTGAAGCACTTGGGCAAAAAGGTGATTAGGAATAGTCAACATGGATTCACCAAGGGCAAGTCATGTCTTACCAACCTGACTGCCTTCTGTGATGAGATGACTGGCTCTGTGGACATAGAGTGAATAATGGACCTGGTATACCTTTATTTTAGCAAGGCTTTTGATATTGTTTCCCACAACATTCCTGCAGACAAGCTAAGGCAGTATGGGCTAGATGAATGGACTGTAAGGCAGACAGAATACTGGCTGGAGCATTGGGCTCAGAGGGTAGCAATCAATGGCTCTATGTCTAGTTGGCAGCTGGAATCAAGTAAAGTGACCCAAAGGTTCAGTCCTGGGGACGGTTTTGTCTTCACCAGTGACCTAGAAGATGGCATAGAGTGCACCCTCAGCAAGTTTGCAGATGACACCAAGCTGGGAGGAGTAGTAGATATGCTGGAGGATTGGGCCAAAGGAAATCTCATGAGGTTCAACATGGACAGGTGCAAAGTCCTGCACTTAGGATGGAACAATCCCATACACTGAAACAGGCTGGGGGCTGACTGACTGGGCAGCAGCTGTGCAGAAAATGACCTGGTGATTACAGTAGACAATAAGCTGAATATAAAGCCAACAGTGTGCCTTTGTTGCAAAGAAGGCTAACGGCATACTGGGCTGCACTGGTACGTGTGTTGCCAATAGGTCAAGGGAAGTGTTTATTTCCCTCTGTTCAGCACTGGTGAGGCCACATCTGGAGTATTGTGTACCTTTTTGGGCCCCACGCTACAGAAAATATATGGACAGATTGGAGAGAGTCCAGCAGAAGGCAACAGAAATTGTGAGGGGTTGGGAGACATGACTTTTGAGGAGAGGCTGATGGAACTGGGTTTATTTAGTTTGCAGAAGAGAAGACTTGGGGGGGGGGGGGGGGGGGGAAACGGGACCTGATACCAGCCTTTAACTACCTGAAGGGGGCTTTGAAAGAGGACTGTTTTCAGTGGTGGCAGATGACAGAACAAGGAGCAATGGTCTTAAGTTTCAGTAAGAGAAGTTTAGGTTAGGTATTAGGAAGAATTCTCTCGGTTACCCAGAGAGGTGGTGGAGGTTTTTAAGACCTGGCTAGACAATGCTTTGGCTGGGATGATCTAGTTGGGGATGATCTGCTTTGAGCAGGGGGTTGGACTACATCTCCTGAGGTCCCTTCCAACCCTAATTTTCTATGATGTGAGCAATCAAACAGCCTACTCAGTGTAAAAAACTATGCACATCGTTGCAGGATTGGTTGTTACCTTATTTACCATTTGTAATATTTCAAGTAATGCATAAAAAACACGTTAGTTCATGAGGTTTCCATGAACAGTTCCCTTCTATTGTTCACCATTTATAATTTGTAGCACCTAAGTAGAAGTACAAGTTGACTTCTACTTGACTTCTACTTCCACGCTCCTTGACTCTGGATGAAAAATTTGAACAGAAGAACAACAAAGAGTAATGACAAAGAACCACTAATGAATATCACTGCTGTTCACACAGAATGCCCTTGTTGTATGTGAATATGGACATTTTTGTACAAGAAGGAATATATGACTTCACACATTGTAGTATCAGGCCCTTAAAATCCTACAGATGTATCTAAATGCCTACACAGACATTTGTATTAACTTTTCTGAATGCAATTTTCTCCTACTCATTTTCTTAAGAAATAATACCTGTACTAATATGGTGAGTTCCCAAGGGCACAGATTGTCTTTCCATTAGCCACAGCTTTTTAGGCCAGAAGGAACCATATTATAATGATCTAGTGTGAGCTCCTTTATAACAGAGGCCATAAAACCTCACAGAAATTTCTGCATCAAGACCATAACTTCAGTTTGAGCTAGAGCATATCTTTTTAAAAAGATATTCAGTCTTGATTTAAAGACTTAGACTAATAGAGAAACCACCACTTCATTTGGTAAATTATTCTAAAAGTTATTAACTCTACTAATAACAATCTACAATAACTCTACTAATAACAATCTGAAGTCTGAATTTTTCTACTTTCTTCTTCTAACTACTGAACCACACTATGCCTTCTGCTGTTAGGTTAAAGCTGTCTACTATCAAAGCCCTTTTTTCTATGCAGGCATTTACAGACTATGATCAAGTAAGGTCTTATGCACTTTTCTGGTATACACTAAATGGAAGAACTGTCTTAAGCCTCTCGCTCTAAAGCAGGTTTTCTAGGCCTTGATTGACACTTGTAGGTTTAAATCCTTCCTAATTTTTTGGCTTTCTTTTTGAAGCAAGGACATATACAACTACACACAATATTCCTGATGCATAACTATTTATCATTATGAGATTTTTTGTTCTTTCCCACTCTTAACATCAATTGTGTTTTCTTCCACTGATAAAAATATTGAAGAAAACTGGACCACAAATAGATCACTGTAAAACCCCCTAGAAACAGTAGCATGGTTGACAGTTACTCATTTATCATATCTGATTCAAATCTAAATAGAGATTAAAATCTCATTAAATGATCAGTTATTTGTGTATGACATATAATGTAACTACTCCATGTGTTACAATGATGGGTATTTCATAGAGAATTTTACTTTACCAATTATGTATACTGAGTTATATTTAAATGTATACATCATCTATATACATTGTCTCTTTATTCATGAAATAATCTCTGTTATCAAGTTATTTTTTGTGGTTGCTATTGAATAAATATCTATTTATTTGAAGGTTTTTCAATGAAATGTATTTTTTAAATAATTTTCATATAATGGGGAATTACTGACTGCTAATATCTAAAACAATTGGGGTGTTGTGTTGTGGGTTTGTTTAATTGAGTCAAGAGCCACTTTAACATAGAGGGGTTTTTATTAATACCAACAGCAACCAGACACAAACATAGCCATCACACTCTCTCTCACCTTTGCTTCTGGCTTTGCCTATATTTTAAGGAAATACAATCCTCACATTTCTACGTCTCCCCTTTTCAAGCAGAAAACACAACCTATTTTAAGCAACAACCACGTACACACATTCAAATTATTAATACACTAACAATTTTTAGTAAGTCTTTGCAGTGCCCTTCACAGTCTTGCATATGTGTAAAGCATCTTATTAATGTCTCTGAGGTCTTGACCAGTCTGTGCTGGAGTCTCTGCCTTGTCTCACTTTGTCTGTGCTCTGGTCTCCTCTGTGTTCTTCTCAGGTTCAGACACTGTTCATTCCTTCTCCTGTTCTCCCTTGATCTGCTCCAGATGTTTCCTATTCCACTTCTAGACATTTCCCTCACTTCATAACATCTAGGAGCTACCTCAAGAATGACAACTTCCTCCTGCAATCCACATTTTACCTTTGTGCATACATACCCTGTCTAGAGATAGTAAAGGCTCTAATTCTTGTGACCCCTTGTCATAATTAAGCTTTTGTTTGTGTTTATTATGGTTCAAGCAAGTATTTATGTCATTTTGTTGTTTCTTACCAGTGGTTACCAGATCAGGTAGTCTTGTTCTAAGTTTCCAGTTAAATAAGAGTTCAACTGGTGAAAGCCCATGTTTCAAAGGAGATGCTCTGTATTTTAGTAATGCCAACTAAGGATCTGCGTGAGACTCTGCTTTGTTTAGCAGGCTTTTTATTATTTTGACACCATTTTCTACAAGTCTATTAGGCGCTGGATATCTTGGGCTAGAGGTAATGAGTGCAAACCCATATTCCTGTGCAAAGAACTCATCCCCATCAAATTGTTGTCCATTTTCAGACCTGACCACAACTGGTATGCTATGTTTGGCTAGGACAAATTTTGTGTGCACTACTACATGCTTTGCAGTGGTGTTCTCACATCTTGAAATTTTTGGATGGTGAAAGTAATAGTCTAAAACCAACATGTAGATTTTTTCAACTTGAGTGAACAGAACTATGGCTACTTCTGATGATGGAGCCAATTATTCCTCAGTCAATGCCATTAGCTGTTTTGCCTGATGATCTGTATCTTTGACTGGTTGAATATGCTTTAATATACTTCTCTATATCCATATTCATTTATATCCAGTACAGAGTGTTTCTAGCCATTGCATTTGTCTATACCTAAGAGTCCTTCATGTATCCTCATGAACGTATCCTAATGTAATACTTTGGGAACAATGGGCTCCTACACACGTGCAGGGAGGCTGCTCTGATGTGCTGTAATTACAGTGCGTTGGAGCAGACTCAATTAAATCGAGTCTGCTGGAGCATGGCAATTATTGTGCTCCAACAGACACCAACATCATGTGTATCATCAGCCCTGCACTGAAAAATGATGGCAGGGCACTTTTAGCTAAAGCTCATTCAAAGAGCTTTAGTTCAAAGTGCCACACCACCATTTTTCAGCACAGGGACTCTAATCCACGTGACGCTCTGGACACTTCTAATTAGCACGGCTTTTGGAGCTGTGCTAATTAAAGTGCTGCCCCCTGCCCTCACCTCATGGAGCATGTCTATAAATGCCCAACAAGTCTGTCATTTTCAAACAAGAACCAATCAATTAGTGATAGCTCTGCTTCAAACTGGTGGTTAAGATTGGGTATGTTCCTTTCAGGCATCCAGTGTATGTCCCCATATTAAAATACCATCCACTTATACGTTGGCACCTTCAAAGCCATCAAATACTTGTTGTATATATTTATGGAATATTTCTGGTGCTGAACATAACCCAAAGACAATCTGCGAAAACAGAATCTTCCAAGGAATCACATTGCCTTGTTCACCAGCATCCAGTTTAAAAGTCACAGGCGTTCCATTTGTTTCCAGCATGACATTCTAGTCTTCTGATGACATTGTATCTTGTACAATTCCCATATGCAGCTCTTCTTTATTGCTGCTGGCAGTGTTGCAAACCCACCTTGCTATGCAGTACTTGCAAACTCTGTTCCTTTCATGCCTTCTGTTCTCTCCTCTACACACTTTTGCCAAATGGTTCAGTCTTCTGCATTTGTTGCAGCATTGTCCAAAAGCAGGACATTACTGTGGTCTGTATTTGCTATCACAGCCTGTACAGGTCTTTATTTGTTGCTATACTTATGCTCTCCCTGGTTTCATTTTTTAGGCATCCCCATACAACATAAAGGGAACACACTTTACAATTTAACAAATAGGGATATGTTCCAAGACCTCAAATGTACTGAGCCCCAGACTCATTTCTACCACTTTTACAAGACAATTTTGGGACTTACCTACAGCAGATAGTACACACAAGCACAGGGTGGTTTTTATTCCAACAACAATTTCACCAGCTGCCTTTTTTAATGAAAGACTTCATTCTAGTCTAGATCATCTCTGCTGCTTTGCACATGCTGATTGCTTTCTTTAGCTTGAGATCAGGATCCCCTGGCAGTCTTTTCCTGAGCTGATCCCTCTTACTATCTGATTTTTAATCATGGAGTCTGTGAGTTCTCCAAAATTACATGATTGACTTAGCAGTTTGTGATCCTTTTCAAATTCCCTAAAGGTTTCTCACTGTTTTTGTGACCTCCTGTGGAACTGATATCTTTCAAAATTCTCATTCTTTTTTTCAGTGCAGTACTCAGACTTCATGAACATTGTCTCACAATCAGCCTGCTCTGCTTGGCTCAGTTGCAGAATCTTATATACAACCAGTGCCTCAGCACTTGCTACATTTCAGGAAAAGCATTGATATCTTTTGGTCACTTGGCTTCTCAGTGGCTCCACCTGCCCTCATATACAGGTTGACCTGGTGCTCAAGCCTCTTCCAGTTCTCTGTCACATAGCTGGAGTGTTTCAGCTCTGCTGGAACCTGTAGTTAGTGCCTTTTTCTGTTTTTTCCTCCTTAAATCTCATCCTGTGCAATGCAGTCACTTGTTTTCAACTGCTCACTGTACCATATCATGTTGTGGGTTTAGTTCATTGAGTCAGGAGCCACTTTAACAAAGAAGTTTCTTTATTCATACCAACAGCACTCAAACATACATACAGCCATCAGACTCACTCTCTCAGTTCTGTCTCTTGATTCCATCTGTAAAGAGATGCAGTCCTCACAGGGGGTGTTAAAAAGGGAGGCATACTGATTTTGGAAATTTTAGGATTCAGAAAAAGGACTTAGTATAGTATTGGGTTAAGTAGAGATAAATGCAACAAGCAAACTATTTTTATGCATTCAGAATAATAGAACAAATGTATCAAATTCTTTTGGGCAATATATTACTGCATCTTTATTTTTATTTTGCTTTCCAGAAGGAAAATAAAAACACCTTTAGTGAGATTAAAATGTGTGTCTGTTACAGGTTACTTACAGACCTATACAAAATCATTAAGGATAAAATCAATATAAACAGTAAAAACAGTGATCTATAAATAATTTCTTAAACTACCCTATTGTCATTCCTCTGAATACAATTTGCATACTCCAAATATGGTTTATAAACAGTTTTGGGCAGGGGTCAGATCTGGTTCATTGCCCTGTGTCATCCAGCCCACTGGGTTCATCACAGCTCTGGAAATTTGGCAAAGGGGAAGCAGTAGCAACATTCCCCTGCTGCCAAATTTCCAGACCCATGGAGAGCTCTGGGCCCTGTGATCTGGATGGTGGGGCCCAATCCCAGTGTATAGGGCTGGTTGGGGTGATGCTGGGCCCCAGTATCCTATATTGTGCGTAGGGGCAGGAGTGGGAGGCGCTGGACCCTTGGGACCCCAACCAGTGCTTAAGAGGCAGAAGAGGGTGGTGCCAGGCCCCCAAAACCAAATCCTACCATGTAAGGAAGTAGGAGGAGGTGGTGCACAGATTTGTAAAGTGTCCCTTATATTCTTGGGGCCAAATGATTGATCACCACTAGTTTAGGAAATGTCTGCAGCTATATTCTATTTTGGGGCAACTTTAAACATATTCAATGTCTCCATAAGTGACGCACAAAAAAGCCCACAGTTGTTAGCAATGATAATTAACCTCCTCCTCCACACCGTCTCCCACACCCCAAATTGAAGGTGGCTCTTTCATTTAGAAATTTAGACTTGAATCTGTTTATCTACAGGTAAATGAGATGCTTATCTCTAGCAGTGTTTGGAAGGTCATTCTTCTACATAATCTGTTGCATGAAGTGGGTACTTAGTGTTCAAAATCTTCTCTCTCTCTTCCAACTTATTGGGCCAATGGCATATTTGGGACCAATGTGCCATTGGACCAATGGCACAAGTTCTCACCCTCAGCACAATCTTTGCCTCTCTCATATTTCCTGGGCTATGACAGCTACAACCACCATACAAAATGCAATATCTGACATTAAGTCACTTGAAAAACTCTGAAGATGGATGGGGAGGGTGGCACAATCTGCTTACCTGAGCCAGTAGACCCTAGTGGGGTCCTAGGGAATACTGAGGGGACTTCTCCCAGCAGACAGAGTGTTTGTGACCAGCCCTTGTAGAAAGCAGGCCCAAGTAAGTGAAGGTTTGGGGGCTTTTCCTACACCTACACACATGCACAACAACTTGGCCTTTTCTAAGTATTACAACTCAGAATAACGAAGGAGCTAATGCAGATTAGGTAATGCAAAGCAAAACATTAAGTATATTTACTTTGTTTGCTAGCAGATCTGTTTGTCTCCATCACTGTTTCAGATATTAATGCTAAGTTTGATTTCTAGATATACAGTTATAAAATAATGCCTCTTCAGTGAATAAACACGAGCATGGTATAATATCACCTTTAATGTTGTGCTGTTTTTAGAATTTTTATGTTAATATTTACATATCAAAATTCCTAAAGTTTCTCTAAACTTGAAGGCCAATTTTGCTACCTATGTAATCCAACTAGAATTATACAAATTCGTATACACAATTTTCAATTTATATTCTCTAACCACCATAAAACTAAGAATGGAGGAACACCCCGAGTTACTGGTACGCACAAACAGCAGAAGGAAAATCATCTACTGGAAAGTAGATCATCTACTGGTCACCCATAGAGTAGTAGTGGGGTATGGACACCCTCCCCCTGCCCCACTTTGACTGTTTGTCTGCCCAGAGCCCCTACTTTCACATATGTCTGAGCCCAGGGGGATTATCACTGCTACTGATAGTCCTTCTCCTCTCTCCCTCTTCCTGCTGAATTCAGCAGCAGGCTAAAGGAGGAGCCAAGCAATGGGAGCAGTGCTCAACCCCTGGGTTCCAGAACACACAAGTGCAAAGGCTCCTGCCAGACCCCCATGCTGTGAACTCATGTACGGCACAGACAAATGGGGATGTGACCATGCCACTGCACCAGCTGTGGATCTGCCCCAGGCCTAAGAGTGACTTTGCTCACTTGCTATGTATTGCATCAAAATTACTCTAAACACACAAAAGCCACTTCCTTGTGAATTCCCATGAGCTTTACTGTGCTTTTAAGATATCTGGTAGTGCATTATTTTCCTTCTCTGTTGGAAGGAAATTTAGTTATTACTCTAGTTTTCTGCATGGGAAGAAACTGCTGTCCCATTAATACCAATCCATTCAATTTCAAAAGAAATTGAACCACATGACGCAAATCGAACAGAATAAATAGTAATATCTGAATATCCCTCTTATTTCCTGTAATTTATGTAGCTGGGTATCACATGCAACTATTAAACAACTTTCACTTAACCAACAAAAGGCCAAGAAATCAGTCACCTGACAGTACCCATTATTCTTTCAAATTATTGTATTTGAACTACTAGGATATAATTTTACTTAGAGACTCTTCTATTAAAGAGAAAAAAGTAATATATAGTAGGTATCACATCACTGTGATTAAATTTTACTGAATAATTTTCTGCTCCTGAAGTAAGTATGGTGGCAAATATAATTATGGTATAGAAATGGTTGATTTTTCAATGGCAACAATTGCTAACTGCCTGAACTGCAAGTAGTTTTCCCTATTTAAAGCAAGGGTCTAAAAGCACAAGAGGTTCTGAGGAAAGAAACCAGCTGAAATTGTATGCAATATTTGTTCTACCGTGCCTCATTCATTTCAGATCTTGACTAAATTTTTTATTTTTTTACTATTCATGCTGTCAGGCCCACTGATCTGTTCCCCTATATTTGGTGGGAGGGCAAGGCAAATGTCTTAGCACTCCTAAGACATTATTCCTAAGACAGTTGGCAAGGATTCTTCAAGCACTTTTTGCTTGGCTAACTTTCCCAAGTGCTATAAGAATCTTTGTTAAGAAAAGGCATACAGAAGTGAAAACCACTATGTCGTTTTAAAGAGCAGTGTAACTGCCAGGTTACCTAGTTCCAAATGTAAAAAAAGAAAGAATGTATGTTATGTAACATTAATATTGTTTTGTCAAAATCCCCTTTATATTTGCTAACCAATATAAGAAGCAGAAGAAAAGTACCATCAACCTCATGGAAGTATATTTTCAAAAAGTGTATCAATTCAAGAGGTTTGCAGAATATCATGTCGAATAGACTCCCTTTTTCTTCTAGATAAAAGCTGAAGTTTAAGAAGAGAATGAAAAACCTCTTGAATCTCCAGCTGAACTGACATTTTATTTTCCCTTGCCAGTTTTCTACATACAGTAAACACCCACAAGATTAATTTACAAATAGGTGATCCTTCCAGTAAGGATTAGGAAAATAGGTAAAAACAACCTTCTAAACAAGTTCTATATTATTAAGCATAACATTATTTATCACTTTAATTAAACAAATTTCATTAGTTAGTGGTGAACTATCTGAGAAGCTAAGAAACCCTGTTTTTATTCCTCCCCTGCTGAGGACTCCCTATGACCATAAGGCAAATTCTGCGATTCCTATGGTTTTCTCCAGGATTAAAAGAACTTCTCCTGAAAAAATATCCTTCTCCTGTTAAGAAAAATACTGCTGGTGGAAAATGGAACATTTTCTCTCTCCCCAAGAGAAAAGAACAATTGATGTAACGTTTCTCTGAACAATGAAATGGTAATATATCTCAGTTTTAGAGGGCATTCTCCAGGCAATCTAGACTTGTATTTTGGCTCCAGCATTCGGAAGTCAAACAAAAAAGCAGTTGTTGATTTGCAATTCAAACAATTACAAATGAAACAGAGGGTTTCATTCCAATACATGGTAACATTATTGTAGGTCTCACATGTATTGCAGGCGATTCCTTTCTCTTTCCAAGTGAGGCCTGAATCAATGGCAGAACTGCTGTCAGCAGGATAAAGGACGGTCTCTCTCCAAACCTGAAAGCAATGTTACTTTGAAAGCTCTTCAGGGAAAGCATACTACAGCATGTAACAGCAATTTGGAGATCAAGCATATCCTCACATTTATAGCCTGCCTAGATTGTACCTGCCTAGGGATGGTGATTCTATCGATTCCCACATGGTGGCCTAGAAGAATGATGCATCAACTCAGGATGCTGGAAAGCTCTCTATGTAGCCATTCAATTGCCATAGTTCATGCCAGTTTCTTTAAAAAGGCAACTACTAAACCTCCGTAATAAAAATTATGAAGCTTAGGCAGTTTCTTAACAGTCTGTACAATTCTTCTTTAACTTCCTTTTACTCTAGGATAAAATGTAAATTGGTATAAGCGGAGATAGGAACATTAAAACCAAATGCATATGTTAAACCAAAGTATCTTTGCCTTTCCCATAACACAAAACTAACACACATGGATGTGTACACACACACACACACACACACACACACACACACACACACTTATGTGTAAAATGCAAACAAAACCAAACAAAGACATTAAACAAAGTCAACCAGTGAAATACTTGGAAACAAAGTTACCCCCTCAACCCTAATTCTGCTCCTTTGTGGTTTGCATTGTGCTACAATCTTTAATTACATGACCACTGGTCTCGTTTTCAACCTAACATAGTGTCCAGCACAGACAGTGCTCATTGATTGAGAGGCCATTTAATTTTTCCTTTCATCTTCATATTGAATATTTGGCAACACACTTCATTTACTCTATATGAGCTTCCAAACACAAAAGTTTTAAATTTCCTCATCAGGCTTTCATTATACAATCAAGGTTCTTCATAAACTTTTATCCTTCAAACTAAAATAGTTCAGGTCAGTTTCTTTCTGAAAATATTTTTTTTTAAATCACATAATTTCTTTTTTTTTTTTTTAAATGCAGAGACTAAGGCTCTATTTCCATTACAGTTAAGTTACAAAAATCTACAACAGAACTAAGCCCTCTCAAGTTAGCCCCATTTGAATATAAGAGGCCACATTCTAAAAACACTCAACAACATACAAAATGACCACTAGCACCATAGAATGATTGTGGTAGCAGCTGACAAGTCATACTAACTCGAGCTATAGACAATACCATCTGATAGGCCACTCAGCTCAGCTCAGCTCAGCTCAGCTCAGTGTTACCTTGAAACACAGTTATGTTTTTAAGAATTTGGATGCATAGATGGGACTCAAATTAGGAGCAACACTCAAGTTATAATTCTTGTTAACTCTGCACTGGAGACTGGCTTGCACTTGAAATAGCAATTGGTATTGGGTGATATCTTGGCTCACATGAAGTTAATGAAAAAAACTGTAGTGACTTCAGTGCAGCCAGGGTTATTCATAAAGTGAAAGCTTAGGAAGGAATTTCTTTAAATATACATTTCCACATGTAGCATGGTTACTTAGCATTTTTCATTTATGAAAGTTATTGCTTTCAATTTATCTGAGATTTAGGTGCTTCAGGTTGTTCAGAATGCAGAAGAACCACAAAACCTCAATAATATTTTCAATTAACTATTCAGGGTTGTTTTGGTTTTTTTTTTTACTCTGTTGTCAGTCCAAGTTATTATATTAAAGCTAGTCTAGCTTAAGTAAAAGAACTACTCTGAAAAAGCTTACACAAACCATCCCTGATTTCCTATACAACTGTGGGCCAACTTGAATAAAGGTGATTGTCTTCAGGGTGTATCCCTTGCTTGTTAGTACTGCACTTCTTCCAAATTTTCTTAGTGCATTTCAGGGCCTTTTCTTCCCCTTCTCCACACCCCCTGTTTTTATAATCCATTCTGGTCATGTAGGTATAAGGGCTTATTCACCAATGTACTATTCTATTGCTTCCACTTGTGCCCATTCTCTGCAAGCCAGTAGGAAGTGCAATCTCCAATGGAGTATCTTTCCCTGCTGTCCAATTTAGAGAGGAACAGGTAAGCCTTCTTCTCAAAGGACTGTAAAAATCAAAGGGATGGTACACCGGAAAAGAAAAAGCAAAATTAAAACTAAATTACTATCAGTACAGCTGCTCTATATGTTTAATACTGCAGTGATGCATATCATCATATTTACATTTTTAATAAGTGCTAGGCTCCAGAGGCAGCCATGATGCCTGCTACTGGCTACGTGGCTCCTGCTCTTCTTTGGCTCCATTGTACCCTCCCCTCTCTTCCCTTTCCTATCACACCTTTGTTGGAATTTTTAGAATGTAAAAAGGGAGGCTTCCCGAGAATCCTGGAGCAAACCCTACTCTAACTGCCATCAGATCCCACTTGTATCCTGCTGATCCCAATCCTTCACCCTTTCCATGTGGGCCCTTCTGACACATCTGTGCCTCCAAGGCACATGTTGCTTTCTGGGCTATTTATGTCCTCTGATCTTCCTTACAGCCATGCCCATGCCTCACAGATGTCATCATTCAATCACTTTTCCTTGCTGAGGCCTCAACTTTTACTCCTTTCTTTTCACTAGCCTTCTAGCCCAGGCACACTATGCCAGACCTGGCTTCTGAGCTCCAGCCCTTGTCATCCCAACTTTGGCTCTGGGCCCTTGGCCCTGGTGTCTACCCTGCTCAGGCACTGCACCCTCTGGCCTTAGTGTCTGCTCTGCTTGGTCACTGGGCCCCTGGCCCTGGTGTCTGCCCTGCTCAGGCATTGGGTCACCTGGCCCCATCTCCACCTTCCTTGGGCACTGGGTCCCCTGGCCCTGTCTCCACCCTGTCTGGGCAAGGCTTCAGCCTCTCCCTAGGCTACAACCCCCTTCCTGGTTGCTATCTGTCATCACCTTAAGTCCTAGCAGAGCTCAAAGCAGCCTTCAGGCACCACTGGGATCTCCACCATCCCTGATAGTTCCAATCCAGTCCACTGATATAAACTATAACAAAAGAGTAAGCCCATTGTTTATAATACAAACTATCCCCACATCAGGTCCAAACATAAACACCAGCTCACTGCCTGTATGACAAAACCTCCCCCTACCCTGGGTTGTACTCCTCGGCACCTTTCCAGGGTAGCTCACCTTCCAGTCAGGCACTCCTCTGAAGCCTTCTGGGGCAGAAGCTCTTCCCTCTGTCACCTACAGAGACAGACTGCTCTCCCAGGGCTTATATGCTCCCTAAGCCCTGCTCCCTTGCAGTCAGGTGACTTTTCCAGTCATCCACAGTAGTTCTCCTTCTGGGATTTATGAAGGGCCTGCCTTTTCTCCTGCAGCTCCCCCTACTTCTCTACCTGGGCTCCATCTGCTGCAGTTTCTCTCTTGAACTAACAAGAGCTCTAAGCTCCTTGTTACAACATACGTGGCATAATGTAGTACCAACCAGAGGTACTCAAAAGCATCTCTGAAAGACCTACCTTGTGTAGGGTAGACTTGACCCTCGGACTAAGATACCAGAACAGCATTAGTGTACTCAACAATTTTTACTGTGTAAGTTGGGGAACATTGGTTGTTCAACCACCATGAAATGTAAATGTTTCTTTACTGGATTCCACATGGAGGGAAGATGGCAGGGTTTGGGGGAGGAACTGTTGTTTCCTGTGCTTTACACAGGACCAGTGATACTGTAGTAGCTAAAGCTTATTTTCTTGATGCCCCCTGGGGGGTGGGGGAAGTGAAAACTTACAAACAATAGAAATAGATTCTAATTTCCTTGCTGCTTCCTCCATCTTCCCAGTCCTGGATGAGTGTGAATTAGCTTTGGTTCTCAGTAGAGAAAGCACATATTTGAACTGCTCAGAGTAGTTTCCTCATTAGGTTTTCACCAAGATGCCAAGTTGTACAGGG
Source organism: Alligator mississippiensis (assembly GCF_030867095.1). Taxonomy (NCBI): domain Eukaryota; kingdom Metazoa; phylum Chordata; order Crocodylia; family Alligatoridae; genus Alligator; species Alligator mississippiensis. Next base: position 312,254,739 of record NC_081824.1, read on the forward strand.
TGATCAGAGATTTGGATTGGTCCTGAAATGGGTACCTTACACAGGCAATGTGGCTGGTATGTTAATACAGGTCAGCAGAGGAACAGATAGCCAAAACAAGCCACTCAAGGAGGTTCTTACACTGTGTGCAGGACCTTCACCTAACCCAGATGGTGCCCAGTCCCACCAGGGGTAGTGCCTTGCTAGACCTAGTCTAAGCAATAGCAGATGATCTCGTGAGGGACCTGTGGGTACACAGTAACCTGGGTGATAGTGACCGCCACTTGGTAGAGTTCACTATCCAGTGAAGGGTGAGAAAAATATCCAGTGATGCTAAAGTTTTAGACTTCAGAAGGGCCAACTTTAGTAAACTTAGAAACCTAGTTCGTGAGGTGGCCAAACTCAAGAGCATCGAGCTAATGGGGATCCAAGAGGGTTGGAAGTTTCTCAAGGGAGTGATCCTTGGGGCACAAAATTAGTCTATTCCCTTATGCAGGAAAGGTGCTAAGGGGATAAAAAGCCCCCTTGGCTAAACAGGGAGCTTCAGGAAAGACTGGGGGCAAAGAAAGAGATGTATAGGCAGTGGAAGCAGAAGGCAGCCACCAAGGAGGCATACACCACCCTGGCATGCTATTGCAGGGAGTCAGTTAGGCAGGCCAGGGCAAGACTGAAGCTTAGGTTAGCTACAACAATTAAGGACAATAAAAAGTCTTTCTAGAGATACATAGCCAGCAAAAGAAAGCACAGAGTAGCATAGGGCCCCTGCAGGATGAATCAGGTCAGTTGGTGGTTGAAACAGAGAAAAAGGCAGAGCTCTTCGATGAGTTCTTCACTTCACTATTCCTTAATACAGATCAAGACAATCCTCCCACCTTGAGCATAGACAGATGTCCAAAAGGCGCCACACCTCCAAAAGTTAGTGCTGACTTAGTTAAAGAACATTTGGAAGGGCTGGATGGGTATAAGTCAGCCGATCTGGATGACATCCATCCACGGGTGCTGAAGGAATTGGCCAGTGTTATTGCTGAGCCACTGTCACGGCTGTTTGAACTCTCATGGTGCTCTGGCCAAGTCCCTGAGGACTGGAAAAAGGGCAATGTGGTGCCCATTTTTAAGAAGGGGAGAAGGGAGGACACGGGTAACTTTAGGCCAGTCAGTCTTACCTCTATCCCTGGGAAAATAGTAGAAAAAAATAATCAAAGAGCATATTTGTGAAGTCCCAGCAGGGGAAATGATGCTGAAAGGAAACCAGAATAGGTTCATCACAGGTAGATCCTGCTTGACAAACCTTATAGCTTTTTATGACCAGGTCACACATTGCCTTAACACAGGAGCTAAGGCCAAAGTCATCTACCTGGATTTTAGGAAGGCCTTTGACACAGTTTCGCATTCTATTCTCATCGGGAAGCTAGCAGGCTATGGAGTGGATGCCTACACAGTCAGGTGGGTGGCTAACTGGATCAGTGACCACACCCAGAGAGTGGTGGTTGACAGGTCATTTTTTGCCTGGAAGGAGGTGGGCAGTGGGGTCCCGCAGGGTTCAGTCCTTGGGCCAGTATTATTTAATATCTTCATCAGTGATTTGAACGAGGGTGTAGTAAACACCCTCTCCAAGTTCGCTGATGATACCAAATTATGGGGCAAAGTTAATACACCAGAGGGCAGGGAGCAGATACAGGCCAACCTGGACAGGTTAGATCAATGGGCATAACATAATAGGATTCATTTCAACAAAGATAAATGTAAGGTACTCCACTTAGGAAGGAGGAATCCCCAGCACACCTACAGGTTGGGGGATGTCCTCCTCATCGGCTCAGAGGCTGAGAGAGATCTTGGAGTCATAGTTAACTCCAAGATGAACATGAGCTGGCAGTGTAACAAGGCCATCAACAAAGCCAATCACACCTTGTTGTGTATTAGCAGATGCATGACCAACAGATTGAGGGAGGTGATGCTCCCCCTCTATGCAGCATTAGTCAGGCCACAGTTAGAGTACTGTTTCCAGTTTTGGGCACCACGCTTCAAGAGGGACATGGAGGATCTGGAGAGGGTTCAGAGGAGGGCCACTTGCATGATTAGTGGTCTCCATGAAAGACCCTACGAGGAGAGGTTGAGAGATCTGGATCGCTTCAGCCTATACAAAAGACAGCTGAGGGATGACCTCGTAGCCGCCTATAAATTTATCAGGGGAGGACAGCAGGGAATTGGGGATGCGCTGTTTATCAGAGCACCCCAGGGAGTAACTAGGAATAATGGATGCAAACTAGTGTAGAGTAGATGTAGGTTAGACATTAGGAAAAAATATTTTACAATAAGGGTGGCCAGAGTCTGGAATGGGCTTTCATGAGAGGTGGTGCTATCACCTAACTTGGAGGTCTTCAAGAGGAGGCTTGACAATCACCTGGCTGGGGTTGTCTGACCTTGGTCCTCTTTCCTGCCAGGGGCAAGAGGTAGGACACAATGATCCATTGGGTCCCTTCCAACTATATAATCTATTAAATCTATGATATAGGGTCTTGGGTCTGAAATCATAAACCTTACTGGCAAAACACCACAGCAGAACAAGAAGTTTTCTGCTGAAATGAGGTCAGATACCTGTACTCTGGGAAGAAGGATCATCTACCAGACCTCAAGCATAATAGAAGAGTTTTAGCAAACACTAGTGGCAGAGAGCTATATGCAAGGTGGACTCTTGAACACTGAAATGCAGCAAAATAATTTATAATCCCAAGCAAGAGGGTCACAAAAAAATACCCCAGGATGAGAATTCCCAGGACTTGATTGGTCAATATCTGCTCTCTCACTGCAATCTGAAGTCAAAAATGAATTTACTCAAATCTCAACTCTCTGCCTCTTTACAAGTCAGCTTAAAAGATCTACTTAATTGAAGGTACACATGTTTTTGTATAGCTAGTGAGAAGTATTAACAAAATTAAGTTAATTTTTGAGGCATAGGACCTCAAACATTGTCTAAGCCAACCACCACAAAACCTGTCTCTTCCCAAATGTCTGTCACCAAACTAAGAAAACTAAAACCTGAAACAATGCCCAATGTCTTGCCATTTCATTAAATGTCAAAAGTGAGCTAGCCCTTTGCACCTCATTCTTCAGGCCCCTTAATTCCTTTATGTTTGAAAGCTAGGAGCATTTGATTGAGAAGAGAGGTTTCAGAGCCCTCCACTGCTTGTTTTTTACCCTTACTGGAGCAATCAAAAAATAGGTTAAGAAACAAAACCTTACTCCGGCTAGAAATAGACATTGCCAAAGTATGATGATGTGCCACAATGTGTTTATTGGGTGAAACACCCTTGATAGTGTAGGACAAGAGGCACTGTCATCTCCCTGCTTTTCCTGCTCATCAGGGGCCAGGCTGAGCAGGGATAATGAGGTTTTTCCCCATCCCGCCAGACCCGCTTCCCTGTGACTGTGGAGGAGCAAATCTGGAAAGGTCTGGAAAGGTAGGGAAAAGTCCCATTTTTCCCACTCAGCTGATCCTGTGCCCTGAGAAAAAGCCATTCCCCACCCAGACAGCCCTAGGAAAGCAGGTCTGGCTAAGAAAGGAGGACTTTTCCCTACCCAGCCAGATCTGAGGCACAATATTGACTGAGCAAGGGAAGCAGAGTCTGGCTGGGAAGAAGCAAACACATTTCCACATGATTGTGAGGAACTGGGTCTGGCTGAGCAAGGAAAGCACCACAGAGGTAGTGGATGTTCTGCTGCAGTAAAGGGGCAGAGTGTATTATCACCTTTTGTAGCACCACTTTTTTTTTTTCATGTGGCATGACAAACTGTATCAACTTCTATTTGCTGAGCATTCATGCCATCATAAGAAAAGGTGATGTCTGTTTCCACCCACAAGTGGATAGGTAAATATTCAGGATAAGAAAAATCTATGCATTAAATTACTATTATTTCTTGATTCTCCACACACATGTACATCCTCACTGAATCCATAACAGCTCCCACCAAAAGAAATAAATATTCCTTTGGGGTTGTTGGTCATTGGATAACAAACGCTCAAACACAATTTTCATAAGATTCCTTAAAGTGTAATAAAAGACTATATAATGATACATAATACAGCACAAAATTGCTGAAAGAAATTCATGCAGGCAACCTTGACCTCAAATCATTTTTTTCTCAGGCTCTGGAGTTAAATGCATCTCATGTTCCTCTAGCAGATCCAGGCTCAGTTTTGTAGTTAGCTCTCCCAGACCATGTTAATGACTTCTCAGATGACAGCACTGGGTAAGCACAAGATTTTGGCACTGGATTTCCTATATCTATAGTGAGGCTAGTTAAGAAGCATGATTTTCAGATCAGAACAAATAATTTTACTTTCCAGATATTGCTATGAATTGCCAAAAGACATTATTGAAAAATATCTGTACATTTACAGACTTCAGATTACTATCTAGGCTGGATAGACTACTATAGAGTTAATCAGTCAATCCACAAACACAGCTAGAGCCATCCAAATAAGTAATTCTTAAATACGTTCCTTGCAAAAGTTGGCATTTTTCATCACATTATTATTAGTGAATATATTTTTCTTATTTTATCACCAGATGTGCATCAAGTCAACAATCCCTATGTAGCAGAAATCCTCCTTTGTACATTTCCCTTCTGGACACATATAACAGAAGCCCCTTCTTGCCTGCACTCCTCCCCTCCCCCCCCCATTTTGTGCATTTCTTTCCAAGTATTGGCAGAGACCTAGCACACTCATTGCATGGGTGTGAAAATGCTCTGAGCAAGCCAGAAAGCTGAAGCAACTTTCTGTAGGAGAAACCTAGAAACTACATCTACATACCAATTAATCTCAGTGTCACTAAAGAAAAAAAAAAGGAACTAAAATATCCACATCAAAAACTGTAAATATATCCTGGTGCTAAGCTAACTCACTTACTGTCCCCAGTAGCCTTTGATCCTTGTGGCAGAAATGCCACCGTTGGTGCCCCTCTCCAGAGACCTGTCTCAGCCAGCCTGGGAGGCTGGTGTTTCATTCCTCAGGGTGGGGATCTCCCACCTGGTCTGCATGACAAAAGCCTGGCGCCTGGGAGGCGGATGCTCTAGTCACCTGGGCAGGGAGGAAAGACCCGGCCCTGCGCGGGCCCAGGTGGCCAGGGATGCTGGGGAGATTGGTCGGCTTGTGGCCAGTATTGGCAGCTTCGATTGGACCGGGCTGCTGAGGTCAGAGAGGTTATTTAAGGGCTCGGTCCAAGAAGAAGGGGCAGTCAGCCATTAGCCATGCGGTCATCCAGGTGAATCTGAGCCTGGCTCTCTCCTCATCACCGCATGCTCCAAGAGTGCCCTGCCTCCAGAGGATACAACAACCACCTCTGGACGATGAGAGTGAGTAAGCTACTAAAGATCCGATTAGATATTTAGTTTCAGTAACTCAGATGCGTTTAAACGGCTACCTCAGCCACCCTGGTTTGCTCAATGGGATTCCTTTGATATTCCTGTAAGATTTCTATGATACTGCTCTACCTTTTACCCTGTTTTCACCCTACCCCCTGTAATCAATAAAGTTCTCCTTTGTGACTGGTGTGGGAGACTTATTGAGGGGTGGGTCTAAATTATGCCAAGGAGGCCCCTTAGGTCTGTGGACTAAGGGAGACTTTCCTAATAAGCCCCTGACTTGGGGAAGTGCCCCAAGTGCTTGTATTGGATCTAGTACCCATTGGACGATCAGGCCTGCGTTCTCCAAGGCGCGCAGAGCCAGAAGTGAGTCCAGAGCCTTGGATGGTGGCAGCGGGACCCCAGGCTAGAGGGTGTGCTCCAGGGAAGGGGTCGGCCGGACAGGAGGCACCCTAAGGGAGGCACTCAGAGCCTGGAAGGTGGTCGGGCGCGGGGAGGTGGGCGGCTCAACGCAGGAGCGCCCCCTACTGGCCCGCCACACGTGGTGTCAGCGGTGGGATCCGAATACCCTGCTGTATTTGAGGCATAATTTGGGAAAGGAATAGAGTCACTGAAATCCCTTGAGCAAACAATTTCTAATTTGACATCGGGTCAACTGGATAGGGTAGAGAGTCAGGATGGAGGACGAGTATGTCCGGATGACTGTGCCCGAACTGAAGGAACTGGCAAAAGAGAGAGGCCTTCACGTGAAGAAAGGGCTAAAGAAGGAAGAGCTGATTAAACTTTTGTGCACCAGCGAGTCAGAACCAGCGTCAGCTTCATGCTTGTCAACTCCTGGGCCTGACCCAGGACCACACTCCCGCTCGCCAAGCCCAGAGGCTGCTGGGAGATCACTCTCTGAGAGCGAGCAACAGAGACTCCATGAGAGAGAGATGAAAAGGATGGAGCTGGAGGAGAAACAGCTGGAAGACAAGAAGGAACAACGACAGCTGGAGGCCCAGCGCCAGCGCGAGAAGGAGCAGATAGAATTGAAAAGGCTGGAGCTGGAGGCCCAGCGCCAGCGCGAGAAGGAGCAGATAGAATTGAAAAGGATGGAGATGGAAAAGAGGAGGTTGGAAAGGGAAGCCCGGTTGGAGGCACAAAAGCTGGAAGCACAGCTCCATTTGCAGACCATTGGGGGAAACGCGAACCCTCCGCAAGCGTCCGGGAAACAGCCCAAACTGGACGTCTCCGCCTTCGCTCGCTAGCGAGAGGGAGACGATAGTTCCAACCTGGTCTCACCTGCAGACATAATCCCGGGGAAGACCCTCACTATTCATGGAGTGGGGTCCGCACCCCAGAAGGTACCGGTATTCTGTGCCCCCGTCGTGTGGAACGACTGTGCAACGTACCTGGAAATGGGGGTACTGGAAGAGGCTCCGGCCCCCATCCTGGTGGGATGGGATCTTATAGAGCAGGAAGCCCAGCTCCGGAGGTGGGAACAGATCCAAGAGCCAAAGCCCTGCACTGTTCATGCGGTGACTCGCCTGCAGAGCAGGAAGGCTAAAGAAGGGGGGTTAGGAAATCCCCGGGAGAAAGTCACACCATTGGCCGCAGGGGAAGGGACCCCTGCAGACGGCGATTGCAGCCTGGTCCCAGAGGGAACCGGTAACCCCGAGGGTGGGTTAAGTGACAGTCCTGGGGAGGCGTGCATTCCGTCAGTGGCAGAGGGAGGTGACACTAGCAGGGAGGAGACCCAGGAAGTCCCTGTGGGTGAGTGTGCACTCCCTGCTGATTGCCTAGTTGGGCAAGAGGAGTTCAAGCAGGAGGTTTGGGAGGACCCCAGCTTGGAGGGACTCCGGCAGATGGCTCAGGAGCAAGAGACTGAGTTCACTCCGGACAAGAGGGAACAGGTGGTCTGGGATAAGGGGCTTCTCTATCGGTTGTGGGTGCCAAAGAACCATGCCGAGACCAGGGAGCCCCAGCGCCAGCTCATAGTACCCCGGAAATACAGACAGCAATTGCTTGCCCTGGCTCATGATCTACCGTGTGCTGGTCACATGGGCAGGGAACGGACACGCCAGCGGTTGCAGGTGAAATTTTTTTGGCCCAGAATTGCCCAGAATGTGACGGACTATTGCAAATCTTGCGAGACATGCCAGCGGACGGGCAAAAGCGGGGACAAGAGAAGGGCTCCCCTGCAGCCCCTCCCGATCATAGACCAACCCTTCCACAGGGTGGCCGTGGACATTGTGGGACCGCTGAAGCATAGGACTCGTAGGGGAAAGAAATACATACTGACTCTGGTGGATTATGCAACGCGGTACCCGGAGGCAGTTGCCTTGTCCTCCATCGAGAAGGAGTGCTTGGCCATCGTCTGGGCCCTGAACAAGCTGAAGCCCTACTTGTGGGAACAACAGTTCACCGTCCTGTCGGACCATGCCCCACTGCAGTGGCTGCAGACCATGCACAACACCAATGCCAAGCTGCAACGTTGGTCTTGGCAGCTGCAGGAATTTAATTTTACGGTCCAACACATAAAAGGAAGCCAGAACGTGATAGCGGATGCCTTGTCACGAAAGGACTCTGGGTAGCGGGTCCTTGGGACTTGGGACTAGTGAGGAGATCACTAGTATAAGACTGCCATCAGGTTTTATGGTTTCTATCTGTTCTTGTCTTAACTTGTTCCATGTTCCAGGTTTTTCCCTTTTCCTTCTTCTGGCATCCCGTGGAAACTCCCTGACCCGACACGCCCGGACCCACGGCCCTGAGAGGCCCCGTGTCCGAGCTTGTAAAGGAGGGGGGGGAAGTGTGGCAGAAATGCCACCGTTGGTGCCCCTCTCCAGAGACCTGTCTCAGCCAGCCTGGGAGGCTAGTGTTTCATTCCTCAGGGTGGGGATCTCCCACCTGGTCTGCATGACAAAAGCCTGGCGCCTGGGAGGCGGATGCTCTAGTCACCTGGGCAGGGAGGAAAGACCCGGCCCTGCGCGGGCCCAGGTGGCCAGGGATGCTGGGGAGATTGGTCGGCTTGTGGCCAGTATTGGCAGCTTCGATTGGACCGGGCTGCTGAGGTCAGAGAGGTTATTTAAGGGCTCGGTCCAAGAAGAAGGGGCAGTCAGCCATTAGCCATGCGGTCATCCAGGTGAATCTGAGCCTGGCTCTCTCCTCATCACCGCATGCTCCAAGAGTGCCCTGCCTCCAGAGGATACAACAACCACCTCTGGACGATGAGAGTGAGTAAGCTACTAAAGATCCGATTAGATATTTAGTTTCAGTAACTCAGATGCGTTTAAACGGCTACCTCAGCCACCCTGGTTTGCTCAATGGGATTCCTTTGATATTCCTGTAAGATTTCTATGATACTGCTCTACCTTTTACCCTGTTTTCACCCTACCCCCTGTAATCAATAAAGTTCTCCTTTGTGACCGGTGTGGGAGACTTATTGAGGGGTGGGTCTAAATTATGCCAAGGAGGCCCCTTAGGTCTGTGGACTAAGGGAGACTTTCCTAATAAGCCCCTGACTTGGGGAAGTGCCCCAAGTGCTTGTATTGGATCTAGTACCCATTGGACGATCAGGCCTGCGTTCTCCAAGGCGCGCAGAGCCAGAAGTGAGTCCAGAGCCTTGGATGGTGGCAGCGGGACCCCAGGCTAGCGGGTGTGCTCCAGGGAAGGGGTCGGCCGGACGGGAGGCACCCTAAGGGAGGCACTCGGAGCCTGGAAGGTGGTCGGGCGCAGGGAGGTGGGCGGCTCAACGCAGGAGCGCCCCCTACTGGCCCGCCACAATCCTCACTACCTCACATTGCATTTTTATGTATTTCTCAGAGTGCATTTTTATATTTCATCTGTCTCATCTTTACCATAGCATTTTGTATTTTATATTTTATACTTTTAAACCCTTAAGGAATGTACTCCCTGTAGAATGAAGTTACACCCTGGACCATTGTTAAAAACTGCATTGAAATTGTAATTGTAACGTGATAAAATCTGCTATATTGGGCTGGTCCCCCTTGAGTGAATGTGAGTGTATGGTGATCAGTAGGTGAAAATAGCCTAGCCAAAGTAACATACCATTACAAAACTCTACTCTACAAGCCATTTTAGGCTAATCAAACCAAGGAACTGATTCCTGGGACTGAGTACCCACCCTATTGACTACTCCTGCAACCCTTAATAATACCGTTGTTAATTAATCAAAATTACTCCCAAAACTGCACTACCAGATAGGCAAGACCCCTGTGACTAACAGGTGTCAGGCAGTACTCAAGACCCATGTGGGACAGTGACCTCTGGATTAGGCAGCCAAAATTATGCTGGGGGATTGCACAAGTCTGTCAGAAAGGAATAAAAGGCTGTGAAGTGTGACCCTCAGTGGTGCTCTCTCATCCAATACCTGACCTACTGTGAGAGAAGGACAAGCAGACAAGCCCCTTCTGGAGAAGACATTGCCCTGAAGGAAGCTGACCATTGACAGAAGACTCCAGGGCATTGGATAGGTAAATATAGTGACATCAGTGCTCTAAAATCACCACAGCAGCTACTATACACTATACTACATGGGTTTAAATGGCATGGGTTTGAATGAGTGAGTGCATGTGTGCGCGCCAAGGTGACCAGTACCACTCATAACTCAAAGTTTGCATTTATGATTTTACTGGTAAGTTCACATCCCGTTCAATAAACTAGAATTTATCATGATCCAGTGAGTTGGTCTTTTTTAGCCAACACCTAAATCAAGGTATTCAGACGTCATTAAAAAAAAAAGTACATTTATTACTTCTCTTCCACAACAAACTAATTTCAGAATCGAACATGATTCTGCTCCTGCCTGTTCACCTACACTTGAGAAGTTCAAGTTCCTCCCCCCATTATCCTCTGCCAGTAATGCTGGCTTTATCTGTCTATTTACTAGCTTATTACTATGGCTTCCTCTTGGTCCCCCCTCACAAATGAAAGAAAGAACAAAACAAAATACTTAACTGCCTTACTACAAGTTCCCTACTTTATATGTATTAAAGTTCCACCTGAAAAAAAGCAAATCTCTGTCATGATAACTATCTGCAGTGGCAGCAGTCTGTCAATATGAAGAAAGTCTTCCAATCAATCAGGGAGTCAGTAGTGAGTGTGTAAATGACTGAGGAGGCTAATTTAATAACCACCTGTTTGACTGCTGACATGGCAAATAGTTCTGGAGTGAAGAGGCATGCCTGTTAGAAAGCAACTCTTAGATTTTCCTGAAGCCATCTAAGTTCAGGAACTAGAGATTTAAGAAAAAACACAATATGGTCATGTCTACACAAGACACTTTACAGCACTTTTCTGTGGTTATTACTGTGCAGAAAGCATCCACATCTACACGTGCAGACATTTACTGCACAGTAATTGGCTCTAATCATAAGTAAATTTGCTATCTGCAAATGTAAGTAGCAAATTTACTCATGATTAGTGACTACACAGTAGTGCACGTGTAGAGCAAATATGCTTCCTGTAAGCTGGTCATCAGGGGTCAGGAGCTGCCTGTTGCTGGGACACAGGGACAAAGTCCCCCTGCCCTGGCAGCACAGAGCTCCCATCCCCTGCTCCACCATCACAGGGCAGGGACTGAGACATGCTTATTTCCCAGTGCCAGCTCTGCAATCTTGGGGCTGGCACTTGGAGATCCTTACCTCCCAGCCCAAGCATCCTGGTTGCAAAGGCTGGGCAGGGAGATCCTTCTCTTGCAGCTCCACAATCATGAGGCCAGTGCTAGATCTTTATCTCCCTGCCCGGGCCCTGAGATAGAGCTGGGCAGGAAACAGGCTCTCCAGACCCTGCCTCACCATTATGGAGAAAGGGCTGCGACCTGCCCCAGTCAGACCGTGCCTCAATTGGGTGTCAAGGTGTAGGGCTTGGAAAGAGCTGCAGGAGGTGGAGCTGGTCCCAGTCCTCTGCCCCATCTGCCACAGAGGCAGCTAGCAGTGAGTCCCAAGCTGTGCAGGGAATCCCCATCCAGCCAGGGGCTCACTGCTAGCTGCTGCACCAGAGGATTGGGGTAGGGGCCTGGGACCTTCTCTACCCCTGCAGCTCTTTCCAAGTCCCCTGCCTTTGTCTAGGCAGTGGCGGAGCCTACCTTGGCAGCAGGCAGCTCCCCTGAGGGCAAGGGAACAATGCCCCAGCTCCCACCAGAAGATGGGTATCTCCTGGCTGCTGCTCCCTGCCAGCCCCTGGACTATCACTAAGGGGGGGCCTAGAGCTCTCCCTGACTGCTACAGGGGGCCAGTGCAGGGCCAGCGGGGGTGGGAGGAGATGCTGCCATAAGACGCTGCACATGTAATCAGTTTACTCCCTGGGTGTCAGTTTATTCTAGAGTGATTTAGTCTAAAGTAAATGGACCCAACATTGTTTTCAGGTGCAGAGGCACCCTATATCAAAAACCCTTCAAAAAAGGAGATGATAACATTGCAAGTTTTCAACTTGCAAATTTTTTCTTCTTCTCTTTACTGCATTAATGTCCAGTTTTATTTTTCACTTAATGAGGACAATATTTTCCAGTGTCTTGTTCTGATATCCTCTCTACTCTTTCACTTGGCCTTCATAATTGTCCTTCAATTCTTTATTTCTGATGCTTTTATGTCTGTTTCTTTTTATTCTTAAGTTTTAGAGCTCTTGCCTTGATTTATATATACTTTATTTTTTCTTGTTCTTCTCTCACCATATTTATTTTTTAATTTTGAAATGCCATTAACATTGGTAGTTATTTTTTCTGTGGACACATCTACATGATACATTTACCACTTAGTAAACTAATTAACTCTGCAGTAAACATCTTGGTATCTAGATGTGCAAAGGTATTAGGCTGGAGTAAGTGAATAAACTCTGCAGCAGGGTAATACTACTTGTAAATACAAGTACTATCCTGATGCAGAGTTTTTTTTATTTTGCAGAACTGCACATGTAGACACTGATGTAGCTGCTGGGGCATGAAGGTGCTTCAGTGCAGGGGCTGTCTGCTAGGTAGCACCACACTAGAGCACCCTCATGCCAAAGCCAGCCCCTCCACAGCATGTTTTGCTGGACAGGAAAAGTCCCAGTTTGGCAGGCTGACCCCAGGGGTCCCCTGCTAGCCAGGGCTGCTCTGACCCAGTTCAACATGCTGCAGCCCTGGGTGCAGGAACAATAAATTTGGAGTAATAAACTCCCGAGTTTATTATTTCACATTAAGAGCATGTGTGGACACACATGGTTTGATGAAGCTAGACTGCATATCAATTGGAGATATAGCTCCCCTCCTCTTCCACCAGCTGACAGAGTATTATGAATTATCATGAGGAGGTGCATTAGAAGAGACAACACGGTCTCAGTGTAGTGATAGAAGTTGTAATTTAAAGATGGTCTATAACTAAGGATACGGAGACTGGGAATTGGGATATGGTGCTTGAGTCAAGTTAGAATGAAACAGACAGACGGACAAAGGGATCACAGGTCTGTTCCTCAAATAAAATGTATTGTTTTATTCTTCTCATTTACATATGCCTGCATTTATTGAGCCCAGTGCTCACAACTGGGTTTCTCTTTTCTCTAGAAGCCATGCTCGGGCTGCTTTCAGGGGACACACTCAGAGATGAGGCAAGGCCACAGTTGTTCTGAGCAAGCTCTCCCTGGAGGCAATGACAGTTGGTGGAAGTGGTGGGATTCCAGAGTGCAACACCAGTATTGCTTCTGAAGACCTGTTTCAGTTTAAGAAACACTTGTAGCTGAAGATATGGTAAATAATTTAGAACAGCAAATAATTCAGAATATAAGCAACTTCAACAGGGATGCTTGCAGAATTGTTCCAGGAAAAAAGGTTTAACCTGTGAAAGGGCAAAACAGGCCCAACTGATCAGATTTTGGCAAGTAGCAATTGAACATAGGGCTTTGAACCAGCTACAGAAGTCTTACCAGGATAGCTTCCCCTCTCTGCTGAGGCTTAGCCTCAGACTGCTGTCCCGGTACCAACTGTGTAAGATCCTAAGCTTTACTGCTCTATGACAACAGTCTGACTAATTGGGCCTTCATAACAATGAGAAGAACAGGGTGTAAAAGGAGACTGTCTGTCTGAGGCAGGGGAGCCGGGTCGGGGATGCAGAGAGGGAGACCAGCAAAGGATCTTGAGTGCTAAGGATCTGGAAGAGACTTGAAAGGGAACACCTGAATAAAGTTTGGGTTGCTTGGGGGTATATGGACTCCAATAAATGCCAGAAGAAGTCTTTTCTTTTTCTCTTGGAACTTTGGTTATTGGCCACTCCCTCTCTCAGGGAGTCCCTCCAGTCCCCTCTCTCAGGAGTGGGACTGGAAGCTAGCTTCTTGGTCAGAGCCACAGAGAACCAGTGAGAGTGAGGGCTGAGGGTCTCAACGGGGGAAAGGAATCTGGGCCAGTTTTGCTAGTCCGTTCTATATTCCTGCCCTAAAAACCATGCCTAGGATATGGGAGGGTGGATGGGAGCACTCTAATAGCAGACAAGGCTGGAAGTAATCCCAAGCAAGCAGCTCCTCAAGGTTATCCCATGACAGTTAAGTGTAAAAGTTCTATAAAACACTTTGTAGAATAAAGGAATGGCATTTCTACCCTACAGTTGGATGCATTTGCTGGTGCAAAGCCTGATGCCTCTGAATTCTATTTGTGGGGACAGGGCAAGGATTTAGTTGTTTACATAAAATTCTATCCACTGTCTGTGAGGATAAAAAAAAAGTTTTTTTTTAAATAGTGAAAAACATCTTTTTGTTTCTCCTCTTTGTCTTTTTCAGTTTTCTGCTAGTGCCTAGCATTCAAGAACCTGTCATAATTGCTCTTTTTCATTGCTTTTCCTCCCAAGCATGCAGGTGACAAGATTCACTCTTCCACACTGTGAAAGTGCCAACAGGTAACTTGCAAGCATTTATTAGCCTTTTTAGAAATACTCAGCATTACCTAATCCTGGTTGCTGTACAATCTATTTCATTATTTAGAAAGAAGAATATTTGATGAGGCTTTTTCCCCCCACAAGTTGTAATATGTAGATAGCACTTTTGAAGTCTCATGACTAATATTCATAGGTTAAATCTTCCATGCATTTTAGTTGTAGGTGCTTAAGCTCTAATTGAATTTGTACCTTCACAATGACATTCTCTGTCCTAAAAGTAGCTTTAAGATTAATTGTTAACCTGACTTGACTGGACTTTATTTAAAGATAATTCATTTTGCTTATAGTAGTACTAAGTGTCTAGTGTGTCTTTTTCCTCTTTTTTCCAATATACGGATAGCTCATAAGCCAACTTGATTTTCATGATTGTATATGACATTTGGCCCCTAATTCCAAAATGGAGTAATTACCATTAGTTTATACCAGAGCCTGAAATGGTCAGATAGTTCCTTATTTCTGATAAAATGTCAATTCGTTTCTTTTCAATCAATAAAGACAGCTACTGGAATCTAGCATGGGGCACATTCTTTTTTTAATATACCAGTACTACAGGATCAACCAACCAACCAGGCAGGAAACTGAACTAAGTTTTAGAGAGAAATTCTGCCTTTTCACTGGGAAATGATTTGAGACAACAAAGAGATAAATGGGAGATAGTTAAGTTATCCTAATATTCAAATCCATTTGTAAAACCTAAGCAATTCTCAGCAGAACCTCTTATTTACTTCATTGACTGAAGAAGCAAATATGATCTTGCTGGGAAAAAGTAACAATCAACAGAAAAAGGGAACTGAGAACAAAAAACCCACCACAAAAAAGAAGAAAAAAACAAAAACAAAAAAACCCAAAACCTCTTTCATCTAATTCTCTCTTAGACCCCTGACTAGAAGGGCTGCCTGTTGCCTCAAAGCAATTAGAACTGGTCCTCCTCAGTTTAAACTCATTTCTCATCTTTCTCACTTCTTCAACTTTTCCTGAGTTCTACATACTAACCACTCAAATCAATACTTCTATAATTTATTTATACTTTAGTCATCTCTAACTTCAATTTCCTGTCCCTAGGTGACCTCCTTCTCAATTCATGCTTTTCCTGTCCATCAAGACACTACCACTTTTTCCTATGTTGGAGATCTCTTCTCTTACCTATTAATCCCTGCCTTGAATTACAATTTCTCAGTAAGAGAAATAGCCATCTAAATGAATGATGGACCCAAGGAGAAGAAACTATGAAATTACTTTTCAAATGGAACCCAATATTCAGCAATTACATTTACTCATTTCTTCCATAAATGTTGTTATGGCACTTGCGGAAATATAGTAGTATAGTATATCATACAGTATGATTCTATAAATATTACACAGTAACAATGAATTTAATTGACAGAATTAAGGTAATAAATAATAACTGGATAAAGGTACTCAATGATAAAATCATTTTAGAGGAAATAAAATAATCGATAATTCAGGTGATATGAGAGTAAATTCTGCATGGGATGAAGTGGAAATATTTGGAAATTAATTTGAACATTAAAAAGAATACCATGTAACTTAGTATGGTACATCCCTTTTGTTAGCAAGTTTTTACATTATTCAAAATGATTTTCAAATGAAGCCTGAAGAAAGCTTATGAAAAATTAATCATATTTCTTATTTTCCCCACCCAAAAGTAGTTATCTTCAATTCTCCCAGTATTCCATTCAATTCTTCTAATAAAAGATACCAAAGATCTGTATCATATATGTACAACATTGGTGGGAGGAACCAACTGTAAAGAGTAAAATAAGACATTAAAGATTTGTATTAAACCCTGTTACTCACTACAAATATTATTTGGGAAGAAGGGGGAGAAAGGACCAATACTGAGATATTCAGAGTCTGTTTAACATCTAAAATAATAAGGAATTTCTACATAAATGTAACCTACATTGCTATCAACATATATACTTTCATATGCATGCCTTGACGCTTACGTGTGGGAAGATACAAGTATAACTAAACTCTTCAAAATATACGTGCAATTACTGTAACTGCAATTATTTCAACTATTTATATTTAACAAGTTCAATTAGCCAACAAAGACCTTCAACACATATACCTAGGCAAGAGTATGGAGTAGAGGCTGCCCTAGACCTACCATCCTCTCTTTAGACCACTGAGACAGAGTCCAAGCACCAGACCAAGTGAAGACATTCAGCACCCTGATGGCTGTAGCTTCTGCCAGAGAGAAACAAATAAGAGTTGCTGCTGACTGCCTAATGCCTCAGCGGGGGTGGGGGAGAGATGTTTCTGTCAGAATGATGTCCCCAGGCCTTATCCCAACAAAGGAATACCCACAAAGCACAAAGCAGTGGGGCTAGGGTTGTGACATCCCCTATACTCGACTTACTCTGGAGGTTGCATCATTGTGATATTTTATAGGAGCTAGCCTGTCATAAGTAGCCTCACCATAGTGCCAACAGGGCCTCCAGTTATATGCAGTTTACGGTCATACCCAGGGCAGACAGATGGAGCCTTTTTACTGTTCTAAAGAAACTGGGTTGTCCCCCTAAACTTTTGAACATCGTTCACTCATTACATCAAGGTATAAAGGGAACTGTAAGTGTATTCATCAGGCACCTGATTCAACTTCTTACACATACATCATGATCCAGAGGATCAACAGCTGCTGAGTTGTTCTTGGTGCACTCTTCCAAAAGTTAATAGCAAACCAGAGGCAAGAGAATGTTTTTCTTTGATTTTCAGTTTTTATATTAATTCAAACTAAACCTGATGGCATGTCATTTAACAAAAGGGCCTTTGCTATGACAAAAAATATGATTATTATTTCATAAGTTCAGGGCATGTTACAGCTTGGACAAGAACACAATAGAAGCTAAAGTATGTTCCCACTTCCTGATGCTTTTCTTTTATTACAATTTGGAAAGGATTTAAAAATAAAATGTCATAGATAAAATCATATTGCCTTATTTAAAATACCTTAGAACACACCAGAAGTTGAAGTTGTAACTTTAATTAAATGAGAGAAGTTACAAAATTTATTTTATGCCTCTATATTGTAAAAAAAATCATATTTTTGTTCTTTATAAAGATAAGAGTTTAAATTGCCATTTTATGCTGCAGCAATATTTAAAACTATAGCTAGTGAAGATAGAAGCAATCTCTTTAAAAGTGTTATATAAAAGAAATACCTGCCTAAAATGTTGAAGCTGCTGTCCTAACAAGTGATATGCTCATTTAAGTGGCAGGAAAATGCCATTTAAATGAGATTTTCACAGCATAAATATATCTATTCACCTGTCTTTGTTTCACCATGCACATACAGATCAGACCTTTTAAATTCCTCTGTGCTATAGAGTATATAAATGCCCAAAACCTTGAATTCCCTTGAGTAACTGTCAAAGGATTCCAAATCCAGGTAGAAACAACTATGTAAGACTCTGGATGCATGCTACAACTATTCACATCATTGACCTGGGAACAGTTGGCTGAGAATGTCATGAGAATGGGTTCTTCTGCCGTGTCCTGTTTTGATTCAGAAGCGCAAGTAGAAAATACCCATGTACTTATCTGACTATTTCAATTCTTCTCCTGTTCTGAAGATGCCAGATTTACATTTGATTTCAAAATACTCAAAGATTTAAAATGATGCTTAAGTGCATTCATTTGTTTACATGCTTGCCCATCTTAGCCAGAAATGCTTGCACCTGAGCAGCTGTCATCTGTTATTCCCAATTTGAACCTGAAACTGAAAATGAATGCAAACCTTTAAAGCAACTAAGGTTATTGAACAAATTACAAGTCTTTAACAATGATGCGCATTTCTCATCATTTTCTTTAAAATATTTGTTACAGATTTTAACTGAGGAAAAGGTATGTCACAAATATTTTTGCTAACAGACATTTATAAACTATTTAACTGGTTATGATGTATTATGCCAACGTTTTAAAATCTCTTGCTACCCGTTACTTCATGGATCTAATTTACTTATAACCTTGTCATAACCAAGCTCTCTTGCATACCTGAACAAGATTTGTAATGTTTGATATGTATTCTTCTGTACATTTATTTAAATAAGCAAAAACAATTATTTCTGTGAATGTTCACAAGTGCCCAGAAAATGCCATCTTTATGTACAGCAACAACGAATAAATTAGACATATCTGTGTTGATTAACACAACTACCACCACTGCTCAAAACCGGGGGCTTGGTAAATGAAGAGTTTGAGCTCCAGAATACAAATACACAAGTCAAAGGGAAAATTCCCATAGATGTCAGAGGAGCTAATGAATTTGGTTTCTGGGCAAAGACCAGATGTACAGCAGCTTCAAAACTCTTTCTGCTGCCTGGTTCAGGGAAACAAACCAAGTATCCACATAAAAAAAAAAAACAAAAAACCAATCAAGTTTTCCTTCTTACAGCCAGTGACTTGAGTAAGTGCTGTATTATGGCATAACTGAGAAATCTGTCTGATGATTTTCAGAAAGAAAGGAAAAGATTCATTTAACAAAGAAAAACTTTGAGGTGTAAATGTTCAGCAGCTGTTGCAAAGTAGATAGAGGCAAAATTTGAAAGAGTAATTACGAAGCACTGATCGCTACAATATAAATAATGTAAATTGTAAGAGGTTTGGCTTGAAGCTTGACTTAATGTATAAAGTTACTACCTGCCTACACAAGAGTTTAGTTTTCTTAGCAACGGCACTTTGATGAGTCATTACTTAATAACAAAACAAAAGGATTCAGCATGTAGATTCACAAACATAATGCTGGAATTAAAAGGTAAGAAAGTTTAAAAATCTGAGGATCGTTTAATATACATCTATCTATATAGATAGATATGATATATATTATCTATATATAACAATACAATTTAGCAAATAATAGGTAAGATAGGTGGTTGTATGTGGATTTAAACATAAACACAATCATATACACACACACACTGCTGAAATCCTTTATTTTTCTATACTTTTCAACTTCCTCAAGGTGACAACAGGGAATACCACTCACAGGACGCGAACATATGTTTTTATATAAATTCAACTGAACCCGTTTGCCTTCCTCCAATATATAATGATTCTGAAATAAAAGAGGTGCTGTACACCATTCATGTGTAGATCTAGAAGACCTCAGAATTACTACTAGGGAAGCCATTAGGAAGACAGCTAATTCTTGCCTCCACTTCCACATGGCACTCCCATCCTCACCATCTTACATCATCTAATAAACATGTCCTCCTGGAAAGTACCTACATCATGTTTTTTTATGGCAAGCAGGGAACAGGATGAGGAATGCTGAAATGAAAAGGTGGAGAACAGAAGGAGATCACCTTTCTTTTGCGTTGAGACTCTGGCTTCAGTTAAGCCACTGTAGATGCTAGCCTGTCCTTCTGGGAGTGTGTGCAAATGATTACTCTAAGACATGGGGAGAGCCAGGATGGGAGGGGAGGTGTGCATAGTCACATCCCTTTTGGCTGCCCTGCACATGTCTAGTGAGCTGTTTGAGCTCACAGAGCAACCTGTGTATGCAGAGGTCCAGAAGGGCCTGGGCTGGTCAGCTGGCGAGCTCAGAGAGCAAACTGCATGCTGAACACTGGCACACTGATCAGCTTGTCAGCTCAGCCTGCAGAGCTCTGGCAGGAACCCCATGTGCTGCACAGCTGAAAGGGAGTCCAAGTGTATTACCCTTGCCCTCTCCCCGATCTAAATCCACTAAAGCTTTAAGAATTTAGACTTCATTTATTATTGTACTTTTTCTACCAGCAACTCCGTCCCTTGGCTGCCTCACTCCCTATACAGCAGCAAAGACTGTGAGAGTAACACATTTCTTTTTCTATTTGTGTCAAAATCAGTGTCTAGCAATGGAGAACAGGGAAGTATCTGTAAGAAGCAAAGGAAGCAAAGTATAAGCACACTGTGCCACTCTACTCCTTCCCCTCCAGTAGCTAAGAACATAAAAAATAATTGTCCAGACTTTCAGAAGCACATATTCACTCCCTGCCTGATTCCCTGTTCTCCCTTTTCTGGGGCCCATATGTGCATTATGAATGCTGAGGGACTTGCTGACCATCAATATCTGTTCTCTGCTTGTATAGCTTTTATGAGAGACAACCTTTCTTCCAGAGACCATAAAAATTGTTTATCCAATAACTTTCTCCTCTGCAATTTAAATTCTCTTCAACAGTATGATAGGACTGCATTCACTAATGGACCTCTGAGCCCTCTTGTCCCACCACATATGGTGAGCAGATGACTCCAAAAGCAAAGCAAGAATGAATGGGTGAAAAGAGATACTTAGTGCTCACTATGGATTTTGATTAGGAACAAGACCAAGCTGACACTTCTTCCGCCCCCTCAGATTTGAGCACTCCCACTTGCTCTCTTTCCTTCTCTGATGAAGACCAAAGGTAATCTGTCATATGACTTATGCACTAGTTCTCATGAAAGAGAAAGCGTGCATAGAATTTGAAGTCACAGAGCCAAAATACTTCTGAGTTATTAACTCTCTTAAAAAGAGAGAGGGAGAGAACTTGTGACCTCTCCATTTTTTAACCCTTTCCCTTATACTTTTCTAGTCTCCCTTCTTACTCTGTGCAGGTGGCAGAACAGTAAACATACTCATCAGTGCATAACCATGTTGTTCCCTGCACTTAACTGAGCTCTTTAGTCTTTAACCCTAAAACAATTGTTTGTACCAGTCTGAAGTTTTAGAAGACTCTCACTCTCTGTTGAAAAAACAAAACAACCTGAGACACTTTACAAAAACTGTTACTGGGAATTCCAATATCTTTCTAACTAGATATTACAGAAGATGCCTTCCCTTTTCTCTCCACATTCTACTTCGATCCTCATAACGTCTACAACGAACTTGTGTGTTTGTCCAAAAGCAGCGTCTGGTCCAAAGTGATTTAGAGCAGTGGTTCTCAACCAGGGGTCCATGAGCAGGTTTCAGGAGGTTCACCTAGCCTGGCCCAGGACAGGGAGGAGCCACCCCAGCCCATCAGGGCTGAGGTGAGTCCCAAGGAAGAGGCAAGGTCAGACCCACCCCGTGCAGTCCACAGCTTCCATCTTGTGGGCAGCACTGCAGGTGGGCAGGTGAGGCTCCACACTGCTGCTGCTTATGTGAGTTGGGCCCCGGGGCTCCCTGCCACCAAGTCCTGCCTGTTACACTGGGGCCATGCAGGCAGGGCTGGGGAGCTGGGCGCGAGTTGTGGCACAGGAGGAAATGTTGTGCCAATTTTTATTGCATGCTAGGGGGGCTTCAGGAAGAAAAAGGTTGAGAACCCCTGAGTTAGAGACTTTCCTACATCATTTATGGAATAAAAACTTAATTAAAAAACATCTGTTTGCCTTAAATTTGTATCCATAGAAAATAATAGTAGCTGTTCAGATACTTAATGTATAAGGATATGAACTTACAATTTAGCTGTAATTGCTACACAATGCTACATAAGCTCAGGAGTGTAACTGGAGGCTGGGGGGTGAAAGGCCAGCAGCCCTAGGTGCCAACTATGTGGGGACACCAGAGTACACCCTCCTCCTTGGAGTCTTTGCTATGGCAGGGGCAGCCCTGTACTGCCTGGGCATAGGAACGGGCAGTGTTGCCTTGCTGCCAGCAGCAATCAGCAGAAACATGTCACCTCACCCCCCATAGAGTTTGTCACAGCAGGTATAACCCTTTGCCTGACATTATATCTTGGGATGGGGAGCACGTAGGGTACCAGGGGCAGCTCTCAGGGAATCTGCACCAGAGAGCTGCTGTCAGCTGAGACTACGCTAATAAGGGTACTGCCTTTTTTGTGTGTGTTCAGCACTCTACAGATGTAAATAAATATGTATTTAGGGTCATATGCATACAGTTTCAGATTAGTGACCCTAAATACATATTTACATTAAGCAGCTGCTTTTTTTTTTATGCCTGCTTTTCTTTTAAAAGAGAAAAATTGGAAAAGAAATGCTGAACATTTTGGAGGATAAACTAAAAGACAGGGTAGTAGTAAAGGCATGGAACAAGAAGGTGGTATGAAGGGGCTACACAAAGAATATTAAAATATATAGCAAAGAAAAATGAACCCTACACGCTCCATGAGTTTGGTAATGTACAATAGGTGTGCTCATTCTTTTTATAAACACTAGAATACCTTAATAGTGTACTCATTTCCTGGCCTCTCAATTGCCTATAAATTTGTTATTGTTCCCTTAGCATATAGGTAGCTAAATCATCTTTTTACAAATTTGTAGATGTAAAGCTATCTGTGTTTTATCTGTCTGTCTATAAAGAACAATAACCAAATATTACAACCCATTGAGCAATAAACTATGCATCCTCTCTGTGAGGTTTTGCCTGCATTTTTTTTAACTACATCATTTCACCTTTTCTGTAAATTTAATTTGATGTTGTCTAGTAATTTTGAAAAGCTAAGTGGATGCCCAGATGGTCTCTACTTTCTCTGTAGGCTGGGAGCAGTACGTCACTATAAAACATTTAAGAAATTTAGAAAGAAGTAGAACATTTGCCTCAAAAGGAAGCAAACTGCGTGAGCTAGTCTTAACAGGGTTGGATTCTGCAAACATGCTGAGAACCTTTGGAAGGTATCCAGCATCCTGAACTTCCAAGGCAGGTTTGGATCAGTAATGACTACAAAAAAGAATAATATGCATACTGCAAAAATGTTCATGAGTTCCCTCTGACTGTATTTCACCCCCTATTACACGTGTATACTTTTTTCTCCACTGAAGCCAAATTCTAAAGACTTATTTACTGAGAGAAAACTGGAGAAAATAGTGCATTGAATGTAAATAATGAGGGAGTGGGGGACCTGTGGAGAATAAGTTTTCAATTTTTGTATTTAATGTTTATACTATAATTATGTTGTTACACTTAACTAAGTCAGGGAACAAGATAATGTGACTTACATGTCCAATTAAAAATGGCCATTGTAAACTGAATTTTGAAAAATAATCCATGAAACTAAAAAAATAAATACATAAAAAATCTAATTCTCTCACAAAAGCATTGCAAAAGAGTGAAAAAAGTTTAAATGAATTGAAAAGTTGTACACTGTAACAGCATTAGCAGCAGTAACTGACATTCACTTTATGAAAGCACAGTAAATTAAAAAGTACCTTATGACACATGCATAAAGACCACTGTCTTGCACCAACGTTGGCCGAAACCAAATTGAATCCTCTTCTTTGCTCATTCTAGTTCCATCAAAAGCTATAGGTTCCTCAAAATCTCCAGGTCCAGAGCTTTTGTACCACATCAAACTAAGTCCAGCACTCTGTGCTAGGGAGTAATTTGCTCTTATATATCCATAAAATAATGCACATTTTATGCGAACAGGTTCTCCCACTAAAACTTGATACTTCTTGTAATCCACAGACCAGTCAGTGCATCCATCAGCTAAAAGGAGAGAGAGAAGGGAAAAAAAAAAAACATTAAAAAGGGTATCCACAACTACTCCCACCATCAGCCTAATTTAAAATCTGCACTTTAGAAGGAACACAGCTAGCCTTAATATGTACAAATATCATATTTTATATGCTTCTGGATAGCTAGAAACCATACAGAGTCATTCTTTAGGCACAATGCAAGATTTACTATATTTCTAGTTTGCTATTAAAAGGAGAGCTATCAGGAGAAATTGTGGTAAATCTTGATAATTCCAGAGATAAGTGTGTAATTATTCTTTTTCTCTACTGTGCAACTCTGAAGCGCGATGTCATAAAATATTGGAATCAAATTAGTGTAACATGGAGGCCATCTGGCACAGAAGGTGTCATAATCATTGAATTGCATTAATCAAATTATTTCAAGGTAACAATATAAAGGAAAGGACAGAATTATTCAGTCTCAGAAGATGTTAGGACAAAGAGTAGTGGCCTGAAGCTAAAAAAGGAAAAGTTTAGGTTAAATCACAGGGAAACAATTCTTAATAGTAAGAACAATTGGCAGCAGAACAGCGTTAGGCACTATTACATAAAATGTTTTGGGGAATTTCTCAGCTAAGTACTACATTAAAACTGCATGAATCCAGATCTCAGCAATCCAGCATTCTCAGAAATCCGGCACTGGAGTAGCTGCTCCGGAATCAGCCGCCGCTCCCCCCTGCGGACCCCAGATGTAGCGAGGAAAGCTTGCATGTGGCAGCTGCCTGCCGCTACTAACCACCCTGTGCTCCATGCGGCTACTCTGGGACTGCCCACAACCCCCCCCCCCCCCCCCAGCTGCTCAGATTTAAAAAATCTGGCATTTTTAGATATCTAAAAATAGGCAGGTGCTTTGTCCCGAGAATGCCAGATTCATAAGGTTATACTGTACAGAATGCTGGGGTCATTTAACCTTCATACATTCCCCTGGGGTCATTTCCTACCCTAGAAGCATATTTTGTGCAGTATCTTAAAGTTAATTAATTATAAAAAAAATTCTTTTAGGACATTGGCTCTGGCACCACAGTGCACAATATCCCCAAAGAACAGCCAGCTTACATGAATGGTTTGCCCTCTGTGGATGAAAACCTGCCATGGGTAACATGTTATCCCAGGTGTGAACATGTTTTTCCATAGGGGGTAGCAATTTACCCCAAGTCCATGTTAACGCATGGGGGTAAATTGTTACCCCAATGCAATTTCTATATAAATGACAGACCTAGACCTGGGTGGCCACTTTGGGTGGATGCCTCTGAAAGGTCAGCATTCATTCACACCTCATTCATGTCCACTTCAGGTATCCATGGTAACTAATGGATGCCCATCTTCCACTCTGCTTTTGCAGAAGGTGTGGTAATCCCTTTTGCTAACTACTTTGTTTGCAGGCTGCAAAGTCATCAAAACACCCTGCCCTTTGCCAAAAAAACAAACAAAAACCCTTTGTCACACCCAAATCTACCTCTGCTCTCTTTTCTCATGGCAAAACTTCGCCCCACATGCCCCTTTCATAATGTACAAGCTAGTCTGCCCTCCCTTTGTTGGAAGTGAGGACAAGGAGCAAAGGAACAGCAGAGAATAAATAGAACAATATCATACTGCAAAACAGCATACATTATGAATTCCCTTTCTATGGTAAGGTACCCCCATACCCCTTTTACCTGCTCTCAATAAGCCCTTGAATGTGTAGTTTCTAAACAGCATCCACACACATTTGGCTTGCCAGCAAAGGGTAGATGCTGGTCTCTGGCTTCTGTGCCCAGGAGGAGAGGGTGCTACCTGCACTGCCATAGGGCAGGGTAGAATTGCTTCTGTGACCGCATAGATGGACAGGCTTTTCTTTGATTGTTATTTATATGCTTTCAGCTGTAATCAAGTTTTTCGTTTTTTTTCCTGCAGTTCAGGATGAGAAGGGGGCTGTGTCAGTGCTGAAGTCTGTCTTGCACAGGTAACCAGGGATGACAGCGACACATCCACTGATGAAATCTTATCAAGGCAGTAAGGATGATGACTTTGTTCCAGACATGGGAGATTGTTCAGAGCAAGAGGACCATGTATCTATGGAAGCTTCATCCAGCTCAGATGAGGAGGAGTTGTTGGCACAAGCAGAAGTGATTCCAACACTTCCAGTGGGACAGGGAAGATGACCAGCCCAGGGACACCATGGAAGACTGAGGAGAGCTACAGCAGGATGTGGAGCAGAACCACTACCACCACCCCCAGAAAACATTACAGATGATGACACTGTTAGAGTAAGGAATGGCAGAGTGTGGGGAAAAAAATCCATAGCTAGCACATCATTGGAGACATAGTCCATGAAAGTGTTGAGCCAACAAGAGAAAGTAATGAAGACACAGTGGTGGAAACATTCCACCTGTTTCTCTCACAAGGTGTACTGACTGTTATCATAAGAGAACCAAACAGAGAGGCAGAAAGAAGATTCAGGGAGTGGAATGAGAGTCCTCCTGAAAATAGAAAGGAGTGGAAAAGCTGGACAAAACAGAGCTGAAAGCCTACATTGGCCTCCTACTGTTGAGTGGTCTATACTACAGTGGTCACGAGGCACTGGAGGAGTTGTGGGAGGAACACACCAGGTGTCCTTGCTTCCGTGCCACCATGAGTTTAAAACAATTCTGTCAAATCACCAACTACCTGAGATTTGACAACAAACTGAGATGTGAGGCAAGGCAAGCTATGGACAAGCTTGCTGCATATTTGGACACAATTTGTGGAGCAGCTCAGGAAATGGCATATTCTAGGAATACACCTGACAGTTGATGAGCAGCTCATTGCTTTCAGAGGTTGCTGTCCCTTCAGAAAGTATATGCCCAGCAAGTCTGCCAATATGGCTTGAAAATTTGGTGGTGCTGTGATGCAGCAATATCATTCCTCCTCTCAGGGAGACATCTACCTGGGCAAGCAACCAGAAGCTTCATGCAAAGGTAATCTTGGTAACTAGGTCATTGAAAAACTGGTTCATCCCTAGTACAAGACAGGAAGGAATACTGTGAGTGAAAATTTCTTCACAAGCACTGAACTGGAAGAAAGACTGCTACAGCAGGATTTGACCTATGTGGGTAGGATTTGGAAAAACAAGGCCAATAACCCAAACAAAATGCAAGCAAATCAAAGAAGGGGAACTTTTTCATTCATTTTTGCTTTCAATGGGGAGCTCACCCTAGTTTCCTATGTTCCAAAGAAGTCCAAAGTTGTGCTGTTGCTGTCAAGCACGCACCATGACTTGTCAGTGGGTGGAGAGGGAAGAAAGCCGGACATCATCCATGACTACAATAAAAACAAGGGTGAGGTGGATAACCTCGACCACTTAGTCTGTATGACCACCCGCAGATGGAAAAATCAACAGGTGGCCAATGACATTATTTTTCAATATGCTGGATGTGGCTGCCATTGCCAGCCTCATCATTTGGCTAGGCCACAATGCAAACTGGAAGCAAAGATCAGATTAAAGAAGATAGCTCTCTTTTTACAGTAATTTGGAGAACAGTAGATCTCACAAATAAAATGAAGAATGATGGATGCACGTAATGTGTCTAAGTCCATCAAGTCTGGTACGACTGCCCTACATTACAAATTGCACAATGCACCCCAATAGAACTTTCTGCAAGCACGAGTGGACGTTGTGCTTTTTGTCCAAAGATAGATGACTGCAAAATCCAGAAATGATGAGAAGATTGTAAGCGATTTGCTTGTGTGCACCACAGTATATTACTGCTGCTTTGTGAGGAATGCAATATTTAGTTAAAACAGTTAGGAAAAGTTTTTGGAAGTAATTGTCAGTTTGAAAACACTATGAACTGCAGACATAACAATTTTTTCATTCACGTTTTGAAACTCTAAAAAAATTTAAAATTTTGTTCATAGATTCATAGATGCTAGGGTCAGACGTGGGACCTCAACAGATCAAGTC
Organism: Alligator mississippiensis; assembly: GCF_030867095.1. Classification (NCBI taxonomy): domain Eukaryota; kingdom Metazoa; phylum Chordata; order Crocodylia; family Alligatoridae; genus Alligator; species Alligator mississippiensis. Next base: position 312,282,336 of record NC_081824.1, read on the forward strand.
TGATGCAGTCTAGGCAGGAAAGAGTGCTGGGGTCAGATGTCCCCAGCGAGATGCCTATCCAGCCTTCTTTTAAAGACCCCCAAGGTAGGGGAGAGCACCACCTCCCTTGGAAGCCCATTCCAAATTTTGGCCACCCTTACCGTGAAGAAGTGTTTCCTGATATCTAGCCTAAATCTTCTTTCAGTTTGTGACCATTGTTCCTTGTTACCTCAAGAGGTGCCCTGGTAAACAGAGCATCTCTGACCCCTTGCTGTATTCCCCTAATGAATTTGTAGGTGGCCCCAATATCACCTCTCAGCCTTCTCTTGTGGAGGCTGAAGTGGCTCAGGTCCCTTAGTCTCTCCTCTTAGTGCTTGTCCTGTAAGCCCCTAACCATACAAGGACGAGTGGCCCTCCTCTGGACTGTCTCAAGTCTATCAAAACCCTTCTTGAAGTACAGTTTTTTTGCTGTGGAGAACAGTTTTTGCAGGAGCTTGGAGAAGTATAATGTAGGTCAGTCATACCAGACTTAATGGATTTACATCAATTATGTGTATCCATCATTCTTCATTAACATAGTTCTAGTTAAATAATATTTTGGGTTCAAATCATCATAAATACTCTTTCAAACAATCTGTACATTTAATAAATAGTTCTTGGTACATTTATACTGTTGTCACTGGTTCCATTTTGTTCGTGTGGGTGGGGTAACAAGTTACCCCATGAGACCAACAATGTCGAACTGCGGGGTCCCATGAGAATAACAATGGTTGTGGTTTCATGAGAACAGATGAGGGTTAAAATGGTCCAAGTGACCGTAGGGTCTTCCTCCTCCCTGCCCCTGTAGTTGCAGTAATAAACTTTAAACTACAATTATATACTCCCATTATAAACTTCTAAAATCAGGCAAAATACTCAGTCAAAATTAAATATTATCTGATAATACTTACAACGAAGATAAATAAAAGAACTATTTGGGGCAAAGGCTATCTGTTAGAGCTGTTTTAAAAAGTTTGTCCTCTCCCCCACTGAGACACACACGCACCAAAAAATAAAAAGAATACAGCTAAGAAAATGGTTAGTCCTGACAAACATTTTTGCTTAAATGGAAGCAAACTTGGTTGCAGAATAGTTTCTATAGTTCATAGAAATGCTGAACAAAATTTTTCTAAATGTTCCCATCTTTTTTGTTCAATATCAATGGGAATGTCAAGCCACTACGTAAAATAAATTAATTAGGGTCAATAATACTAATGATCTCAACAATTATTTTGAATGAATACATATGCCCTTATTCCAGGGGTGGGCAATTATTTCAGGTGGAGGGCCGCTTACTGAGTTTTGGCAAGCCATTGAGGGCTGCATGACAGGCAGCCAGGGGCAGATACATATTAATTTTCTAAGTTTTTTAGGAACCACATGGGCCAGATAGAATGGTCTGGCAGGCCACATCTGACCCGTGGGCCACATTTTGCCTACCCCACCTTATTCCCTGGACTCTATGTATAAAGAATTTTGTAAATTAAACACATGAAATAAAAAGCCAAGTTAATGTTTGTTTTTAACGTGGAAAAAAAATAAGAGTCTTCTAAAAATTAGATTTTAACACTCCCGTCATGATTGGTACAACAGAAATATTTGTTGCAAGTGTAAAGAGATGCATAGTGTGTGTGTGTGTGTGTGTGTGCACACGTGCGTGCACGTACACAGGCAACGTGTAGGGCTGCATGCGGGTGCATGTGCGCCCCTTGATTGTGGGAGTGCACCCTCTACAAAAAAGCACTGCTGACACTGTTGGTGGCACCTGCGGGGAGTTGCAGCTTGCCACCCCCCAACCAACACCACTGGTGGCATCTGCAGATGGTCCATGATCCCCACTGGCCGCTGCTGCTGGTGGCAGCTACAAGCACTTGCTAACCCTTGGGTGGTGCTTGCCACGCCCCCCCCACCGCCAACAGCGCTGGCTGCATCTGCAGGAGCTCCCCTGCTTACCACTGCCAAGCTCCCTCCACCACCATGCACCCCCAGCCGCTGGGGACACGTGTGTTCATGTGCGTGCATGTGTGTGATGTGTTATATAATATCACACACTCACAGCCCAGTGCCCAATCTTAATATCACATGCAAAACAAACTACTGAAATTTCTTTCTGGATTGATTCTTTGTAGGATTGTTTTGGGTTGGGGAGAGGGGAGTGCTGGTTTCCAAACAAACAAGTTTCCAAAAAAAAAATAAAAATCCATATTTCTCCATATTTATTTTTATTAGCCAGAAAAAAAATCCATATTTATCCATATAAAAAGCCCTAGATTCAGATAAGATTAATTGATGAAGCAGAGAGTTTTTTTCTCTTTTAAAATGAGCCCCATTATTTTAGAAATTTGCAAGGTACAAGAAGTTTAATTCAGCTCAGAGGTTGCCATACTGCCCAGTTTCCCACTGCAACCCAGGCCTTGCTCTGGTATTAGAACTGATTTCAATGACAGTGTCAGGCTGTATCATTCATAAAATTTGTCCATTGGGTTAGAGGCCAGAAATAATCATCCAAGTAAAACCCATCTCCAAGCAGTGTTAAGTTACCAAATAACATTTGTCTATTTTATTGTAAAATTACAGTCATGACCCTTACTACTTAATGTAGTTGGTATGTTTTTGGTTTATAAGGCCACTTATTAATCAGGATTTTTCTCTCAGGATATTCAGTTTTAGTGGTGCCCGTTTTCTTGAGCATAATGAATCCATAGAAATACTGTAGAATACCAACACCACTTCTAATTTTCTTTTGTGCTGAATTGAGAATAGGTTATGCACAGCAGTTACTTTTGACTTATTTCTGCTTAGCATTACCAATAGAAAAAAATACCAAGGACCATTTCTTTATAATGTCATCTAGCTTAGTAAGCTTAGCTAAACATGCTAGAAGGTATTGATACTCCTATGCAAAAAGAGTTAACATTTCCATAGTATCAAATGAATTAATGCTTTACTAGTACTTCTCATACATTTTAAAGGGAGTTTAAAATAAACCGGCTATATAGATACACTGTGTCCCCTGAAGCTCCAGAAAAATATTACTGTGTCTATAAAAACTGGAGGATATTTCTATAGCAACAATCCTCAAACCTGCAAAGTTTAAATGAGGACAGTTCGACTATAGTTTGTTCTATGATGGTATATAATTCAAAGCACAAATATTTAAGTACTTATTACACTGTAACATTTCTATACACTTTCACTTTTAATGCTCCCTTTAATAATCCCTACTTTATTCTTGGAAATAACAGCTACTGCAATAGTACATTATGCCAGGAACATGTTATACAAATTCTCTTAAGAGTGCAGTAACTTGCTATTAGCTTCTAGTTTTGGTTTTGATTCCTGGTATTGACCTATAAAGCTTTTCATAGCTTTTATGAGCTCTGGCACTTACGGGACCAACTCCTTACATATATACACCTCATCAACATTTGGGATCAGTTAAGATGTCTCTTCTGAAAGAACCTAGATTTGAACATCTAGCTGTGGAGGAACATTATACTAAGAGGGATTCATAGCTTTGTGAGGGCTTGTTTCCCTCACTGAGTCTCTTTTAGTTCAAAGCAGAACATAAGATGAATCTGTTCCTCAGCTTCTGGGGCTAGGTACAACAATTTCACCTATTATGCTTTAAGTGCACAGAAAGCACTCTAAAGCCAGAATTGAACAGATATTGAACAAAATTGAACAGACACAGCTCTTAGAACACTTTAAAAATGGTGGATCGTGCTCTAAATTAACTCTTGATGGATGTAGCACTCGACTAAAGCACTTGCTGTTAGAATACTTTTTAAAATGTCTGTTCCACATTCATTGCGAGTCACATTCTGCTGCCATCCCAGGTGGGTGTAGCGCAGAGCTGTACTCTAGCCTTGGGCAGAGGTTGTTTGCTCTGCCCAAACACCAAGCTCTGCCTCCCAAGCCCTGCCTCCTGGGATGTCACTGACCCAAATCAGTGAAAGCCTCTGATCCCAACTCCGTCTCCTTCCTCCATCCAACTGTGAGCCACAGCCTGGCTGGGGGTGGGAAAATAGGTCTCTCTCCCTGCAGCAGCCCCAACCCTACAGCACATCTTTGTTGGGCTGGAGGATGGGGGAGTGCTGCAGGAAATAGGGGTCTGGGCTCTTTGTCCTCATGGCAGCCCCAGCCCCACAATGCACTGGAACCTGGCTGGGGGGCTACAAGGACACAGGGCCCAGACCCCTTTTTTTCATGGCCCCCCTGCACAGCCAGACCCAGAAAAGGGGTTTGGGCTCTGTGTCCCTGCAGCAGGCTCAAACCCTGTGCAGCTGGCCCAAGCCCTGTGGCATGCCACTGCCTGTCCAGGAGGGATGCAGAGGAAGAGGTCCAGTGTGTCTCCCCCTGCAGTCACCAGGGACAGGGCCCACTTTAGCAGCCTGCGAGGTGCACAGTAGTGTCCCCAGCAGCCAGTGTATGCAGGCTCCAAGTCCCTCCCTGCAACATCTGTTTGGTTTGCTCAAGCTCTAATTTATAGTGCTTCAAGTAAGGCATTTTTGAATGTCTGTACTTTCCCTGGGAGATGTGCCTGAAAAAAGGGAAAATGTATAAAAGTTCAATTCTAGTGATGGAAAACTTCCACCATTGGAAATAATTGCAAGAAAGAGAGAAATACAAATGTGAAGTCTGCAACCACTCCCCTTTTCCTTACTCCTTGCATCTTCCCTGGACCAGGGTTTGGGGGAATATGCTGGCTGCTCCAATCCTTCCATTGCCTTGGGGGTCTGGAGCAGTGGGACAGAGCCCCTGACAGCTTCTAACACCTGGATAGCCCCTGGGCACTTTAAAAGAGTCTCCAAAGAACATAAAAATTCACCCCTTCCCCTCCATGCTCAAAGGCAAGCCCCTTCTCCTGCCAGCCCCCTTTTGCTGTCTGCCACTGCTGCTTTCCTCACTGTCCCAGGGGTGGGAAAAGCTTCAAAGCCACTCCTGCCCTCTCCAGTTGGGGTGCATGGGGACTGTACTAAGCTGGGAACAGAGTGGCAGCAGCAGCAGTGGGTGAGGGCTAGGTTCCCCTACCATACCTAGTCCCCTGAGGGCAGGCACAGGAAGAGGGAACTCCCTATCCATTGTGCTGTTCCCAGCTGAGCCCAGGCTCTATGCAGCCCAGGTAGAACAGGCAGGAGTGGTTTTGAAGCTTTTCCCTTACCCAGGATAGAGGATAAATAAGCAGATGAGAAAGGGGGAGAAGGGAAGGGTGAGGAGGAGGCATTTCTTTGAGCAAGGAGGGGAAGTGAGGGGGGATTCTTACATGCTTTGGGGAGTTTTTTAAAGTCCCAGGAACCTGTAGTGGTACAGTCTGCCCATACTGGTAGTTAGGAGGATGGGTGGATTTGTCCATGAAACACAGGTGGCTACTATTGCTTCTGCCTTTGCCAATCCTGGATCTTCTTCTGGCTAGAGAAATACTAAGTTATTCTAAGCTTGAAGTCCTAAATATCCCAATATCTTTAGTTATCATGTGGAATTCCTTATGCTGTTCATGAGCACAATCAGGAAGTCTACATATAAGGGGAGGTGAAAATGTGATTGAGTGATGTGATTATGGTTCAGTGCACTCATCCCAGGATGGAGTTGGCCATCTGTTATTCAGTTAGAGATTTTTGTTTTACTGCTACTGGCAGTGATATTTTAGCAGGAAATCATCTATCTGCACTTGAGGTGCTTCCCATCAAATAGAGACAAGGGTATATAAATTGAGTTTATATAAAAGAGATAAGAAAAGATCTAACAGGAGACAAAGACTAGCAAGAAGGCCTGGTGAAGTATTCTTATCAGGGCAAAGAAATGTTGGGGATCTTTTATATAAGATACTAGTGATTAACAGATTTGTGATTTTCCCCTCTGCAAGAGTTTTTGTGCATTTAAGTAAAATATTTCTACCTACATAAAGGCCGGATTCAGCCATTCTTATTCACATTAGGTATCACTTTACTTGATTAGTACTCCTACAGAAATCCATACGACTATTTGTGGACTAATGCTCATATTTCTAAAAGTATTTAGGCACCAAAATATAAAGTGCATCAAAGCATTATCAATGGGTTATAATAGGTCCCATTTTCAGAACTGACTAAGGGTATGGCTACACCACAAAACACACTAGAGCAGCTAGACTGAGCATCAGAAGCAGCATAGATAGAAAGAAATGTTCCACATAGGCTACTATAGTTGTGCAGTGTGGACATAAACCCAATTATTATTATCTGTTTAAATCTGTCTGAAACTCACAAGTGCCTATATTACTTTTGAAAATGAGAAAAAAATGCATATTCTTGTTTACACTGGCATAAACTGCATCAGTTTCACATACCAGTATAAATTACACTGGGACCCAGAACGAGAAGACATACCACTATCTAAGGGTAGTGCATGAACCAGTGACTATTATACTAAGTCACTGGTTTTCATCCTGAGAGGTCCACAGACTGTGTCTAAGGGGTCCATGAAAGAAGGCTATGATTAATCAAAATAACGTGAATACCCATACTTATAATTCAAATGGGTCCACACCTCCATTCAACATTTTTTAGGGATCCGCAAATGAAAAAAAGGTTGAAAACCACTGTGCTAAGTGGTCACAGAATGGATAATAGACTGTTTGCCTTGTGCAGATGGCTACCCAGGAAAAGCTGTCAATGAATATATACATATACATATATACATATACACATATGGTATAGCTTATGCCAGTGTAATAATTAGACTTTTCTTTTTCCCAGAGCAATATTATACCACATTTGAGGAAATTTCACCAGAATTGGGTTATAAAGTATGCTTGCTCCTGTTTTACATCAGTATAAAGCACAAAGGCTAATTACATCACCATCATGATTCTGGAGTACTGGCCTTCAGGATCTTAGAAGTTAGACACTACCATGCTGAATAGAATATGTAAGTAAAAAAAAATATCTGGGTCTTGAGGCCTCATTCACAAATCACTGAAACACAAATATATTTTTAAAGGGGCAAATGTCAACTGTGCTAAACTCATACAGAAGAGAAAGTAAGTCCAAACAAACAAAAAGAAAAGTTAGGCCCATAAATGACAGCTGTAGGTTTAAACATGTTACTATACTCAAACTTCAGTTGGACTTTAATATATAGCTCTAGTGCCTTCCTAAATTGGGCTGGGCTAAAACAGTTGCTTGAAGCTACTGTGTCATGTCATAAGGACTGATTCAATGTGAGGATAAGCGGCCCTAATGCAGCGTATGCTTTCTTCTCAATTTTGGCCCACTTCTGTTTTGATCTGCTTTTTCCTTCCCTTGTCTTTCAGTATAGTAAAGGGGTTGGAGGGCAAGGAGAATCTATATTCACGTAACCAAATCCAGCATTTCTTTTCCTTGTAAATGGCAGCAGTGATCATTCAGTCACACAATCAACACATATACTTGCATTGGCACAAAACAATTATGACAAATGCCTTCTGCGAATTTTGTCATGCGTTAACCTTCTCCATCTATATTTCCATTACCACACCAGAGTCAATCACATACCCTTTTTTATTGTATAAATTGGAAAATACTTGAATTATTCAACAGCCTTGAAAATTTCAGAGCTGCATTCAACTGAGTGGCTGTAGTCCCTGATCTCTATTTTAATATGCTGCCAGTTATTGCTACTCATAATAGCACAATACAGGAACCAGGATGAATATCATTCACTCTGTTGTTTCCTTGACTGGCTTCAGGGTATGAAGTAAACCACACTACATCACTGTCCTCATAATGAGATCGTTCTGCTGGATAAACAAGCTCCCTGCAGGCCATGCCTGCTGATAGGACCCAGTGAACCAAATATTTAACGCTTCTGAGAGGGTCCTCCCTGCCATTCTTCAGGATTGCATGCATCATTTTCTAGAGAAAATTTGATGCAGAGAGGTAGAAAATTAAGCTACTGGCTCCTGGGTCCATTGCCACAACCTGGCTTAGTAACAAAGCCTCAATTCAATTTCTGGGGCTGCAAGGTAATAGAAGTCTCCAAATTTCCAATAGGGCTGCAGAAATCTAAACTCCTGTTATAGCTAACCAATTTAGATGTGGCATTAGGTGAAAACAGCACTCCAAAGACAGTCAGTTGCAATAAACCATACCTTCTAAAAGTGTATCTGCAAATTTACAACCATTATTTGACTATAAAAGAAAAAAATATAGCAACAAGGATATTATCCTCAAGATTTTGTTTTTTGAGTTGTGATGCAAGGAACAATCAATTGTACATATTCATGGTTGCAACTTTTCATATAAAAAGGCCATTTCACTATTTAGTATTTTTAATACATACCTAATTTTGGAAAAGTAAAGGTAGCAGTATAGCCCAAGACACCTTCTAAATTTTTTTTAAGTTGTTTCCTTTTGCTCAACACATTGCTTCTACTGTCCTTCAGTCCAGTTTTCACCTACTAGGTGTTCTGATTATATTTGATATTTAGAATTGTGCTTTCCCTTTTGTTTTTATACAGTTTTATCAGAAAATTCCACCAAAATGTAGAAATATAAGGCTAAAAAAAGATAACATATATTAATATATGTTGAGAATGAAAAGGAATGATCCCTTTTTTAAGAAATGACTATTGTTAATTTTGTAATTTAAAAAAAAGTTGCAATATAAAATTGGAAATGTGAAAACATTGATGCTAATGTTTTCAAATGACAGAAGTCAAGTACATTTTATACATGAGTTAATTTCCTTTTACATTAACATTGTTATAGCTTTGCACATTGGTAATCTGCAGTTCAAATCAAGATGACACTTTCATTCTGAGCTCCAATTTTTCATTTTGCTTCCGTCTCAAAAATTACTTTTTGGGCTGAAGTTTTTCATGCCTTGGTTTTGTTCCAGGAGTGAGGGCTACAGAGGGGTGGGAGAGGAGAATAGAGAGAAGGGATGTATAAAAACCTTTTTGATAATATCATCTATTAAGGTACATTTATAGATTGTGAGGCTGGAAGGGACCTCAGAAGATCATTAGATCCAGCCCCCTACACTAGGCAGGAAAGACAACTGGGGTCAGGTGACCCCAGCAAGGTGACCGTCCAGTCTCCTCTTGAAGATTTCCAGGGTAGGTGACTGCACCACCTCTGGAGGGAGCTTATTCCATAGTCTGGACACCCTGACTGTGAAGAAGTTTTTCCTAATGTTGAGCCTGAAACGGTCTTCCAGGAGTTTGTGGCCATTACTCCTGGTTTTCCCCTCAGGTGCCCTGGTGAACAGTTGCTCATCGAGTGATGTACTCCCCTAGTGTAGCGGCAAGCTGCTACCAAGTCCCCTCTCAGCCTTCTCTTTTTCAGGCTGAAGAGTCCCAGGTCCCTCAGCCTTTCCTTGTATGGCTTGCCTGCAAGTCCCTGATTATATGGGTGGCCCTTCTCTGGACTCTCTCAAGCTTTTCCACATTATTGTTGAAGTGTGGTGCCCAGTACTGGACACAGTACTCCAGCTGCAGTCTCACCAATGCTGAGTAGAGCAGAAGAATCACTTCCCAAATTTTGCTGGAGTTGCATCAATTGATGCATGCTGGGATATTATTTGCTCTGTTGGCTACAGTGATGCACTGCCCGTTCCTATTCATACTATTACCCCCAGGTCCATTTCATTCACGATGCCGGTCAATTTCATGTTGCCAAGCCTGTAGGCGTGTAGGGGTTTGTTTGTCCCCAGATGAAGCACTTTACATTTCTCAATGTTGAATTCTATTTGATTCTGATCCACCCAACTTGCTAGTCTGTCCAGGTCTGCCTGTATTTGCAGCCTATCTTCAAGCCTGACCGTGCTTTCCCGTAACCTGGTGTCATCCGTGAACTTGGCCAGTGAGTTCTCCCTCCTCCCCTGCATCCAAATCATTGATAAAGATGTTGAAAAGTATTGGACCAAGCATCAACCCCTGAGGGACACCACTGGCCACTTCTTGCCAAGACGACACAGAGCATTCCAGTTACATTTTCCCACATCTCTGTCTGGCGAATGTTTTAGAATCACAGACTTCATACAAAATATCCATGTAAAAGGAATAGTGCATTTAGGTGCAAACAAGGAACAGTAGGGAAACAAATGTTATGGAATAAAGTGGTGTGTGGATGCAAAAAGCTTAGAACTACAAAATGAGGTAGAGCATGGGACACAAGAAGAACTCACATGTCTGGATGATTTAAGTCCTGCAGAATCAAAAAAAAAGATTGAAGTCTCTTTCATATCTGTTGTATAGGAAGTTTTTATGCTGTGAACTCTAAAAGAATTTGAATGGACCCGGACTTTCTGAATATCTCTTTTGTCTGAAATAGTAATCATCTTTAATTCTGCATTAATTTATTAACATTGTGATTTGTAAAATTGTGGTACTTTTTGCTATAAGAAAGTAGATAAATTATAAAAATTCTAGTACTCAAAGGAAGAATAGTAGCATGGCTGAGTACCTAAGTTCTAAATAGTCTGGGGGGGTGGGAATCCTCCACTAGAACATGTTGCCCACACACAGAGCTCACCTTACTTTATTCTACCAAGCCAATGTCCTCTCTTTTTTCCTTAAGGCTTACTGTGAGGCCTGTAAGTGGTGTATTAGCATTAATAATAATCTTCACATGTCCTTATCACAAACTAGATATTTTTCCAGAATTGTGCCCAAGAGATGGTCCTTTCTATGACTGAAGCAATGTCCTCCTTTGTAGAGGTCTCACTGAGGAGTCTGCAAATGGCCAGGTGTGTCACATCCTGCATTTCACCATGCTTGCATATATTCATTTTATTAAAGTAGCCCCATTTGATAAGAGCAGTGCAGAGCAATTGTCCCAGAAGCACCCATAAGACACCTCCACCCAGCGGGAGGTAGCAAGTGGCTGCATTCCAGCCCCACTGTGGAGGGAGCCATGGTGTCAGTGCATAGGGCTGCAGAGCTGAATGGATTCCTGTGGTTGCACAAGGCAGCCGGGTAGCCATTCCTGCATGAGGCAGATGTCCCTTCGGTAAACAGGGTGGTGCACAGGGCAGAGAGAGCTGAGTGGAGCTGATGAGATGCTGTGGCTGCAAGAGGTAATGCAGGTCCCCAACCCTGCACAAGGCAGGAGCCCTTGGTGCACAGGGCTGAGAGAGGGCTGACAGGCCCAGTAACTGCACGAGGCAGCTCAGGCTTTCTTGTAGCAAGTGGCAATGGACGGGTCTACCACCCTAGCAAGGGAGGATACCCTGTATCCGTCTCACAGACAGAGACCAGCCTAGCCCATCAAAAGTTGCTGAGATTTGTGAGTTACCTGGGAAGGGGATTTCCAAAGGGGAATGCTGTGGTTCCCATTCGGGTGATCAAAGGGAACCCCTTGAGGAGGAAAGAGGACACCTCCACTTTGGGATCAGAGAGAAACCTAGGTCTCTATTTGTTAAGGGTGATTTCCATGGTTAGCCCCCCCCCCCCCCCCCCCACCAAGTTGCGGCCTGGGGCAGAGTGGTGGTGTTCCTTTAAGGTAGCAGGTTCCTTCCCCTGGTACCATTTCTTCTCTGGGCATAGCTTCTGTGCCACCGTTGTGTTCTAGTTTCTCATGTTGTTGGGATTTTCATTGTAAACTTGCATATTTAATGTTGCATTATGAAAGGATTGTAAGCTGTTCTATTTAGCCTGCTAGTAGGGTCTGCTAATGCGACCCTGACTCTATACCTGAATTCACTGTATTGGTTATCATTATGTATTGGTATCCCATTTGATGTAACCTCACTGTGCATGGTCTGCTATTGTCCCAGATTTTCCTTTGTTGATCTGCTGTCTAACCTGTGTTTTATCATTGGGTGTTCCCACGCCTGCTGCCTGGAAGACCCCGTTGAGGGCAGGGGTGCATACTAGAGCTGTGCAAAATTTCGACAGGTGTTTCATTTCGAGCTCAAAACAGCAAAATCAAAATGATATGAAAGGCTTTGAAACAGCTTCAAAATGAAACAAGGACACTTGAAACATTTTAAAAGTTTCAAAGCCAGACTTGCTTGCAGCTAAACAGAAAGTAAGGAGAGGGAAGGGGAAGAGGCAGGAAGGACTGCTTTGACATTGACATGTGTAGCTGGCCAGCAACTGTGATCTTTCCCTGAGGTCCCTTCCAATTCCAGTGCTCCAGGGGACGGATGGAAAAACAGCATAAAAAGCATTGGCAGGTTTCGTGGCCTCAGCAGGGGCTACCATGCCTACTGTTTTCACCCCCCTGTGCTTCCACACTTAAAAGTGACACGAGTTTTGCTTTGAACAGTTTGAGGTGCAGTTTCCCAGACACTCTTGCACCTATCTCCTTGAAACTTGATAGGCTTTGTGGCCTCAGCAGGAATACTATCGCTACTGTTTTCACTCGAATCAGGAAAGAAATGACAAAGCCATAGGCATTTTTGTGATTTCCCATTATATCCTATGGATGAAACATCAAAACGTGTTGAAACAGCACTGAAACAGCAAAACTATACAAGTTAATCATGGAATTACTGTGATTATATTTGCAGGGATGCTGTATGTAAGCTCTTGGTCTAAATTTGTATTCATTGTAGAAAAATCTCACTAATTTTACTAGCCCAACATGTTGATATCAAAATTGGCCCATCTCTATACGAGGCTTGTGGTTCTCAACCTTTTAAAACTCAAAACACCACTCTCATTAGACTCAAGGTACCACTAAAAAATGCTAGCTCTTACCTTTCACTTATTTTTTACATGGAAAAAAAAGGGCAAATCTGTTACAAAGACCTCAGAAAGACAACAGGAGGTCAGAAAAAATTTGACACTATGGATCCCTATATACAATCTGTAGGTTTATGTTATGTGTTAACAAGTACACATGATTCACCTAACCATGTTAATATTGCATAATGTTCAACAACCCCCTTAAAAGGATCTCATGGGACCTTGGTGAGATGCACTGTATTTAAGAGTTAGCCTATCTGGACTCTTAAAAATCCTAAAGTTCATGTTATTTGCCAGAAAACCATCTTATGCCTACAGCTATAGAATATCCATCAGTGAAGAGAGTCTAGACACTGTAACATTTAATAGCATAGAAAACAGCTCTTGTAATATGTCCTGAAAAGGGTTATTAACGCATTTTATTAAGAAATTTTTTGTGACTTTGCTAGAACTAATTCAAGTTTTTAAATGATCTCAAGTAGCATAAGTGCATGCACTACTTTATTTCATGAACCGTGTGTGTGCTTTTATACATTGGGGACTAGAAAGCAAATATACAGTTGTCAAGGAAAGAAATATGATGTCAATATTAGTGTCAACATATTAATAACAACTTTCCAACATTTTTAGAAATTAGTTCAATAAGAATCTGGGTAATTATTGGCCTTTTCTCCTCCTAAAGTACTCATACAAACATTTTACATAAATGCTTGAGGAGAAAGAAAGTAAAATCATAACAGTCTTCAGCTTTTACTACAACATTCATGTTAGATAAGCAGCAGGGGCAGAAACACTTCATAAGCATAGCAGCAAGACAAGTGAGATTCCTTAGTAGAACGTAATAGGTGCTAGGAATGTCAAACAGTTCCATAGCTAACATATTAGATTTGGTAGTGAGTTCTTAATGTCACAGCCACTAGTACTCAATTTAACAATGGGCACAGCTCGAATGTCTTTTCCCCATTTTTTGTTTTGCTTAGAGAAGATCAGTCTAGACTCTCAGGTGCACTTGGGTAAATTCAGAGCAAATACCCTCCCAAAATTATGAGAAATATAGCTCTCTCTTAAAACTTTAGAACTATCCAGCTTCTTTCACCTGAACATATGTAATAATCAGGGATCTGGGTTTTCCATTTCCCATGGAAAAAATGGGGAAAACCATGGATTTCCCCTTTTTATCATGGAAAATGTGAATTTCTCTTTTTAGCAGAAAAACCAGCAGATTCCCTGCTTTTGCAAAAAGCTCTGCAGGCTGGTTGAGCTCCAGCCTGCAGGAACTGTTTGCAAACAGGGTGAGAAACCCCAGTCCTGCCCAGAGGGGCAGAGGCAGGGGGCAGGGGGGAGGGCAGGGCCTGAGGTGCTCGGTCAGCCACAGCTCAGCTCAGCTTCACTCTTCTCCTGGAGCCTGAGGTAAGTGGGGCTTGCAGGCAACTGGGGGCTCCTCTGGCAGGGCTGGGGGCTGCAGGTCATGGCTGGGGGGGGCATCAGTAGGGCTGCAGGGGAGCCAGGAGCCAGCTCCGGCCCTGCCCGAGAGGCAACAGCAGTGAGGGAGCTGGTTCCATGCTGATTATGCTGCAGCTGCCTGCTGTTGGGGGAGGGATCTGCAGACGTGGGTCCCTGGCCCCATAGCCCCGGCAGCTGGGGGCCCCCTCCGGCAGGGCTGTGGGGCAAGAGACATGAGTAGGGTGGGGGGGGCTGTTGTGGGGGCAGTGAGGGTCACCAGCAGTATTGGGGGGCTTTGGGGGTAGTGAGAGGCAACAGCAGGGTTTGGGGTGCTGCAGGGGGCTTTTAATTTTAATAATGGATTTGGGGGTTTTCGTCAGAGAATTTGTGATTTTTTTCTAATCAGAGAAAACCAGGATCCCTGATAATTATATATTACATACTTCTTGTGAATGGATGCTTTAACAAAGAGTACTACATTCATATACCCTAATTAGTTTGGGCATGGTTCGTTATTAACAATTAAATCGTGAATAAGAACTAGCAGTAAAATCTTGGAGTCACTGAGGTCAACTGGAGTTTTGCCATTAATATCAATAGGGCTAGATTTCACCCCAGAACTTTACATAATATGGCTCACTGGCTAACACTGGGTTGCGGTTCCTTTTTACCTAATACTAAGTAGAGGTACTCTCAGTCGCAGCCTTAATGCTGACAGTTGCCAGGAAACCAACACAAGGCAACTCCGCATGTTTTATTAAGGATTAACAGCTCTGGTGCCTTAAGTATTTTTTTAAATAATGTCCAAACACACAAAGGGGGCAATTTTTCCTTTCAATTGGTGACATCTATGAGCATTTGAATGTTTCAGTGTGAATCCATCAGCCACAAAAACAATTTGTGCTATTTTTGAGAAGCCTATCCACAGACACACAATACAGAGACATTACTGAAGCAATTAGAGGATATGTCAAAATATAACAAACTATTGCCAACCCCAAATCTGTCATATAAAGTAGACCTCCTTTTATGTGCAACTACTATTAATGAACACTGAAAACCACTGAACAAAGAAAAACCGAAGAGACCAAATAATGGTCTAAATTATGTTTTATGCCAGCAAATACAATATTACAGTTTAAATGTGTATACAAGAAGAAAGACTGCTCTGTGTAAAATATATAGCAGGAGTTGGCAACCTGTAACCTGCCCAGAAGATCCAGGCCACAAAGAGAGTAGATCTGGCCCATGAAAGTCCCATCTGGTCTGCATTTTACAAAGTGCATGCCAATCTTCCACCATTTGATCCAGTCCACATTTTTCTAATTTCAGCCAGGTCTCAAGCTGCAGCGAGTGTTAGTAAAAGGTTGCTAACCCCTAATATACAGGGATAACTGCATGTTTCCTAGTGAAATTTTAAAGATAGATCAGACTTGTTTGTGCAGTGTGTGTGTGTGTGTGTGTGTGTGTGTGTCCAAGCGCGCACATACCATGCCTCTTATGCGTACACCATGGTCCAAAGGATCAGTGGTTGGTTTTATATACATCATGGTATGCGTGTAAGAGGTCTACGACCATCACACCAAGACCTTCAATGAGTATGCCTACTCAAGGGTATGGAGGAGCATAGGTTGCCCATGACCTACCATCCCCATTTTAGACCATTGAGACAGAATCTAAAGGCCAGACCAAGTCCAGATGTTCAGTGCCTCAATGCCTATAGTGTCTGCCAGGAAACAACAGATAAGAACTTCTGGTGACTGCCTAATGCCTCAGCAAGGGTGCATTTCTGTCCCTTAGCCTTTCTACAAGGCAGTGGAAGCTAGGGCTTTGGGGTGCCCTATACCCGCCTTGCTCTGGAGGTTACAAGATTATAGTGTGTTATAGAAGCTACTCTGCCACGTATAGCCCCACTACATTGTCACAAGGCCCTCCAGTCAGATGCAGTTTATGGTCATACCCAGGATTGTTTGTGCAATAATTATATAGCAACTCACTTCTAATGGAAGAGATACTATGCTGTAATTGTTAATTAGTGTATGTGTGTGTGTGTGTGTGTGTGTGTGTACACATACACACACACACACTTTTAAATGGATGTTTGATGCCAATAGAAATCTCTTAAAATGTATAGCAAGGAGCAACAGCAATTATCTGAACTTTAATGTGAAAATATTACCAGCAATAAATTTATTTCCTGAGGATGATTAAAAATCATTAGGTATCTGCTTGTGTTTCTTAATTTCTGAGGAATTTATTTCCCCATAACATCTGGTATTCCCCTCCTTTCTCTTCCGTATCCCGCTCCCCCCACCCTAATATTAAGTCTGAGAACTAAACTTTATCCAAATCACATTTTATTGCTGAAACATTGCTTCCCATTTTCAATCTAGATGCCATTTAACATTCCTACTGATACTACCTGCCATACATTTATGTTAGTTGGGACAGATTACCAGGGAGATAGAGGAGACAGCATTAATACTCTGGCTTGGTGTTATATTCTCATTATGTAAAACAATGTAAAACACAGAACTCATAGAAATATATTTCCGCTTTTAGCAATGTTTATTTTAGCTTTAGATTAGCAGGACTTTTTTTTTTTTTTAATTGAAGTATGTAGAAATTCAGGGGGGATTTTAAAAGGAATATATGTAAAGTCAGTCAGAAACTCCTAACTGAAATGCAATTGGAACTAGATGCATACCTCTCTCAGGAACCTTTGAAAATCCCAGGCCCCAATCTGTTCATAGACTCAGAGGTCATGTCCAGATGAGTGCAGCTATGCAGTATGTGGCTCTGCAGACACGTCTGAGGCATCACGTACCGCACATTCAGCTGTTCTCTACACTGCAAGGGGGCAGTGTGTGTGTGTGTGTGTGTGTGTGTGGGGTGACCCCAAAATATCCACACACACAAAAAAAGAAAACAAAAAAACCCACGCAAAAAACAAGAACAGAAAAAGCAGAGAGGCATACATGAGGGCAGTGTGCACCTCTCAAAACTGGAGCCTGGCTGGCTAGAGCTACACTCTGGCTGCTCGGCAGCTCTGAGCAGCAGGATCGGTGCTGCTGCAGCCCCAGGAGGCCCCCAGAACCCCAGATATGGCTGCTGGGACCAACTATGCTGGCCCCAGCTTCCCCTACCCTACCAGGGGTAACCTGCTGCACACCAGAGGGCATGTGGCATAAACTTTCCCAGGGACAACTAGTGGTGGCACAAGGTGTGCTGCTTCTAGTTGTCCCTAAGGAACCAAATGACCATTTTTGGATGTGGCCAAAAATTTGGAAAAGACCAAGGCTACAAACTGACATCCAAATCCATTGTCCAGGATCAATCCTTAAAAGTACTAATAATTTATCCTGGGGCATCGTAAAGTACATCTCAATAGTTATCCTGGGATTGCATCACTGAATCAATGGCAGAAAAGTAGCAGTGCATTCACTAAACCCTAGTTAGGATGGTGATGTGTGTACACAAGCCAATCCTGGAATATTTTTGTTCTAAGATAAACAGGCACAGCTTGTCCAGGGATAGATGCAACATCTGTACCTAGCTCAAGTGTCATCTAGTACATCCTCCTACAGCAGCAGTTCCCAACCTCAGATCATGACCCAAATGAGGGTTGCGGGGGCAATGTCAGCAGTGCCACACACAAATGACAAGTCGTACTGCATGACAGGAGCTCCCCTGCCCCTGGGCCGCCATCGCCGCCCTCTACTCCCAGCAGCTGGTTGTGTCAAAGAATGGTTGGGAACCACTGTCCTATAGAGATTAAAAGATTAACTATTCCTAAGCGTCCCCCCTCATCTAAGTCTTTTTTTTTAAACCCCCTAAAAGAGAAGTTTCAACAGCTTCCTTATGTAGGTAGACTTA
Source organism: Alligator mississippiensis (assembly GCF_030867095.1). Lineage (NCBI taxonomy): Eukaryota > Metazoa > Chordata > Crocodylia > Alligatoridae > Alligator > Alligator mississippiensis. The sequence goes on from NC_081824.1 coordinate 312,300,328, forward strand.
ACAATCAGCCTTCTGTTCTTACAGTTCAGAAGTTTATTTGTTTTTCATCTGAGACTTAATGTAAATCTATTTTTTCCCCTGCTCAAAAAATGATCACTTGATGCTGACTCTTAAACCAGTTATTGCCTTGTTGCCAACCTCCCATGTTTGGGAAAGGTCAGTGAGTAGGTGATTGCCCTACAGTCCTAGGCAAATATGGATGCTGTCTGCTTTCTGGACTTAAATCAGTCTGGCTTTCATCTTGGATACAGCACAGAGAATGTGCTTGTGGCCTTAGTTAGTTATCTTTAGCAGGGGAAATCGTGCCTTGCAGATCTTACTAGATCTTTCAGCAGCTTTTGATACAGGTGGCCATGAGGTGCTAGAAAAGAGCTTACATGAAAGATCTAAATTGTTTTGGTCATTCTTAGCAGGGAGGTCTCCAAAAGTGGTGATGGGCAACTACATGTCATCCTCTCAGGAACTTCCCTAGGTGGTCCATAGTTTTACATTGTACTTTGTATCTTTCTAATAATTTTAAAGAACGTTACCTAAGAAGTATTGTATCTTCCTAAGTATAGGAGAAAACAGTAGTATCACCAATCAGAGTTAAGACAGTTGTCACAAAACCAGATTGGGGGTACCTCCAGAGTCCCGGTTTCTCCCCACTGGCCTGCTGCTTGTCCCAAGAAACAGACAAGGTTTGCCCTTAGTTATCACTCTTTATCCCCACAAGCCTCAGCTCCACTGCCCTTATACTAGAGCTCACAGCTGCAGCAAAGGAATCTCTGCCAGGTCTAAGTGGTTTACCTTTGGGTTATGAAAGAATGTTTAGGCCCCGCTTCCTGTAGAATAAGTAGCCTTGGATATCAGTTTCCCTGAGATCACTTTACCACAGGTAAGTAGTAAAAAGACAAAACAATAAAAAAAAGGATTTATTATACAGGAGAGAAGAACAACACAAGACAAGCTGACTGTAAGGTTCAATACAGAACAAAAATATAAGGTCATTTTTTAACCCTCTCACCTGACTCCAATCTAGCAGTCCTGAGAGTCCTGCTACTGTTTCCAGAGAAAAGGCCTTCCTGCTGATCCTGTGAGCCCTGACCACTGGGGACTTGGGCACGGTCCAAAGCCTAAGATCCAAAGACCCCAGCTACCTAATAGATATACCTTAAAATATCCCTAAGCCAAATCCACTCCTGCATCACCATCGTCCTAATTGCTCATGGGTCTCAGACTTCTCTAGAAATTGCTTTCTTTGGGACATCTGGCATTCCACTGGCTAATGAGCCATTTCTCCTAGATGCATTTGCTATTGTATGGTTGTTTCCCCGTTGCAATAATGGGTGCCAATCCCACCAATGGCTACTTCTGACTGAAACTGGGATTGGCAATTGTTTTTGCCCTAGAACAAAATGGCAAGAGATACGACCAGTTTTCTCTATACCTTTTTCTTAAAGTATTCATACCTTAGTTTGTTTGACTAAACCATACCCAATATCATAATATTCATATATAAAAATAATAAAGACAGCATAATAATCTATACAGTGATAAAAGCAACACACATGGATGCAGGATAATGTGGGCTTTCAATGAGACCACACATGCCATATGAGTACAACAAACACAAGAAAATCTGCATTACATCCCATGAACACCCCAAGATTGGGTGGGGCTGGTGACAAAACTGACAAAACCTAAATACTAATTATTATACTTCTAAAGAAAGAGCTCTCAAACTCACAATAAATCTATTTCAGTTGTTGATCAAAGGCTTTTATAAAGGATGTCAATAAAGTTAGAATTTGTGGTAGAACCCCCTTATAACCTTAGTGTCCTTAGGAGAGTGAATTTTATTGAATGATGCTTTACTCTGTTTGAGTTCCGTGTTGCTTTTATAATACCCCAAATGCACCAAGGTAAAGAAAATGCTAGTCTATATTTCAACATCAAGCTACAGATTTGAAACTTTTTGATCCATGATTATTTAACATTTCCTTTGGGGCTGCTTAGTTCAATGTTTAATTCCCCTTCTATCTTTCTGCCTACTTTATTCTCTCTACCCCTCATTCCATTTATTAAAGGTGTTTTTTAAAGAAAGCTGACAAAACTGAAGGGTCATGCTATAAACTGAAGTTTTACCAGTTCAAGGGTCATTGAAGTCATAATATAATGCTAACAACACAGAAAGTATAATTTGGAAGGTATAAACAGTGGCTGAGATCTGAAGATTGTTCACATTGCTGAAGAAATAATGTTTATGACATCCAGTGTATGAGCATAGTGTATTTATCACATTCAGTGTCAGAATAGTACTTTTAATATCCCAACATCAAGCAAAGTTTTATTTTGCAATTTTGCTTCCACTAATCTTCAGAGAGTACATAAGTGACACCACTTATAATGTATTGACCTGAAGAGTTGGGGCAATTAGAAAGATAGCAGACTTTAGCTATCCCCCCCCACCCCCTTGGAAAAATAAAAAAAAATATTCTTATTACTATAATGGCCAGAAGTCCCAATCAGGATCCAGATCTAGTTATACTAAGAGAAGTTCAAATACACCCCATTATTATATGTCTGATCTGAAAGTTTTAGCCAATGGCTCCTGGCAGATGTTACATTTATAGCACAATTAACATTTTAATATTGCCATACATCATAACATGCCACATATCTCCACGTTTCAGGAATGTATTATGTGACAAGATGTCAAACAGGCCAGAAATCTGTTCTACTTTTAATGTAGAGCAGCTTTGTGGCTTGTTTGTATCATGTCCTAATTTGAATGTGTGGCAAGCAGCATCAGGCTACGAAGTGTGACTTTAAATATTCCTACATTGGGAAACTCTGGGCTTCTGCCTGTGTAAAATCATTTAAGCCATGATGTGCAGCCTGATTCTGGGTCCATAGCAAGGTCAAATAGGAAGCCAGGCCCCTAGTGCAAAGTTGCATGCACCCTGGTTCAGGCTAGGGCACATACAGGTAGGAATCAGGAAGCTCCCAGTCTCCAGCTGCACACGTGCCAGTCTGTCCCAGGGTACTTGCAACAGGACTGAAAAGCTACCCACTCCACAGCTACATACTTCCACTGGAAACTGGGACCCAGGGATCTCCTCATTTTATACTTGAAGACAGCCCTGGGGACCTACAGCTGCTCCTCATCCATTGAAAGGCATGCCAGTTTTACCTGCCTTGAAGAACCAGGTTCCCCATGCCAGACTCCTTGTTATGCAGCCATGCACTTAGGATCTGAGGAATTTTATCCTCAATCCCAAAAACTGCTCATCCAGCCATGCACGTCTGACATAGCAGAATACAAGATTTTTGGGATTGAGAAAAATATTCCTCAAATCTCAATTGCAAGATCATTAGGGGCTTATATGAATAGCAGATAAGAAATTGAAAGCAAATCAAGTTTATTTCATTTTTTTCATGGTACTTTTTGGCTATTATGGTAGACCTGGAAATGATGATGTCTGTTTTTGATTGAATTTTAATTCAGTTTTTAAAAGCATTATTGTAGCACTTGAGAAAGTGCTACAATTGTTATTAATATCTAGATTTTGTGAATGTTTTAACCTGTACTGTAATGATAAGTCAAGGTGACAAGTCACGTGTTAGACCCTTTATGAACAGAACAAAGATGGCCCTTGAACCACAGAGCTTACAGCAGACGGAGACAGACAAAGAAGCATAAGGAAAAAACATACAGCATTGCTCTCAGTATGGTAAGTAATAGTCTCAGCATATAAGCAGTTTTACTTTGGATGCTGACAGAAAAAATTATGTTGAGTCAAAAGGTGGAGCACATCAGCTGTTATGCATAACTGTTTCATATGTCAAACTTCTTCCACAGTTAATGGAACCAGTGCAGTTTATGTCAAATGAAATAAATGGTGAAGTACCACGGAAGAGTGGACACATTACAGTTATTGTGGATCAGGTGATGTGTAATAAGTCTTCATTCTCCTCCTTTAACTCTGTATAAATTGTTTATTTGTCCACAGCACTTTGTCAGTTTATTTTATATGCACCCCAACAAAGGAGAGTGTTTAAGAGGATTTATAATATGGATATAATATAATTAGTTTTGCAGGTACTTATAGCAAGTTATTTTCAAGTACCATTATAGAAAATGCAAAGCTACTTGTCTAAAAATTAAACAAATGTGTGGTAGAAGCTGACATCACTGGAGTATTGAAGGTGGGAGTAAAAAACTTAATACTGGATTGGAGATATGAAAGAAGGGTGGTGTAAGACTTGAAGGACTTTGAAAGTTAAGATAGTTAACTTACATTTCACATGACCAAGAAGCAGAAGACTCTGGAGAGATGCAAAGAAAGATATAACATGGTGAAGGTAACAAACAGGGAAAATATACTGTACAGCAGCAGTCTCCATTAATATGAGAGGCAGGATCACATTTGCCAAGGCCAAAGAAAAAGATATTGCAATAATCAAGGCATGAGATGAAGACAGCCTGGATGAACTTTAATTTTGCAGATGGATAGACAATGCTGTATCTTATAGATGTTACACACTAAATCTGCAAGACCAAGACGTAATTTAGATGCAAGAAGCAAAGTTCTTAGTAGATGATGACTCTGGGATTAAAGATTTGAAGTATAGGAAGGAAGACAGCATTGCCTATAGTAATTGAGAAAGGAGGTAATGGAGAAGTTTTAAATAAGGGCAGGATTAAGAGATATTTTTAAGTCATGTTGACCTTGAGCTTGACATCCATGAAAAGATGTCAGAGGAACAGGCCTAGATTAAGTTTGGATGAAAAGTAACATCTCTCTAAATAGAGACGTAATCCTCTGAGTTGCCATAGAAATACAAGAATATATAAGTTCAGTTTTTGTTCACATATGAAGCAGAATCCTGAAAAAAAAAGAAAGAAAAGGAAAGGAGGACCCTCTGAAGAACATACTGTATCACTAAATTCATGAGAGGGGTGGGAGGAGCACCAAGAGAGGACAGTCACAGATACAAAGACAGGGCAATATTTCATAATGATTATAGCTGACCATGTCAAACGAAACATGTATATTTATCAATTGTATCTGACATCTTTCACATAAAATTAACAGCAAAACTTGAAATTGCTGTCTCTGTCTGCTGATTCCATGAAGTCTCTGACACTTCTTCCTTTTCTGGGCTATAAAAATTGTACTTGGGTTTAAGAATTCTATTTTACAGTGTGTGTGCATAGCTATTCATTAGTTTGTGGCAGATAAAAAGGATGTCATAGTACCTCAAATGTTATTACAGTTGTGGAAGAAATGTTAGATCAGGGCTTGAAGCTGGAACATTCAGATTCAGAGCTGGATTTGTAACATCATAATGTTCTTGTTCTGATACAATGGGAGTCTTTACAAGAGTTCATTTGGATAATCTTGATCTTAATTTTGCCTAATTTTGCTATTTTAGCTTTTATCTTTGACCCAGCATGTAAATTATATGGGCACGTTGTATATTTTTGGAATAGATACCTGCACTAGAGACAGGCTCAATACCCTGCAAAGAGGGCGCCAAGTGTATGCATTGTACTATGTAACCACTGGAATGCTTTCTGCTTCAGGCAGTCAAAGTGGTTTGTACAGGTTAGTACTGAGCCACAGAAGCATGTCCGCAGGTACTCCTATTTATAAGGTGTTATTTTCAGACCCAATGCTGTAGGTGGTGCAGAGGGAGGCAGGACAATGGATCCACATGATATCTGCCCCTATATTTCTTTTTAGAGGGAGAAGTTCAGCTTGTAGATCTAAAATTATGGCAGCTGTAATTTTGTGGGCCACAATGCATGAAAAGGTTGTTTCTGATCTCCCCCTATAGCTAAATAAACTCTCATCCCATAAGCTATATTGGCCAACAAAATATTTCCCCTTATGCACTATTCTTTTTTAGCATTTTGTGCCGAGTGCCATGTATCATCCTTACTTAGAGTAATACATTTATACTGCTCTGGTAGCAAAAAACTGTTATTCATATGGTATGTGCTTTTTATACCAAGTCTGAACACTATTAAGGAGAAATCAAATGTATTTTTCCATTTGTAGTAGTAGTAGACAACTGTTGATCCTTCTGGATTATGGTCTATGCCTGAGAGAACCCAGAACTTCAACACCTACACCTAGGCAGGAGTATGGAGGCAGGGAGGTTACCCAGACCCTCTACCCTGTTTTAGACCACTGAAACAGCATCTAAAGACCAGACTGAATATGGATGTTCAGGGCCTTGATGGCTGGAGTTATATGCATGTCCAGGAATCAAACCCAGTTCTCCCACATGGCAGACAAGGAACCACTGAACCACAATAGCGGCTTGAGATGACCTGTTAATATCTAGAATCTGCAAACATGGAAGACAATAACATTCCCCGAGTTCTCCCTGACGCAATTTTTCCAACTGTTTAGTTGGTCTAATAAAAGATATCACATTTACACAAAGAACCTTGTCCTCCTTGATGCAGTTATTTTCAAATCCAGGAAAACTTTTGAAATAAAATTGTTTCAAACTGAGCACCATTTTGTATACTGCTGTGCTGCAGTCTGTAAGTAACCATAGCTCCCATAAGGGTTATCAGTGCCTTAATTACTGCTTTCCCATCAAACGGCTCATTCTTTTTCAGGAATAAACATTCGGGGGGGGGGGGGGGGGAATCCAAACACACATCTTTACTCCTGTTTGAGTTACTTAACTTAAGTAGTTAAGTCTTCTACAAACATCAAAAGGATTCCTGGCCTATTAAAAAAAGACCTGATTGATCTGATACTGAAGTTACTGTCAGAGTTCCCCTTTTTCTCAGCTACCTTTTAAATGTGAAGCCAGAAAAGCTTCACAAAAAGGATTAATTTTGTTTATTAAAACTCACAGCATGTTGCTGAATGCAACATATAGCGCATTATAAAAAAAATATAGCACAGAGCACTTTTGTAATGGCATCCAAAAATCAATAGTGTAATATTTCGCTAACCCTGAAGATTATGAAGTGGGGAAACTGATGGGATTAAACCCTCACTGTACAGCATATGGCATATTATTTTCCAAACATAGCAGAGGAAATAAATTGAATGAGGCATGTCAGTATTAATCCCATGATCTGCACATGCCCTCCATCCCTAACAGTTACCTTGTTTCCACTTTTCAGAGTTGATTTTGTTAGTGGTAGTGAAAGAAGGACTCTGTTTATAATTGCAGAGATTGAATATTCAAAATTAATTGCAGGTTTTGTAATTAATTTGGACTCTTTACATGATGATATATGTTCTCTAGATGATATGACATTTGGCATTATAGAAGTGGTGTTTGTTAGCTACTCCATCGTTACGATAGCACTGAGATTTGCACTTAAAGCAGGATTAAAATCCTTCTATTTCACACTTCATTGATTAAATTTAGTTACCAGATTTAACACAATAAATCATCAGAGCAAAACTGAACTTTGCTTTTTGGGGGGAAAATATTTACATGCTCTTACAGAGGAAAGTGGAATAATAAAACTGAACCCTTTTGGATTCCCCCATCACTCAAAAATCACAAAGCTCTTTGGCTTTCACAATAGTTAAAGTGACCAGGTACTGTGGACACAGACATGCACGTAATCAATTCTGATTTAATTTAGCTCCAGAAAGAGAAGTATTGAAATTACCTAGCCCCAACAGCTGCTCTCTTTTTTCCAGCTCAACCCCTTAGCCTATCAATGCTTCATTTGCATTACAGGTGCAATAAGTAGATACAATACCACTTGTAAAACACTGAAGAGATGAAAACAGATTTTCCCTCTAAATGTATTTTTTTTTCCTTATTTTTCCTTTTAAAAATAAAACACCTTGGAAATTTCATACCAGAATTACTATAGAGCAGGGGTGAGAAAATACCTGGTTATTTGCTTTTGGTTTAGCTAATAAACTAAAAATAATAAATACATAGAGCTTGTCATTGGCCATGATACTTTTGTTTTTTCTTATGAAAATGAGAACAAAAAAAAATTGTTTTTCTTTCAGTCCATATAGAATATTGCACTGAATCCAAAATGAAATGCTTGGGTATCGCACGTGAATAGCTAGATTTATGAGACTTGTCCCCATAGTAACTTTCTCCTACCAAATATCTCAAAGGACATGGGAGACCCTGGTTTAATTCCCTTTCCTGCTAAAAGAATTTTAACCCATTTGCCCCACTTCACAGAGAAAATGCCCAATAAAATGCTGATGTGGCCTAGGAGTCTGAAGGCCTGAAATTCCCAGCCATGACACAGGCCACATTGTGAAGTACCCTGGAGTCACAGAAACTGAAACACTCGGCAGTGGCTGGTAAAGATCACTAGTATTTCAGCAAACTGCTTCCTAGCAACTCCAAGCACATATTTCTTTATAGAAAAAATTATCTCTTTGTTTTTTCCATTTCCAAAATGAAATGCTGTATAATTTCATTTCCACAAACATTTTTTAGTGTTTACATTTTCATCCAAATTCAGGATAAAAAGTTCAGAGAATAAAAGAGAAGTAGGGCTGGAAGGGACCTCCACAAGTCACCTAGTTCAATGGCTTGCCTGAGGCAGGCTCATCCCTATCCAAACCCTCCTATGCAAAGCTATTGTCTTTCCTAGCAAAACTAAACAGTCAACCCTGACACAATACAAGACCTAGCACCCTAACCTATCACAGGTAAAGCAGAAAGACCAGGGAAGCTTGTGCTGCTGCTGTAAAGGTTGTTAATATACACTAAAGCGATCCCAGGTAGAGGGCCATGACCCCAACTACCTAGAGCGGCAAAAACAGTTCATACCAATCTGCTCATGGGGTATGCTTCCTTCCTGACCTCAAAATATGTTGATCAATCTGACCTTGCGCAGGGGTGCAAAACACCCTAGCCAGGAATCTCCAGGTTTTAGTCCTAGCAAGAGTACTGGCACACCCCAATCAAAATCCCCAGCCTTAGCTACAGACAATGCCTTTCATAGTTTCATAGTTGTTAGGGGCTGGAAGGGACCTTTGAGGAAGCTGTTAAAAACCCTTAACACACACAGCAGCAGGGTAGAACTCTACATGGCAACCAAAATTAACCTAGGTGTGGAAATGTTAACTGAGGTGAATACGTGCATAGATACACCTAGATCATCCCCAACCAGTGGCGGTCCACTCTGCAGCAGAAAAGAAAAGAGGTTTTTTCCCCCTTCTTTATGGCAGCCCTTTAACTATTTGATGACTGCTATCATGTCCCCTCTTAAATGCCTTTTCTGCAAGCTGAACTTGCCTACCTCTTTCAGCCTCTCCTTATAAGACTTGCCTTCCAAGCCCTTTATCATTTTTGTTGCCCACATCTGGACTGTCTCTGACTTCTGCATGTCCTTATTTAAATGTGGAGCTGAAAACTTCATGCAGTACTCTAGAGGAGGCCTAACCAGTGCTGAGTAGAGGCACTACCACCTCCTGCATCTTGTACCTCATGTTTCTATTGATGAATCCTAAAACTGCATTCAACTTTTGTGCAGCTGCAACACAGTGTAGACTCATATTGGGTCTGTGATCTACCAAGATTTCCAAATCCTTCTACACAATGCTGTCAATCCAGCCAGGTGTCACCCATTTTGTATTTATATTTTTGATTATTCCTCACATGTCCCAAACTTGATAATTATTCCAGGACAAAAAATTAGTTTCCTTGCTACCGCTGTTCATCAACCTCAAAAAACAAGACAGAAAAAAATGGTTGGATAAGAAACAGCATTTCAGAGTTCAGTAGTACCTTACCAATGCAGGTAACATTACAGTTAAAGTTGCAACCTTAATTTTCCCAATTTGTGCATGAGCTATACAGTGCCTATCATTTAATTCTATGACTATACACTATTTTTAAAGTAATATAGTATTTTATGAAGAACTGTAGTAATCTGAAGCGCACATAGCATTCAGTAATGTCTTCAATAAAAGCTCTCAGTTCAAGTGCCTATATACATATATGCACAGAGAGAGAGAGAGAGAGAGAGAGTGCACGTACACACACATAGACACTCACTGAATTAGGAAACAGAACTATTAAAAAAAAAAAATGATTAGTGATTTCGGTCCCCAACTCTGACATACCTGAAAGGGCACCTGATTTTAAAAAGGAAAATCCTCTGATGATCAGGGCCTACTGATGTATCTCAAATCTTGAAATGTCAGAGCTGCTAGTCCCTTTTGCAAATATAGGACATTTTATAACAGTGAAATGTTGTTATTTTAATCTACAGTAATGATGACATCATAGAGAATTATAACCAATTGATAGAAAAAAGCAGCATCAGTATCTGGAATGTTAGAATTAAATATACTATCACCATGCAGACACTAATGGAAATGAATGTTTGATGAGAAAATAAATGAGATGCTGAGCATTTTATTAGGAACATTTAGCAAGAAATGTCCACAGCTGTCTAATTTTGATTTTAAACATGAAAAAAAAAATCTTTTAACCTGACAATAGATAATTCTCAATGTCAAAGTGAATTAAAGAGACACAGACATCCTACAGAGCTTGGAGAAGAGTGACAAAAATGGAAAATGTTGCATGAAGCAACATAATCCTACACATAAAAAATATATGATATGCATGAGTTAAAATAACAATGATGTGGAAATAAGAAATAATGTGGCAGGCTGGATGCTGGGCTCACCAGGTGCCCAGATTGTTAGGTTGAGCCCGAAGGGCTCAGACTCCACTGGTGGAGGCATTTTTTTCCTTCCCCACCAATCAGGGGAAGGTATCACTGCCCTGACCCAGGGTCAAAGTGAAAGAGGGGACCTGAAAGGGAACTAAGCCCTCAGGCTTCCTCATTAGTCCATTCCCAATCTGGTGCGAAGCCTCCAGAGAGAATAAAAGCCCACATGCCAAGCACATGGGCAGCTTTGACAAGGGACAACCAAGACGAGGACTGCAAACAAGCTGGTAGAGCTGATCAGTGGGGTGGAGCTATTGCCCCAGAAGCACCCTGAAGATGCTTCTGGGGAAGGAGAAGCAGTGGGTGGCTACATCCCAGCCACCATGGAAGTAGCATGGCAATGGTGCATGGGATGGTGCACAGAGGGTCTGGAGGCAGCATGGGTCCCCAACCCTGCACGAGGTAGGAGCCCAGCCCCTTCAGTGCACAGAGCAGTGCATGGGGTTTGGTGCACAGAGCTGAAGGGATGCTGTGGCTGCATTAGGCAGTGTGGATCCCCAACCCTGCACAAGGCAGAAGCCCTCAGTGCACAGGTCAATGCAGAGGGCTGGTAGAGCTAAAAAGGCTGTGGTGGCTGCATGATGCAGCACAGGTTCCCAGCCTTGCACAAGGAGAAGCCCTTGGCACACAGGTTGATGTACAGGGCTGGGAAGGGTCCGGAGAGTGGATGGGACCTCAGCAGCTGCACAAGGCAGCACAGGTCCCCAACCCTGCATGAGGCAGTAGACCTCAGTGCATGGGTTGGTGCACAGGGGAGACCTGACAGGACTCTGGGACTGCAGGAGGCAGCCTGAGTTCCCAACCCTGCAAGCAGCAGGGGTACCATGGTGCATACATTGATGCATGCAGCCAAAGCAGAGCTGAAAGGACTCCATGGCTGCATGAGGCAGCACAAGCCTGGATCCCTGCAGGAGGCAGAGACCAGTAGGCCTTAGTAGCTGAACAGGGCAGCTGGGGCCTCTCCACTGTGAGCAGTGGCTGGGCAAAGACACAGGTTCCCACAAGGCGAGAGTTTTGACCAGCCCACCCAGATAGAGACGAGCCAAATTCCATCGGAGGGCCAAGGAGCCGTGAGTGCCCAGGTAGGGGATCAGGGTCCCCCCAGGGAAAGAGGCAATGGTCTCCACAGGGGAGGAGTGGCCCCGGTATTCAGGGGAGGTTGTGTCCCCCAAGTCCAGCCTGTCCAGGAAGCTAGGGGCAATAAGCATAGTCCCTTAGGGGTGATTTGTTTTCCCCTTGGTATTACTCCTCCATGTGGGGTGATTACTGTGCCATTACTGATTTTGAATTATAACTGTTAAGGTTTATGTAAACAGTTAAAGTTGCCCAGGTCCCTATGTATATATGTGGGGTGGGCCTTAAGCTGTATCCTTTACTGTGAAGTTATTTAATTCAATATTGTATTGTAAGATGTTTATGTATTGCCTTGTTCTGTCTATTGATTGTTGAGCTGCTAAAATACTGCAGAGAGTCTTGTGATTATCACTTTGGATTCAAAGGGTTGCTATGCCCAGGTGTGGGTTTGTATTGCTGTAACATTATTCATGTATGTTCTAACCTTTGTTTATTGATTGCTGAGTTCTATTTAGTGAACCACTGTTTAACCTGGTGCCACTAGTTATTTGTTCCCCCACCTGCAGCCTCCGAGGCCTGGGAGTGAGGGCTATACCCCAATAAGAAGACTCCTGGGAGCCCAGGCTTACATTGATAAAGCACCTGTTTGTTATATCCACTTATTCCTGCTCATGTATATGAATAACAAGACTTACCTGCCTTAGGTGGTATAAATTTGTATATAGTTCTGGGATATATTTGTGTATATGCTTAATAATTTCTATGGGTCCTGTAAATAAAGTTCTGTAAATAGTTAAATTTTACTGAGTGACCACAGTATGCTCCGCTCTGCTCTGCAGGGAAGGACAGTGAATTGGACTAGGCCAAGCAGCTATGCTCTCATAGCACACACATCCCAGAATATAAGAGGGGGTACCAACTGTGTACCACCCAAGTTACAATAGGAACAGTTGTTTAGATGATGTAGGAGATACATTATTCTGAAGTGTTTGTATGAATCAAAGCCTTTTTTTTTTAATTAAAGAACATTCCAAGAAAATATAGCCCAGTTACTAGGACTATATAATAAAAAGAAAGGCACACTGATCATGGAGGTCCCTAACCCCACGTTCTGTCAGGCAACTATATCGTCTAATCCCATTCATAAATCCATCAAGCTCTGGCTTTGAAATAGTGACATTCTGACAATACATCACCATAATTTCCTCTTAGCTGCAACTAGCAGTTTTGAAAAGCCATCTTACCTCCTTTCTGATAGAAAGCAGGATTGAAAAACATTCCAGAATTCTATTTCCAGAAAAAAAAAAAATCTATGTCCTCAAAATTGCAATGGAATGGACATTACCAAAGGTGGATCCGGAGGGAGGAGCAGTGTGGTACCTTGTGTTAATTCTTGCTTCTCCCAGGCTAGGGATAGAAATTACACATAAACTGGTTTAAGTAATCAGAAACTGGTTTAAACCTGTAACAGAACAGATGTTCAGTGCACGTAAACCAATTTGAAAATGGCTGAAACCAGTATGAGATAAACCTGGTTGAATGTAGTATCAGACTTAACTGATTTGGCTCAAACAGGTTTATGCAATGTCTGTCCCAGACCCCTTGCTGGTTTAAGATAAACCAGAGTCCCTCAGCATCCCCACATGCTCTTGGGCTGGACGGGGCTCTCTGCTCCACAGCAGGGCTGGCCCTTCTCCTCTGTATCTACTTGGCTTCTCCATGCTAAACAGGGATTATACCCCCTACCCACCCCAGTCCCCCTGCCTTAGCAGACACTTCAGCATTAGCTAGCAGACCACATGCTGGCTACAGGCCGTGCTGAGACAAAGGCAGACAGGCTTTTTGGAGCTAATCAATGGTAGCTTAATGTCCTTCCTTGGAAACACTGTTTGAAAAGAGCTGTTTGCTCCCCTCCATCTCCCTCACCACTCTCTGCTAAGCACAAATTCCCCCTCCCCTTTGCCTTCGTATTAGCCAGCAGACCACATGTTGAGTCTGTACTGAATCAACAGATAGCTGGTAATGTGTCTCTGTTTTCTTAATAGGGCAATAAACACTGAGATAAGGGTGATAAAAACTGTTATCAGCTCTCCCCTCCCCTCCCCTCCCCCCCCCCAACCTTGCTTGCCTGTCAGTTTGCTGCAGACAGTTTGCAGCAGCAGGGAGGAAGAGTGAAAAGCTCCATATTATCAACAGATGCGTGCACTGCATACCCCTTTCCCTCCTTGCCTCAGAGTGCTGGTGCTGCAGGCTGGCAACACTCCTGCCCCTTGAGCAGTGAGCTGAGAAACTGGCTCAGCCTTGCCAGTTTAGACTAATCTGCAAAGGTTGAATCAATTCAGGCTCAGACTTTTGAGTGTCTGCCCCTAGCCTAGAAGTTCAGTGCACATAAATCAGTTTCAAAACGACTGAAACTGGTTTAAGATAAACCTGGTTGAATGTAGTATCAGACATAACTGATTCATGTCAAACCAGTTTATGAAACTTCTGACCCAGACACCTAAGATTAAAGCCAATTGCCTGGCAGTAGCAGCAGCATTTCTATTCAGACAGTGGCGAGGGAGTCAATTGACTTTATGGCTCATTATAATCTACCTGATTCCTTCTAACCCCTTCATTCCAGAGTTAATGGCCTTCTTTCCATTTTAATGGCCTTTAATGCTTCTACTAATAAAGTTATCCTTTCTTCTCTCTGTTAACTCCATTCATCTGTCTGTTTACTGCTCCTGGTAATGTAGCTCCTCTTTCACAGCTCTGCAGATAATATTTTTTTGCATTAGCTAGACACATTGACTGCTGGCAGACATGAAAAACAGAAAATGTACTTTTCTGAAAACATGAAAAACAGAAGAAGCAGCATGTTAGTTTGACCTGGCTCTGCAGCAGCTGTATAGATCAGGTGCTTCAGTGGGACTTTTTGGAGCTTTTACTTAAAGCTGATTCAATCAGCTATTAAATAAAAGTGCCAAGAAAAAGCCCCACTAAAGTACCTGATCTATACAGACATTGGGCGAGATGGGTTCAAGTAATGTAATGCCTCTTCTGGGAATTTGCTGGGTTAGACACAGAAGTGTGTGAAATTTAAAGTGAAGTGCCAGTTTTTGGGGGGTTTTTTCCATATCTGCAGGCATCCTTTAACACAGGTGTGGAAATGTTAACTCAAATTAATATTAATTCAGGTATGAAAACATCTTTTAGTGAAATATGCTCAAGAAGGCAAGATTTTGTTTTTTATTAATCTAAAGATGCACTTTTAATATAATTCTAATGACTATAGGACTAATGAAACAACATCTTTTGATTATTTTTGGCTAGTTTGTTGTGTTTGTATGCATAATTTAGCAAATTAATGCACATTCCAATAAAGACTTTTTTTCCCTGCTTCAATCTTAAATACCGAGTGATATAGCCTTAGGCCCCTAGCTTATTAGTAAAACTTCTAGTTTGTTTTTAACTGGAGAAAACTGTGTTGTGTTATATGTAATGATGCACCACACCATCTGCATCTCCATTTACAAAATCCTATCTGTCTATGGACATTACTCATGAAGTTTAAATATTTCCCTTTCAGAAACAAGTTGGTACTACTGCAAGCTTTCTTGGCAAGGAGATCCACTTATATGAACTAATCTAAGTGTTTTAGACTTTAATATGAATTCTGAAACTTTGAAAGGTTTAACTTCTCAAGCAAAAAAACCCCCCAAAAACCCAACCCCCACCCAGCACTATAATAATTCCTTTTGACCTTGATCCCATATGTGGGACAACACAGGTAGAACCTTATACCCACAAGGAAGTGTCTTAATCAAATTTATTAGAACGATTAAATGTAGAAAAGTCTCTCAGTTCATCCTGTGATGATGCTGGATGATACCAGATCATAATCTATAGTCTTCAATGCTATGTACAATCTAATGCTAAATGACTTAAGAAGGGAACCTTTCATCACAGGCATTTAAAGGCTATTTCACAATCCCTTGGAACGGTTGGGACATTTTCCTTTGCTTAATTTCATTCTATTACTCCTATTTATGATTCAAAACTGGACACTTAGGATGCTATTAGGGAGAACTAGAAGCTACTTGAAGAAGAGTCAAGTTGATTAAATAGAAGACCATGTTCTAAAAACCAGTCATTATGAAATATTATTAAAAGGTTGGAAAAATGGTAACATATTCAAAAGCTGAAAAAAATGGTCCCATGTATTCAAATGGTAAGAGTTATTTTGAGATAATAATTTGGAAGAAAGAAAAGACACCCCCCCCAAGAGGAAATCAATATATTATACACATATTTTGTATTCAGTGACTATTTGAATAAGTCAGATGTAATTCCGTATAAGGGTAAATCAGCTTGTACAGCAAAATTCCTATAGAAGGCTTAGAAAATGAATCTTTTTGTAGATAGGGAGTGTTTGTATTACTAACTTCTTTAGCCTAATACTGTCCATAGAACCACAGGAAAGTAGGACTGGAAGGGACCTCACGACTTAGGCTACCTCCCTGCTCAATGCAGGATCAACCCAATTAAATGTTTCTATCCAAGAGTCTGTCCAACCTTGAAAATTTCCAGGAATGGAGATTCCACAATATCTCTAAATAACCTGTTTCAATGCTTGACCACCCTAATCTCTTCCCAATCTGCAACCTAAAACTTCTTCTGTTGCAGTGTGAGGTCATTGCTCTTAATCCTGGTCCCTTATAGCCACAGAGAAAAAAAACATCTCCATCCTATCTATATCACTCTTGTTAACACAGTCTAGTGTACTGTTAGCTTTTTTGAAAATTAGTTTTTTTCTGAGTTGAAAATCAGAACTTTGTCAGCAATTTCTGTTTGGACCTTAGACTAGAATGATTAGAGGAGAAATGAAGGTATTTTTCCAAATATAATTTACATACACAAAATTTGCCTGACCTGTTTCATTATATAGTAGGGTTCAGACTAGGTTTACCTGTCATATGCTCCCACGCACCCCCACCAAAAATAAAAAAAAAACCTCAGTCCCCCCATTCCCCCCCTCCCCCCAAAATCAGGATCTATACATATTCACAACAAAGAGATTCTCACACACAAAAAAAATGTTTTTTAACAGGTCCCAACCCTGCCATTTGGAACATACGGAATCTCATTAGCTCCATTTTTCCTCCCTGGGCTCATGAAAGACTTAGCAGGTGGCCCTAGACATCAGCCCTTCTCCTCTGCAGCTGTTTTTACTACACAGATAAGCTTCAGTTGAGTGATTAATGCACCTATTTCCTTTAACAAGGCCTGTAATTGCCTTTGCTTTCAGGGTCCCTAATGGCTATCGGTTGACACCTCTTTCATAAGAATGTTTTGAAACGTCTGTAAAATATATATTTTTTTATCCTTCCCCTACCCCCTTTCTGCTGTAGCCATACCACATGATGCAGAGTGAATCTGAGGATTTGAAAAATGCTTTCTGAAGTGACTCTTTATGTCACTTTTAAACTTAACAGACTCATTATTTTGCTAACGTGGCAGGAAGGTTTTTGAGTCCCCATCAGTCACCTGATAAGTGACAACAAGGCCCAGGGTTTGTGTTCTGGGATCCGTTCCTGGCTTTCAGCATCTAAATATTTTTTCAAAGGACAATTTCACATTTGCCAGAGGGAGTTGTTTCAGTGGTCTCTCAAGCAGCAGTTTTTCACAGCCACTACCTACTTCTGGGTTTCTCTCCTCCCAAGGAAACAACAGAAACTATGAGTTTTAGTCTCCAGAGGCCAACTATAAGAAACTGTCAAGCAGGGAAGTGTGATTCACAAGAAATCAAACCACATTGAAAACTAAGGACTGTTTTTTCCACTTGGCACTTCATATTTGCCAGTATTCCTAAAAGGCCTTGAAATTCACACAAAAAAGTATTACACAAATCAGATCCATTTCACCCAGTGAGAGACAAATTAGCATCTGTCTGGAAACTGATACTGAACTGTACTCTTTGTCCTTCCAACTCCCACTCCAATTTCATTCCTTTTTAAATTCTTACTCAGTTCTATTTTTCTGAAAAGGGAATCACTCTGGGATTGCAGCTCTGAACTGTATGTTTTCTAGTTAGTGAAAGAAATACATGTTCCCAGGTAGGTGTTCTAGCCAAGACAAATACAATAAAAAACTAAGTAATTATCTCATTATTAAACCTGCTTTGTCAGATACAGGACTTCAGAGTCCCTGAATTTGGTAAAATATTATCTGTTTTAGGAGATTAGGCAAACAAGCACTAATTAAGCTGCTGGACAAAGGCCAAGTTCTTATCACTGACACAAGCAAGAGTTTAAAAACATACAGGTATCATTAAAAGAAAATCATAGTATTTTAAATATATTCCTGGGTATTTAAGTTTGTCAAACCTTTTAGGGTTTAGTGATATAATGTAGAGATTTAAGAAAGCACAATGATAATATTCTATATTCATGAAGGAACAAAATTTAGTTGCGTAACACTGTTCAGGTCAAATGCAAATTGCTACTTAATGAGAAGGCAATTTCTAGAAATTAAGTGATAGAGTATATAGTTTACTGTTGTGAAAAAAAAAGAGGCTGAGAATAATTCTAGCTTTTTAGTCTCAAATAATCTAGAACAGTGGTTTTCAGACTTTTTTTTTTTTTTTTTTGCCTGTGTACCACTTTCCCTGCAATATATTGCTGCTCATACCCCGTGCCCCTAAAGCCCCTTAGCCTGTTCATTCCTCAGGAAGTGTCAACACCAGTGTCAATGCACAGGAATACCATTACTCCCTGCTTGTTGAGAAATCAGAAGCTACATTGCCATTGTTATAATTGAGGCTCATACCCTTTGCTTAAGGGCTACATACTCCTGGGGGGTATGCATACCTCAGTTTGAAAATCAGTGGTAAGAGATATGGCCCCTTTAGGCTCAATAAATGGAAACTGGGACATTTTATCAACATAGGCCCTTGCCTATGTGGATGATATCTTTTTTGGACCAACTGCACAATTGCAATAGATTTAAACAAGATTTGGGAGAAGAATGTATTGCATTCAAAATTTGTCTATGGCTATTCCAGCCATGCAGTTGGTTCAATAAATGGTATCACCCACAAAAATCTTTGCCTCTCTCATTTCCTGGACTACAATGACTAGAACATCTCTCTGGCACTATCACAACTTAAATTAAGGAAGTCCAATTTCTAGGTGAGCTTAGTGCCTAGTAACAATATTCTATACTGTATATAGAGTATGGGGCAGGTTTAGTTTCTGGCACTAAAATAGAGATGCTCAACATCTAGCTCACAGGCCAAATGTGGCCCATGAAGCTATTCCATCTGGCCAGCAGGGCTCCCCATGGGTCAGGGAATTTGGCAGGGGGGAGCAGTGGCCACCATCCATGCTACCAAATTCCCAAACCCCAAGCCCTATATGCCCACTTGAAGCCAGGCTGCACCCCATTCCCTCAGTGTGGCCAGGCTGGAGCCAGGCCATGCCCCCTTCTCTCCACAAGGCTGGGCCAGTCCAAGGCCATTTTTCCCATGGGATTGGGTTAGGGTCAAGCCATGCCCCCTCCCCATAGTGGGGCTGAGCTATGCCCCCTCTCTTTCCCAGCAGGTCTGGATGAAGTCCCATTCTCTGCCTGAGAGGCCAGGATCAGGCAGGTATGCCCCCTGATCCCCTCCACGTGGCTGGATGGTCCCCCTTGTTTTGACTGGATTGGAACCACCATCAGGCCTGCAGTTGGATCAGGCACTGCCCATCCAGCCAGCTGGAGAAAAGGGTTGAGCGCCACTAGGCTAGCTGATGTGGAACTGTGGCATTTTAAAAATGTTGCAGTCACATGTATACTTTATCTCCATGCTAAGCCCAGTAGCCCTGCTGAGAACCACACCCTGTAAATTTGTTTCCAATTTGTGTGTGTGTTAAATTCCAAATATGAGGTAATAGATTTGCTTTAGAGTGACTCTAACTATATGCCAAGAAAAAAACTGCTAGACAGAGCCTAAGAACAGCTTTCTTGACCTACAAGCACTGTACACAAGCCCCAAAAGACTATGTTATGGACTAACTCTGTCACGTAGTACTTTGGGATTTCACTGACACATACTTCTAGGTCAGCTTTTCTCAACTGGTGTGCTGTCAGCAAGTAATTACTAACCAAGTAATTTTTATTTATTTATTTTTTAAACGGATGCAAGTTTTAGCACAGGTACTCCACAAACATACTTTTAAGCAGCACTTTTGTACTTATAAAGAGTAACAACTATGCACAATATTAGTTCAAAGCCAAAAGGCTCATGATTTCCCATGTAGGTCATTGGGCTGGACCCTAGCAGAGTCAACAAGGTCTCAAGCCATAGTGACCCCATGATTCAGCATCATTCAGTATGTGTGTGTACTCCAGCTACCCCCCACAAAGGATCCATATGCTAATTAGCCCCCCACTCATGACTGGAACTGGGTACTCATCTTGAATCCTGGTATTCTCCAAAAATGTATATGTAGGTAAGGTGTAAGGCAACTAGGTCCAGCTCCACATCTCAGGAGGGTGGGGTCACACTAATCATATGAGCCAAGCTGAGAGAGGGGACAACAAAAGGATTCTGGGTGAACTATTTAGGGTCCCATTTGATGATGTTTGCCAGACATTTAAGACTGGTGAAGAAGTGAGAATCTTGGCATGAGAAATAAAACTGCAACTCAGAGGTGGGAATAAAGAGGAAATTAAAACATATTTAATTTAGTGGCTCACCATGACTTTAAAAAGAGTCAGTGATGAGGGGGGCTGTATGCAATGGGTACTACCATACATCTTATTTAGATGGACTACAATAACAAGCATAGGCTTGTAGTAGGTTCCATTGGCATGTTTGCTTAAATGGACTGTGTCATTTATAGTCATGCTCAGTCTTAACTGCATTTTAATTTACTTCATATTTGATTTCCATTAATGAAGAAATGCTGCTTTTGGAAGCAGTTTAATAATAAATGATGTATTTAATGTGGTTTCCTTGTATGCAGTTATAAGATGAGTGTTTTTTTCCTCCATACTGATTGGGAAGGGGGAGACTTGTCTTATATTTGAGTAAATACAGTACTAAATGTGAAGGTAAATCACTATAATCATTAATATTTTTTCTTGTACTTCAAACATCCGAAGCACACAGATTGGGGAGGGAGAAGGCAGCCCAGTAACACATAGGGCAGGGAGTAGAAAGCCAAGTAGCAGATTGAGCAGGGAACAGGAAGCAGAGCAGTAGATTGAGTAGGGGAGGGAGATCAGAGTGGCACTGTGAAGTCAATATGTGGCATGCCTGACAAAAAGATTAGCCTTCATTGCTCTAGACAGTCTCCAGATTTCCAGTTGAATATTATTCGAACACACTAGTAACCACAAATGTTATGGGTAGTCTGTATATAACTATGTTAGTACACAGCATGTAAATACTGTATACCTGCAGTATTCTAAGCATGTCTCAGATCAAACAATATACAACAATAGCTATTAAGCAAGACTAACACTCTCAGCTGAAAGAGATGGATCATAATGGGCACATTCCAGATGGATTGATAAGATTTAGAAATCATTACAACATATCACTTAATAATGCCATCTGCAATCTGTGGATTAACAATAGTCCTTAAATCACCACTGCCAATACTTTAGCTCCAATACTCTTATTCAAAAGTGCATAACAATGTACAGCTTGAGGCTTCTACCTGAATTTTAGTAACTTATTTTCTCTTCTTTTCTAGTTATCAATGCAAATAAGCAAGCCATTACCTATGCTTTAGCCCCCATTTTTACACAGGAGTGATTAACTCAATTTTCATAATTTCAGGAGACAAGCTGTCAAAAACATGTTTTTTCCTCTCTGATTTATCTGCAAAACATACTACCTCAACCCTATTAAAGTTATTCAAAAATCACTAAACAGAATATTTAGTGTGTTCTCTTCAAAACAAACAGTGCTGCTTGCCAAAGCTTTGTATAATCTACATGAAAATACTGGAAAAATGACTTTCACACAAAGTTCTAATCAGAAATTAAACAAAGCATTTTGTATGTTTATTCCTCCAAGGCATTAGCAGAATACTACATTTACACAATTTAATTCCCAGGATGCACTAATAGATCACTTATAAAGAAAAGATAGATTCAATTTTTTAAAAAGAATAATAATTATTAAAATAATAAGTCATTGGCTTTTAAATCCCCACCCTCACAGCTTAACTAAGTAGCATGGGCAGGGGAGGGGTCAAGGAGGGTGACAAAGCAAAAAAGGCAGGGGGCAGCACTGCTTCCTGCAATCAGCTCTCAGCCTGGAAGTGGGGCAAAGCCTCTGCCTGCTTTTCACACTGGACTCTCAAAAGCAGAGGCTTTGCTGCAAGGCTCAGTCTTTTGGGTACAGGGAGCTGAGTAGAGGGAGCAGCACTGCAAACCCCTTGTCTGCTTGTCATATGGGAATCCCTGGTGCAAGAGACAGGCAGGAAGCTTTTCTCTGCTGCTCCAGTCTCCATGGGACTAGAAGGACTAGAGCATGCACTTTCCCCAGATCCTGGTTTGAGGAAGGCACAAGGAGCAGGGGAGAAGGGGCTATTGAAAATTTAACATCTCCAGTGTCCCCTCTCCCCGAATCATTTCTTGCAATGGAAAACTTTCTACCGCTAGAATGAACATTTATACATAGTCACATATGAAGAATTCAGTTGCTAATAGCCAGGTTGAGGGGCAGAGAGTACCTGTGACCTTAATCTTTATTTAGCTGGAAAATAATAGAGGCAAGTGCATATTACAATGGGCATTTTATTCACTATCACTATTCACTACAATGAAAATTGTTTGAAGTCAGTTCAGGCAACCACCACTTAATGCTGTTTTGATTAGCACTATTTCACTCATTTTAAATTGATACCTGATTTCACTTAGCACTCAGTGAGTTTCATTATAACACTCATGGTCACCATCTTCGGTCATTAAAAACACTTGTGGTCACCCTCTTGGATCGTCAAATAGTTTTGGTTTCAATTAATGTGCATTTTGCTTAAGGCTCAGTTTTTCAGGAACCAATTAAGAATGCTAAGCGGGGGTTGCCGGTACATACATATTTGTATGGACATTAGACAAAGGGTCTGGATCCAGAACACGTAGATCTATGCGGTTTGTGGCTTCACAAACTTCTTTGTGGTGCCACAAACCACACATGTTGCACATTAAACTGTTTACAGCACTGGCAATTGGCAGCACTGGGGCAAAATAAGCTACTAGAATTTCCCAGTAGCAAAAAAAAACCACTACCTTGGAAAAAAAGTGGCACAAATCACGTCAAAGTGCTGTGTGCCAGGGCAAATGTGGAGATGGGGGAGCAGGCAGCCCAGGGTTTTGAAGCCCACATGCTAAGGCACCCTGTGCCCCAACCAGCCACTCCCCAACTGGCTGGGGTGCAGCATGTCTCAAATGGGGGAGCAGGCAGCCCAGCCTCCACATGCCTCAGCACAGGGGCTGCACAGCAGAGCTCCAGCGCCGAGGCATGTGGAGCCTCCACACTGAGTCACGCTGCACCCCAGCCAACTGGTCCTTGACTAGCTGGACACAGACTGCCTCAGGATGGGGGAGCAGGCAGCCCCATCTTGAGGCACATTGTGCCCCACAGCTGGCTGGGATGCAGTCTGTCTCAAGACGGGTGCTCCACATGCTTGAGCACAGGTGCTCCACAGCAAAGCCCTTGCACTGAGGCATGCAGAGACAGGAAAACAGCCAGCCAAGGGCTGCCTGCTTCCCTGTCCCAAGGCATACTGTACCCCAGCCAACTGGGGAGTGGCTGGCTCTGGTACAGGGGCTTCACAGCATGCATACAAGGAAGCAGGCCACCCTATACTGACTGCTCCCCCATCTCCATATACAGCTCCCTGACTGGCTGGGTGTCTCAGCGTGGGGGATGTGTCCCAGCCAGTGCCCCAACTAGCCCCCCATAGCACATGAAGCAGGACAATGTGTCCTACTGCAAACCACATGAGCAGGGGTGTGCACTGCAGTACAAAGTAGGAGCACAAATGTGTGCTGCTACAATTTGTGCTGCTGCAAACGCACATCCCTGTTCATTCAAGGATGGAGGATTGGATCCCCCTCCAAAGAGGAATACTCTGCACTGGTTCAGGCCTGCAGGAAGCAAACCAGAAAAGCCAAGGCTGTGACAGAACTCCAATTAGGTACAAGTATCAAGGACAATAAAAAGTCCTTTTTTAGATATGTGGGGAGCCAGAGGGAAAGCAAGGACAACATTAGACCCCTGCTAACCCAGATGGGACAACTGACAACCAACGCCCAGGAAAAAGCCAACTTGCTAAATGGGGACTTTGCATCGGTCTTTTACCAGTCCCATGGGACACCCCTGCCCACCACAGGACAGGGAGGCCCAGGTCAGGGAGATTCCTTATCCCCCATCAATGCTGACCTCGTGAAGGAACACCTTGAGAGGCTGGACACCTTCAAGTCACCCGGCCCTGACAGTTTACAACCCAGGGTATTCAAGGAGGTGGCTAGCATCACAGCTCAGCCCCTGGCATGGATCTTTGAGTGCTCCCGGTGCTCTGGTGAAGTGCCCAAAGACTGGAAGAAGGCCTATGTGGTGCTTATCTTCAAGAAAGGGAATAAAGTGGATGTGGCAAACTGTAGGCCCATCAGCCTGACCTCTATCCCAGGGAAGGTCTTAGAAAAGATTATCAAAGAGGCAATACTTAATGGACTGCCGATGGCAACATCCTGAGGGATAGCCAGCATAGGTTTGTTGTGGGTAGGTCTTGCTTGACCAATCTTATTTCCTTTTATGACCAGCTGACCTATCACCTGAAGAAGGGGGAAGATATTGATGTCCTATATCTTGACTTCAAAAAAGCCTTTGATCTGGTATCCCATAATCATCTCTTAGCAAAACTGGCTAACTGCGGCCTTGGCCTCACCACGATCCGCTGGCTGGGGAATTGACTCTGCGGTCAGACCCAGAGGGTGGTGGTTGACAGAATTTAATCGTTGTGGTGCCCCGTGACAAGTGGGGTCCCCCAGGGCTTGATGATCTTCCGAGGTCCCTTCCAGCCCTAGTGTCTATGTCTATGTGGACATGGCCAGGGATTCCAGTGACAGATACTTCTGCCACTTACATTAAGGAGATACTGGACGTGTCTACATGTGCTTTTAATATGAAGCAATAAACTCTAGCATATATCACACTGGAGTTTATTGCTCCCAGGCATACTGTTTGAACGTGCACCTGGGACCACAGTACACTAAGTTAGGTCAAAGCAGCCCCAGTTGGCAGGGGATCTGGGGGTCACCTTGCCAGACCAAGGCTGCTCCAACTTGGCTCAACATGCTGTGGGCAGCCCCACAGTGAAGCATCCTCATGCCCCAGCCAGCCAGGTCAATGTCTACATCTGCAGTGCTGCAGAGTAAAAAATTCTTTAGCAGGGTAGTACTTGTATTTACAAGTGCTACCCTGCTGCAGAGTTTATTAGTTTCCTGCAGCCTAATGAGGCCACACTTATAAATGCCGAGATATTTATGGCAGAGCTAATTAGGCAACTGTAATAAATATCTCATGTGCTCAACTAAGTAGTAACAGTAGCACCAAATCTGCATCAGAGAAAAACTATATAACATGACCTCGTGCCACATCTCGTACCATCCAGTCATCACCATAACAAACTCTGTAGTCAGGACATTTTAATCCAGTTCTTCATGCCTCAGCTAGATTAAGATATATGCTCTTTTTACATTTTTAATAGCATAGTTTATGCTGTGGTAAAGTTAGTGGTGTGTTATTTGTAAATGAAGAAAAAATATGCTAGATCAGAACAAAGTTTGTGCGTGTGAAAAGTATCACATGCGATAAATGTGGTCATTGCTGTTGATTGACTTCCATACATACCATTGTGTCCCTTAAAAGACTGATCAAAGAACAATTGACAAAATTAAACACCTGGTTAGAGCAATTATTTACATATAATATAGTATATGTATATGCTTCAAAAATGCATTGCTATTTTTCTCAAAGTATTATGAAGCATTTTTTTCATGCATGGCTTTAGGGTTTCTGTACAAAATTTCTTGTACTTGAACTAGCTTTATTTTATACTCTATATGTAATTTGTAGCACCTTTCCATTTGCAAGGCCTGACTACTTTATATGCATTCTAAATGAATGTCTGCCTGCCAGATTGACAGGATCCTACCTGGTAGGGTTACGTATAGGCCTTAGACGTGGTGTATTAAGAAAGAAGAAATTCTAAATAAAGGGATACTGTTTTTGACAGTTTCTGCAAACTGACATTTTCATTCCCTTGCTTTCTAGTAACAGCCCATTGTGCAAACATATTACTTCTTGAAACATCATAAAAATCCAGATTCTCCTTGGGCTGTAAGCCAGAATGTATAATAAAACCTATGCATTAATACCTTCTGTTTAACAGAAGAAATATTCCCATATAGTCTTTCCAGTATTCAATCCACTTGTACTATCTTGCACATGAACTATAAAGCAACCAAAAACAAACGTGTGCTTTTATTTATTTATTTATTTTTATATTGGAATATCCTACCTGGAATTTTTATTTATTTAACTACAAAAATGTCAGGTTGCAACTTTCCAGTTTCACATAGACTCAGAAGATCAAGAATAAACTATAATAACCTGCAAGAATCACTGAGGGGACAGGGAATGCAACTTTGCTCAGTGACACTATGCCTGACCAGGTATCTTTTATTATTCATTCCTTCACCTCATGGATCTCTGCTACTCACATGCCTTTCTGTCTTTTCTGTTTTATAGCAGCATGTCTCTTCTTGATACCATGGACACAGACATTGAATATGTACTAAGGTAAATAAGTGCTATATGAAATCAAATGAGTTTGTGTATTTATAACCCTGTTTCAAATGATGTCTGAATAAAAGTTTAGGACAGAGAATGTCATCAAAAAAGTGGAGACTTGACCACTCCCAGTTCTCTATTATGTAGTCTGTTCTGGTTAATGCAAACATGACTCTGAATATGCTGGATGATACCAAATTGTAAGCCAACCAAAATCTAATTTACAACCAGTAAATCAGAGGCAATAAGCTTGAAATCCTTTCACCTGGGTCATCCAGTCCCCCAGACTGAAATTAAGACCCTTGATTCTGCATAATGTGAAAAGGCAGTTGTAAGAAATGAGTAGTATTCATTTATTTTTTGCTACCCAGGCAGGCATTTATTTTACCATAAACAAACAACTCTGCTGGAAATCATCTTACCCCACAGAGAGACAGCATCATTTTTTTTTAATTATCATCAAGGAATTATTTGCTTTTTGAAAGTAATTAGCAACAAAACAAATGAATCTTCCATTTCCATTTTATAGGCCATTTAATGAAAAATATTTTCCTAGAAGCACACATGTTCAAGGAAGGAAACAAATTATTTAAGTATTTTACCATACAATGCATAAATGTATATTATTTAAAAGCCTCTCCCTTATCCTTTAGCTTGAGCCTTTTCTTTTGAAATGTTTGAAGTAAGTGAAGGCCAGATAACTAACTGTATTCCTGGTTTACAGTTTATGATACAGACAAGGTCCCGGTATAATTCAAACCACATCAAGTTCTGTTTGGAGGGAAAATTGAGCCTTAATACAGTTAATTTGGCCACTGGGAAAAGTTATTTCAGGTAAGTGGCTATACTAGATGTTTCTTTACTACCACATATAGATTTTCTTCTCCTTTCAATGCATCAGTTTGGGTTACATTTTCTCTAGGAGTCTTGCATTTAAATCATGCATAAAGCTCTAACCTGTTTTATAGCAATACAATATGTGAGACTTGAGCAAGGTGTTCTTGCTGGGAAATGAATACCTTGCACAGCTGTAAAAGACTGAGATTACAAACAGAGATTTCTCCCCCACCCCACCCCCCCAATAGAGCACTAATCAACACAAGCTGTTTTTTATGGGCCATACAAGATTTTTACTTCTGTTGCTGCTGCTGCAGCACTCGCATATGATGTATAACTTGATTATGCTGGAAATCATAACTGTAAATGCAACTTGCATGCACATATAATAATGCAAGAAGTTTAAAGCTTGAAAGCTTTTTTATGCTACTGAAATATATAGATACACAGCAACTTTACCATAGAAAAGTCTTAAAATTGGATTGAACACACTGAAATCAAAATTGCAGGATGGGAGATAATATTCTTTAGAGAAAGGGAAAAAAAATAAAGAACAAATCTCCCACAAATCATAGACTATTAGCCATGTTTTTCCTTAAGTTCATTTTAGCGAGTTTTACTTATAAAAGCATAGAACCTGAAAAGAATAGAACTGGCTAGAGCCAGACAGTACAGCCTCATACACCTCTGCCAATGCACCTCATTCATCACTTTCAGCAACACTAATTTTCCAGTTCTAAGCAGAAACTGCTGATTACATTGCTCTTTTCCAAACTCAGAGGTAATAGGAACAAATACATTACCTATTTACATTAATGTAGCTTGAGATCAAACTCTTGTAAAAAGAACCAAGCCACAGATGATTTCAGCTGACTGGATTAATATAACCTGTTGTCTCTAATGTTTAATATTTACAATGATTTCTACAATATACAGAGGGACAGTATTTAAAATTTAGCTTGTGAATATGGAAATAATTGTTTCAGGCTTATCAAATAAGAGACCAGACAATGGTCACTATATTTACAGTGATATTTAGACACAACCCTGTTGGTCAATTCCAACCAACCAGAGCCATGTGATCTGCTGCTCCTCCTATCTTACTTTGAAACCTGTGCCAAAGACTAGTTCCTGCATAATGTACAATATGGATAGTAATTAAAAACTACCCTCTTTCATTATGGCTGGATAGTAGAGAGAGGAAGTAGGCACATAAGGGCTGGAAGCTCAGAGTGAGACAATCCCATGGCAGAGGAAAGGGGGCAAAGGGGCCAGGAAACCCCTTTGGCTAACCAGGGTCATCCAGGATACCTTAAGGCTAAAAAAAGAAGCATACAGGAAGTGGAAGCAGGGGGTAGCTAGCAAGGAGGAGTACACTTCTTCGGCCCATACCTGCAGGGTGTCAGTCAGGAAGGCCAAAGCAGATCTAGAACTCAGGCTAGCAGCAGGGATTAAGAACAATAAAAAGCCCTTCTTTAGGTATGTTGGGAGCAAGAAGAGGGTGCAGGGTAACATAGGACCCGTACAGGATAGGCAGGGGGGCTTAGTGATAGATAGCAGGGACAAGGCAGAGCTCTTCAATGAGTTTTATTGCCTCTGTCTTCTTAAATAGGAACCTAGACAAACCCTCAATATGCATCACGAACACCAACAAAGGGAACATCAACCGACCAACGGTCAGTGCCGACATGGTAAAAAGACACTTGGAGGGAATGGACATGTTCAAATCACTGGAACCAGAGGGACTCCACCTATGGGTATTGAAGGAATTAGCGAGCATCATAGCTGAAACACTGGCAAGGATATATGAGCACTTGTGGTGCTCAGGTCAGGTCCCAGAGAATTGGAAGAGGGCCAATGTTGCCTCAATCTTTAAGAAGGGGAGGAAGGAGGATCCAGGGAACTATAGTCAGCCTTACCTCTATCCCTGGGAAAATCCTAGAAAAAAAAATTATCAAGGAACACATCTGTGGGAGCCTACTGGCTAATGTGATGTGGAGGGGTAACCAACATAGGTTTATAGCAGGCAGGTCCTGCCTGACTAACCTAGTTTCTTTTTATGATAAGGTCACCAAATGTTTAGATGCAGGAGTTGAGGTGGATGTTATCTATCTGGACTTCAAGAATGCCTTTGACATGGTATCCCATTCCAGCCTTATAAATAAACTGAGGAGATTTGCCTTGGATGATTACATGGTAGACTGGGTAGCAAACTGGCTCAAGGGTTGCACTCAGACAGTGGTGGTGGATGGGTCTCTCAGGGCTTAGTTCCGGGCCGATGCTGTTCAACATCTTCATCTGTGATTTGGATGAGGGGGTGGGAAGCACCCTGTCCAAATTCATGAATGACACAAAAATATGGGGTGAAGCTAACATCCTGGAGAGGAGGAACCAGATCCAGGCTGACTTCAACAAGTTGGGAAAGTGGGCAGAGAGCAACAGGATGCAATTCATCATTTCATAGTTGGTAGGGTTGGAAGGGACCTGAGCAGATCATCAAGTCCGACCCCCTGCCATGGCAGGAAAAAGTACTGGGGTCAAAACAACCCCAGCAAGGTGTTCATCTAACCTCCTCTTAAAGACCCCCAGGGTAGGAGCCAGCACCACTTCGCTTGGAAGTTGGTTCCAGATCCTAGCTGCCCTGACTGAAGTAGCACCTCCTGATGTCTAGTCTGAATCTACCCTCTGCCAGCTTGTGACCGTTATTTCTTGTCACTCTTGGTAGTGCTCAGGGGAACAGGGACTCCCCCAATGCCTGCTGGTCTCCTCTGACTAGTTTGTAACAGATCACTAGATCCTCCCTCAGCCTTCTCTTGTGGAGGCTGAACAGGTTCAGGTCCCTTAGCCTTTCCTCATAAGGCCTGCCGTGCTGGCCCCTGATCGTGTGAGTGGCCCTCCTCTGGACCCGCTCTAAGTTGTCCACATCCCTCCTGAAGTGCAGCGCCCAGAACTGGACGCAGTACTCCAACTGTGGTCTGACCAGTGCCACATGGAGGGGGAGGATCACCTCCTTGGATCTGCTTGAGATGCATCTGTGGATGCATGACAAGCTGTGGTTGGCCTTCCTGACTGCGTCTCCACACTGCCGGCCCATGTTCATTTTGGCATCAATAATGATTCCAAGATCCTTTTCTGCCTCTGCACTGACAAGAAGGGAGTTCCCCAACCTGTAGGTATGCTGCTGGTTCTTCCTCCCCAGGTGCAGCACCTTGCACTTGTCAGTGTTGAAACCCATTCTGTTCTCATCTGCCCGCCCCTGTAACCTGTCTAGGTCTGATTGCAGCCTATTCCTCCCTTCTAGCGTGCCCACATCCCCCCACATCTTAGTGTTATCAGCAAATTTGAACAGTGTCCTTTTTACCCCCTCGTCCAAGTCACTGATGAGGATGTTGAACAGTGCGGGTCCGAGGACCAAGCCCTGGGGGACCCTACTGCCCACATCCCTCCAGGTCGAAAATGACCCATCCACCACCACTGTCTGGGTGCAGTCCAGTTAGCAACTCATTTGACTGTGTGGGTGTCGACGCCACAGTCCTCTAGTTTTTTAATGAGAATGGGGTGGGAGATAGTGTCGAAGACCTTCCTGAAGTCCAGAAAGACTATGTCCACTGCTACCCCTGCATCTAAGGATTTTGTGACGTGGTCATAGAAGGCCACCAGGTTGGTCTGACAGGACCTGCCTCTAATGAACCCATGTTGGTTGCCCCTAAGCATAACCTCCCATGCTGGCCCTTCATGGACATGCACCAGGATAATTCTCTCAAAAAGCTTGCCCAGGATCGAGGTAAGACTAACTGGCCTATAGTTTCCTGGGTCCTCCTTCCTCCATTTTTTGAAAATGGGAACCACATTGGCCCTTTTCCAGTCATCTGGCACCACACCAGAGCACCACGAATGCTCATAAAGCCGTGCCAGAAGTCCCACAATGACCTCTGCTAATTCCCTCAGCACTCTGGGGTTGAAATCATCAGGACCAGCTGATTTAAATATGTCTAGTCCCTCCAGATGTTCCCTGACTAGATCATCACTGACCCTAGGCCTGGGTGCACCTCCTCTGAGGCCTACAGGGGTCCCAGCGGGCGGGCTGATCCAGTCCCTCTTCAGGAAAATGGAGGCAAAAAAATTGTTAAATAGGTTAGCTTTGTCATCTGGTGTGATGACCAGATTTCCTAGCATGTCTTGCAGAGGCCCCACGTTACCCGGCACCTTCTTTTTGCCCACTATGTATTTAAAAAAGGACTTCTTGTTGACCTTGATCCAGGTTGCTAGTCCCAATTCCATCTCCACCTTGGCCTTCCTGACCGCCCCCCTGCGGCCCCAAGCAACCGAGGTACAGTCCTCCTTGGTGATGGCCCCTCCCTTCAATTGGATGTACACTTCCCTTTTAGCTAGGAGATGTTCCTATATGCTTTTGGTGACCCATGGGGACTTTTGTGCCCTCTTGCCCCTTTCAATACAATAAGGACAAGTGCAAGGTGCTGCATCTAGGGAGATAGAACTGCTATCATACCCATAGACTGGGAGGCGACCTTCTCAGCACCACTGAGGCAGAAAGAGATCTTGGAATCACTGACTCTAGGATGAACATGAGTCAATGTGTTGAAGTAGTCAGCAGAGCCAATCACAACTTATTGTGTATCCATAGGTTCTTCACAAATAGGTCCAGGGAGTTGATTCTCCTTCTCTATGCGGCACTGGTCAGACTGCAGCTGGAGTATTGTGTCCAGTTCTGGATGCCACAATTCAAGCGGAATGAGTACAACCTGGAGTGGGTCCAAAGAAGAGCCACTCATCTGATTAGAGGCCTGCAGGGAAGGCCCTATGAGGAAAGGCTAAGGGACTTTAACCTCTTCAGCCTCTCCAAGAGAAGGCTGAGGGGGTACCTCATGGCGGCATACAAATTCATAAGAGGAGAGCAACATGAAACTGGATGCTTATCTTGCTGGGATCCTATGACCCCAGCTGACGTCCTGCCCTTTGGGCGGGGGGCTGGACTCGATGATCTTCCGAGGTCCCTTCCAGCCCTAATGTCTATGTCTATGAAATGAAGTAGAGACAATCTGTTTACCAGGGCACCCCCTGGAACAACAGGGAGCAATGGCCACAAGCTACTGGAGAGAAGGTTTAGACTGGACATTAGAAAAAAGTTCTTCATAGTCAGGGTTGCCAGGATCTAGAATGGGCTTCCAAGGGAGGTGGTGCTCACCCCATCTTGGGGGTCTTCAAGAGGAGACTGAACAGGCATCTGGCTGGGTTCACACGACCCCAGGTTTGGTGATTCTTTTCTTGCCTGTCAGGGGCAGGGGGTCAGCCTAGATGGCCCACTGAGGTCCCTTCCGACCCTAGAATCTATGAAAGTCAGGAACCAAGTATAGTCAAAAAGTTGCTGACAGATTTTCTTTATTTGCAGCCTGCAGCACTCCAGGAATACCCAAGCAAATTGAAAGGAAGGGAAGAACAAGGTAGGAGGAAGCACAGCCTTAAACCTTGAAATTCAGCAGAACTTCTGGGTTGGGCTGTACTGCACTTGCTAGTCAAAGTAAGGGGTTTTCAGTAAGGTTGGCTGGCAGATATTGTAGCATGAACTGAACTAATGTAACTGATGTTAACATAGTGTGTAATAATAGTGCAATGTAACCGTGTTAGTCTTGTCCTATAAGCAACTTGAAAACTCCATTTTGTATCCTTCTGCTTGACATAAGAGAATTAACTCTGCATAGCCTTTAGGTATGAGTGTGTGTAAAAGGGTGAATGGTGAGATAATGGCATAGGAGATGGGAGAAGAAGATTCAACTGTTTATGTAAACAACAAGGCACCAAATATAAGTTACCAACCACTAACTAACTAACAAACGTCTGAAGAATCCTTTTGAAGCTTGAGGGCACAAAGGAGATAACAGAAGAAGAAATTCTGCCAGACAGGCAACAAAAACACTCCAAGGCTAAAATAAGCTAAAGACAAAAGAAGAACAACCACAAAACCAGAAGCTAGGTATGGAAAAACCCCAAAGCACTGAAACAAAGGATGCCAATCCCTATAAAAGAACACTTTGAAAATGCCAAGCTGGGTGAATCTCTTTCTCTACTGCTGTTTCATTGGAGCACAGATGCATCTGTTCACCCCGCTCCAGCTGTTATCTTCAAATCTGCTATCTTCAAATAATCTCCATCTACTCAATAAGCCTGGGTTGGCCACTCTGGGCTGATATTGAGCTACTATTGCTGGTAACTATATCTGATGTATGTGTGGATGAAATGGTTGTTGTGTATGTGTATGCCTGTGTGTAATGATGTGTATGATGATTTGTGTGTTTTTATGAATGGTGTGTCTGAACCTCTATGTCTAAATCATGTAATCAATAAACATGGTACCTTGCCTTATCCCCCTTTATAAAGTTTTGTTTGTGATTTGAGCAATTGGCAATTTGTGTAACAGTAGACATAAGGTCAACTAGCAGTGGAGGCAAAATCTAGGAGTATTATCACTACTGCTGTGCTCATTATGCTGGATCCCTGAGATAATAGGCCAAACATTTAAAGCCCTCCATAGAACTGCTCACATTAACTGGGAAATTAGACACCATCTTTACCAAGAAAGAACTAAACAGTACATTATGCTATAGCTTATGGTACATGGGAGGATGGATGGTACAGAGTTAATACACTTACGGACCCTTTTCTGCTTCATGGGTGCATTTACACATTCATTTAATATGCTTTTAGTAGTGCGCATTAAATCTAGCACCTCCACTGTGAGATACTAGAAAAATGCACATTAGCTTACTTAGATGTGCATTAGCTAAAGAGCACAGTGTTTTGTAATGCTTTAATGCACATTAAAAATAGGCTAATGCACATTAAAGCACACATGCAGATGTGCCCCATGTCTATTAGCATAATTGGAGAGGGCTGGTGGCTTATGTCCCTAAAGTAACCAATGCTGTAAACCACTAGAGAAATATAAATATCACTTCTCATGCACTGTTTTTATCAGAAAGTTAAATGGAAGAAAATAAGGAAGAGAAATTGTAAAACATCCCAGATGTTTTTAAGGATGTAGGAAGAAGTAGTACCATCAGACATTTACACTATATGGTGTAAAAAGTTACCATGCAATGAAAGGACATATAGACATGCATGCAAATATAAGTAAATCACCAGAGATCCTGCTTAAAAATTGCAAATTCCCCAATTAAAAAAAAAAAGGGGGATTGATGATTAAAATGAAACACTACTACATGTGTAGGTATCAGTTGAACATAATGATTTATTGATTGCTTTAAAATTGTAAATATATCTGGAAGCCTATCAGTGACTCAATCTCTATAATAAAATAAATTCTAAATACCTATACATTTTGGTGTTTGATTTTGGGTTTTTTAACATGGAAAATCAGAGCTTACCCTGCCCCATTCACTAACCAGGATGTGGTTCCAGCTGTGGCTACTCCCCCTACTCCCTCCAACTGCTTTCTGGCACTGAGCAGCCCTGATATACCAGTGACCTGCCCATGCCATTGCCCCTCACTTCCCACCCACAGCCCTTCCACTCCTGCTTCTGCCCCCCACTCCCCAATCACAGCCCCAAGCCCTGTTGGTATCCCTCATACCCCACCCACAGCCTCCCACCCCTCCACCAGCCCTGCCAGATGGGGCTCCCAGGTGCCAGGGCTACAGGGCCAGGGACCCAGATTTGCAGTGCCTTGCTCTCTGCAGCAACACCCAAGCCCCAGCTGCTACCCATGGGAGGCGGAGGTTGCTGTGGTGAAGCAGAGCGCAAAACCCAACTCCCCCTCCCGTACTGGTGGCACAGCTGGAGCGGAGTGCATCATGGGGATGGATGTGGTCTGACCGCTGTGGGCTTGGGCTCCCCACCCTGTTAGCCTCCCCCTGGGGCCTCCAGAGTCCAGCAGATGAGACTTGGTGTGGCAGGACAGCGGGACTGGGAAGCTTGTTGCCACTGCTGGGAGCTCTGTGCTGCCATATCAAGGCACCCCCTGTGTGTCTGACAGTAGTGATGGGCAGAACTCCATGCTGCCACCCCTGGTGCTGCCAGGAGGGCAGAGGGAGTCTTGCCATGGTGGCTCAGGGCTTGCAGCAGTAACACTGAGCTATCCCACCTTACTCTGCCTGCTGCACTGGGACTGCAGAAGCCCTGTAGGGAGGGCAGCAGGGCAGGGAGCTCCGAGGCTGCAGCAGGCAGCCCACCCCCACCCTGTGCATAAATTTGGGGGGCACATGTCCCCTGTGCCCCCTTGGGAATGTATGCAGTGGTGGGGAGATGGGTCCCCTCTCTCCCAAGAGTCCCTCTTTCCCTACCTGGGCCTTGCAGCCATGAATTCTGGCCCCAAGCAGCACGCCAGCTGGACAGCAGTCCCAGCCCCAGCCCTGCCCAACTCCCTCCCACCTGCAGTATGGGGTGGGGGGCCTCAATTCCACCCCCCTCTCCTGACTTATCTGCAGGGAGCTTCCTTGCAGGCTGCCTCGTGGCCTTGTGCATGTGCACATGCACATGGTGCCCTCTGCCTGACTACCCTTTTCCCACTTCGCCAGCCCCTTCCAGGGTGCAAAGGGAAACCCACCATTTCCAACATTTTTCTTCTTTAAAGGAGAAAGTCCAAGAATTTTTCTCCTTAAAAACAAGAAAATCTGGGTTTGACTGCATTTTTCCATGGTGAACAGAAAACTTGAATCCTTGGTAATCACATATGCATAGATAGTAGAAGCTGGTAAATCCCTATCACAAATGACTACTTGAAAATGAATCCCTAAGATCTCCAGTACAGCCAAAAAACTTTG
Source organism: Alligator mississippiensis (assembly GCF_030867095.1). NCBI lineage: Eukaryota > Metazoa > Chordata > Crocodylia > Alligatoridae > Alligator > Alligator mississippiensis. The sequence continues at coordinate 312,336,569 of NC_081824.1, forward strand.
ACTGTTAAGGACAACTTCTGTAACACAGTAAATTATTGCTATTCCATATGTATCTCATTAAGCTAATGCTTTCCTTCTTGAGTATGTCTTTACATATTTATAGGCACGTGCCTATGTCTGTTTAAATACACACGTATTACCAAGAGGGAATACATTTTTATTTGTGTGATTTATATGCTGGCTTTTCCAATAAGGTTCAGGACAGATAACAGTAAGAGAACAGAACAACTTATAAATTAGGGGACCAACAAGAGAACAGTGACATATAAAGTTCTTATTGAAACTTATTTGAAGTGGTTACATTATAAAACAAAAACTGAAGCCCTTGGCAGACATGCAAGTAAAGGCACATTGTGATCTAGTGCATGATCCCCACAATCATGCTTCTTGCCAGACCACATATGCAACAGATCCCCTCCTGCCTTATTGCTGGAGCACCTGGGATCATGATGCCAGGCTCTCCCTGCACTGGCAAGCAACATGCTCCCACAGGTGGGAACCCCTTCAGCTGACTCTGGGGCTGGGAGCCTGGGTCATTTCATGGGGCTCCCACCTGCAAGATTAGATAATGCACTCTTGGGCTGGGAGCCTCAGTCAGGTGACTGGGCTCCCAGCTGTGCCCCTAGGTCTGGGAGCCTCAGCCTGGCCACATGTCCAGTTAATGGCATGATAGGAACCAGCCACAAAATGTGTAATAACTTTGTGGCTTATTCCTTGTCTTATCTTGCCAATAATTGCATTAATGTGTGGCCAGGTAGCAACTTAAGAGGTGATTAGCTGGTTAATTAAATTTTAAGCATAACGTGTGCCAGGGTCCCAAAAGAGACAATAATACAATATATTTCATTCTTTCTTCTCTGCTTAAATACACTATATTAATAAGTGCCATCTCTTCTGTTCCCACCCCCAAGCCAGTTCATCCACATTACCGCCTTTACTCTTAGTTTCCCTCCTTTTTTTTTTTTTTAGCATTCAAATGATGCCTTCTGGTACTATAATGGCAAAATTTGGTAAACAACATCTAGCACCAAAGCACTTCTCTGCAAAAATCACTTGTGGGTTGATGACATCTACCTAATAAGCAGCATTTATCATGTCCCTTTGAGCATCTCACCTGCACACCCACCATTAATCCATCTCTCCAAGGAATTATTGTAACAGTACAAACCTCTCTGAAGCGGTTTAAAAGCATCTTTTTTCCTAGACAACCTGTCACTAAAATGCTCCTTTCTTTTCAGCAAACACAGCTTTCCTTCTTGTAAACCAAAGCTATCCAACTGCAAAGCAGCCAAGGGCCACATGTCCATGTGCTGCACACTGTTGGGGAAACACTAGCAGGGACGAAAGGCCTCCGAGACTGAACACCCCTGCACACACATGTGGGTGGGTGCTTCCTCACCCAGTTGTACTGCATACATGGGTTGGCACTCTCTCAACTTTTGCTTCCTGTGATTTCACTTGTGGCCTTGTGCTGCACATGAGCTCTAGGCACTGCCACACCACCTCCTGGAGCAGAAGCATGCATGAGAAGCCAGAGGAGCACTGAGATGCCTGGTGCTGTTGCAGCTGGAGTGATAGGAACAGCAGTGGCCGGGTGGAAGCCCCAGAGGACACACATTACCTCTTCATGGGCTGCCATGTGAACAGCTTTGTTCTAGATTACATTAGTCTGAGGTACACCACGAGCAAGAGTCAATCCTGTACCCAAGACAAACGTGAAATACAACATTGTTTTGGTCCTAGACAGTTAGGAAAGAGTTTTATACCATAGAAAAGTGGAAACTTCCTAGTATGATGCCTTCCATGTATAAATGTGTACATGCAGTAGCAGTCCCCCTGCTCTGGGACTCCTCCTTTCCTTTGGGCCCCCCAGAGCCTGATTCTGGACATCTGGAAGTGCTGTAAGCCTTTTTTTTTTTTAGCAGGCATGTAGCTGGTAAAGTTAAATTGGGGTATTCTTTGGGGATTCTTATTAAATATTTAATATGTCATCTGCTTTTATAAAAGTTATTTTGTATTTCTCCTGTAAGCCAGTCTGAGCCATATGGGAAGGCCAGCATATGAATCAAATAAAAAGAGATGCACAACACCACACAATGCAACACAACACCACACAATGCAACACAACACAGTGGCCCATTCAGAAGAGCTATCCTGGTGCTACATAGCAAAGTTTTCAGTCTTCAGATTATAAAGCATTATTGGAAGAGACACACACACACACACACACACAGACAAAGAGTGACTCAAACAATATCAAGTTGATCTATTTACAACTAACAATTCATAATAAGATGTATGATACTAAACACAACCTTTCCCTGAGCAAACCAAATAAGACATTATTTGTGCTCTACTGAGACATTATTTGAAATTCATTCAAATAATGTTATAAATAAAAAACAAAACAAAATGAAATGAAACAAAGATCACACCATATACTGTAAGAAGTACAATATCTGGCATTCAAGAATGCCGAATTCAGTTCCCAATTCTACCATGAAGTTTCTGTCTGAGCTTTGGCAAATAATCCTTGTACTTCAATTCTCATATAAAAAATTGAGATGATAGACATGTATTTATTTTCCTCTCACTTTTGGACTATTTTCTGTAGCTCAGCTGCCAAGCACCAACAAGTATCACACAATGACTCAGCAGAGTTCTAGTAACAGGAGACATTTTGCTTTTGAGGAGGTAACTTATTTCCATATCACAAATCGTATGGGAAGATAGTTGTAACTGGATACTGAGGTTTTTTAAAAAAGAAAAAATAATCAGAGACTCGGCACTGAAAAGCAGCAGTAAAATGCTTCCTTACAATGAAAACACAAGTTAATAGATAACGACCAGCAAAATCTGTGCTTGCTGCAGAAAACCCAGAAGCAGCTTTATCCTTTAGCTGATATAAAAGAGAACTATTATTGCAATAGAGCTAAGAGAATTATGTATTGACGTGTATAAAATGAAGAGCCATGTAAAGAAAAGACTACTGGAAGGAATGCGCGGGAGTCAGACTTTTTTAAAAACAAAAAATCAATGTTTTAGTCTCATTTAGCCCTTAATTTAAAGTACTGCACAGTTAAAAGCAATCTACAGGCTTCAGCAAACTCAGCAGGGTTGGTAAATTTGACTCAGAGCTATTTCAAACTGCAGAACAATATGGGATCAAAGCCTTCTTGCTGTTATCTCCTTACTCACATAGAAGATGCTCCTTGTTTCTGGAGGTCAAGCTGTATATCATCGGTGCAGTTTCAAAAAGCATGCATCACACTGATCTTCACTGTGCCAGATGAGTAAATGTAATAATAATAAATAATAACAACAATGAAATAAGCTAGTTTCTCCAGTTGCTAGTGTTCCTGTTTTCTTGTTGATCAATACAATTTAATAATAATACCACACACAACATTGGGTAAAAGAAAATACATTTGTGCACATTTGCTAAAGAGAGACAACTGAAATTATTTAACAAAAAGAGACAGGTACATTAAAAACATGGGAAAATACTGCTGTGGGAATTAGAAAAGTGAATGTTGTATTTTGATAGTAAAGACTAGTCTAAAAAGGTATTTATATGATTTGCGGGGGGCTGAGAGCAACGTCTTCTGAACATTTGTCTCCAGTCAGTGCTTCCAACTAGTATTTTAAAGTAAGTAAAACCCTCGCAAAAAGCAAAACAAAACAAAAAAAAGTTTCTGCCTTCCCCACAACTTGCATGTAAAAGGCGTCCCTCCTTTCTCCCCTCCTACCCCCCAACTGCTCTGTGGTGTCTCAAAGAAGGCGTCCCAAGTTGGGAGCACCCTGGATCACTCCCTTAAGCTTAGTTTAAAAATCCAATCAATATTCCTCTTTTTAAAAATTGACTGGAACTTTTCCAAGAACCTCCTGTTTGTAGTAGGAGTATCTCAGCCCCAGTTAAGAGCACATCAGCTATTTACTCATAAGAACTGTGCTGGTTTAGTGTAGATATCAGCTTAAGCCTCACACGTGCAGAATGCAGCCAGGGACTCTGTCGGTCTTGACAAGCCCCTTTGCTGGTGGTTTAAGGCCTAAATTATTTCTGTTATGGTCCATTAAAACTGGTATTTTAATTTCTTGCTAGCTAATAAGTGAATTACCATTACCTCAAGTCAAGTTAATGGTTTATTAAAGTGTCAGCTGCCACATTCAGCTGACATTCCTTTATCTCAGCATGTTCATTGGCAGATCAATGCAAACTTAGATGCTTTCAATTATTTGCAGAGTCATTAGGGGTTATTGTTATAGTTCTCACACTGAGTACTTGACTTATGCAATATCATACTATAGCCACACTTTTTAAAAGGTGGAGTATATTATTTCTTTAACGTTCCCATTTGGAGCACTAAGAGTCATCTTCTTTAAGGGATCTGATACTAAGTATCCAGCTATAAGGCAATCTCCCACTAAATGAAAGAATGAGATTCAGCGAGTACCTTCTTTGACTCATCTAACTGGGCAAACTGGAAAATATGAAATGAAAGAATTATCTTATGTACTTTGCAACTGCAGAGCTTGGGAATACAAAGATTTAAGAATTGAGTTTACGAATACAAGGATGGATTCATGCAGAAAGCTACTCCAGTTTGGTTTCTCTTGCTTCTGTCACTGCGTCATAGTCATGTTTTTTTTAAACTTAGTTTCAGTATGTTAGAAAATGAATTGCAGATTAAATGCATACCATAAATACTTACGGTATTTAAAGAGACAAGTGTTGTAAGCCCTGTATGATAGCTATCTGATCTCTTCCTGTTCCAAAGTGCTTATAAGGGTTACAATTTACTTAAAGCCAGTTACTTTTATAAAAAAAACTGAAGAGAATGCTTACTGTTGCAACACAAATAATGACTGAGAGTTTGTTTTAAAGGCATCAAATATACCATAGTAGTGAAAAAAATAATAAATTGAATTCAATGGAGTAGTCTCCACAGAAAATAAGAGCTACACATTTTCCTATGAAAAAGAAAGACATATCCAGAAACACTGTATCTGTCATTTTGCCAATATCTAAGAGTTTCCTTGAAGATTGTAGTTTTATTTAAAAAGTAAGGAGATGCAAAGGTATCATGATAATAAAATATAGAGATTAAATGCAAATTCAAACATTTTCAAGAGGCTCTTTTTTTCTTAAATTAGGAATCCTTAACAATTGCATTCTGGCAAAATTCCAAATATACTTATTATATTGTGACATCCTGTAATTTTTCTTGCAGTTCTAGTTCAATACAGTATTGTTCTCTGCTTCCTTCACTGAACTGCTTTGTGATTCTGTGCTCTTGACTACATGAATTCCAGTCCTAGGTGAAGTGATCCATAAATAACCCTTGCTTTATCCCTTTAATTAATATTTGTTATGGGCTCTGATAAAAAGATGCTAAGGAAAGTGGGAAGTATCATTGTAATAATGATATTTTGTGCATAAGGGACTGCATATCTGGATATCATGCTAATCCACAAATGATGGTATTAGATTTTGGCCTTTTACCTGGCTGCATTTTACTATATGTATAGACATTGAGTTTCTCCTGGGAGAGTCGTTGCTCTCCGGGTGAAAACCATGTTCAGGATGTCTCTCTCAGCCAAAAGCCCACTCCAGGAAAAAAATAACATAGAAGCACCCAGGGTTAAATCCCTCCTGGGAGAATTTTTCCTAGGAGAACAAATATCTGTACCCCTTCTTCTCTGAAAGAAGCCATAGCACAGTCCTCCAGCACTCCAGGGAACTTTGCTTTCCCACCCTCCCAGGGGGATAGTGCATCATCCGAGCTAGACTCTTCTGTTCCAGATGAACAGGGAGCAGCACATGCCCCCTCCCCAATCCCCACATTATGCTACAGGGAGAACAGGCTGACCCTGAGCAATCTGGGTCAGTCGATCAAGGCTGCCTCAGGCACTTCTGTCATCGGTCTCCAGGGAGGCTGAGGGAGCCTGCAAAACATGCTGAGATATATACACAAGTTAAGCAGCATCAGCACTGGCAGCTCTATTTTCTTCAGGGTGCAGCATTCAGTTGCCTGTTAGGCATCTTCGGGTAAGGTTTTCTGCCCTGAAGCAGACCCAGGAGAATTCTCCCCGATTATTTAAATGTGTTTGCACAGTCAGTCACAAAGATTGCTAACCATGTTACTCTCTAAGTACTATATTCACATCAGAATCTGACTAAGAATAACAGATCTCTGAATCAAAACTAGTACAGGCCAATCAGCATTAGGACTGTGCTATTGCTATTGCACATCTCCTCTATAGTGATATCACTTACCAATTTCTGTGGAACTTCTCAGAGTATCAACCCTAAGCAGATATCCTCCCTTCAACCAGCAGTTTGGGGGCACAGCCTGAAGAGATGCATAACATTTCCTTATATGTTAAAAAATACATCTAATATAGAAACGTTTGTCTTTATTCCTCAAATTCCTCCTTAAAATACATCTTTGCCATGATTCCAATACAAAAAAATAAAAGAAAAAACAGTGAAATATAGGCTTTTGTTGTGCTATCAGATTTTTAAAATAATGGATTGACAAGAGACCTCAGGAGGTGATCTAGTCCACTCCCCTCTTCACAATGAGAATACGCCCTGCCCAAAGCATCCCAAGCATTTATTTCAGATGCCACAAATTCTCCAGGTAATTTGTTCCAGTATAATTAACTACCTTTCTAATTTGAAAGTTTGTCCTGGTATCCACCAAAATTTCCCTTGTTGAAGTATAAGCTCAGTAATTTCTGTCCTGCCCCACATGGACATAGAAGGTAATTGATCTCCAGTGTCTCCGTAACTACCTCCTTTGCATCTGAAGACTTTTTAGATTGATCCCCTTCCCCAACACTCTTCACTAAATTAAAGAATCGCCATTCTGCCCACCTAATAAATATTGTCTTGTTGGCTTTTTCAACATAGCATCACGCAGCAGCAGCTTGTGGAGGTATACATATTAGGATTAAGTGAGCTAGCTCACAAGTACAAAAAGCACTGAAGCACAGTTTCAACCTGGCTAATTTACCCTGAACCCTAAATTTACCTTGAACCCTAAATTACCTAAGGTAATGCAAATATACTTCTTCAGTCCCTGAACTAAACTTAAGTGTCTGCAGTGCCACTAGATAGTGCTGTGGAGCCATACCCAAGTACCTGTCCCTTGATCTCCCAAGTTTGTCTATATCCATCTGTTGTCTGATACTTAGATCGTAAGCTTTGTGGAACAGGGACCATTACCTTTTTCGGTGTTTATACAGCATTCAGTATATTAGGTTCTGGTCTATGACTAGGGCTTCCAGGTTCTGTTGCAATACAAATTCAATTATTTTTATACTATCCTTTTTCTTGCTCCTGCTTCTCTGGCTGTAGATTCTATAGTCCTGGGTGAGAGGTAGGCCATTTGAAAAGAACCTAACATGCTCTTGGCTGTATCAAGAAATAAATAATTATTTAGGTCTCCATTTTTATTTGAAGTTTACTCCAAAGGCTATCCTATGTCTGTCCCTGCTCTCAAGTTTTGTCTCCAGAGTGCTTGACAATGGTAGCAGGAAGTGACCACAAGATGGCTTCTCTGCCTCATTCCTGGATTTTGACATAGGTAGGGCAGAAAATGCAGCTCTACTGTAGACTCAGGAGGGCCACAGCAGCAGTATAGACAGAGAAATTAACAAAGATTAATAGGGATAAACTTCTTCTTTAAATAGCTTAATAACTAAAAAATAGGACATGGGAATATAAAGAGAGCTCTAGATTTGGACTATCTTAAAAAAAAATCCTTCAGCCTGACGTATGTTTAGTGAAGGCCCACTAGAGCCAATAGCCAAATTCTAGAAAGAGCCATGAAATTAAGTGTATGCTGAACTGAACAGTTTAGGAATAATAGATTCTCAGGAGGGAAGCCTTGTCATTGTACTTAAAATAGCAGATGCAATCCTGAGTATTTGCACCCCATGCTTTTGGCCTTTCAGTGAAAGTCAGGTAATTAGAGAAAGAGACATTCAGATTTCTGCCCAAAATTCAAATAAGCAGTCACAAAGTCTTAGAGGGGGTCAAATTTTAGCCTTACAAAAGAGATATGCTTTTAGAAGACAGTACAATTTCCACTGCAGTTCTACTAACAGTTTTCATGACATTTCCTATATCTGACCAGAATGTTAAAACCTGAAAACTGTAAAACCTGAAGTTACACACCTTAATAAATAGCTTCTATTGCAATACAGTGATAGACTATAGTTCCCCAAATCTCCTATTCTTCTTGTAATCCAAGTATAAAAGGTAACGTTACAATAAATTTTGTGGGAAGCTATAAAGTGCCCCCTAGATTCAGTGACCATTTTTCTTTCTATATAAAAATAAAATAGTATTGGAAAAGTCCTTCGGTGGGATATATTTGGTATGAGGCCTAGTCATAAGCTGTTATTTACCTTTAAAGGTTATTTTCTAAATAAATAGGAATGCAATAGTCTTTCAACCTATCATTTTGCTTTGCTTTCTGATCATTTGTAATTTATCAGCTGGTTTGCTTTGCACTAAGGAACTCCATCAGCTACTGTCATTTTCATTTACATTTAAATGGACGTGTGAAATAATCAGATGCAGCTCTTTTGTTTTTAGTGCATTCATCCATAAGTACCAAGAATATTCTACATGCATGCTGTATCTTTAACAGCATTTAAAATTACCATATGACATTTAAATTAACTCTTAAGAAAAAGGAAATTAGTGCTTATCCAAACTGTAGATTTCTGCAACCCCTCCCCCCCCCCAACACATACACACACACTAATCAGGGATTATAGGCCATTCTGTTTTTGCATGTCACTTTCATAGACCAGCCTATTGACATGAAATACACAATTAATCCTCCTCTTACAAGCAGTTCTGCCTTTTGCTAGCCAGTTGACAGCAGAGAATACATGGCTTCCCCACCTCCCGGCTTCTGCATGAAAAGGCAACGCCTTCCCACTTCGAGACTTCCCAGAGCTTCAAGCACCTTAAATCAAAACTAAAGGAATATAGACTATTCAGTGATGTATGTCTGTTTAGTATACAACTTAACTAGCTTAACTAGCTTAAATAGTTCAAGTCATTTTTGCTATTCTTGGGCTGCTGTAAAAACCCAAACCAAACAACTGGACTTCTCAACTCAAACAATTATCTCCATATGTCACAGAGGAGCCACGACTAGGGTTTTCCAAGGCGAGTTAGGTCAGCCAAATCCCACTGGCATACAAGAGTACACACTTATGCTTCTTTGAAAATCCCAGCACATGTAAGGAATGCCACAAATATCCTTTTGGGGGCAAAAATGATTGAGGGAAAAATAGGATAAAATTGTTTTTTTACACTCTTGAGAAGGATGAACAAACAGTTTGGATCCATCTATATTCCTCAGTGAGAGGAGAAAAAAAATGCTCCACTTCCCCCATCCTCCTCCCCAATATACTATATATAACAATACTATTTATTCTTGTGATACTACCCTAGGACAGGTCACTGGTCAGGACAAAGCATTGCAATAACTGTCCTGAAACTCCAAACATTTTTTTTCGTTAATCATGGTGGGAAGTCTAGAATTTCCAGGTCTACTGAAAATCAGTTGCTGTGATAGAATATGTAAGATCGAGGGATTCTTCACTGTCAGCTTGACTATTATAATTTAAAAAGAAAGTGTAGGACAGCATGGGCACCTACATACATACGAGATGTCTGCTCTAGTGTGATTAATTGAATCTGCTGAAACGTGTTAATTAAGGTGCTCCAGTAGCCTCTGCATCATGTCTATTCAATGTCTCTATGCTTCAAAATGGCAGAGGAGGTGCTTGAACTACAACTCGTGGAACAAGCTTTAGTTCAAGTACCCCTGCCACCATTTTGAAGCGTAGGATGCTGAATATATGTGATGCTGCAGTCACTCTAATTAGAGTGGCTTCCAGAGCTGCTCTAATTAAAACATGCCTCCTCCACCCCAGAGCATGTGTATAGATGCCTCATGGCACCACTTAATTGAGACAATATCTGCTGCAGAACTGAAGAGGTTTTAATGTGCCTGTTCAATGAAAGAAATCTAGAAAAGGAATCCCCACTGTGCATATTAGACTGAAACAGGGGTATCAAGTGGAAAAAAACATACTGTTGGGAAAGGAACAACTTAGTTTAGTGAGGTGGATAAATCAACTTTTGATAAATCATTAGCCATCTGTGTACTGTAAAATGAAAGATACAGGATTAATTGTTGTTTTGTAAATATCTGAGTATGGCATTAAATTTTACTTAGATCTTTGGAGAAAGCATGAAGTCACCCAATGTATCACCCTCTGTGGTAGACTGGATATTCCCCACCTTGTAGTACATAAAAGAACTGAAGCTGTTTAAATTGCATTGGAGCAATGTGCTCAATGAATGGCCCCTGACCTTTATGATAATGTGCAAAAGATCAGCACATGCTTGCTAGCAACCAGGAGTACAACTTGGACAGCTATTAATTTGGCTTAGTTTAAGCTATCAAAGATTTCCTGGGACATGAGCAGTAAACCTTCCTGGGAGATGCAAAATGGACAGGTAGCAAATACCATGTTCACTCCAGAAAAAATACAGCTACCTTGCAAAGACAAAGGATGAGAGTTGCCTACACACAACCAATATACTGGTTTAACTGATTATTGTGAAAAATTAATCTTGGGTTACCCAGGAGTAGAGTATCTTAAATCAGTGTAGAGCTATACATCATTTTGTCTGGTCCACATTTAGATGGGTGGTAAAAAGGCATATTTACACCAATATAAATGTGTCATGTGTCCACACCCAAAGAGTGTGTTTACGGCATGGTTTATACTAGCTCTTCAAGTGAAATAATATGCACCAGCAAGATTTTGCCAGTATAACTATACCTACACTAAATCATGATCCATTAAAGGAAGTAATGAATGGAAAAATATAATCTTCCAAGTAGGAAAACATTTTTAGTCAAGTCTTTGAGGCCTGATCTATAATATCCTCAAGAACCCAATATATCACCATTAAATGCTACATAATGGCAATGTAATAGGAAGGTGAAATGTCAAGTTCAGAGCCAATAGCTTATCTTAGTAGGATTTTAATTGGGAAAAGAGGGAACAATATTGTATTGTCTGCAGAAACGTCTTAAAATAACATTTGAATGTAAACAAAAATGTCTAGTTTCTCTTGAACTTTAACTGAAAGCAAGCTTTTGTTACTCTATTTGAAACCAAAAGCTTACTGTCTCTGGACAGGGGGCTCAGACTGGCATTATCTTTTAAGTCTATTAAATCACTTATAAAATGCCCTTGCTTGTGTCATGAAAGTATAGTAATAGCCTCACTGTCTTTTTATGCTCTGGGAAGAAAGGAAAGAAGTGGGGGCAAAAACACTTGGAAGGAGCTAATTTGGGAGAAAAAGAAGTTGTGAGAGTTGAAGGAGGATGTGAAGAAAAATTCTCTTAACCACTACCTCCACATGCCCACACTTGCACACCTGAATCAGAGGATATGGATTGCTGGAGCTTTTAAGTCTTCGCTTGTAGATGTGTTATATTTCAGATGGCAAAATTTGACCTCGAGTGTTGATCAGAATAACTTATCCCGATTTTGCTCTGCAAGAAAGCTTTCCATGGACCTTTCTGACCATCCAGGATATAATTCCCTTTGGAAAGATAAAGAAATTCCATCCTTTCCTTTTCTCTTAACGTAGTGATGCCATAATAGATGTAGCAAAAATCTTGGTACAGGTATTCAAATACTTTAGAAGTAGAACAAAGAATAGAAAGAGAAATGCTAGTTGTAGAAATTGCTCTACTTGGGTCTTGTTTGAAGGTGAAACTTACCCATAAATTAAAACAACTCAGTTAAATAGTTTTAAAAGTTTCCAGATGTCCTTGTAATCAGCCTACTCCATCAGAACTCTTGGGTGCATTGTATCTGGCCCCATGGACTTGTACACATCCAGCTTTTTATTTTTAATAATCCCTAACCTGTTCTTTCACCACTTTTGACTGCTTACCTCCTTCCCAAGCTGTGCTGCCAGGTACAGTAGTCTGGGAACTGACCTTGCCTGTAAAGACTGAGGTGAAAAAGGCATGGAGTACTTCAGCTTTTTCTGCATCATCTATGATTGGGTTGTCACCCCCATTCAGTAAGGGATCCACACTTCTCCTATCTTCTTCTTGTTGCTCACATACTTGTAGAAACCCTTCATGTCCCTTGCTAGTTCCAAGTCCAGTTGTGTATTGGCCTTCCTGATTTCATCCCTGCATGCCCGAGTAATACTCTTATATTCCTCCTTTATGTTTGTTCAAGCTTCCACCTGTAACCTTGCTTTTTGTATTTTAGCTCATTGAAGAGTTCCCTGCAAAGCCAAGCTGGTCTTCTGCCATATTTGTTAGTCTTCCTAAGCATCAGGATGGTTCATTCCTGCATCCTCAGTACAGTTTCTTTATAATACAAGCAACTCTCCTGGACTCCTTTTCCCCTCAGGACTGGCCTCTCAGTGGATCATGCCCATCAGGCCTGTGAGGGAGTCAAAATCTTCTTTTCTGAAATCTGGGATCCTTACTCTGCTGCTCCCCTTCTTTCCATTCCTCAGGATCCTGAACTCATTCATCTTGTGGTCACTGCTGCCCAAGTTTGGGTCCACTTCTATATTCCCCACCAATTCTTCCTTGTGTGTGATCAGTAGGTCAAGAAGAGCATGGCCCTTCATTGCCAACTTCACTTGCACCATGAAGTTGTCTCCAACGCTCTCCAAAAACTTCCTGGATTGCCTGTGCACTGCTACATTACCCTCCCAGCAGATGTCAGGGTGATTGAAACTCCCATGAGAATCAGGGCCTGCAATCAGGAAACTTCCACTCTGTTTGAAGAAAACCCCATCCACCTTATCCTCCTGGTCTGGTGACTTATAGCACACATCCACCACAACATCACTCTTGTTCTTCTCCCCTTTGACACTAACCCAAAGATTTTCAATAGGCCCATCTCCAGTTTCTTGCTGGAGCTTTGAGCAATCATGCAGCTCTTTTACGGAAAGCACAACTCCTCCTTCTCTTCTCCCCTGCCTGTCCTTCCCAAACAGATTACCCATCCATGATAGTGCTCCAGTCATGCAAGCTGTCCCACCAAATTTCTGTTATTCAAATCATATCATAGTTCATGACTGTTTGAGGACTTCTGATACTTCCTGCTAATTTTCCTGGACCCTGTGTATTTGTGTATAGATACCTAAGGTAACTAGCTGATTGCCCTATTTTCTCAGGAAGAATAAGGCCTCCCCTGTTGCCCTCTCCTGGTCACTCACTTCCCCACTTATTTCTGGGCTTTGGTCTATATCCCCCAGCAAACCTAGTTTAAAGCTAGGTTAGTGAGCCTATCTGTGAAGATACTCTTCCCTTTCTTCATCAGGTAGATTCCAACCCTTCCTACAAATCCTTATTCTTGAAACAACATGCCATAGTCAAATAAGTCAAAGCCCTACTGGTGACACCATCTGCTCAGCCATGTAGTGATCTGCAGGATGCATCCACTCCTACCCGGGGCCTTCCTCTTAAGCAGAAGGATCAAGAACACCACCTGACCTTGTCGCCTTCATCCTTGCACCCAGGGCCCTGTAGTAACTTTTGATGATCTCTTCTTGATCTGTTTATGCTAAGGTAAATGATCTTTTAGATTTTTCTGTTAAATAAATTCCAGAAGTGCAAAGTCTGAATATTTTATGTTTTTCAGATCTGTGATGTAGGCTAATGTATAATTGTTTCTATTCAAACAAAATTAATTGCATAGTCTATTTCAGTGGTCTCCAACCTTTCTATGGTGAAGATCACTTTTTGTAAGTAAAGGGCACCCCAGGATCTACCGTCCACCCCACCCCCCTGCCCTGCCCCGGCCCCAGCCCCCATCCCCCGCCTCCGCAACCAGACCCACCTCCACCCTGACCCTCCCCCCTCCCCACCTCCTGGACAAGCCACCTGGTCTCTGACCCCATTCACCCAGCCTGGGTGTCAAGGTTGTGGCTCAGCCCAGCCACATGTGTCCTGCTGCTCTCGATCATGGAGCCTCTGACAGACAGAGATTGACTATCAGAAGCTCCATGATCAACCAGTCAATCTTAATTGACTGGTTGGTGACCACTGATCTATTTGTAACGATATATGAAGTTATCAAACAGGTGACCTGGAATTTTTTTTTAATAAGAAGATTAAAAACTACAAACTATTAACCTAGCCCTTCAAACTGATGTATATGTGTGGACCTGCACCAAATATCTTAAGTTAATAGCCTTGAAAAAAAGAGGTAGGGATTCTAGATTTCATGAGCTGATGCTTACAATGCTTAAACTCAAGTCACAGAAATTCAGTAATGACAGTATTGGGCAGTGGTGTAGTGGCACAAAGCATTGACAGTATTGGATAGCGATGTAGTAGCACAAATAAGTTCAGTGTTATTTCTGCCAGGTTTGGCCATGTATACTGAAATTGCCCAGTTTGTATTTACAACTGCACAAACTGTATGCAAATGAGACATGTAATGGGAGGCTTATAGAATTTCCCAAACTGAATGATATTATTAGATTTTCAGACTCAGCTCTTCACTTCTACTGTTTCAGGTCACATTTCAATTTAGAACATTACTTTTACAATCTTTTATTAAATATAAAGGCTTGGATACAGAATGTAATATTATATTTTTTGCTTCTCATTATTATATTGGTTTTCAGTTATGGCCAGTTCAGTGACTCATGTGGGCTTTACAGTACATATATCTATATCTGTAAAGCCCATCTAAGTCACTGAACTGGCCATGAGTGAAAACCCAGCTCTGAAAGTTAGAATCATGGCCTAAATCCAAATCCAGGCTTCAAGCCTTAATTCAATTCCAATTCTCCTTTATTCCCTTCTCATATCCACAAACTATTTGCAGTACTTAAGATATCCCACATGATGGCACCAGAAATATCTGGAACGCTGCTTATCTTGAGTTTGGCCTAAAACAAAGAGCTTAGTATCAGCAGAATTAAATGTGAAGAGGAACCTGTTGAACCACACATGGGTTTGTTCAGCACTAGGAACAGTTATTTAACCTCTTCCTACATGTCTCTATACCAGGGGTTGTGAACCGGGGAAAGTTTTTACCACCCTGTGCTGCTGCCATTCCAGCCTCATACCCTGTTCCCCTCCCTGCTCTGTGTCCAGCTGCCAGGGGTACAATTAAAAAAAGGTTGAAAATCCCTGCTCTATACCATTCATGATGCTCCTGTTGAATCAAGCACTGAGAAAAAATAGAGTGAATAGCCAAAAAAAAAAAAAAATGCTTCTCACACACACACACACACACACACACACACACACACACACACAGAGTCCGTTCCTTCAAAGTGACTTCCATATGGGAGAATAAATATTCCTAAATTTTTTTTCCTTCAGAAAAGTTTCAATTTAGAAACTGTAGCTAGTATACAAAAAAATTTAACAAAAATATGAAAATTCTGCTCATGAAAGTGCACATGGAACAATGGTATGTAGATAAGACCACAATTTAAGAGAAACCATACCCCTATTGAACATAAACTTTGTCTACACTCCAGTCTTGTATTTGATGGATTTTTACCTCTCTTCTACCTATTTATACTCAAATGCTCTTTAACACCTTTAAACCTTTAAAAATATTTGCTATTTGAGGCCACAATAAATTTGGGGCAGCGGGGGGGGGGGGGGGGCGGGAATCTCTACAGCTGTATTTAAAAAGCAAAAAATAAGTGTTCATAAAAATCAAAAGGAAACATTCTCATCATTCCATTTCCCCCTCTTCTCACTCCATGCCTCAGTAATACCATTGTACAAAATGGCAGCCACATTTTTCTTCTCACCTACACTAGTCAGATACCATACTAATTCCATAGACTTTCCATATAGTTCTTTGCAATTTTCCTCAGGTGAATAACAACATTACCTAAAATAACATGTTCAAGGAGACCAAAAGATGATGTGAATTAATAAATGGTTTTGACCAATACATGGAGGAACTATTTTAAAAATGTCCAAATATTTCATTTTGATATTTTTGATGTGAAACATTTTGACTTTTCAGGTATGTTTTTAAACTGTTTATTTAAAATATAAATAGGTTAAAAGAACTATATATCCAGAAACTTAAATGCTTTATTCTTGACTTTAATAAGAGGTTTGGATCAAACCAAAATAATATAATGCATGAAAATTCAATTTCATCACTGAAATTAAAAATCCCATTTTTTGTACACTCTGTTCCAATATACATACTCCAATGAAAGAGGGGGAACACACCTCAGTCTCTGTAGACCATTTAGATACACTAGAGCTAGCACAACATTATTTGAGTATTGTTACCTTGAGTACTGATAGTAACATGGGCCTTAACATAGGCTGGCTATCAAAGTATTTACAAAGCTTTTTAGTCTGTTTTGTATCCTGTGCTGATTTCTTTGTTTCTCCTGCTACACTGTTTGCAGTGAAGGATATAATGTAAAGCTAGCTCAGGTATGTCTACAAAAGCTGTAGGCACTACAGCCTAAACATCCCCTAATGCCTCACCTCACTGGAAATGGAGAGAAACTGTCTCCTCCATAGAGGACTTTCAGACTTGTGTCTCATCATGTATGCTATTAGGGCACTTTTGGGTCCAAACTTTAGACAAGCTATTTTTTTTTTTTAGAATTTACATGCACTAGACCTTAACTAAAAAGAGAAGGTTTCTTCCTCCTCCCCTCTCCCTCCCTCCCCCCGCCCTTCCCCACCTCAAATTTTGGAACAATCTTGACAATCTGGGGATGGGAGGGGGAACACACAAAAAGGGGAATTAAAAAAACAAACCAAATCAAACCCCCAACAAACAGAGGACTTTCAATCTCACAGGTAATCATTCTTCCAAAGTTTATGTAGGGTGTGAACAAGCATTTGCAAGACCTGGTTTAGTATTAGGCACTGTAGGGTTTTGTTGCACAGTAATTTTGGGTGGCTCCTAGAGCTCTTAACACCTGGATTCTCTTCACATTAACACCTGAAATGTTTTAAGCACTCATGACTCCACCCCAGGGCATGATTATTAGGGCTATGTGAGGCTTTGGACAGAGCTTCGGATCCAGAGAAGCTTCGGATGCTTCCGGGTCTGAAGCAGTACATCTGGTTGAAGCACTACCTTGTTCAGCTTCCCAAAGTGGTTCGGAGCTTCTGAAGAGCTTCAGAGCCACCTTTGAGATCCAGGTATAATGTATATGGGTATAATGGGTATAATGGTTAAACAATAAAATATCTATAACTTTGTTATTTTTTGTCCAATTTGGATATAATTTTCAGAGGTGGTAGAGTCTGCAGGGAGGACAAATCTTGTCAAGCTTCAAGAAGATCAGTGCAGGGGTTTGGGAGGAACATCACCTCAAATTCTTGAAGGCAAAACTGCCATCACATCTATGTGTTACAAGACAGGGGGGTCAAAACTGCAGGGGTCATAGCTGTTACTGAGGCCACAAAGCCTGACAAGTTTCAAGAAGATCAGTGCAGGGGTTTTGGGGGAACTACCCCTCAAGCTGGAGACAAGGAAAACTTGTGCTATGAGTGCTTGTGGGACTGACTGTGTCCATCTTGGGGCGGGGAGGGGAGACACTACTGCAGGCCTGGCTGTTAAGCTGCTGTGTTACCAGTTAGCAATCAATAAATCATGATTCACTCAGGGACCAGCTCAATACACAGGACCTAGCTACTATATAATGACTTAACAAGCATCAATCAGCACCTATAAAACCAGGCTAAGGAGAGGAAAGAATCAATACAGACAATCAACTGCCCCAAGACAGACACAGTCTTGGCCTGAGTTTTGCCTGTCAGCAGCTAGGGGTGCAGGGTCCCACAACCCCCCTACACTGATCTCCTCCACAGCTCACAGGCATCGTGGCTTCAGCAGGGGCCACCATCCCTGCAGCTTTCACCCTGCTGTGCCTTAACACACACAGTGTCATCCAAGGCATGAGTTTTGCTTGTCCGCAGCTTGAGGGGCAGTTCCTCCCAAACCCCTGCACTGATATCTGTGAAACTTGGCAGGCTTTGTGTCCTCAGTAAGAGCTACCACCCCCGCAGTTTTGACCCCTTTGTGTTGTAACACACAGCCGTGACATGAGTTTGACTTTCTAGAATTTGGGGTATAGTTTCTCCCAAACCCCTGCATCAATCTTCTTGAAACTTAGCAGGTTTAATGCTCTCAGCAGAGGCTATCATCTCTGCAAGTTTCATACAAATAAGATAAAAAAACAACAAAGTTATAGATATTTAATTGATTCCTCATTATACCCTATGGCCGGATCTCCGAAGAGCCTCTGAAGCTTTGGAGCTGCTTTGGCCAGATGGAGGCAGAAACCCAGTCCGAAGCTCTGGATCGGATCACGACCATCCAAAGTGGCCGGATCTGAAGCTGGATCAGATCACTGCCAACTCACACAGGCCTAACGATTATCTCTGATCCCAGCTACCCAGCTCATTTTACACTAAGATGAAGCCACACTACCTAGAAAGATGTGGATAGTGGGGTCCCTTAGTGTAAACACTCCACATGCCCCCTCCCCTGCTGGCCCAAATCAAGTCCACTGCCCCCACTTCACCCTTCCCAGCACCCTCTCGAGGTCCCCACTCACTGCCCCTCATCCCAAACCCTGATTACTTGCAGCTGCCCACACTGTCTGTCCCAGGGAGCAGGCAAGGAAGAGTTAACCTGCTTGCCCGGCTATTGCCACCACTGCTGACCTCTGGTCCAGAACAGCAACATCTAGGCTGCAGTGGCTGCTCTCCAAGACAGTACAGGTAGCCACGAGTAAGTAATGGCCTGGGGAATAATAGGAGGTGGCAAGGGGGCACCCTGAGGGGCAGGGAGGAGGCCTCAAGGGGTGGATGGATTCTTACCTTTCAGTCCTCCAAGCCCCTGCTGGCCTCAAGTGTGACTACTCCAAGCTCAACCTAGCACTAACATCCAGCAATATTTATGCAGCTCAGTGTGAGGTGTAACAATACCCTTACTTTGAGGTGCCTAAACCTAAAGCAGAAACAGTGCGTTCAGGCATTTGCTTCTGGCAGGAGTGGCACAGGCAGCCAACGGAAGGAGTGGGGGGGGGGGGTGCAGAGAGGATGGGCTGGCAGGTCTACAAAAGGGAGGTGGTCCCAGGGGCTAAAAATAGTTCAGTCAGGGTAAGGGGATCACAATCGAACACGGTCTAGGGCTGTGGCAAATGGCTGGGTTTTTCCAGCCCCAGGGCTGTGCTGTGAATGCATGCAGGCCTTCACTAGACCCAGTTAACTCATTTTAGATTGGGTTAACCTAGCACACTACTTTAGGGCAATTTAAGCCCTGTGAATGCCTATACTCAAGGGCATTTAAGATCACCCTAACCTTGATTAAGGCAATCTAAATGTAACATTTGTACATGCCCATTATATGAAGATTAATGTTATGTTTATAAAATTGATTCATATGTTGTTTGGTTATCAGTTATTCAGTAGGTCACAAAAAACCCTTATCAGTAAGGCCAAGTACTATGAAAACATCACAAGACTCATGACTTCCGTGTCAAAATAACTCTGACTCATGATCCCCCAACTGAACCCTCAAATATCCAGATTTTCCTAACTGGTAAGTCTGTAGAGGGGAAGGGGCAGATGGGAGGTCGAAGCCCCCACAGTGAGGGAGGAAGTGGGGCAGGAGCAGGGACTGGGGTGAATGGGGACCCAGGGCCAGGGTGGGTCATCCAGGTGTAGAGGGGCAGGAGTGGGCTTCCCACTGGTGGCTCGGGGCTCTGCGTCCTGCTGCCTTTCCCCCAGGAGCTCAGGCACATGGCACCAGTGTGCTACCTGCTGTCAGGTGGTCAGGGGACACTCCATTTGGCCAGTGCATCCCATGTTCCTTGCCCACCTGGCAGGTACCAGTGGCATTATGCAACTGAGCTCCTGGGGCAGAGGCAACAGGGTGCACAGCCCTGAGCCCACAATGGGTAGCCTGCCTCTGCCCTGTGGGGGGCACATGCCCCCATGAATCCCCCAGGGGTACGTGCAACTGTGGGGAGCTATGACCTCCCATATCTCTGGACAACCCACCCTGGTCCCAGGACCCCATTTACCCCAGTCCCTACCCCACTACCTCCCTCAATGTGGGACCTCAATCTCCACCCCCCTTTCCCTCCACTTACCAGCTGGGTGATGTCTGTGCACCTGTCTGTGCACTTCTATCTGCTCCTCACTCCCAAGCCCCAGACCCCCCAGCCCTGCTGCTGCCTCTCACTCTTGATCCATAGTACCCTGCATCCTGCCAGGGTTTGCAGGGACCCTCCTTCCCTAGGCTCCAAACCCCCCCCCCCACACATCCAGAGCCCCCCACACCTTCACAAATAACCTCCCAACACATACACACTTCAAAACAGCATATCATGATTTACATGCCAATCTCTTGATTTTTTTAGAATTCATCTCATGATATTTGGCATGGTGGGGTAGGCATTGCTGCCTTATTTGCAGGGTGAAGAAAAAAAAAAAGATTCTAAGCAGCATATAACTTAAAGGTGAAATCAAGGAAACACCTGTAGACTGGCAATAGCTAGGCAGTATTCATTATCATTCTGCTGGAACAATGGCCTGCCATGGTGAGACCATATGGTGGGTAATTTATTTTAATAAAATTGGGAAGTGTTTTTAATTCAAGCTGTTTAATCCAACAGAAGAGTACTAGTACTTTTGATAATGTATCTTTTATATTCTTACAGTTTTGAGAACAAACATGTACTGTATTTGATTTTTGCTACTCTTTATTTATGGTACCCTAACTGAGCTGTGTGAAATGCACTGTCAAAAAGATTAGTTTTATTAAACTTTGATAGATCTTCCAAGAATGTGAACTATCAACAGGCCGAGGAGAAAGTTTATCAGAGTCTCTTGATTTTACCTGCTGCAGTGTGCGTTCCAATAAAAAAAATATTAAAAAAAAATCACACATTCCTCCCACTAGGCTGACAATGTAACCCTCCCTCTAATCTCAAGTCCTTTTAACCATTTTTTTTCTAAATTGTATACATTGCAACTGTATTCCATACAGAGTACATTATTACAACAGAACATATTATAGCATCTGTCATTACTAAGAGATCTCTGGTGCCATGTCGATACTATCCTTGCAATAAAGAGACAGAAAAAGAGTTCTTTCCTACATGATCGTATAGGGGAATTTTTTGGTTTTGATTTTTTTTTTATTATTATTACTATTATTAACCTATGGCTTCTACCTGAGGATCAGGATTATTTGTGAATGTTCATGTGGTTTGATGTAGAAATTTTTTTTCTTTGTTTAATGCATAAGTCAAACCACTGTCAACAAATTCTGCAAATATGATCTGCTAGAATTTCTACTCTGAAAATATTTGTGCAGCTGTGTAATACTCAAGGTGAGCTATCCCATATTTCAACCACAATTAAACTGAGATCTGACATTTACAATTTTCATGTAGCTGCAATGAGCTCCCAAATCTCCATTGTAATAGGCTCTAGACTTCTCTCTGCTAACAAGCTGCACATCCTTTTCTACTGAGAGTAAGGGGTGAAAAAAGGAAAGACCTCCACATTGTTCAGAAAAGTTATTTGATTGTCTTAATCCCCTCTAGTGATGCTCTCCAATAGTAGAATTCTTAAAAACCTATGCCATTTAGGGATAGCAAGAGAGACCTCTGAATGCAAAGGAAATATTAGTGTTCAGTTTGCACTATTTACAGTATAATATACACTTTAATACATTAAAATTAATTTACAAGTTATTTAGGGAAAAACCAGAGCATGCTGAAGTAGTTACAACATTATTATCAGTATGATCTAGTACAGTTTATTTTAAATGTCCAGGCAATTTAGAACATGAGTTTAAAATAGACTATGAAGTATGGCAGCCCTTCAGTGACTTATTTTATTTTTGCTAATGAAACAAGTTAAAATGACATAAGGAGCCTTAGTGTTTTTAATTATATATCTCCATGCTAAACCTGTTCTTTAAATACAATCTCTGATTCTTGTTATGCAATCAATCTTTTTTAGGGCAGAATGAGATTTAAACTATCAGTATTTATCTATTTTATTTTTTGAATGCCCTAGCAGTCGATAACTGTTTCACTTACATAGCTGTGTTTGGCTTTGTGGAATATAACCATACTGCTTTGATATGCTTCTTCTCACACAGGATTACTTTGTTGTTGTTGTTGTTGTTGCTGCTAACAAGCACTGTGAAAAAGATCTCCCATACTTGTGCATCCATATATTTGGTTCCTGCTTGGTCCCTTTGCACTGACAGAATAGTAGAAACCTTGAATCATCCTGAAAGGGGCTTATGGATGTGGGGACTTCTATCTTTAAGAAGCTTTAATAAGAGCCAGTTCAAAACAATTATTACATTAAGAAGCTTGTGTTATGCAATACTGATCAGTTAGTTCTTAGACACTGAATGAAGTGGACCTCTTGGACTCCCTGGCTCTGAGTGATTGCTGAGGAATTCCTGGGTTTCTCTTCTCTTTCACAGTGCAAGGAATATACTAGTTATGACAGGCTGAACAATAAGATAGTCTTCCAAGTACCAGATAGCAAAGCAGTCCCTAAAACAGTGTTTCTCAGCCTTTTTGGATTGTAGGTACTCATCACTGGACTTGAGGCATGCCTCCACAACTTTTAGCTAGGTACAAATATTACACTTATTGCACAATAGGTGCACAGAAATCACTGAACAGTTGTAACCAAACAGATATTCATGGCACAGAGTGTTTTAAAAATGGCAGATCCCACTCTAAGTTAACCCAGGATGGATGTGGTATCAGTCTAAAGCACTTTAGGTTAGAACACTTTATTGAACATCTGTACCAGATTCCATCACAACTGAAGTTGGGTCACAGTCCGCCAGCATTCTTGGGGCCTCTCACAGGGCAGTATGTTAGCCTTGGCCAGTGCTCGTCTGCTCAGGGTGAGCACTGGCGCAGCCCCACCCCTAGGCTGTCATAGAGAGGAGACAGAAAAAGTTTGGTCTCCTTCCTGCATGGCTGGGAGGAGTGGGGCAGGGAGGAAAATGGAATTCCTCTACTGTGTGGGCTCTCCCCAGCTCGGATCTTGGTGGAGGCCAGCCCCACACAGCAGCAGGCACTGTGTTCCCCCATTCCCAGTTCCTGGTGCAGTGAAAAGCCAGAGGTGGCTCTGAGTTGCAGCTCCTAGCTTCAGTTGTCAGGAGCCCTGAAGAGGGGGTGGGGGTGGGAGGGGAACAGAGTCTCCTTGCCATGAAGACCTGACCCAACCCTCCCCAAGACTCAAGCAGGCAAGCTGGGGGGAGAAGGGGGAGGACTTACATGGCAGTCACACTTCATTCCTTCCCACCTGGCTCCCCAGTTCCTGCTGACAGCCACCACCTGGTGGGGCGGGGGGGAGGGGGCTGGGGAAAGGGGCCACTCCAGCAGCCTCCTGGGAGGCATGAAGGAGCACCCCCTGCCTGCTGGCCTCAGCCAGTGCAGGCTGCTTCCATGCCCTGTTCCTCCAAGGGTGAACATCAGTTCTGTTTACTCCTGTACTAACCTAGGGTTTTTTGAGTAAAGCATGATACTTAGAGCACTTCTGCCTTGGACTTCTTGAACATCTGTACTTTGCCTTCATGAATTAAGTAACATCCAACTTCAAAAACTAATTTATATACTACAGAGCTTATCTTAATGATGGAGGTAAAACAAATGTCTCCACACCTCTTGTTATTTCACATCTCAGCACTGTGCATTACATGTCTTCAGAATAAACAAACTACTTATTTTGTAAAAGTTTCCACAGTAATGCAAACTTACTTTTTCAAAGGTTTGTTTCCCTTACATGTGCCAAAACCAGTTGGGCCTGTGAAGTCTAAATGGCTGATAAATAGGGGGGCTGGCTATCCAGCGTAGAAACGGTCAGCCTGCATAGTTTCACCCAAAACTGAAAGGAAAGGGAACTCAGACCTATCACCTGAGGGACAAACTCAGTCTGCAAAATCTCTCTCTTCATAAGCATCAAACTAGCATTGTATTACAATGCATTTTGAACTTTGGCCTCTATGATACTATAATCACCTGGACTTTGTTATGAACCAATTCATAAAAATCACTGGTTTATATCCTTAAGTATGACCAATTAAAAACCTTAATATAATATTCCTCAGCTTGTTTGCTACATGTATTGCAAGTATGAAGGGTGTAGCCATTTGCCAATTAGAAAGATTATTTACAGAGAGATTCACGTGCAATTTGTTCTGCATGCTACAGCTACAGCCATATGAAGGCAACAAACATTTAAATCTTAGGGCCTCTACTTTTGCTAACATGGTGAAGAAATAAGCTGTCACATTTAATCACAGGTGTTAGCATAGAATATATGCTGGTAAAGCTGAATGTTAAGAAACAGTGATGGTAGCCAGATGGGGCCAGGTTGATATATATTTTTAAGTCCGTCTTGCAGAGCATATGATTTGTGTCTGTTCTGTTTAAATCAATACAGATCAACAAGTATTCTTATCAAACAAAATAAACAGCAGAAGAGTGTTATTCGGTGCTGCTTACTGATGTACAATATAGCTGATAATTCATGTGGTTTACATGCGACTGTTTCACATCATGACTTTTTAAAAATTGGAAGCTGATTTATAAAAATATAGACAGACAGACAATGTAAGCTAGAGATTTCCATGCTAAAAAAAGGCCAGTTTTAATAGATCTTAAAGTAATGATAGAAGTCAAGAAAAACTAAGC
This sequence comes from Alligator mississippiensis, assembly GCF_030867095.1. Classification (NCBI taxonomy): domain Eukaryota; kingdom Metazoa; phylum Chordata; order Crocodylia; family Alligatoridae; genus Alligator; species Alligator mississippiensis. Next base: position 312,361,365 of record NC_081824.1, read on the forward strand.
AAAATTGTGATTTAAAAATTGCCCCAGGAGGGCTTGACTCTGAATTCACTAGAAGTAATGGCAAAACTCCCTCTGACTTCAGTGGTGAAGGATCAGGCATTTAGTAACAGACATGATACAAATATTTAAAACATGAATGTCAATTCTTGATGTGAAATCTAAGATTATAGGATTTTGAATATCTACTCTAAGTTTTGTCTTTGCTTTTATCATTCTTCTGCTCTAATGTTGACTTTTTGGGCAAGTACATAAAGTCAGAAAGCCCAAGGCAGAAGAAATTCAATCTATGCAACTTTTTCTATGCTACATAGATTGGACCATTAATAAACAGAATACATACTCACTCAATCAGTTGGCCAAGATAGGCAGATGCCTTCACTAGCCAAAGCCAGGAGATGGGGCTGCTCATGTATATCTTTCATCTCTGCCAGGTATGGCTAAGTGAAATTTCGGCAGCTGTTTCATTTCAGAAGTATTTCAGTCTGTTTCAGTGCCTGAAACACCAAACCCAAATCAAAATGGAAGGCTCAGAAACATCTCTGAAATGAAGTGAGGCATCCAAAATATTTTGGAAATGTTTCAAAAGATTTTGGAGTTTAAGAGCCAAACTTGCAGGGAAAAAACTGTACTGCCATGCAACTCGGCTCCGCAAGGTGCAAAGATCCATGCCAGGGTGTCTCCTCCCCACCACTGCCCACCCACAGGGAGCAGAGATCTGTGGCTGCACGGGGTGGGCAGCAATGGTGAGGAGACCCCAGTGTAGATCTCTGCTCCCTGCGGAGCCCCCAGCCCCAAGCCCTGCTGAGCTGGTAGGGCTGTGTGAAGCTTGCAGCCTGTCTGAAACAGATTTGGCCAAAACAAAATAGGACAGTGATCTGAAACACCAAAATGCACCATTCCTGAACTGGCTGAATCCAAAACAGAATCGAAACACAGCCTTTTCTCACAGCTCTACTGCCAGGCTGCAAATGCTCTAGCCCTGCTCCCTCATCAGCCCCCTGCCCGTCAGCCACAGAGGAGAAAATGGATCCCTGCTCCAGCCTCCCAGGTTGTGTTTGCACTGTGTTGGGGGGAAGACCCCAAGACAAGGGCTTTCCCCCTGCATCATGGCTTCACTGGCCAGTGAACATGCCAGCCCTGCCTCCTCGCCAGCCCCCCACCTGTCACCCACAGGAGTGTATGTCGGGGGAAGAATGGACCCTAGCTCTGGCCCCCCAGCCAGGGTCTGCTGGGGGGGGGGGGGGGGGGGCTGGAGAAGCCCCCATAGCTGACAGGCAAGGGCTAGTGAGGAGTCAGGGCTGGGGCATTCACAGCCCAGCAGAGGTCTATCTTAAGTGAGTTTTGGCCATTTTGAAACCAGTCTACGTGCACTGAACTTCTGTTCTATTACAGGTTTAAACCAGTTTCTAATAATTGATACCGGTTTAGATATAATGTCTGTCCCTAGCCTTCATGATCACCCAAGGTAGTTTCAAAGTATCTAAATTATTGTGACCACAGGTGTTTGACTGTAAGTACATATTGTTCACCATTCACTATGGCAGTGTAGGCAAGTGCCTCCATTATCTGTGTTCTACTTTCATTGTTCTGATTAATTTTCAATTAAACTTAGTGCACCAGGAAAGTGTCATTTAAATATAAATAGACTTTTAGACAACAGCATGTTTCACATGTTCATGGCTTTAAGCCATTATTTATATTTCTAGCTAGATTTTTATGCAAATTCACAATATTAAATTAAAATAAAAAGCATCTTATTTTTTCTGCTAAAAGGGGCCACCATTTTGGGGTATCAGAACTTCTCTCAATATAGCTTGTTATTGTTCCTGGAAGAATCTTTGGGTTTTTTAAAAAAAAAGGAAAAGGAGGAAAACAAATCTAGGTAACAAATCCTTATGTTCAACTGAATCTTTTGGCTAAAATGTAATAGTTTTCAAGGGGCACAATGTAAAATAACATGCAGATTAGAACATTTTACTCAATTCTAGTAATTAAAAAAATAAAGCATGGAAAGATCTATGAGTGTGAGCTCTACAAATGGCAGGCAGTTCAGCAGGAAGCTTGAGACAGATTAATTTAACTTTTATTAGTAAAAACGCCCACATATCCATTAGAAATGTCTAAAATATAAGAAGGGGAATATGTACAAAAAATTAAACGTTATTAAAAATAATATCCAAAGGCTATTCTAGAACCTCTGCTGGGTCCCCAGACCTTCCCCATTTGGGGGCTGGATGGATATGGTGCAGCTTACAGCAAAATGCCAGAAGTTTTTTATGCCAGTGGCCCTAATTATTCATTAGAGCAAAGACACAGCTGCCTAAAGATAGGTGTTAGTTTTGGAGTCTAACCTCTATTTCAGGAAAGCATTCCTATCTACTTACGCCAGTGCTGGACTTAAGCATAAGTTTAAAACTAATTATGAGCTCAAGTCCTTTTCTCAACTGGGTGGATGTGAACACAAGCTTAAAAGTTTTTCTTAGTTGCAGATTTAAACAGTAGCATAAATGGACTGATTTTCAAAGAGGCTGAGCATTCAGGTTTCTGGTAATATTGTGCCTGCATGCCAGGGTCATTCCACATAGCTGACTGCAAGATCAGAGCTCAACTGTGTATATATGATTTAATTAGCAGGCAGCTGTAATGAATTTGGAAGAAAGGGAAAAAACCCACACAAAGCCCAGTAAATTCCAGCTGAAAAGACAATGTCAGGGCAAAGTACATGTGGTAAGGCAAATGTTGCAAAAGATAATTTAGATAATTTATCACTCTCAGCCATATTCTTTAGTCAGTAAAAACAGCTGAGCCAGTAAGGACAGCAGTTGATGCTGATGAAGTGTGTTGGTATGAAAAGCCAAAGAAGCAGAATAAAGTAAAGAAGCTTCTGAAGTTTCTCTCTCTCTTAACCAAGGAAACAAGCAAATGTATACAGCAAACACCTAAAACTACAGTGACTTTAGTAAATCTAGGTAGTCTGAAGATCAGATCACAAGATAGAGAGGTTTCATATAAATATGTATGCTTTATTTTCACATATACACTATGGTACAGTCACAAGTTTATTAAGAGCTTTGTTAAACAGTTATAACCGAGCTACACTTGTTAAAACTGAAGATCCTATGCACTTATCACTTAATTTTCACAAGTAATTTACAAACTTACAGCAAAGATTTATTTCAGTATTAATGATTTTATCTATTAATGTTTAATAGGTAAACCACATTTTTACAATAAGATGCAATTCCTGACCAGTCTCTTAATTGACTTATTTATTAAAAAAATCATCATGTGATGATTATCATACATGATAATTCACATTATAGAATATTAGGATGCATCAGGTGATGCATGAGAAGGTTGGCATACTGAAGAACCATCCTTGTGCCCGTGGCTATGTCTGTGTTTTGGAGGAAGTGTCAGTTGTTGAAAAGTGAAGTGAAGTGAACTGAGTCCTCCACTTCCACATCTCCATTTTGTTAAAAAAAAAAGGAAAAAAAAAGAAAAAGATTCTTCCTCCAACTTATTTCAGAAAGGGAAGGACAGTTTCATATTTTCTACAGAAAAGATAAAATCATGATCCTTTTTCAAGGAAAAGAGCATTTTGGTTTTCCCTCTCAGTTTCAGTATATATTGAACACTGTTGTTGATTCCAGTCTTCTAAACTCTGCAAGTTTCAGCCAAGCCTAGTGCATGTCTGTGTATAAATATATAAAGGATAACTCTGGCCTGTATTCCCTACCCTGTGGCTCCTTTCTCTGATGAACAGACTCTATGCTCTGTTGTCTGGTGGGAAAGTATGCTATTTGAAAGCTTTTTCAATCAAAGCCATTCAACCTTTAATTTCCTCACAGAGTCTAATTTGTATTTCCTGCTGTGTGTATGAACACATGGTACTACACCCTGTATCAGCTTCACTACTCAATGGGATTTGACTGGTGGAAATTAGGTCCATCTGACCATTACCCCTAGGTAGTCTTATTACTAGGGAGGTGAAATACGAGATACCAAACCATTATTCAGGTACTTCTAAGAAAAATCAAAAGGAAATAAAGTCATAGAGTTACAACATTGCTGTTACCATTGCTGGCGGTGGTGGTGACAGTGGCGTCCCCATTTCCCCACAAGCTCAGGAATTACAATGCTCATACAGGAGCTGGGAGATCTATAGATTCATAGATTCATAGATGTTAGGGTCGGAAGGGAGCTCAATAGATCACCGAGTCTGACCCCCTGCATAGGCAGGAAAGAGTGCTGGGTCTAGATGACTCCATCTAGATGCTTATCTAACCTCCTCTTGAAGACCCCCAGGGTAGGGGAGAGCACCACCTCCCTTGGGAGCCTGTTCCAGACCTTGGCCACTCGAACTGTGAAGAAGTTCTTCCTAATGTCCAATCTAAATCTGCTCTCTGCTAGCTTGTGGCCATTATTTCTTGTAACCCCCAGGGGCGCCTTGGTGAATAAATACTCACCAATTCCCTTCAGTGCCCCCGTGATGAACTTATAGGCAGCCACAAGGCCGCCTCTCAACCTTCTCTTGCGGAGGCTGAAAAGGTCCAGTTCCTCTAGTCTCTCCTTGTAGGGCTTGGTCTGCAGGCCCTTAACCATATGAGTGGCCCTTCTCTGGACCCTCTCCAGGTTATCCACATCCCTCTTGAAGTGCGGCACCCAGAATTGCACACAGTACTCCAACCGCGGTCTGACCAGCGCCCGATAGAGGGGAAGTATCACCTCCTTGGACCTATTCGTCATTCATCTGCTGATGCACAATAAAGTGCCATTGGCTTTTCTGATGGTTTCGTCACACTGCTGACTCATGTTCATCGTGGAGTCCACAAGGACTCCAAGATCCCTTTCCACTTCTGTGCCACCCAGCAGGTCATTCCCTAGGCTGTAGGTGTGCTGGACATTTTTCCTCCCTAGGTGCAGCATTTTGCATTTCTCCTTGTTGAACTGCATTCTGTTGTTTTCTGCCCACTTGTCTAACCTGTCCAGGTCTGCTTGCAGCTGTTCCCTGCCCTCCGGCATGTCCACTTCTCCCCATAGCTTTGTGTCATCTGCAAACTTGGACAGAATACATTTCACTCCCTCATACAAGTCGCTGATGAAGACATTAAAGAGTATCGGTCCAAGGACCAATCCCTGCGGGACCCCACTGCCCACACCCTTCCAGGTCGAAACCAACCCATCCACCACGACTCTCTGGGTGTGACCCTCCAGCCAATTCGCCACCCATCGGACTGTGTAGTCATCCAAGTCACAGCCTCTTAACTTGTTCACCAGTATGGGGTGGGATACCGTATTGAAGGCCTTCCTGAAGTCTAAGTATACAACATCTACCCCTCCTCCTGTGTCCAGGCATTTCGTAACCTGGTCATAAAAAGAGACTAGATTGGTCAGGCACGATCTGCCTGCCACGAACCCGTGCTGGTTTCCCCTCAGCATAATTTGTCCTGCCGGGCTCTCGCAAATGTGAGCCTTGATAATTTTTTCAAAGACTTTGCCAAGGATGGAGGTGAGACTGACTGGCCTATAGTTGCCCGGGTCCTCCTTCCTCCCCTTCTTGAAAATGGGGACCACATTGGCCCTTTTCCAGTCCTCCGGGACTTGGCCCATGCGCCACGAGAGTTCAAATATTCCCACCAGTGGCTCTGCAATGATGCCGGCCAGTGCCTTCAGTACCCTCGGATGGAGCTCATCCGGGCCTGCCGACTTAAAGGCATCCAGTACTTCCAAGTGACTCTGCACCATCTCAGGGTCTACGCATGGAAGTCTGGCGCTTTGCTGCTGCCTCTCTACAACCCCAGTGAGAGACTTGTTGTGCCCCTCACTTAGGAACACTTAGGCAAAGAACTCGTTGAGGAGTTCAGCCTTGTCCCCCCTGTCCGTCACCAATTGTTTCTGCCCATTTAGCAGGGGTCCTATTCCTCCCTGGGCCTTCCTTTTATTCCCTATATATCTAAAAAACAATTTCTTGTTGTCCTTTATTTGGGATGCCATCCTCAGCTCCATGGTAGCTTTGGCCCGTCTAACTGCCTCCCTACAAGCACGAGCAGAGGAGGTATATTCGTCTTTGGTGATCTCTCCCTGTTTCCACTTTTTATGTGCTCCCCTTTTGGCCCTTAGGCTGCCCTGGATTTCTGTGGTCAGCCAGGGAAGCCTCCTGGCCCCTTTCCCTCTTTTACCTTGCAACACTCCCATTCACTCACTATTAGCAGCAGGTTTTAGACTTCTGTTGATATGTTACCTCAGTTTATAAAAATCATTCGCAAGTTATTATCTCCATTTAAAGTAATGGCAAAAGTCCCATAACTTTTCTGGATAAGGACTTCACCCTACATGTGGAGGCTGTTTGGTTTAAAGAGCTGTGCTTGGGGTTTTTACTACATCTCCTTCATTCTGTGCTGAGAGCATCCTCATCTAAACAGCTGCATGAAGAGAGTTCAAATAAAATGTTTTATGATCTGATAAGAGAACCTAAGATTGGAACAATGCTTTCTGAGATCTTAAAGGAGAGAATAATCTTCTAATGGTCTTGCTGCTTGCTGGTAAGGGGACAAAAAAAGTACATATTCATACCAAAATAGCCCTATTATCATTATTTTTTTTTATGTTATTCACCTTTGTATCTTTATATCCAGTCCCTCAATAACATTGCAATGAAAGCACAGAAAAACACCCCCAGCAAATTGTTTTCTCTGAGAAATCATGCCATAACTCTGAAAACCATCAATTATTCTGTCTCTACCTCTGTCAGAGATGAGAGAATAATGGTTCTTATGATGAACTGATTTTGATTGCATTATTTATTGTCCCCTTTTATTAAACACACACACACACACTAGCTTTCTACCTTATCAGAAGCAGCATACAGTACTTTTGGTTTCCAGTGTAGTAGGAAGAATGGTCCTTAAAGACTCAAGCAGAAATGTTGATTGATTTGCCCCCCAGAAATCACAGAGGTCAATGAGAAATGGCTTTATAGGACATGACAGAGATGATAACAGATTAATGAAGCATTAAAAAGGGGGTTTTGAAACAAGAGCTGTGTATTCATCTGAGAATATTGTTCTGATAGTTCATGGCTTCTGCCAGGGTATTTCCTACCTTTAAACATTTAGAACCTTTTCTGTAAAAATTCGCACTAAGCTGGAATTGCAACAAGAGAAACCTTAAAATTAGAAGTGCTGCACTGTGTTTTTGTTTCTTTCAAAACAATTAAACGATCACTTACTTTGTTCACTGTATATGGGGTTAGAGTTAGACATTAAACATAAAACACCAATCCCAAAGGCATAGATGTGGTGGTTGTACAGGAAGGAAGAGTTGGAGCTCTTGGGTTTTGGAGTGGTGTTTGGAGAATCCTAAATACTAGATTATTTGTTTAAATAAAAAGAAACCTCCTTGTATTGCTCTAAACTTATACTGAACAACAACAATTTGCTGTGTACACACATTCAAATAATCCAGGACAATTCCCTCAGGTTTCTTTTCCTGAGAGAAAAAAATCTGACCTGTAAAGAAGTTTAGACAGAGAAGCAAAAGTGTGGATGATGGGCTGCCAGGGGTCCTAGGAGCATGTAGCCCAGAAAGCTCTGCAGGATACTTTTTATTTTTAAGTGAATGTAGGCAGGGATCAGTAGGGTCAGGGAAGATGGGGGTGAGGTTTGTGCCATGCATGGAAGTGTCCTCCAAACTCCCTTCCCCTGTGCAGTTTGAGCTCAGCTAAGACTGGGCAGGGGGTATACTTGTATGCTTCCCAGCACCTAAATGCTGCATTGCAATTCAGGCAAGGAACAAGCCAGAAGTACAACAAGCCCTCTAACTGTTTTAGTGCCAGGTTTCTCCTGTCTGAAGCACTCAGGTGGTGTTCTCTGTTTCCTGCTTGGCTGAGACTGATACACACTCTCCTTCCCTATGTGGGAGGAAGGAGAAGCAAAGCACAGTGCAGCTGCGGAGGTCAGCTCTGCATCTGCTGCCTATACTGAACTTCTCCAGGGAGACACTTCACTGAGGTTGTTCTTGAGTTATTTTTCTCCCTGAGTGGTCACTTTTACTTTGGGAGAAAAATTACAAACTTCTTTATATTTGTAGTTTCTCCAGAGAGAGCAGGGACTCTCCCAGGAGAAAGTGAACATCTGCCTAAACCCAATGTAAGCACCAAGTGAATTAGTGCTTTAATTGGATAACTTCAGGATGAGTGTGAGCAAGAATATTCATATGATAAACATGTGCATTGGTCCTTAAGATAGCCAAGTGCTGGCTAGATCTATTTTATGAAGAAAGACTAGAAGAATGGAAAAAAGGAATCTGTGCTTCAGCAGCATTCAGCATTAAATTCCAAGCAAAAATGTCTTTTTGCACTCAAACATTTGGATTTAAAATAAAATGTCTAAAAATATTCATAAAATAGCAAAATGCCACTGAGAAAAATGGAACCAATGTTGACAGAAGCATGCCATTTCTTCTTTGGAATTAAAAAAAATGGTGTTCATTTAGTTGTTACTTGTTACCAGTCCTGTTACTTTCATCATCTCACAAATCTCAAAAGGTCTTTCACTCAACAAGGAGACCTCCGCAGAGATAGATCACACTTTTGATTGAGCTACTTGAATATCACATGACAAATTGCTCCAGTACAAAAATAAAATCTTTACAAATTGCACACCATTAGTTATGACATACCATCCTTCCCTGGATATGGAAAAATCCTTAAACAGTTTCAACCCATACTAGAAGAAAACCCAATTCTTAAAGAGATCTTCCCAGAACCACCCATCCTAGGCTTTAAACAAGCACTGAATATCACCAATTTCATCACCAGAAGCAAAACTTCCTATGGCCCAAAGGACACTGAATGGATCCAGACCATGCTCAGAAACATAAAACCTGCTAACATGTCTCCACCACTCCCACAATAACTACACCATATGACAGAACCATCACCATTCCTGGATACACCCATGTCCCCAGAATTGTAATATAATCTCATGTAGTTCACTACATGCCCTGATGGAAAATATATAGGAGAAACCAAACAACAACTGTGTACTAGAATAAGTGCACACCAAAAAAATCTATCAAAGACAAAAATACCCAGTTACCTGTGGGTGCACACTTCTCACAAGTGAATTACTCCTTCTCCAAGCTCTCAGTTCTAATCCTCAAAGGGAATTTACAAACCACCTTTTATAGATGAGCCTACGAACTTCACTTTATAAATCTGCTGGATACAAAAAAATCATGGACTAAATATAGACATTGGATTTATGGCATATTATAACCTGCCTACCACCCCATAACCCCAGGTAACCTCCCTACATTTTACCAGCTACATTCTATTGCCAGGTCTACATTCCCCCTTCCCCCTCTGCCCAACCTACCTGTTTCACCTAGTCTCCCATGGCCTGATCTTCACTGCCACACGCATGCATTTTCACAGACCTACATTTTACATATTGGCTTCTAGTCCATCCAAGAGAACACAAAACAACAGCAGACTCTCCCTGTGCCTGAAGAAGGGTGCTTGTGCCTGAAAGCTCGCAAAGAACAATTTTTCCAACTATGAAGCTGGTCTAATAAAAGATATCACATTTACCCAAAGAACCTTGTCTGTCACTTTCAAATGCTGTATTATGATCCTGCTGAAAACTACCTTATAGACATAATTCCATAAAAATACATTGAGAGCTAAAGGGCCACTTTGTCTATTTCATGTACTGTACTATCATACAATGACACGTGTACTGTTTATTTAAATTGCATGGCAAAGCTAAATGAAACTTATTTTGTTTTTATTGACAAAATATATACAGAAATGACTATTTAAATAAAATGCTACAGACCACAAATAGTAGTTTATTTCTACCTCTTAAGATAGGGAAACATGTGGAGTTTTTTTTATTATTATTATAAACTGCCTTGTGCCTTTCTGCATAGAGTAGGATATTAATCTAAATAATAATAGATAACCAGTAGTTGAATATTCCCCCTATGCCAATTACAATATGGAAGTTAGTAAGACATGCCAGATCAAGCCAATACAATTCTCTGATCACTGGTATGCTTAAAGGTCTTATCTAGTTTTTTAAAAAGTTAATCAATGAAGTGTAAATCAGTTTAGTGATTTTTTAAAGCACAGGCGAGAAAAAAATTAAACAGGATTTTTTTTCCTTCTTACTCGAGGTATGCCATTATTATTACTATTACTATTATTACTATTACTACTAAGCTGAAGCAGCATTCTTTTATCTTCCATTCCAGGCAACTTTGTTATTAAAATTATGCTAGGAAGGGCTTTAATAACACACACATTTTTCATTGAGATGAATCTCTCATTAAAAGGCACATACAAGTAATTGTTTCATTTTTTTCAGTCAAGGCTAAAGATGTTTCTACATACATAACTCACAACTTGCTTTAATCCCTCCAAGAGTCCTACATGAGCAGTAAATATGAAGTACTAGAAAAGCTAATGGATTCCCTAAACAGCTAAGTATTCTATTTCTTTATCTTCAAATGAACAGTGTTACTAAAGAAATCGAGTTCAAATATTTTCCACAGCCAAAACTGGGATAATATAAAGCATCTACCGTACAACTTCATTATATTAAAACTACTTTATATTGGATATATTGAAGTGATTATTCTACATTTTTCCTACCTGTAGGTGAACATTTTCCACAGAATAATCGCTCCCTGTCTGACCTCACAGTTCTGCTCAAGGGAAGTTTACAAAACACCTTCAAATGACAGGTCTGGGAACAAAAAATCATTAGCCTATTGGTTACTAAAAAGCAGGGATTTAACATAAACAATAACTTTATGGTTATTATCTATCTCAGTAGTTCTTAAACTTTTTAGACTGGGGGGGACCCTTGGAAAGCCTCAAGGCACCCCTTGTAAAGTGCCAGCTCTTCATTTTCATCCTCTTTGCCTTCTGAAAAAACAATGGGTCAGTTTTTCTGTTGTAAATAACTCAGAAGGACCACAACTATGGTTTTCTATTCAAAACTTCTGAGTTTATCTTTTAAATCATATTTGTAAACCTAATAGTGCTAACATTGTGTGGCACCTCACGTGACATCCCTTGAAAGGATCTCAAGGCACCCTAGGGTGTTATTGCACCCTGGTTGAGAATCACTGATTGACCTGATACTTGCTAATCTCTGCACTTCACAGGTAACAATTAATCTCCTGAATGATCCTGCTCTCTATTCATCTCTTGTCTGTTGGCTACCTGAATTTCTTATATCCAGATTTTATTTACAGTTACACAAGATCTTGTTCCACCTTTGTACTGGATACATATTTATTTATGATGGGATCTGACCATATTACAGGTTGCAGCAAGGGACAGAAAAACAACTGCTACTATCAGTTTTATGTAGTAGAACAGATGAGGCATTGACACAGTCATTCTCCTACTCCCTACCATACAGGTCAGGCCAGGTAAGCCAATGCAGCACAACTAACCTGTTCTCATCACTTACTTCCTCACTGTAGCAAAACAGAAAAGCAAAAAGGACACTCTTGAAACTTCCTCCTTGGTCTATTCCTGGTACAATGCAGTAGAGACAAGGAGTAAACTCTCAATCTAGAAAATAACAGATCAATATGTAAGTGCCTACCAACAGGGCCTTTTTTCATGAACAGGTAGTCAAATGAATACAGAGGTATCAGGAGCAGATGTAGAAACATCATCATCTATGAGAAAGTAATGACAAGTTTGAAATAAAACCATGTTGTGCACAGTGAGCATTTACTGGACCACATCTATTCTCTATACAGTTGAAAATGATGGGTGCATTCAGCAATGCTGCCATCAGAGAGAGCCAAGATGGAGGCAGACGACTATCTTGCCAGAGTGATCTCTGGGAGCTGGATGTTAGGAAGACATGTAACCCACAGAACCTACCTACCAGTCAGCCAGTTAGCTGCACAGAATGAAACCAGGTATTATGGTTTGTGTTATGGTTCAACAGAATCAAAACAAATTCCCACAAAGCCCCTTAACTCCATTGCACCATATTTTCTGAGGGTATTTTGTTCATTGTAAAAGTTGACACTTCATTTAGGAGTAAATACAAATATTTTGTCAAATTTCATTCATGGCAAAATTCCAAAGAATTCCACTATAGTTTCAGGTCTGTAACTCCACTGGAGCCACAACACTTCTGTATTATATCTTTCTGTCCACATGTGGCCACTGACATTGCAATATCTGAGCTACTCCCAAGCATTTTAAAGGAACTAACCAGATTAATCTCTCTCCATTGCAGGAAAAAATAGCTTGATTAATTCATGGAAGAGGAGGTAGTTGCTTCTTATCACTCACTTTTATGTTTTTGTGGATGGGAGTAGATATGTGGGGAGTCTGTGAATGAGGAAATTGTTAAAGAAAAACTAGAGTTGGGGAAAGAAGTTTTGCAATATATTCTGAAAAGGCAAGGTCATTCACTTTGGAGGCTGGGTTCTATAGCATACATCCAGCATCTGTGACAAGTTCTGTCATCCTCACTCCTGAGCCTCCATTTAATGGGAGGAGAGGACTCTCTCAGATAGCCAGAATTTGAAAATCAGGAGAGAGAGACCTTGAACTCTGAGAGGAGGCAAGGGGGAAAATGGTTATTTGAACATTAATATGTCAAGACAGATAATCTGAAGACAGTGAAACTGAATAGGTAAGTGTATGCATCTAAATTACCCTGACAAATATTTATTCGCATAAGAAAGGAGGAACTTATCTGAACTTTTAGAACCAAATTTGAGTTTATAGCTAGGGTGGAAAACATAATTTCATTTGTGTACTTCCCATGTTTGATTTGGAAATAATTAAAAAAAAAAAACTACAACAAAACAAAACATAAAAGCTTACAGTGTAGCTATTACAGAACCACTTTTCAGAGTAGAATCACAGTTACCAAGGTTACAGATCTCTTGCCCTGTGATGTACCTACTATATAAATGAATGAGAGGACCAAGTTCATTATATGTTACATTGAGAAGACAAATTTTCATCCATTTCTAAAAACTAAAAAGATAGAATAAAAAAACAAACAAACCAGCATCTGACAATTAAAAGGAAATGAACCTTTTGATCATTACTTAAGCTTTCTAATTTCATGCCTTCGCTCTGCTGTCTCTCAGTCTAGCAAACCCTAATCTAAAGCAACCAAAAGGATAAGAATGAAGTTTGCTTTAACAGACAAATAAAGGGTACCTTTAATTAAAATTCACTATTGTTAATGGGTTAAGTATCAAATGTACACAATATGAAAAACAAAATACTTTGGAAGAGAATTGCTAACTTGGAGTCAGCGCTGTCTGCTAGATTAAAAAAAATCCATTTAAGAACAAATGTCTCTAGACTTTCAGACTACACAAATCTGGGACGCAGACAGTTGCTCCACAGGCTATCAATCAGTATAGCAAAAGACAGGCTGCAGGAACTAACACCACATACTAGTAAGCCACAAATAAGAGAAAAATAAAACAAAAATCACTTTTCACCATGGTCTCTAAATCAGTGATTCCCAAAGGATATGCTGTGGCACATTAGTATGCCAAGAGAGCTGCAGAAGTGTGCTGCAAAAATCTCAGTAATGGTAAATGCCCTGCTGTCTTGTCCAGCACCCTGTACCTGCCACAGCTATTCCAGTAACACCCACAGCTATTTCTCTGGGAACTACTGCCACTGCTGCTGTCTCCCCACCACCTATCCCCACTCCCAGGCAGCCCCTGTGCCCCCCGCATTTCAAGCAACTTTATTTTCTGCAAGTGGGTGAGTGGGCAGATGCCCAGCTGGAACCACACTTGGCAGCATGGCTCATCCCGACCACCCTTCCCATGTTCCTGTGTGCAACCCTGAAGGGCTTGCCTCAGCAGCATGGGTTGCCCTGGCCTCCTCAGGTATGGACAAGGGCATAAGGAGGAGTAGTTAATGGAAAGAGAAGGGTACAGCTGAGTGAGGTCTTGCCCTCACTGCCCTTAAGTGGCACCAGCTAAATCAGTGATGCTCAACTTTTTTCACCTCAAGGCCCTCCTCCATCTGTTTTCTGAATTTAGATCTCTCTGTTTTTGAACTGGGGTACTGCAAAATTCAGAAAAGCATGCCGCCAACGTTAGTCCAGAAAAGTGTGCGCCCCAGATATCAAAAGTTTGGGAAAAAGGGCTCCATAGTCTTCCTTGATTTTAAATACTTAGCTCCTCCATTCTGTGATTCAACAGAGTAAAACTGAAAAGGGAACATGGTTGGGAGGGAAAGGTGGCTTCCCACAAATGACTCTAGCAGCATCCAAAAATAGCTGGATTTCCTGCAGATTATAGCCAACACTTCGAGATCTAATTCTGGGCAAATGGTGATCAGTGGCTAGCAAGCATTACTGAACTAGTTACATAGGCTTTCTACTAAAACACTGCTAGTAAAAGGGCACATTCACATATGGGTAACAGTCCCACTGAAATCACTGAGGTCACTTATGTAAATAAAAGAGACCCATGTGTGTAAGGGTCCACAAGATTGTACCCAAAATATCTTCTAACAGTATAACAATGGTGTGCATAACCCCAAACAACTTCCAAGCAACAAAAGCCAAATAGCTTCTCTTTTTTCTAAATGGCTTCCACATTTATATTCTAGTAACTTCTCCAGTTTCATAAGAGTTAAAAAGTTCCTAAAAACAAGGCAGGCAGGCAGGAAGAGAAGCCTAAATGATTCTGCTTAATACTAGTAACTTTATGGAAACATAATATAGAATAGGATCTAACTATGGGCGAAGTCAGCAGGTTAAAATACTTTAACACAAATTGAACTGACAATAAATCTGTCTGATAAAACATGAAAATTAAAATCATCATCCTGGCAATAGTTGAACATAATTTGCATATACATTATTCACTTCCTAGTCTAACAACATACTTAAGTACCTAATGATAGAATTTTTTAAATATGTAAATATAGAGATATATGCACAGATGCACAACTTCCTTGGTATGTAGTGTATTAATAAGAATGATAATATTCCTTAATTAACAAAAAGGCTAAATGCCATCCTATTAGTATAAAAATTTATACTTATGGCACAATTACACAAAATATCTTTACAATACATAACAATGGATCATCTGAAGCTGTGATCAAAGTAACCAATATTTCTTTACAAGAAAATACATCTACATTGCAATGTTATAAAGGAATGTTAGAATGCTTTATGGTCCTCAAGAAAAAAAAGTTGAAAATGGCTGCTATTTCAAAAACAAAAGGGAATGAAGTTATCAGATTGGCTATGCTTCTCTTCTCCACACCCAATCTTGGATTTTTTTTGCAATATTCTAGCTAATGCTCCAAGATACAGATCTATATGCAATTATAAACAGTGGCAGCTGGCAGTTGTCAACAAAAAACAGATAATCCTTGTTCCTTTCTACAATAGCCTAAAATCTATTTTATCTCTTCCCCTCCCCCCCTCAATCAGATGCTGTGTGTCAGCTAAAGAAAACAATTTGATGGTGCAGGAGTAAAAATCACTATGCGACATAAGGCACTGCAAATGGAAAAGCACACAACTCCCCCACTGATGTATATTTTAAGGCAACAAAACTACCCAAGGAAGTTCGTTCATATGTTCCATATTTTTTAATATGCTTTTCACTATTTTTTCCATGTTTTCATTTGTCATCACTCAAAATAGGGGGTTCCTTGCCCCCCCCCCCCCTTTAATAAGGATAAATTGTTGGGTGAGGTCTGTCTCACACATTATGTTTATTGTTAATGATGCCGGTTGATGTGCCGTATTATGGAAGCAATTGTTACATAGACCAAACTCAGGCATGCAGTAACACTCACAATTAATCATACTGTGAATTGCAGCCACTTTAAACTGGGATCCTTTTCACATCTCACAGCTATGTAAATATTGGCTAAGCTCAGTAATTTGATGAGAGACACCCAGACCAACAGACTGCAAGACCCTAGTGGTCCTTCCTCTCTTTCCAGCACTGAACCAATCTGCTATTACTTGGTATTTTGCTACTAAATGTGTTGGATGAAACCCTAGCTGCACTGAAAATCAGGCAGATTCTTGCCATTAACTTCATGAAAGCCAGGATTTTACCTGCTGTCTTTTAGCTGATGCACTGTATTGAGATCTTTATCAGGTGGGGTTCCTAAAGATTTCAGGATAATTATTTTACTGAAAACATACATGTCCCATGTGCTAGGGTAGCAGTACATTCAGCTTCCTTAGTACAGTCATGTTAACACTTTTTTATTTCTGGTCTCCAAATATTTCTGTGAAACAAGATACAACTTCGTAACTTTTCTCTCTCTAGCACTGGAAACTACAGTTTATAAAAGAATTCCCTAAATTATAGTGCAAGTATGTTTCAATAACAAAGCAATAACATTTTCTGTTATTCAAAGATTATACATTCAGAAGCTATCATTTTAATTTTGCAGTCTTATCTGCATAACATAGGCCATAAGTGTTCCCTAAATTTATTCGTGTTTGTGTTAGAGCCTGCATTTTAGAAAACCTTCAGTTTTGCTCCATATATTTATACATTTCCAGGTCCACCATTGTACTTTGTAAATCATTACAATGATTGATTTCTAGTTGGTGTCAAAATTTTGCAACATATTTCTAGCCTAAACTTTGCTAACTACTGCTTCCAGCCACTTTATTGGTTGTACTTTTTTTTAATAGATTAAAGAGGACTTTGCCATCATATTTCTGCTCCATGTTTAAGTGTTCATCAACTGTAACCAAATCTGTTGTTTTTAAACTATACAAATTAGGTTCACAGAATGTAAAGTCCAACTTTTAATTTCTTTTTAGTGACTCTTCTTTGAACCATCTCTAATCAGCTAAGATCCTTCCTGGTTTTTCAGACTCCAAAATTTGACACGTTATTCTATCAGCAATCAGACCAGTGCTAGAAATAGAGGTGAGACTGGTATAACCTCCCTTTCTCATCCTCAAGAATTCTTAATTTATGCATCCAAGTTTCCTGTTTATACATCACAGTATCAGATGGGGAATGCATCTTATTATTTACCATGATGCTTATATCTTCCTTCTGCCAATCCTGAATCAATGTTTCCCATAAAGCACACCCTTCTTCTATATTCCCAGATTCCAAATGAAAGCTGGTTACTGTGTGCTTGTGCAAAGATTCAAGGAGATGCATGTTAATCTCTGAAGAGCTGCATGTGGCTCGAGCCACAGGCTGGCCACCCCTGATCTAGTCCAACCCCCTTCTCAGAGCAGGACCATCCCCAACTAGATGATCTCAGACAACCTCTCTGGGTAACCTGTTCCAGTGTTGTACTACCCTCTTAGTAAGAATTTTTTTTCCTAATATCTAACCTAAACTTCTCTTGCTGCAACTTGAGACCATTGCTCCTTGTTATATCATCTTCCACTGCTAAGAACAGTCTAGCTCCATCCTCCTTGGAACCACCCTTCAGGTGGTTGAAGGCTGCTATTAAATCCCAGCTCAGTCTTCTCTTCTCCAGACTAAGTAAGCCTAGTTCCCCTCAGCCTCTCCTCAGAAGTCCTGTGCCCCAGGCTCTGAAACATTTTTTTTGTTTCCCTCCACTGGACCCTGTCCAATTTTTCCATATCCCTGGGATGGGGGCAGTAGGGGCCCAAAACTGAGCGCAATACTCTAGATGTGGATTAACCAGTGCTGAATAGAGTGGAAAAGTCACTTCCCTTGATGGCTGGCAACACACCTACCAATGCAGCCCAGTACGCCATTAGCCTTCTTGGCAATAAGGGCACACTATTGGCTCATATTCAGCTTATTGTCCAGTATAAGGACCTAGGAGGTCAAGTTGTTTTCTCCTCAATCCCACCAGCCATGGCCATCGGAAGGAGGAGTGTATCAAGAAGGTCAACCAAAGACTCAGAAGATGGTGTCACTGTGTGGGCTTTGGCTACCTGGAACTTGGTGCTCAGTTTAGCTACAGTGGCCTCCACACAAGGGATGGCACTTATCTGACAAGCAGAGGGAAGAAGCTTTTTACCATGAGACTTGCTGACTTGTTGAGGAGGACTTTAAACTAGGCACGTCCAGGGTCCGGGAAGAAGGTTCCACTGTGGAAGCAGAATCCACTAGCCACAATGACACATGGGAGCGCATTCAAACCACAGATCTCCAGATAGGTTCTAGCATCTTGAGGCAGAGACATCATGACAGAAAACCTGAGGTGACAAAGGGAAAGCTCAGATGCCTTTATGTAAATGCCAGACACATGGGAAATAAACAGGAGGAACTGGCACTCCTGGCTGATGAGGAATTCAACTTGACTGGGTTGGCGGAGACCTGGTGCGACAATACACATGACTGGGCAGTTAATATTGAGGGTTACAGGCTTCAATGGAAGAATAGGATTGGGAAGAAGGGAGGTGGTGTGGGCCTCTACATGAAAGAGGAGTACCCATCCCTGCAGGTCACCTTTGACAGCAGGGAAGGATCCCTTGAGATCCTTTGGGTCAGGCTACATGGGGGACCAGGAGAGGGAGATCTAATTGTGGGTGTCTACCACAGGCTTCCCTCCCAAGATGAGGTGAGCGATTGAGCATTCTCATGAGAACTAACTGAGGCAGCTAGCACTAGATACATGATCACCATGGGTGACTTCAACTACCCAGACATCTGTTGGGAAGACATTTCAGCGGCCTCCAGCAGGTCAACCAACTTCCTAGCAACAATAGGCGATTGGTTTCTGACACAGGTTGTGGAAGGGCCTACCAGGGGCAACTCTGGACTTAGTGCTGGCCAAAAGGGAGGCATCATAGATGACCTGAGAATTGGTGGTACTCATGATCACTGTCACCCAGAGCTGATAAGGTTTACCATCCACCATAAGACTGGGAAGTTAGTCACCAGAACAGAAGTCCTGAATTTCAAGAAGGCTAATTTTGGCAAACTCAAGTGGCTTATTAGAAAGGCCCTCTGCAACTGGCATTTGGATGATCTGGGTGTGCAGGAATGATGGCGCTTCCTTTAGGAGACAATTCTCACGGCTCAAAAACAGACCATCCCCACACAGGCAAAAGTGGGAAGAGAGCCAGGAGACCTGCTTTGCTTACCAGTGATATTAGGGAGCTCTTGAAAAAGAAAAAAGAAGTGTATATACAATGGAGGAATGGGTCAAGAACCAGGTAGGAATACACTGGTATCACCAAGGCCTACAGATACGAGACATGGAAAATTAAGGCAGGCCTGGAGATCAAACTGGCAACCAGTATGAAAGACAACAAAATGTCCTTTTACAGATACATAGAAAGCAAGAAAAAAATTAGGCTCCACTGCAGGACCTCTACTGAATACCCAGGGGCAGCCCACAGTTGACACACACAAAAAGGCCGAACTCCTAAATATATACTTTGCATCAGTATTCCTGAAACCAAATGGCAGCTTCTCATCTGACCAGAGGCCCAGGGAACAAGGGGAAGGTAACAACCTACACAAAATCAGCCCAGAGCGGGTGAAGGTTCTTTTACAATGCTTGGACATCTTCTAGTCTGCTGGACCAGACAACGTGCACCCAGGAGTCCCGAAAGAACTAGCCGAACTTATAGCAGCACCATTGGCCAAGCTATTTGAATTCATGGAGTTTGGGAGTGGTCCCAGATGACTGGAAGAGGGCCAATGTGGTGCCCATCTTTAAGAAAGGGAAGAGGGATGACTCCGCAAACTGCAGGTTAGTCAGTCTGACCTCAGTCTTGGGTAAAATGTTTGAAAAAAGTTGATTAAGGAGGACATGGACTACAAGCTGGTAATGGATGGGCTGCTAAACAGCAACCAGAATGGCTTTGTTGAGGACAGATCATGCCTGATACACCTTGTGTCCTTCTACAACCAGGTCACTAGCCATCTGGATGAGGGACATGAGGTTGATATCACTTACTTAGACTTCAGTAAAGCCTCTGACTCCTGTGGGATTCTCTCTAACAAATGGGTGAGTACTGGGTTGGACCAATCTATAGTGAGGTGGGTGGATAACTGGCCCAGAGTAGTGATCGATGGGGTGGCCTCATCCTGGAGGGCCATGCTATTCAATGTATTCATTAATGATTTAGATTAAGGGGTAGAAGGCACGATTTTAAGTTTGCAGATGATACCAAGCTGTGGGGAAACCCAGGCATACCAGAGGATAGGGCAAAGGACCAGGAGGACCTTGACAGACTGGACTTATGGGCAGAATGAAATCAGATGAGGTTAAACAGGGAGAAGTGCAAGGTCCTTCATCTGGGTAGGAAAAATCCTCACCACAACTATACAAGGGGTGGTGGCCTACTGGCTCAACATCTCAATGAGACCTAGGGGTCACGATCAACTGGAAGATGAATATGACCCAACTGTAAGATGAAGCTACCAAAAGGGCCAATAAAACTCTGGCGTGTATCAGCCACTGTGTGGCCAATAGATCCAGGGAGGTACTCCTTCCTGGTGAAGCCTCAGCTGGAGTGCCCAGTTCTGGACACCACACTTCAAGAAGGACATAGATAAGCTCAAGAGGATACAAAGAAGGGGTACTCGCTTGTTTAAGGTCATGGAGTGTAAGCCCTAAGAGGAGAGAGTCTGGGAACTGGACCTGTTCAGCCTGAGGAAAAGAAGGCTGAAAGGTGTACCTGTAGGCAGCTATCAAGTTATCGTAGGTAGTTATCCTACCTGTAGGAGCATCAAGAACTAGGAGAGCAACTATTCAGGAGGGTACCTTAAGGGAGGATGAGGACCAACAGGCATAAACTAATAGAGGGTAAATTCAGGTTGGATATAAAAGAAAAAAAAAATCTTCTCTGTAAGGGTCACCAGAATCTGGAACATGGTCCCATTGTCACCCTGCTTGGAGGTATTCAAGATGAAGTTGGGTGAGCACCTTGCCAAGCTCATCTGAGCCCAGTGCTTCCTACCCATGGGAGGGGACTGGACCTGATGATTGTTCAGGTCCCTAACAGTTCTATGCTTCCATAACCCCCAGGTCCTTTTCTGCAAAATTGCTGCTCGGCCAGTCAGCCCCTAGCCCGTACGGGTACATGGGATTGTTCTGACTTAAGTGCAGAATTTTGCACTTGTCCTTCTTAAAGCTCATGAGATTTCTTTTGGCCCAATCCTCCAATTTGTCTAGGTCTTTCTGAATCCTACCCCAACCCTCCAGTGTGTCTACTACTCTCCCCAGCTTGGTTTCATCTGCAAACTTGCTGAGGGTGCACTGTATACCATCTTCCAGGTCACTGATTAAGTTTATTGAACAAAACCAGCCCCAGAACTGACCCCTGGGGCACTCCACTTGATACCAGCTACCAACTAGACTGAGGCATTGATTACTACTCTCTGAGCCTGAAGTTCCATCCAGTTTTCTATCCATCTTAAAGTCCATTCATCCAACCTGTACTTCCTTAGCTTGCCTGGGAGAATGTTATGGGAGACTGTATCAAAAGCCTTGCTAAAAATCAAGGTATATCACATCCACTGCTCTCCCCCTATCCACAAAGACAGTCATCTCATTATAGAAGGCAAATCAGGCTGGTCAGACATGACTTGCCCTTGGTGAATCCATGCTGACTGTTCCTAATCACCTTCTCCTCCAAGTGTCTAGAAGTGAATTTCTTGAAGATCTGCTCCATGATTTTTTCAGGGACTGAGGTGAGACTGATTGGTTTATAGTTCTCTGGATCCTCCTTTTTCACTTTCTTAAATATGGGCACTATTTGCTCTTTTCCAATCATTTGGTACCTCTCCTGATAATGATGAGTTTTCAAAGATGATGGTCAGCAGCTCTGCAATCTCATCAGCCAACTCCTTCAGCACCCTCAAGTGCATCCCATCTGCCCCATGGACTTGTATATGTCCAGCTTTTCTAAGTAGTCCCTAAACTGTTCTTTCACCACTTTTAGCTGCTCACCTCCTCTCCAAACTGTGCTGCCCGGTGCAGTAGTCTGGGAGCTGACCTTGCCTATGAAGACTGAGGTGGAAAAGGCATTGAGCATTTCAGCCTTTTCTGCATCCTCTGTCACAAGGGACCCACACTATCCCTGATCCTCTTCTTGCTACTGATAAACTTGTAGAAACCCTTCTTGTTCCCCTGCACATCCCTTGCTAACTGTAACTCCAATTTCACTTTGGCCTTCCTGACTTCATCCCTCATCCCTGCACACCGAAGCAATGCTCTTATCCTCCTCCCTAATTATTTGTCCAAGTTTCCATTTCTTATAAACTTCTTTTTTGTAATTTAGTTTAGTAAAGAGTATTCTGCTAAGCCAAGCTGGTCACTGCTACACTTGTTAATCTTCTGGCACATCAGGGTGGTTTGTTCCTGCACTCGCAGTAAGGCTTCTTTAAAAGTAGAGCCAGCTCTCTTGGATTCCTCTCCCCCTCAGACTGGCTTCGCAGGGGATCCTGCCAATGAATTTCCTGAGCAAGTCAAAGTCCGCTTTTCAGAAGTCCAGGGTTCTTACTCTGCTCTTCTCCATCCCAGTATCCTGAACTTGGTCATCTTATGGTCAGTGCTGCCCAAGTTGCCATCCACACCAATTCATCCCTGTTTGTGAGCACCAGGTAAAGAAAAGCATGGCCTCTGCTACCTATTTGAAGAAAGCCTAATTTTGAAACTTTAGTCAGCAAAATTTTAAAACAGTACTTAATCCTTAATTAAATACCTAAAATAACCTTGCACATAAGCAAACTTTACATTGTGACTGAGGATTAACACAGTATAATTACAAATGAGTTAATATTCTAGGATGTTAACACCATGTGTATTGTAAACATTGAAAGCTATAGGCAAATCTATTGCTACCATATTTCCTTGCATACCATACACCACCAAATAAGATACTTGTCTTTTTGGAGGAAGACAAAATGAAAGGGGGGGAGGGATTTTATAAAAGTCCTGGCTGAATTTCAACTGCAGGGCACAATCCTGTACACCTGAATCTTGACCAGTGCTTCTCAGATTAAAAACCTACAGTTTTAACCCTCTCGTGGCTACTGCAAATTTGGCAACACCTGTGAAAGGGATAAACCTGCAACATGCACTCGACCCTTCTTTCTTAGGCTGAAAAAGGATACCCCCGTACCTATTATAGCTTCTATGTATCCATTGCATTCTTCAGTTCCAACACAGATAAATTAGCTTCCTAACTTTAGGCACACCTCCCCCACCTAATTTTGGAGGGCTTACTTTTTAGTAATACAGCAATATTCCTATATATTGGAATAAAATATACTTATGATATAAAATGATCAATTATTAGGTTATAGTGACTCTGTTATAACTTGTGACATGGTCTGTCTACATTGAAGTGTAGTGATACCAGAGGTAACTAACCATTCAACTTAGAAGCAGTCTAGCTGCAGTACCATGGAGCCCCACAATAGCCAATATTTCCTGCATTTTTTTCTTGCAAATTAGCTCTGGAGTGAGTTTGGATATGCCTACACTGTACCATTATGAATAGTAAGCATACCCCATATTAGCAATGTTTCTTCCAAAGCATGCACCTAACTGTACAGTGCATGAGATCCTCAGGGATGAACAGTATTAAAATATTGCTATGCTGTTATTGCAGATTAAGCATGTATGTATAGCAAATTTATTTATTTATTACTAAATACAAAGCCCTATCTCTTTATTTCCGTATGCAGATCTCCCCTTCCATTGCCCCATTGATTTCAAGATAAAGCAACATGTGCCTGATTTCTGACTTTTGAGTCTGGCTTCTGTTTCCTGCCTCCACTCATGGAGATAGAGCAGAGTGGGGCTGGGCAGTAGGAGAGGCTGCACATGTGGTGAGGGGAAATACAGGCTTTTTATACCATAAGAGAGGGGCCATGTGTGCAAAGCCAAGAGCAAGTCTTGACTGCTTACACTATATGTGCAACAGGGGAAAGCTGGGCTGCATGTGTGGTGGGAAGAGGATGGAGGATGAGCTGCCTAGGCTGCACACATGGTACCCCAGTGGTCTGCAGCCCTTCTGGCATATGGCCACAAGGGCTGCAGGGATGAGAGATGTGCAGCCCTCTACTATCTAAAAGTTGGACAGCCTCGATGTAAAGTCTTACTTACGTTTGATTAAGACTGTCCTTTTTAAAGCCACTATCAGAGCAGTGTTGCCATAATTGTGAAAAGAAACTGTTTTAATTGAAACTAGCAATGCTTAATGGACGTATATTAAGACCATGTGTAGCAAAACCCCCAATTTTTCTTATTTTTTTTCTTTTAAAATGCATTCCCTCCCCTTCCCCAACCATTTTTTACTTTTTCTCTCCCTCTCTATTCCCTATAGATAAGTATAAGTGAGCTAAGACATAGGATAAGCTTCAGCATTTTATTTTGGTAGCAAGTTGTATTTGTTTTGTCTCCTAATTTATATTGTCCAATTATTATGTTTATATTGATTTTTACTGTTATATATTACTGTTTTACTGATACTATGTGATTTAGGCCTACATATGTAAGTTAGCATAAGTCCTGTCAAGTTTCCATTTTGTTTGTCAAGTCTCTATTCTGTCCCCAGGCTCGGTTGTATAACCTATAACTCATCCCTACCTATGTAACTTGGTTCCTGAATGAATGGGGATGAATGAGGGTGCTTGAGAGACAATGGCAGTAGGTCTAAAAATAGTTCCCTCTGAATGACCGAACCATCAACACCAATACCTGGACCAAGGACCCAGCCCTTGGAACCACCCTCAGCATTCAAGAAACAAAAGATGAGGCAACCCACCATTGTGCCAAGGCTGCACATGCTCAGTAAGAACACCTGGAACAGGACTGACCTTGCCTGGACAGGCCCTCCCATAGGACATCAGAGGTAGTCTGCCCCATAAAAAGGGTTAATGAAGACTGACTCCTTGGGAATGACATTTCCATCAGGACCAGCACCATGCCACACCACCTATCCACCCAGAGGCCCTGCCAGTGCCCCCCCTCTGGACAACACCTACTGGACAAGAACTCC
The DNA here is from genome assembly GCF_030867095.1 of Alligator mississippiensis. Taxonomy (NCBI): domain Eukaryota; kingdom Metazoa; phylum Chordata; order Crocodylia; family Alligatoridae; genus Alligator; species Alligator mississippiensis. Next base: position 312,386,339 of record NC_081824.1, read on the forward strand.
TTTCCAGCCTGGTTAGGTAGCTATGGCCCCCACCCCCTCTTCAACCAAGCAGGGCTTGGACTCTGCTTCTCTTCCCCACCTGGACTCAAACCCTTCCACTGAGTCTCTTTCTCCTGCTGCCAGTGTGTGTGAGAGTGAGAGGGAGTGAGGAGTGAGGACCAACAACTTCATGGGGCTGTGTAGTGTGCTGTCTGTTTAATAAACCTGTTATTTTGAAACCCTGAGTTGGGTTTTCGTCCGTTTCCTGACTGTTTCCTCCTTGCCACCACTTATCTACCCCCGAAGGCTCTAAGCTGTCAGCCTGTTTCCAGCCCCAAGCTCCCAGGTTTCTGCCTCTCTCTCTCTTTCCTGGCTGTCTCCTCCTTGCCACCACTTATCTGCCCCTCCCCGCAATATCTCAGCTGTCTGCCTCAGTTTCCAGCCCCAGTCTACCTTAAGTAACCCCAAGCCTCAGTTCCTCAGCCAGCTTCTCTGTAGTCCTCCAGTTCTAATCCCAGTTCTGGCAACTTTCACTCCCTACACTTGAACTCTCTCTTTCTCACCTGAACCTTCCCCCAAGTATCCCAGGCACCCCAAGCACACACATATATACCGTGCCATCCAAGTTAGAAACTTACCTATGTGTAGGTGGGTTGTATGTGTGTGAACTGGTGAGTGTGTATGTGTATATATGTCATTGTGTGTATGATATATGAATTAGTGATCTGTGTATATGTACTGAGTGTGCAGGTATGGACAATTGATTTTTGTCTAACTTTTGGGGTGTATAGTATATGTGCTTGACTTGGTGATAGGTATGCATGTGCCTAGGCTGGTTTGGATGTGTATGTGCCTGAGCTGGTAGAGTGTGTGAGCGTGTGTGTGCGCGTGCGTGTGTGTGTGCACATCCAATTTATTTGTGTGTTTGTATTGTATATGTGCAATTGTGTCACACCCTCCTGTCTAACAGTGCAATATTGAAATCCTGAGAGTTGGACTGACCCCACAGGGCAACACATGCATTGGAACTTTTTTTGATTCACAAGTGCATTAAAATACAGAGATGTTCAGTATCACAATGACAGAAGTATACCAGGGCAGCTGTGTACCTTGGCAACTATGAAGCATGGGGCAGCGCAAGCTGCTGTGCTGTCTGTGGTGACTGCTTTTGCACTCCCCCTCTGCTGACAATGGTGCTCAGGGTTGCTGTTGACAGAGTAGCCCTGAATAATCAACCTAATGAAGGCATGTGCTCCTTACGTAGGAGAAACTTGGAGTGGGGGCCAAATGTGCACTCCTTTCAGAAGATGAGAGCAGGAGATGGCTGTACAAGGTGCAGCATGGTCCAGTACCAGGATGAAAAGGCTGGACTGGGAACACCCAGACCAGGATATAGAACAAGCCCATAGTACAGGATGGCTCAAGATTCACAGATTCACAGACATTTGGGTTGGAAGGGACCCCGGAGGATCATTGAGTCCAGCCTATTTAAGATATTGGTGGAATACAATGTGTAATGTTTCAATCACTGTACAAAAAAGAGAATCAGAAGTTATAAAAACATTGTATTGGTGTGGGGGAGCTTACGTGCTGTTGTGTTAGATCACAAGCATTTTAGGGCCATGCCTTGCAGACAGTAAATCTGGCTGACCCTCTGCCACCAAGCCTATGGTCATTCTTTAAAACAAAATTGGTGTCGGGATCTATTGGCTGTGACTTTTAGCCAGCAGCAGAGTCCCTTAGACTTCAACACTGACAAGACATCCATATCACCAACCATAACAATAATATGCAGATTGAAGTTCTAAGATCCTTATGAGATACGTACAATGTATGCAATTTTCATATTTTACAAGAGTATCTAAGGAAATCCAAAGGCATCAGGCATATATTGACATTTTGGCAAAGAGAAGCAAAGCTCAGGTTATACACTAACACCTCCTCTCCTCCACAATAAGTGATGAAATGCTAAGAACAAGGATCTCCATGTCGTGCTGTGTACCTTTTGTTTTTCATTTACCTTCTGCCACTATTAAAAAGATTTTTTAAATGACATTTATCCTGAAAAAGCTCCAGAAGTAGGATGAGTAAGCTGTCTTCCAGAGATATCTGAATTTTGATATATGATAATACAATAAGAAATAACATGAAACAGAAGGAATAAACCAAAACATAGTTACTGATCAGCTTTGCTGCATATACATGGTGCAAGACTCCAAAATGAAAACATCTTAAGTTAGGCAGCAAATTTCTGAGATTTGCTTATTACAATTATTTTGTGGCATTCTACATTATTTTTACTTTTGTCTCAACTTCAGTATTGTGATTTTTATGCAGTACAGTTTTAATAGAACATGTGTGATAAATTGAAATCTCTTTTAAAAAATGGAGGAATTATAACCAAAAGATACCTTTGTACATACAGTGTTTTAGAAACAGCATAAAAGCAAATACAAAATAATATTGAAGGGGAAAATGTAATATTAATTTTGTTATCCACACCCATGTCATAATGTATCTGTTATTCACACCTATGTCATAGACCTAAGGGAGGCTCAAATTAAATGACACTACTGTAGGAACATGCGTCTAGCAAAGAGCTCTGGACAAAGTTCAGACACTTGCTATTGAAGACTGTCACATCATATAATCCCTTTCCTACATGACCAAACTCCATTTTATGATTATTTAGGTTGTTTGTTACCACTACTTCTATGGGTTAACTGAGCCCTTTGATGGTTAGAAGTTGTTTTCCATTTCTCATCCTTAAAAACCAATGCTGGTTTTAAATGCTTGTTCTTGTGCCAATATTGTTCTTTAGCTTAATTGGCTCCTTTTCTACTCTTGCATTTACCTAATGTATTTATTAGGAGTAATCATATTCCATCTCAACCTTTATATTGCTAAATTATCCAAGCTCATGTAGCCTTCTCTTGCAAAATGGATTCTTCTCTCCCCTGACCATCATAATAACTTCGCTTTCTGGAATGATGGCATGTATTCAAGTTTGAATTCACCTTTGCTAACCATAGGTCACCAAAATTGTACACAGAATTTTGAAAAAAAAGTCTCACTACAGTTCAAACAAAACACTTTCTTTTCTAGGTAATTTTCCTGGCCACAGCTCTATTATCATGGTACTTTTGAGGAAGATGAATGATCTATTATGACCAGAACCACCCTAAATTCAGCAACAGCACATAGGAACTCCCAGAACAAATCAGATCAATGGTTCATATAGTTCAGTACCTAGTCCTGACAGAAGCAAGCACAAGAAGTTTTAGATTATACATGATAGCTGCCCAGTGAAAGCTTTATCTTCATATTAATGGTTAGGTCATGGCTTCCGGACACAACAGGGCAGATTCTACTGCTTCCATTTTTTTTAATTCCTACCTCTAGAAATTACCTAAAATGGTTTCAGCCTTCTAACCCTGGCTTAATTATATCTTTTGAAAGAGTTTCATAATGTGATTAAGCATCATTCATTTTTTTTTTTTAAGTAGTAAAGTTTGTCGAATAGCAACATTGTTTTTCAAGAGCCCTTGTTTTCTCTGTCTCTCTCATGATGGAGAGTAAATAAGAATATTCAATCTAAAGAATAGTATTGTTTTCTTTTTATTAAATGTAACTTTGAAGAGTTTAACAAATAGAAGTGTGTTGGAACATATTAGGCTGTTTATAAACATAAAGCAAGTGGGAAAAGCCTTGGAAAGTTAGCTGAAAACTGTTTTGGTTGCTGAAAGATTTTATAAAAACATACAAAAACATATCATTTTATGTTCATTGCCAAGCAGAGCAAATAATTCAGAACAAATAAAATTGAAAACATTTCATTTTCGAAGCATTGAAATGATGGTGAGCACCTTAGGATTTTTTGAAATTTTGTAAAGTTTTAAAGTTCTAAGACTTAATTAATTGCAATTCTTTCTGTTAATTATTAAATATTCATGAGGGGTTATTGGATAACAACGTTTATTATTTCTGATCAGCAGGGATCCTGGTTTTCTTTGATAAAAAAATCCCCAATTTTCTGATTAAAAAAATTAACCCAAAAATCCACATTCCATGATTAAAATGAGATATATGCATATACACACACGCACAGTGGTTTTGGTTTTTTTTTAATTATGGAAAAATGTGGATTTGGGGTTACTTTTTTTTTTTTTATTAATTAGAGAAAACCTGGATCCCTGGTAGTTTGAAGATAAAATTCAAAATCATTGGTAGGAGAAACAGAGAATCCAGATAAATTAAGATTTGAGTATTTTTTTAAATGTTACTTTTACTGGACATATAAGCCTTATCTGAAGTATCATCTGACAGAGCTATTGGCTGAGCACATAGTTTACATTCCATTTTTTAAAGGAATGTAAACTCCATGTAGACGGGCCCTCATTTTTTAAGCTACTAACTAAGCACTTTCCTGGAAGCCTGCAACTCTTATGAAAAATGTATATATACTGGATGAGATTTAGTGTCCCAGCAGGTGAAGGTTGTTTGTAGACCTCCAAACGCAATGAAATAATGAAGAAAGGGTATGATTTGCTCCCATGAGTTAGCAATAATCCAGCCATTAGAGGCTAATGGTGGTTTGGCTGCAGGGGATCTATATTCAACAGTTCAAGATATGGGAAGCTTTTATACTGGGATACATAACTAATCATCCCCAAAGATTAGGATGGCATATAATGCTGTATATAACAATGGATTTAAAGATTAATATTTGCACTGTAGTGCAGTAGTTTCACATTTTTGCTGCCATCTTGTGGCTGCTCATTCACTCACTTCTTCACTGGAGATACCACATGTAGAAATAGAGGTAAGCAACTCCTCAAGTATTATTTTCTAATAATTGTTTGTTCTTGGGCCCTCATTAATTATATACTGTATGTTGAAGCAGTGGCTGATTTTACTGATACATTGGTGAGCTCTCATTCTGTTCCCCTCATATTTATTTCTTATATTCCTTATATTAATCATGGTTATGAAACAAATCATCCACTGAAAGTATCAAAATAAGTATATAAGATCTGTGGCCAAAATAACATGCATTTGGCCACAGATCTTGGTAGGTTTCCAAACTGTGGAACCCATGAAGTGCTAAACAACTTGAAAATTAAGTATTTGGGGTTTTCTCTGCTAGTACCTTTTTCTTTAATCTGATTTAAAATACCTGTATTGTATCAGTTGGGACAAATGAATAAGAAAGAGAAAAAAAAATCAGATGGTTCATATAGGCATAAGGTTTGAATAATTGACATATTGAAATGAAAATATCTTTTATGAAGTTACCCAGGTATTTGTTTTATATTGTTGTGGTATTATTATATGCAATTGTATGATGTTGTATGCAATATTCCTGTAAAAGTGAACCCTACACTCACAGGTTTCAAGAAATACCATGTGAATCCCATTATTTCCCTACCTGTTCTCAGTTGCTTTGGAATACAGAATTATTGCAGGACACATTAATACAACCTATCAATTCTACGATTTCTATAAGAAAGTCAACACAGAGAAATTCTAAAAGTATAAAGTAATGATTCAGATGTAGCTATATGAAAACAACATATGAACTTATGTTGCTGGCTCAAAGGACCATTAGAAGAGTTCCAAGCATTTTGTAGTATATATTTGTAACACTTATCCTGCTCTTAGTTTCTCAATCACTCCTTTATTTCCTTCCTTTCATTTACTATGCTGCTCTGAGAGCACATAGACTGCAGATGTTCTCTGTTTCTAGGCTACATAGAATCATAGGGTTTGGAAGGACTTCCAGGATTCAATCCCATCCAGTTCAACCCCTTGTATTAATGCAGGAACCATCCTTGACCAATCCCTAATCATCCCCTTCTTGAACAATCCCAATGAAGGAGATTCCACACTTTTCCTGGAAATCTATTCCACTGCCTTACTGTTCCAACATCAAGGAAAATTTTCCTGAGACTTTAGCAAAGCAGATTTAGATAAGCTTTAAAACCATTGCTTTGTGTCCAGTCTTTCAAATATTTCAAGAATGCTATCACATGCCCCCTTAATTTCCTTTTTATCCAGGATAAAAATGCATAGGTCTCTCAGTTATCCCTCATATGGTTTGCCTACTTAACATTTTATCATTTTTGTCACTTGTCTCTGGATCCTTTTCAATTTTTCCATATCCATCTTAAACTATGGAAGCCAGAACTGCACCCAATACTCTAGAAGAGCTCTAACCTAGTCCTCACGTGAATTAACAGTAATAGCTACAGAGCAGTGATAAGTCTAACAGACTTATCTAACAGGGTCATATTTGTAATCCTGAATACAAACTGAAGAGGACTAAATCAAATGTTTGTTTGCATCTAGCTGCCCTCTGAGAAGTTAAGAGGAAGGGTGTCTGACACAAGTCAGAAGACACTTTGTCTTAGTAGAAATGCCATATGGTAATTAAAAACTGTCAAAACTCACAACTCTTATTTTCTGAGTTGCTGAAGAGGAATTGAGGTATGCTAATTTTAAGGAATTTATTTTCCAAAATAAAAGAGCTAAGATGCTTTCAAAGTTTCTTGCAAAAAAATACTAAGGCTAGGTACAGAAGTTACACATAAATCAGTTTAAGTGATCAGAAACAGTTTTAATCTTGTAACAGAACAGCTCAGTGCACATACACTAGTTTCAAAATGTCTGAAACTTGTTTAAGATAAATGTGGTTGAATGTAGTATCAGACCCAACTAATTTGGGTCCAAGCAGTTTATGAAACTTCTGTCCCAGACACCTTTCTGGTTTAAGTTAAATAGGAGTCCCCTAGCATCCCAGCATGTTTGGCAGCCCTGGGCTGGGCTGGGCTGAGCTGTGCTGTGCTGTCTGCCTGCTCCAGAGAGCAGGGCTGGCCCCACCCCTCTTCTTCCTAGCTGGAGCAGTGAGGGCTGGCTGACAAGATGGGGTGGAGGAGGGCAAGCCTGGCTGGGGATGCAGTCCAGTCTATGGGGGTGGGGGACTGCCCCCCACAGGCAAATCCTAGCTGGGGGCTGGGGCCAGGGAGAGGGGGTTAAACACCCCTTCCCCTGATCAAACTTACTGCTGGCTGTGCCTGTGGACTACAAATCCCAGAGGCACCTGGAAGCAAGAAGATGAAGTGATAAGCAGCTCTGCAGTGTCCTGCTGTTGTAATTCTGGACTGCAAATCCCAGAGACCTCAGGGGCAGCAGGAAGAGGAAGCAAACACACAGCCCATACTAGACATGCCAGAGAGCTGTGCTCTAGCACCCCCCAGCTTTTGGCATGAGCTACTGCAGGCACATGGCTACATTTCCTGAATGTTTGTTAACTTCTCTTTCAATGTAATCTCTGCAGTTTAGGCTAACCCACAAAAACTGAAACAATTAAGCCTCAGTGTTTTTGACTGTCTGTATTTAGCATAAATGAAAAGAAGATGGGTAAGATAACAATGGTGCATCATATGAGTAGTATTTTTTTTTATTATTATTATTTTTTTTTATAGAGTCAAACCTGTCCTACCAACCTAAAATCAGAGGAGCACCATTAGAAGTGCTTTAAAAAAATACTATGGTGCCTAATATCAGCTTTCAAAATCCCACATAAGTATAATTGGAACTGCTCTGTTCAAACTGTTTTCCTAATGTTTGCTTATTTTGCAAAAGTTTTTACATTAAAAAAAAACCCCTTTCATCAAAATAAAATCATTTGAATTTAAAAGACATGGGTTTCCCTTTTCCATCTATTTTATTACCTGCATTGGAATTCTGAAGTTTGGGTTCCTTTCACACTTTTTAAGTATGTATTATTTATTACTCTACAAGTCAGAAAATTAGAGTAACATGAATAAGTTAGTGTGTCAAAAGGATGAGTGAAACTATTTGTAATTTTGAAGCACAATATGGCACAAGAATAGTAAAGATACAGATATGTGCATGACTTTGTCACTGTACCTTTCCAAAAAAAGAAAGTTTTTAAAAGTTAAAGAATGGAAGGGGGGGGGGGGAAATGAACTAGGGAGAAAATACTAAATCTGAATTTATACAGTGACAAGAAAAAAGAAAGAGTAGACAAAGATGTAGAGAAAGAAGAAAAAATATATTTAAAAAAAATTTTCATTCAAACCCTGGAAAACAGAAGTCTCCTAGTTTCCCTTTTCCTTTTGTAAAAAAAAATGTGGTCTTTGTTTTTCAGCGGATCTCCTTCAAATCTCATGGGAGAGGCCTTTCAGTTGACTGGTCTCAAAGCAAAACTGAAATGGTTGAAATATTTCACATGTACTGGAACTTTTACAAGTAGAAATAGCTTTAGTTCTAATCACATCAAAGCATTATAGTGTTTTAGAAGATGTTTTCATCTTTGAAGGTATCAACACCTGTAAGCACAAAACTGTAGTTTACTGTTTCTCATTTTCCAGCTAGTCTCTTAAATTGCCACATTTCTCACCACTTCTTAAAAATATCAGGTATTCAGAATGGACAATCCTCTATGTTTATAAAGGACCTACCACAAAACATAACTTATATTCTCAGTATCAGCCAACATCATTATTTAGACAGACACTTCCAAAGCCAACTCCTGAAGGAGAACATAGACAAAATGTTTTAGGGCTTTGCATTTTACCATCCATCATTCGCTCATGTTATGTTATTTTCAAAAGCCCTTTGGACACTTTTCAAAACTAGCAGACTTAACTGCGACCTATAGCAGTTCTGTTAGAAACATAAATCCAATACAGGCAATTTGTTCTGTATATCACTCTCCAAATATTGAAACAAGTTATCAAAAACAATCAATATAATTACATAGCTTCTCTTAATTTATTGCTCCCTTTAGTCCTGTTAAAACTGGAACTTTTGCAGACAGCCACTGTCTACTATCTCAGAGATGCATTTGTACTTGCAAGTGTCCACATGTATGCCCACACACATACACTCACCCCCCCCCCCCCCAAGTTGTTTCAAATAATATTTTCTTAGCTGGAAAGAAACTTCTAAGGTTTATCTTGAGCCCTAACTTCAACTAATGAAGACCACAGCCCAGCATAAGAAGACCTGGATTATTAAGTACTTATTATTTAACAATTATTAACTTTCTTTGCTTAGATTAACACATTTTATATATGGAACTAGTTAAGGCTAATATCTAAATTTAAGACTTTTCAGTAAATACTGCTTAATGGGGTAGCTTAATGGCCTAGCTACTACAGCCCCAATCCAAAGTACTAATTGCACATTATCATTTAAGTCTGGGGCCATGAACCGGAATCCATGTTTACTGTTGGAAATTTGAGAAACAGCTACCAGTAAAAATCTTTCTGAGAGACTGCATGCATTCAGCCTGAAGTCAGGATATCTACCTTGCGCTCTTCACTTTTTTTAAATGGGGACCCCAAATTGGGAAGTGGGCAGGGGGCAAGAAGCCACTGTTCCTCTGCTCTTCTTCTATCACTAGGAGCAGAGCAAAGGACCAGTGAGCAAATCAGGCAGAGGAGATTGGAACAACAGGGCAATGCCCCCTCCCCACTTAGTCTCCACTCTGGGTACCAGGTGGAGCATTGCCCCATTTCTTCACTCCCCTCCTGCACCAGACCAGAAGAAGAATGTGCAAGCACTCATTCACTCCTAGGAAAGAAACTCTCTCACAGAGAGCTTGATACCTGGAAGATCTTTCCTTGGAAGGGGCATATTTTCCCTGGGTAAAATTAAATGAACACTTGTCACTTCTGTGAGGAGATCAGCGATTGCCCCAGTAAAGATCTTACTTGGAGATCCTCTAGTTCTACTAATCTGTCTTCCATTCTCTTTTTGTTTTTGATTCATATTGTTATTACAAGAAGAATTTTGATTTAAAACAATTAAACAGTATTTGTCACAGTATAAAACATTGTAACATACAATATTTCTCCACCCTTTTCTTGTGCAACCACCCCCCCCAAAATAAAAACCAAAGCAAAAACAAAACACTTAAAATCAGATTTGATATAAAAAGTCATGTCATGAACAAGTCGGTAGTTCAGAAAAAAATCTATGTCTTGTGTTAGATTATTATACACTGCTAAGGTATTTCAGTTGATATGTTCTATTTTTCTAATTTAATCTTAGTACAGCTCTGCATTTTGAGTTCCTCACAGTACACAAAGGATCAACTGGGGTCACTGAAGCTTGTGATAAATATCTAATAAGAAAAGGAACCAGGATAAATTATGCTGAGCAGGCTACTTATTTATCTCAGCTTCTGTCAACATTCATAATCCAAGGGCAGCTACAGTTTACTGTATTTTTAGGATACAAATAGTGTTGTCAGAAATAGCATGACTTTCATTCATTTTTATTTAACAAAATGAAGGCTATTTTGGCAATATTAAAAGAGCTCTTTCCAGCAAGATAGTTTAGTAAACATGCAAAATCTGATGAAGCTGGAGGAGCTTCAGTAGGTTTCTATTAAAAACAAATATATTTATGAATGTGCTCAAAACAAAAATAAATACAGTATTTTGAATAGGGTATAGATGGGTATTTGATATTTTAATGGACTATTAACATAACAGTATTTACAGTTCAGCTGTCCTGCAAGTCAAGTGTACATTTTTAAAGAGATACAGGGAAAAAGAAGTATTTTAAAACATAGTTTACTGCTCTAAAGTGACATACATCTTAAATGTTTTGCTGAGTTACTGCCACCTTGAAAAGCTTTAATGGGTATTACTTAAAAGTGAGAAGAAGGGAATATTTTAGCATAGGTCAAGAGTTCAAACTCCTGCTTTTACAGATACTGCTACGCTATCTATACCACATCAAGAGACCCTTATTAACTTAAACACATATAAGTAAGTGTATATCCCACATAAGGGAACATCAACTCATTGGATGCCTAAACACATGCTCCAGGGTGGTGGTTGTGGTGGGGGTGTTAATTAAGCAGCTCTTGGGAGACTCAGTTAATCAAGTCTGCTCCAACACATTCAAATCAGAATGTGTCAGAGCACGTGTAAAAGTGTCCAATCGGTTTAGATTTTAATTTGCAGTTGTGAGCAATTTAGTAATTAATCTAGTTGTGGCCTACAGAAGTCAAAAGTATTTATTTTAAATTCTTGAAACATCAACTTCTTCAGATACTAATTTGGATGTAGCATCCAACAGCACTATCAACATTAATGAGTTTAACCTCAGAAAGCATCCTACCAATGTAGGGACATGCTCTACATACAGAAGCAAAACAGAGTATAAATTCAAAATTTCCCCTTTCCAGACATGTTGGAGCTCCTGTCAACTTCTGTTGGAGATTGATTATATCCTTTCTGAGGTCCCTAACTTGACACAAGTTAAGCCTAATTTTCATTGTGTGACTTTCAGCAAGGTTGTCCTAAGATATTTGCCTAGCATTATACAGAAAGTCTGAAAATAATTAATCTTTATTCTAATCCTAGTCCAACACCATAACAACAAGGCCAACTCAATCTTCCTAGTTCTTTATATTTAGTACCCATGCTCTCTGCAAGTCTATTAATAACTTCTGACCTAGTAGGCTATACCCTACAAAAGCTCATGCCTGTGGGAATAAGACAATCTATAAAAGGCAACACCCTGCCCTGCCTGCATTCTTCCTAGATTACTAAATTAACTCCACTTGGAAAATAGTAGAATAACGTATTGTCACAGGGCAGTGATCTCTTGAACTGATGTAAAAGGGTGCACATGTCACCAGGGGCAGGCACTCTTCCAATACCTGAATATCTAGGGCTGGGAACAGTAGCAATTAAGTGTATTATCCATTTAATAGAAAGCAGTTAGAAAGGAGTGAAAGGAAAGAACTTCAGTACGATTAGCAGTGTGATCCTAGCAGGTGTAGTTATACCATGTACATGTAAACGTAGTGATCACAGTTGCAACCAAAATGCAGCAGTATGATTTTCATCAGGGACTGTACAAACCCTCTATAGATCCTGCTCAGGGCATGTCCACACATTCTTGGGACCCTACCTATGATCATGTCACTTAATTTGAGGTACATCTGCTCCCACTTGTGCAGAGGTTTGCTGGTGCCAGGATTACGATCTAATTAAAATCAGGGTGGGGTAGCAGGTCCACGAGAGGGTGGGTGGGGGGAGAGTGGGGAGTATAATCTTGGGCCTGGGGCTAGTAGCTGGGCTGGCACCCCAGGGCTACATTACAAATGCCTACACACATTTATTTGGTAGATCAAACTAATCTGCATTTTATCTAACTTTGTGCACCTCCTGAGGTGAACCAAGTTAGATCAGGCCAGCCATTTTTTGCCTAATCTATCTCCATGAACACATGTACAAACTGGCACTTAGATTGACCTAACTCTAATTAGGTCAATCTAAGTGTAATGTCTCCAAATACCCTTACATACTTAGTTTGTACTGCCTATGCTGAAGTTCATGAAGCCACATCTTGTTACCCAAAGTAGCCATATTAAAGTTAACATATATGTGCTGAACTTTTGTGTGAGCATACTCTTGAAGACTAGAGTAACCACTGGGACTATTATGAGGGAAGAGAAGAAAGCTAGAGGGAGGAAATGAAGAAAATGATATTCATAGGTTATTCTTACTAGGTGAAAAAACAAATAACAATTAACTTTGTAATGATAAATTAAAAGTGAAACATTTATTTCCCAAGAAATATTGTTGTTTATATACTGTTTACTTTTGCTTTATTTCAATGCATTGATGCAGATGGAAATATTTTGCCAGATGATGCAGTAAAATTATAGTTATTCACTTTCCTATGACTGACTTGCTGCATACTGACTGGGTGACATTTATCCCCACCCACTAACTGCAACACAAGAGATGAATATGAAACCATTTCACCTATCAGCTAATCAGATGACAACTAAGCCACAAAAAGAAGTTCTTAAAGGCATACATGCAGATATAACACCGAGTTGATGCAAGAGTTGTCTCCCTTCAAATGCTGGATTAAAAAAAAAAAAACCAACAAACTGATTGGCATCCCTTCATCTGCTAGAGATGGTGGATATTGCAGCCTATGGTGTAGACGGTTTGCAGTGTCTCATGTGACTGAATATTGCAATCTGATATTTGCATCAGTTGCAAGTGTATGTGTCACGATTGGGTGGTTCAGGAGCTGCTTGCTTCCTGTAGACTCTTTTCTCTTCAAGCTGTTGGAGCCAATTCCTGTTGTGGACTTTAATGGTCTGGTGGAGACGGTGACGCCACCGCTTGTTCCGATTTCTTGTCACGGTTTCCCAATGGTCAGGATGAATTGCACATGCCTTTATATCTCACTTGCACATGTCTCTGTAGTGAAGTCTGCAATGCCCTGTTGTTCTTAGCCACTCTGATAGTTCCCTGTATAGCATGTCCTTGGGTGTATGTCCATCTTCCAATCTGCTCAGATGGCCTAGCCAGTGCAGTCATCTCTGTTCGAGTAGGGCTGTCACACTTGGTAAATCTGCCCTTTGAAGAACCTCTATGTTGGTAACTTTATCTTGCCATTTGATGTTGAGTATGTGGCATAAACAGAGCAGGTAGAAGCTGTTTAACCTTTTCTCTGAATGTGCATAAGTTGTCCACATTTCCCCACTATACACAAGAGTGCTGAGTACACAAGCTTTGTACACTAGCATTTTGGTCTTGATTAAAATTCTGAGTTGTTCCATGCTCTTTTGGGTTGTCTGCGAAGGTGATGGCAGCCTTTTTGATACAAATGTTAATGTGATCACCAACCAATGAGAGGCTGGTGATCACAATGGAGCCTAGGTAGCAGAACTTTTGGACTACTTCTAGCTGGTTCTTATTAAGAGTGATTGATGGATCTTGTGGAATTGTCCTAGCACAGCTGTTTTCTTTATGCTGATGGTGAGAGCAAATGGCTGGCAAGCTCTTGAGAGGCAATCCATGAGTTCCTGTAGTAGGTCTATAAGGGTAGCATCATCAGCAAATAGAAGCTCCTTGGTAAGCGCCTTTCTAATTTTAAGTCATGACAGCTTGAAACAAAAAAGAAACCACAGGCATAAAGTTACCCAAGCTCAAGTCAATTAAATGGGAAAATTCCCCACCAGCTTCATTGATGAAACGTCCTAAAGACCATATTTTAAATAAGATATTGTATACCAAGAATTGGGTGGAAATTTTCAAGAGCTCACTCTTGAAAGTCTGACTCTAATTCTGAGTACTGAACATCTAGGCCAGTAAATAAAGGGAGCATATATATAATAAAAGAAAACTGCATCTAAATAGCCATTGTTAATGCCCACTGGCAGCTGCTAACATTCTTGAAAACACGATGCTGAGGTACAAGCAGCTATATTCTGAAAACCTATCACTAAATGAGTACCTGGTACCCATTTCTTTTTATACAGGATTATATTCTTCCCCCACACCAAACTGAAGTAACACAGTGACCACCATCATTTCATCTTCACTTCCGACCCACTGTTCCTGTAGAATCCCACTGCATCATTCAAGATTCCAGCATTTCTATCAAAGTAGCAAAATCACACTCTTCTGTTGCATCTCAGAACCATGGAAGAATGAATGCTCTACCCTATTACAGTCCACAATACTAATGCAAAAAGCTATCTGAGAAGCAGTATTTGTCTGATAATATCCTTTACTGGACTAACTATATAGCTGGGAGAGAGAAAGATGATAGACAAGCCTTCAGGCACAAAATGCCCTTCCCTTTTATCTGGGAAGGAAGCAGATACAGCTTAACACAGATACTGTTTATAATTCAACTATGTTTTTTGACACAAAGAAAAGCCAATTATTATTTTTTTTTAAGAATCTTAAAATTTATCAGGTGTCTATTTTAAAATTAATCAAAAAACCACTTAAGTTTTTTGCAGATAAACTTCAAATATTGTAGGGGCTGATGTGGCAACTGGTAAAAAAATCTCACTGGTTTTTAAAATAAATTAAGATAATGCCACTCCTAAAGATTAATTGCTTTTTAAGGGCAGGGTGGGAATTAAGCTTTAATTAAGTGATTATACACAGTTGCTTTTGTTTGTTAGTTTGTTTTTAACCTCATAGATTTCATTGGCTTTTAGGGGTCTTTGAAAAACTACACTTATGGATGGATTGTATACATTTAGTCTCTCTACTTGCTTTGGAGGTCTGCTGTCACCCCAAATCATTGTTTGCTTTTGTGACTTGAAATAATATCAAACATGAAACAGTATGCTCAATATAAGCCAAAAAATCAGTTATGGATTCCTTTTGAAGAGGTCACTGACAGTACTCTTACGAGGGGTTTATATAGAAGCAATTTCAGATTAGCACTTCATCACTAAAACTGAATACAAAAGATAACTTCAATAACAAATTTCTCCCATGGCCTGGAACCCAGGAAAACAGTACTGTAACTGCACTGTATTGTATCAAAACACAATGACTTAACACATTGCCTTTTACATTTTTCCTTATTCAACTTGTTTATTTTAAAATAATGTCCTTTGGTTTATGATGGTTACAAATAATTTCTAGCTTTCCTGCTAATTCACCTGTTGCTATAATGCAGAATGTGGAAGTCACCTTTCACTTTATATCTTTACCTATCACAGCTATGTTTTCATCACAGAGACTCAAAGGATGCTTTAAAATCTGTTTTCTCTCTCTTGCAAAAGCTACTCTCATTGGCAAAAAAGTACATTGCCTATCAGCATGATGAAGATTCCATAAAATGTAATTTAACAAACTGGACATCAGACTTCCAACAGGAAGAATGTATATCCCTGAGCCTGGGTATCGAGTAAAATCAGTAGTTCTCCAAGGTCAGGATGCAGGTTACAAAACAAAAGTGCATGGAAAAAACATTTGAGCATCAAGTATGTCTTAGGTTAAAAACAAATGAAATATCACCATCAGCAGAACTCTTATACAGCATTTTAAAGGATAAAAATGCAATTATCATCTTTTGATATGCAGTTGTTTTATTCCTCATTCCCCTTTCTCCCTCTCGCATCCACTCACCAAAAAAAAAAAAAAAGAGTCCTGCCTGGATGAAATCATAAATCACTTGTATAGTAACCTATTGAGCAGCTGCATTAAGATATTAACAGGATTTTACAGACACTCAAGCTCCACTTTCAGCATTTCAACATTCATTTTAGTAAAAGAGTTTTTTAAGGAAGAACACTGAAGCAATTGGATGGCATTCTATTAATGTCACACCATACAGACTGATGGGAGGTTCACCTTTTGTAAATACCATAGCCTCCACACTGAAGTTTGGATTTTGCAATGGTAGATGTTCCTGGCAGTGCAGTAAATAAATACAGTGGCAATTGCTAAATTGAGTACAATGTCATGAAAAGATTTTTTTTCCTCCCTATACAAATAGTCTAAAATCCTATTACATCTGTCTATAAATCTACATATATCTTAGGTTTTAGTTTCAGCTGTCATGTTATTGCCTGGACAACTTCATTTTATTCAAATTTATTCATTGCAAAAAAGTAAGGAGAACTGAAATCTTTGGTTTGTGGGACAGGATTGTATTTATTTTACAAGTTAATTCTGTGCTTATGAGAGATTGTGCTGCCTTCGCTCTGCACCATTTTCTGTTCACTCTGGAACGCTTGTTCTATTTCTAAGAAATTCCACCCATAGTTTTTTTTTCCTTTTTCACTTCTTCAATCACACACATTTGTCTATAACTAATTTATTTCCGTAAGAGTGTTGTCAGACCTTATGCCGTAGGCCAAACAAATGTTAAATCAGCTGAGTGTTGTTTAGCTTAGTTAAGCAGGCACATGGTAAGGTGAGAACCCTTCTATGACGGCTCCACACCTGTACAGCTGCGATTTGCCACTAGGGGCTTAGTAGAGGTGCCAGACTAGGAGCTAGGGAAAGGACAGGCTTGCTGCTCTTGCCTGGCAGAGCAAGCGGTGCATCCTCAAAGCACCTGGCAGCTGCGGTGCCTCCCATGGCCACTCAGACATGCTCTTCTCCCAGTGGGAGCGAAGTGATCCAGTTTGAGTCGGGGGATACCACCTCCCCCCCAACCCACTCAGACTGGCTGGCTCTGCTCCCTCTGGGAACAGAGCTGGCATGAGTGGTGATGGGAGGTACTACTACAGCCACCATGCATTCCAGGGATATGGTGTTTGCTCTGCCAGATGTCCTGGGGGAGAACAAGTTGCTGTGCCCAGCCCCACTGTGCCCCAGCATCACCATTCTCCTACTGCTTGTTGGGATGCTGGGGGAGGTCAGTGTGGGTGGAAAAGCTGTCAGTTTGGGTGGAGAGTGGCCACAAGTAAATGGAACAGGAGCAAAAGTAGGTGGATTAGAGGTAATCCTTCCCTGGAGTGGTGTAATGTTAAACTGAATAACAAGTGCTTTAAACCACTGAAAAGGTATTAAATCCAGAGGTTAAGAGCTCCGGGAGCCACCTAAAATTACCATGCAACAAGGCCCTAAGTCAACAGACTGGTACTCTTTTATGACAACATATTTCCAACTCCTCCACCTCCACCCCCCCCCCCCGACACACACACACACACACACACACACACACACACAGCAACTCTGAGTATGTGGTGTTTCAATTTCTGTAAGAAAAACTGCTCAGGTGATGCCGAGTGCCTGGAGTCCTATGCTTTCCATATGTATTTGCATTAGCTCCCCCTACTTGAACTACATGCCAAAGAATTTTCTTCCATGCCTACTACACTTCTGCAGCACTCTAAGAAGCCCTGCTTCCAGGTGCAGGATGCTCCTAGCTCCTGTTCTGCATGCACAGAACCCAGAAATGAGATGTTGAATCTGTTCTGACAGCACTCACAGCCCCTGCTTTCCAGCATAGGCATATCCAGGGTTTTATAAAAGGGGTGTATGTGGGAGCACTGACTTGATACTGCAGAGGTGGCTACATCTTGGCTTTCAGCTTCAGTCTCATGTAACCGGAGTAGGCAGACCACACTATGGGAGCAGAAGTTGAGGACTTTAAGTCCCCAAATCAGGTAAGAACCTCCCTGTGTACCTTTCTGCACCCCTTCACTTCCTGTCCATGATCAGAAGCATATCCCCTCCCCTGCCAACTGCTGCTGGTTCCTTCCTCTTGCCTGCTCCCCAGCTTGCAGAAAGACCCAGGGGGCACTGGGAAGTAAGAAGAAGCTCACCAGCTGCTTGTACCCCCAGCTAAGCTAGCCCCCCATGCAGGTCAGCTAAAGCAGGGCAGGTGTAGCTCTGAATCTCCCCATCCCCAGGGAGCTAGGAACAGTGGCAGTTAGGGGATGGGTAAGGGGAGGGGATATGCTGGGGATGGAAGAAGTATTAAAAAATAAATAAATAAATAAATAGAAGTCTCTGGCACTGCTTCTGGGGAGTGGCCCAAAAGGAGCGAGTTATGACCACAGCACTGCACCCTCTCTCGATCTATCCCTACTCTGATGCATATGACTGGCAGTGAGGGCCTCACTTAGAGTACTTTGACTACCTCATGGCTGGGGTAGGCATCTTCAGAATAGAAGTGCTGAAGAAGCAGTACTAAAGTGTCTTGCATAGCTTTAAATTTACCACTCTGCAGCTTCTTTCCAACCCTCCTGATTCTCTGGTTATTCTGATCTTTTATCCTCCACCCTCATGTGCAATTAATATAATTTTCAGGTGAGTCTTTTAGCCTCCTAATTTCCCAGAGAAATCAGTAAATTGGGCTGGCCATAGAATAATCCTGGTGCCAAAGCTGCCTTAACTAATTAAGAAAAAAAATAAAATAAATAAGAAAGTACTTCACTTTCTGAAGTGTCCTTAAGGTGCTTTAGTGTTGAGCTGGTATTTAACTAAAGCATTACTGATGACTTTAAATATTTAAATTCAACTGAGCAGTTAGGATGCTTTAGGAGCTTAACACCTAGGCATGAGCTGGCTGCTACTCACTCACTTAATCCCCCTTCTGGAAGCCCTTTAGCTAATGTTCTGCTTTAGTTTAAGATTTTAAGGAATCTGGTTTAGTTTAAATGCATGTACCCTCAAATAAAACGGGTTTATCTGAATTAATCCTAGTTACTTTTGTGGTCTTAAAGCATGGGGACTGTTCTAACAGGTGCCTTTGTAAAAATGGCACTGTGGGACTTCCATATTCAGGGGATTTCAATTATTTTTATGTCAAATTTGCAAAATTAATTGTCCTCAGATTATGCCCTCTCTTACACCTGTGCAACACTGTTATATTCACTGGAGTTGCACAAGGACATACTGCGAACAGAACTTCATTACAGTATTTTTGATGATTCAGGAAATAGAAATAAATTCATCTTCCTCTGCCTGAGCTGAGTTAGGTCTATAGAGCTGACAAGCACAGTAGCCAGTAGTAAAATTTAACTTTTCTTTCTACCAAGCAAATGGATGCAATAGAATATATGCAAAAAAAGCAATTATACTAGTAAGAAGGGGCTATTTTTTATATAATTACTTTTCAGAGAAGAACCACACATCAACTTGGTCTAAGATGGTTTAACTCAATTAAGCTGCTTTAACTCAGTTAAGCCCTTCATTCAATTGAGCCATTTTAAATCCTTCAATGGCATATAAATTGCTTTAAGAGGGTAATTAAACTTGAAGCACCATTTTTATTCTTGAAAACGAATATTTATGTTTGGCACCTTCCTTTTCAGGAGATCTGCTTCCCCCATGTAAACAGAAATATAGTGTAGCTGCCCACTTAACTGACAAAACTGTTTCTCATGCTTTTCTTTTTACTCCAAATAATTACACATAACCAATTCAGCTGTTGAAGTCAGCTGGATTCCTTTCTGGTTTGTGAATGATAAGATTATCTCTTTTAAAATCTGACCTCAAATTCTACAGTGCAAGTTCATTGATAACAATGCGCTGCCTTGTAACATTTTTGAAGACAGTAGCATTTTTGCAGGACAACTAAAGAGATATTTGACTAGATTTTTATGTGTGTGGTGAAAAATACTGCAGTTTTTTTATACAAAAAGGAGTAATCATCACACATTTTCACTCTAAGTGGCCAATTTAACTAAGCCACATACTAAGAGAGAATAAACATAAAGCATGTGTGAGAAAACTCAGCATGAAAATCTTGCTTGGAAAACAAAATGGCTACATGCCTCTGTGGATGAAGTCCTTTGAGACCCATCTCACTACAAAAGCCAAAACGCTATTAGAGCTAACTGTTACATACCACAACAAAGTGCAAGCCAAGAAATAACAGGGCTTTCTGTTCCCGGACTGTTTTGTAGCAATATCAATTAGATGCTTCATAATGTCACTTGTAAACTTGAACAGCTTTTAATTTAGAAATCCTGAAGGTGTAACAAATATGATTCTACAAGGCCATTTTAAACTTCCATTTTTCAGAGAAGAATAACAAATGAGCAGTGAACAGCGCCCTAAGAGCTGAAACGGCTTAGAAATCACTTAATTTTCTAGATTGACTTAGCATTATGGGAACCCAACATCTTTTGTTTGTTGGTTTTGAAATGTCAATACATGAAAAATTCTAAATATATTTTCTTCAAACTTGAAAGCTTTTTTTTCCCCCCAACAAGCAAGAGCTGTTCAAAGAAAGAAAGTACTGCAAGTTTTTGGACTGAACATAGGGAATATTTAATATGTTACAGAAACACTGAGGTAATTTAACTACAAATATTTAGGGTGCTTTATTAGGAAGAGTTCTCTGAGGATATCAACATGCATATGCATCAGGGCAAGGCTGCATTGTTGTGATTTTTAAAAGCTTCCCAAAAGCAAACCAAAGGCTCTTAATGAAATTTGGTTGTCGTGACAATAGGGGGAAGGTCAACGTGTGAGTCAGATACTGGCTTTTTTCTTTTTAAATTATATGTGGGGGGGGGGGGAGGGGAGAATAGCCACTCACCAGAAAATGCTAAAGTTTATTCCTTAGTGAGCTGAGCTAGTAAGCATATATGTAATGCACATAAGCTAGTAAACACACACACACACATATATATGAGATCAAGCTATTCCATTATAGTTCTTTTGTACTAATACAAACACATGTAGGGAGTAATTTGACAAACATGCAGAGACAGCCTTAACTTACTAGGGGAACGGCAGCTATATCATTATGAAGGGTGAGGATCTCTCTTGGTTTAAGTGTTCTGTGTTTAACTTGCTCATATTACCTTGCAAATTGGTGTGCCATCTGTTACAAATGTTAAGTCATTTGAACAAAGGGTTTCCATAATATAATCCACAAGACATACTTCTCCCCCCACCACCAAACCTGACTTTTTCTTCATGTTGAGTAATTGTAACATCATTATTTTGTTGCAGAGCTACCGAAACAGATCTGACCATGTTCCAAACAACTTCCACTGATCAACCTTTACCCTATCTCAGTAGTTTTCAATTTTTTTTTCATTTGCTCTGGAGCAGGCAGCCCTGCTGAGAGCTGCAAAGCATATGGCATACTGGGGAACTCTGGTCTAAGTTAAACCAGGAAGGGGTCTGGGACAGACTTTGCATAAACCGGTTTGACCCAAATCAGTTAAGTCTGATACTACATTCAACCAGGTTTATCTCAAACCAGTTTTAGCCATTTTCAAACTGGTTTATGTGCAGTGAACTTCTCTTCTGTTACAGGTTTAACCCAGTTTCCAATCACTTAAACCAGTGTATGTGTAATATCCGTCTCTAGCCCCAGTGTCCAAGGCAGTGCTGTCACATGGACAGCCTTGAGGAGCTAAGTGAACTTGCAAAGGTTCTCTCAGGGATATACTCCTGGCTCTGCAGCAGAAATCTTGCAAGCTCCAGATTAAGAGAAGCTCTGGACTCTCCATTCCTGGAAAGGGGTGGGGGCAGGGAAGGATCTCTAAATAGTTTTCCAAGCTGATCCCTGAGAGTTGGGGCAGCCAGCTGTTCTAGTCTGTTTTGCAATTGCCCCCCTCCCCCCTGCCAAATATTTCAATAAAAGGTTGGTTTTTTTTAAAACCCCAATTATTAGATAATCATTTCCAGGGGATATTTCAAAGTTCCTAGTTTTCATTCCTATAAAATCCCTTCTATGGGGGTCATAATTTCCTGTGCAAGAGAATATATGAGTTTCAAAAGACATAATTTTGACTTTAATAAAATTTCTTTGTGTCTTTCAGGCATAGCAGACTATTTCACTTGGGAACAGAAGATCCAAATGACCTTACACAAACACGCCTTTATAGCCAAGGGAAAAAAATAACACTGTGAACCAAATTCTCTCCTACTTCTTCCTTTTGTAACTGTTCAAATACTTGGGCTATTTTTTTCTCCTAAATTCACAAGGCACTGCATGGAAGGGAAGCAAAGCAAACATACTTAAGTGGCATCACAATTCTTTGTCAGATGGTATTCAACAGTCACTATATTATTGCTTCTACATATATTACTGACAATATCTCCCTCAAGCAAAATGTCAACATACCATCCTATGGAATACAGTAGAGATAATAATTAGCTGAATTGTTAGAGTACTAACTCAGGCCCATCTTACTCCCCCAGATTTCCCGTGTGACCTGAGGCAAGTCAATTTGAGTTCATTCCATAATGATATTGAACATTAATCAGTGTTGCAAAGCTTAATTTTAAGAGAAGCTTCCCAAGTCCTGGAATAGGATACAAAGCCCCAAAGTAGTTGCTTAGTGGTACAGACGTGTTACGATTACAACAAAGAATATTTTTTGGATTTTATTCTGTAGTAAAATGCTCTGTTAAGGGCCTTGTCACAGAACACTTAGCAAGGATTTTATTTAGATCATAGTAAGCATTACATGCCATACTGAAAACATGTGTTCTGAGCAGTCATATGGTAATGTTTACTGCAATTTCCAACATGGCCTCCAGCATGCTGATTGTCTGTCCCAGCCCCAGAGTCACGTCAGCATCTTGAACCAACTCCAGGATAGGGCAAATGTGGGGAGCTGGGGTCTTGAAGTGGCTCTGGTGACATCCCAGGGCTATCAATTGCTTGCATTATCTCCATGGCATGGTTGGACAACAGCAGAAAACATGCTATTTAATATGATCTGGAGATACTCCTGCAAAAAGTCTTAACTTTGCTATAATATGATCACACTCAGCAAGTGTTTTACTGCTTGACTGTACCGATATTTCCATTTTTCATGAAATTAACCAAAGTCCTAAGTGTAATGTGTGATGGCCCTGGTAAATCCCTCATCCTGGTTGCCCATATTAAGTGTTATAACAGCATCTGGCCACTAGGTAGCCAAGTGGAACCAATTTGCATTAAGAATGAAATTGGGTAGGGGATCAGACACCCAACTGGTACACTAGTGCAACTTCCACAGATGTATATACTCATCACTTTGTGAGCAGTAACTTTATTCTGGTGTGGAGAAACTAGCACTGGTGTTAGGCTGTGTGATATGTGACCATCCACTTTTAATTTAAGTAAATTAAAGTGAATGCATTTTCTACAATGAATATGTCATATTCTCACCCTAAAGTCTTCAGAATAGGATGCACAATGGTCAGCATACCAAGTGGGGAGCTGCTTAAATTAGTGAAAATTAATTTTAGAGAGAGGAGCATGCCTTATACTTTATTTCTTGGGGATTAGGGATTGTATTCCAGGCTGCAGGAAAGTGTCAGTATCAGATTAGGATTCACTGTCCAGGAATCCTTTCCAGTGAGTTCAGCAGCTAAGTCATCCCTTTCAAAATTAGAACTAGGATCTCTGTCTTCCTTTGCAGAAGCTGTGGCAGTGCCATGCTGTTACTCAACAGCTCAGCAATAAAGACACTCATATAGAATATAGCTGATCTGGGCTCTCTGCCTTTCTCAGCCTTTGGTGCTCTAAAAACCTATTTTCTATATCCTAATGGACTGCCCAAATCACGTCACTCTAAGGTTGTTCTGGATGAAAAAATAGGAGGGGTGGGGGAAGAGAAGGGAAGTGGGACAGATTGCTCTACCTGTCCTGCTGCAGGTAATTTCTTCTATAGGGTATGTATTCAAACACTCTCTAGGTTCATGCACTGGCAATAATTGATTCACTATTAGAATTACAATCAACAAAAATTATGGAAAAAACAAACAAACCAACCTCTTCTTCCCCCTCCCCCCACCACAAAAATCTTGCTTTTAGTTGACTGAACCAAGATGTTTAGGGTGATTGTCCCAGAATATAGGATTCAAAAGAGGTTGTTTTTTTTGCAAGTTTGAAGGGACAGGAAGAGTTCTTGCCATACAAAGTGACCTTGAAAGCTGCCAGCTCAACCATGCTGAATATATAAAGGTATAATTTTCCTTTACTTTTTCATCTGAGTGCCTTTTGGAGCATTTCACACCATAGTTTTCAGGAATCTGAAATGCTGAATGCTTTCTTGTTTTGTGCTTTTCTCAATTTTATCAGAAAAATATTGCAGACACTTTCAACATTTTTTTACAGAATGTCCCAGTGATCATGACTGTCACTGACTATACTGTTCTCAATACCATTAAAACAAATATATTTTTTAAAAGATAAAATTATCTTTGCATACTGAAACTAGTCTCTATACATTGTCCACTAGTACCTGGGATCCAAATTCTGATACCTTTACTCTCACTGAGAAGTACCTTACTCCTCAAACAGTCCCTCTTATTTCAAAGGAACTGCCTAAAGAATAGGACACTATCAATAGTAAAGACTATCAGAATTTGGCTCCGATTGTGTCCAAAATAAGCATCAGGAATGTAACAAGACACCTGTCATTGTGTTTCACAGTTAAAATTATTACATCCCACACTGCTAGTCCCCTCTCCCTCGCCCCTCCCAAATAGTTTTTGCTTGCCTATATACAATACCTTTCAAGGAAACTGCTGCTTATCACCATAAATATGTATTATGCTGGACTAAAATGTCTTTTAGCTTTTTCCAATGGCTGGAACTAATTAAAAAAGGGTATCAAACATTCACAATGCCTGGCCTTTAACATTTGATTGTTTGGTTTTTAATTCAATAACATTACACACCAATCTGTGGCATGCAAGGGATACAGTATTGCAGACACAAAGCAAACATCATTTAGCTTTCCAAGACCTTTGACCACAAAACCCCTTATGCATAGGGCATTCTACTTCTCCTGTAGGAAGCCTTACATGCAAGAAATTGCAGGACTGAAAACAGAGAAATCAGGTTTTTGTGACAAATAAATAATGAAGCCAGGATTACTACAGATCATATACAACTGACCCAACTCTGCACTTTTATATTCTTCCAGAATGCTGGCAAAACCTGAGAGCTTAATAAAATATACAATAATCCTATGGTATAATGATCAATACAATTTTTATGTAAATGTCCTGGAAATAAAGTTATTAAGCATGCCTTGGTTTCTTTCTGCTGTCCCAGTGCCATGAAAGAGAACATTCCAGCAGCCAATACTTTTTTTTTCCTTGATCAGTATGTTAACAGGGGGCATCTTCTAAAAAGTAAGTTACTTTGCAAAACTTTAGATCAACTCAAGTGCTTTACCTCTATAGAAAGGAATTCAAATAAACAATGCCTTAGCAGTAGGAAAGGGTGGACTTTAAGGTTTTCTCTGTACCATTTCCACGGTGTTCTCAGGCATGGCCTGGCTACCTATACAAAATCCATAATCAAAGCAATGAAGAGTATCCCTCCCACTCAAACCTCTCGCACTCCGGATGCAGTTCTCAAACACTAAAACAGGAAGCTTTGCTTAACTTTCAGGTACAGGTTTTGCAAACCAGGAGCAAGCAATGCTTCCTAAAGTGTCATGGAAGCAAGGACTTCCCATTCTTTCAAGACACTCTCTTACTTGTTACCCTACTTTTAAACATACATTGCTACATGTCTATAACTTATGTTGTTTTAAAGTTGTTGAAAGCAAAATGCCATCTTAGCTACTGGGTTTGCTTGCTACTTTTTACTTGCTTGCCCAGGATACTTGCTACTTTTTCATGGAACACCTGCATCAGAAAACCACATTAATTACTGTGCAGTATCAGCCACTTATTTTCTGTTTCTGGTTCCATGAAAACAATCCCTTTGGAAACCTAGTTAATAAAGAAGCTTTCACAAGTTTTTTCTCCCCAGTACATTAAATCATCTCTTTATGATTTTATGAGTGATAAATGAAAAGTTTTATTTTAGGTACTGTCAGGAGAGCAGTTATTTACTTTGTACGCAATGAGCAGTAAATTTTCAAATAGCAGTACATGTTGTCCATAACATGATTTAATTTGTTGAGCTTGCCCTCTACCTCTAATGAGACAAAAAGATGAAGGCATATATTTTTAGCCAGGGAACATATGACTAGACCTTTTACAGACCATGGGTTTACACTTAAGTCAGTGTCAGGGCTCCTTTTAACTTTAATAGCATAGAATTAGGCTCTAAATGAGCACATTCATGAGCACATATTCATTTTCTGCATATCACTGAATGTATTTTGTCACATACCTCATCTATATTTTGCTCCATGCCTTGTAACAACAGACTGATTCTTACCCCTTGCTTTCCCTCTGCATAGGCAAACAATGTTAGGGGACAGATGATGATTGACCTTTTGAAACTACCAAGAAACATTTCCTCTTTTGTTCCTACATATTAGGAAGGCATAATGCTGGTCTTTGAGCACCCTGAGCACAAGAAGTAAGTTTTAGCAAAGTCAGACAGAGGGCAGTGTGACATAGAATAAATCCTCATGGGCAGACAATGTCCAGGAGGTGTCACATCCCATAAGACACTTTGGGTGGAGCCAGCAGGAACTTCTGGATGGCAGAACAGGAATAGGCCCAATAGGTCCCTCACAACAGTAGTAGCAAAACCTGTTACCTCTTTACTGTAAATAGCTCTGTATACAAGTTCCTATACATAATTAAAAGGTGTTTCCATACCACAAGCCTCCTTTTGCATTATCACCACAGGCATATACATCTCTTAAACCAGGTGTTGTATTGTAGAAGCACTGCATCTCAGTGTAGTCCAGAGGTGGGCAAAACAGCAGATCTGGCCAGTGGCTGGACTCCATTTCCCAGCAGCCTCTGCCCACATTGCTGCAGCTGGTTTCCGTGGAGACAGGACCCATCAGTGCTGGCAAGGAGCTGCTCTAAGCTGGGTTGGGATCTTGCCTGGGGTATGTGGGCACAGGATCATAGCTCTGCCCTGGCTCCAGCCCATTCTGTCACTACTGCCAGATCCTAGACCTGGAGCAGCTCCCCACTCAGCTGTGTGCCCTGCCAGCACTTTTAGGACAGGTCTCCATGGCAACCCTGGCCCCACGCTGTCACAGCTCTGCCATTCTTGTGGTCTCCAAGGGAAGTGGTCAAAGCAATGCAGGCAGGGGCTACTGGAAAATGAAGTCCACTGCGGGTTTGATCCAGCTTGCATGCTGGACTTTGCCCAAACCTGGTGTAGTCCTCATAGTGTTACTGTGGGCTACATGCTGTTATACAGATAGCATGCCTCCCCTTGTACTGTGCCACCATGTGTGCTACCGCCACATTGGTCACCTGTACCTTATGTATTTGGGACTCAGATACTTAAGAAAACAGGATTTTTTTAGTGCACACTCATAGACATCAGTACCATCAGGCTCATTTTGCTAAAATGAAAACAAAAATCAAACCCTCTGAACTTAGACACAATTCTCTCTGAATGATCCAAAAATTTAATTCTTTGACTTAACAAACATGCCCTCAGTTTTACTTCATTTAATGAATTTATTATTTTCTTAATTACCAAGATTTAACATTTTCTTTTATTTGGATCGTTCTTTTTTCTTAAGTGAAAGGAGGTGGGGGAGAGGGGTAAATGCCTCCTACACAAGAAGATTCTATTTGGTGAATACAAATATAATTGCAATCCTTTGCTACCCTCCGGGCCTCAGTCAAGAATAATTTATTTCTCCTTCGTCACCAACATAGCTTTTCTGTCCTCAGAATTTTAACTGGATTGTGCATTCCAAAATGCGTAAAGATGAGCCACGAAAGCAGCCTTTGACACTTAATTCCAACCATGACATTTTAAAGTAAGGGATAACTAGACTACTGCAGCAGGAGCTCTTTTCTCATAAACTTTTCAGCAATTTGGATAACGGAAGGCAAGTCACCTCTCCAGTCTGTTATAAACACTCTACTTAATTCAGCTCTTTCTTTGAAGATAGATAGATAGATAGATAGATAGATAGATAGATAGATAGATAGATAGATAGAATTGGCCTGCTTTTGTAACTCCAAAATCAAGCTAGTTCAAAAGGGAAAAAATCATAACAAAAATTGAATAATATTTCTCCACACCATTTTGAATAAGTTTAGGCATAGCAGGCTTTAAGAATATTGCTCCTTTCTTTTTCTTTTTTTTTTTTTTAAACCCATTATTTTCTCATTTGTAACAGGGTAGTGTGAAACAAGAGGATTTGAACTTTTGCTCTTATTGAGCTGTGCATATTGTACTAAGTTACCAATTTAACACTCAGTAAACAAAAAAGAGATTTTAAATGCTTCTGGCTACTCTTCTGTCAGGAGCTGTGCTTGATTGGGAAAAATGATCCAACAAGGAGGACAGAGTTTTATAAAATAATCACCTCCTACAAGGAAAGGCTGTGTTAATTAAGGACGCAGCTGGGTCCTACTCATGTAGCACTAACCTTGATTACAACAAGTCTAGACTGGCTCTGGATGAAGGAAATTCAAAATGCTAGAAACATTCAGACCTTCTCATTTTTAACAGTTGTTTTGTTGTGTTTTAATCAGGTGGCAAGCAACCTGAGTCCCTGAGAATGAAGCTGCTTTTAGTTAGGTGGCTGAAAGCATATTTTAAGGGCTACATCCAAAAGGGGGCTTAGGTAAACTTCAGCTCACTAAGACCAAAACTCCAATCCAAGTCACCTGTGCTTAACAGCCGCATAATCCTGGAGATGCCTCCATTATTATGCTCTTTTCTGACCTAAGTGCTGTTCTCTTCTGCCTACATCATGATCTGGACAGTTAGGCACATTCCTACCTAAGTCCTACTTAGATCCAGAAGCCAGGTGGATCAGTGCCTAGCTGTATGAGGGACCAATCGGGACTCGGGAACCAGCAGCGGGAAGGAGAGGAGTCAGCACACGTGTGTCCCGCACGCACGTGTGCCCCTTTTACAAACTGACTGACCGGAGGCGGCGGCGGCGGCAGCAGCAGCAGAGGAATCGGCAGCGGGGGCAGCAGCAGCTGATCCCCCGAAGGTAAGTGGGGCGGAGGGACCCGGCACAGCTGAGCCGGATCCGGAGGGGAAGTCCCCCGGGTCCCATATAGCTGAGCCGGTAGGGAGCCGTGCTCCCGAGCCACGCGGCGCGAACAGAGAAAAAACCCGCCGGCGTTTGCGCAAGCGTTCGTGCTGGCGGGTGGGCAGGAAGGGCCAGGAGTGGGACTCCTGTAGGGGTAGGGCGTAGACACCGCACAGGTCTACAAACAGCAGCTTATAGAATGGTGTCTATGAGGAGTGCTGCTAGGGCCTCTGCCCAGGGGGACAAGGCTACCCGGGGCAGGTCTGAGGCCTCCACCCAGACTGAGCCCATGGGGGAGCTGATATTCCCCTACCTCCTGGCCTGTGGGGGATCCCCAGCAGGGCCAGGGGGGGCAGAGATTGGGGGCCCCCACACCTGTCCGGCAGGTGCCTGTCTTAGGGCTCTGGAGGCGCAGGTGAGGGAGCTCCGGGAGGAGGTTAGCAAGCTGAGGGGGATCAGGGAGGTGGAGGATGAAATTGACAGATATTTCCTTTCCCTGCAGGCCCAGGCACCCAAGGAAGAAGCAGCCCGGGGAATGCCCTCCACAGCAGAGTGGCAGATGGTCACAGCCAGGACCGGAGCAGCTCGCAGTGAACCGGTACCAGCTTCTCCAGTCCGACTGGTGAACAGGTACGAGGCCCTAGCGACCCTGCAGGAGATGGAAGGGGAGGAGGAAACCCTTGGGCAAGAAGAAACACCACGTTCTTCACACTCCAAACAGATCAAGAGATCCACGAGGACCCAGAGGAGTCGTCATAGGCGACTCCATCCTGAGAGGTATGGAAGGACCCATCTGTCGCCAGTACCCCTCGGCACAAGAGGTATGCTGCCTCCCTGGAGCAAAGATTCGGGATGTGACGGAGGTAATCCAGGCCAGGATCAAGCCCACCGATTACTACCCCATGGTCCTAGTCCATGTGGGTACTAATGATGCGGCCAGGAGAACCCCCGATCACCTGATGGCGGACTACAGTGCTCTGGGTGGCATGCTGAAGGAGTTCGGTGCACAGGTGGTTTTCTCTTCCATCCTACCAGTGACGGGACGAGGAAGACGGCAGGAGAACTGCATCAGAGAGACCAACTGGCGGCTTCGGCAGTGGTGTCTCGAGGCAGGCTTCGGATTCCTGGACAATGACCTGCACATCACGACGAGGGACATGCTCAGCTGGGATGGGCTTCACCTGTCCCCCAAAGGTAAGTGTGTGTTTTCTACTAGGTTGGCGGATCTCCTCTGGCGGGCTTTAAACTAGGCTCGTCGGGGGGAGGGGAGTACGAGGGCAGGGGAAGCTGTGGACCACCAAACCATGTGGCACCCACAAGGACAGCCCAGCCTGAAGAAGGAGAACATTGGGAACTTGAAAGCCATGGAGAGACCAGCACTACAGAACAGGTAAGAAACAAGAAGGTAAGAAACAATGGGCCCCTTGGGACTCAGAGCGGGGGGGCAGCAAAGGCACCAGTAGCAGGGCTCAAGTGCCTATATACTAATGCTAGGAGCATGGGGAACAAGCAGGATGAATTAGCGCTCCTGCTTGCACTAAACACCTATGACTTAGTGGGGCTAACAGAGACCTGGTGGGATTCATCCCATGACTGGGCGGTACATATTGAGGGCTATAGATTGTATAGAAAGGACAGGTTGGGGAAGAAAGGGGGGGGGTTGCACTTTATGTCAATGAGCAATATACATCAACCCTCATCAAGACAGAATCCAAGGTTGAGGAAGTAGAAGGATTGTGGGTTAGGCTACATGGGGGGCAAGGAGAAAGGGATTTGGTGGTAGGGGTCTGCTACAGACCCCCACACCAAGGGGAAGAAATAGATGCGGGGCTCCTGAGGCAACTCTCGGAGACCATAAAAGCTAAAGAGGCGGTAGTCATGGGGGACCTAAACTACCCAGACATCTGCTGGGAGACGCAGACAGCAAGGTCCCACCGCTCACGCAGGATTCTAACCTGTGTACAGGACCTCCACCTGACACAGGAGGTGCATGGTCCCACTAGGGGGAATGCCATACTGGATCTGGTATTGGCAACAGGAGATGACATGATAGGGGACCTCCAGATCGGTAGCCATTTGGGAGACAGTGATCACCTAATAATAGAATTCAACAGAAGACGGCGAGTGGGTAATGTAACTAGTAGGGTGAAAGTGCTAGACTTTAGGGAAGCTGATCTCAATGCACTCAGGCGATTAGTCAAGGAAGCACTGCAGAGTAGGAGTTTTGAAGGGATGGGAGCCCAAGAAGGGTGGCTGTGCCCAAAGGAAACGATCCTTCGGGCACAAAGCAAGACGATCCCCGAGCGAGGCAAAAAAGGGAAAGGGGCCAGGAGGCTTCCATGGCTGACCAGAGAAATCCAGGGCAGCCTAAGGGCCAAAGGGGAGCACATAAAAAGTGGAAACAGGGTGAGATCACTAAAGATGAATATACCTCCTCTGCTCGTGCTTGTAGGGAGGCAGTTAGGCAGGCCAAAGCTACCATGGAGCTGAGGATGGCAACCCAAGTAAAAGACAACAAGAAATAGTTTTTTAGATATATTGGGAGTAAAAGGAAGGCCCAGGGAGGAATAGGACCACTGGTAAACGGGTAGAAACAATTGGTGACAGATAGGGGGGACAAGGCTGAGCTCCTCAATGAGTTCTTTGCCTCAGTGTTCCTAAGTGAGGGGCACGACAAGTCTCTCACTGGGGTTGTAGAGAGGCAGCAGCAAGGCGCCAGACTTCCATACATAGATCCTGAGGTGGTGCAGAGTCATTTGGAAGAACTGGATGCCTTTAAATCGGCAGGCCCGGATGGGCTCCATCCGAGGGTGCTGAAGGCACTGGCCGACATCATTGCAGAGCCACTGGCAGGAATATTCGAACGCTCGTGGAGCACGGGCCAAGTCCCGGAGGACTGGAAAAGGGCTAACGTGGTCCCCATTTTCAAAAAGGGGAGGAAGGAGGACCCGGGCAACTATAGGCCAGTCAGTCTCACCTCCATCCTTGGTAAAGTCTTTGAAAAAATTATCAAGGCTCACATTTGTGAGAGCCCGGCAGGGCAAATTATGCTGAGGGGAAACCAGCACGGGTTTGTGGCGGGCAGATCGTGCCTGACCAATCTAGTCTCTTTCTATGACCAGGTTACGAAACACCTGGACACAGGAGGAGGGGTGGATGTCGTATACTTAGACTTCAGGAAGGCCTTCGATACGGTATCCCACCCCATACTGGTCAACAAGCTAAGAGGCTGTGATGTGGATGACTGCACAGTCCGGTGGGTGGCGAATTGGCTAGAGGGTCGCACCCAAAGAGTCGTGGTGGATGGGTCGGTCTCGACCTGGAAGGGTGTGGGCAGTGGGGTCCTGCAGGGCTCGGTCCTTGGACTGATACTCTTTAATGTCTTCATCAGCGACTTGGACGAGGGAGTGAAATGTACTCTGTCCAAGTTTGCAGATGACACAAAGCTATGGGGCGAAGTGGACACGCCGGAGGGCAGGGAACAGCTGCAGGCAGACCTGGATAGGTTGGACAAGTGGGCAGAAAACAACAGGATGCAGTTCAACAAGGAGAAATGCAAAGTGCTGCACCTAGGGAGGAAAAATGTCCAGCACACCTACAGCCCAGGGAATGACCTGCTGGATGGCACAGAGGTGGAAAGGGATCTTGGAGTCCTAGTGGACTCCAAGATGAACATGAGCCGGCGGTGTGACGAAG
Source organism: Alligator mississippiensis (assembly GCF_030867095.1). NCBI lineage: Eukaryota > Metazoa > Chordata > Crocodylia > Alligatoridae > Alligator > Alligator mississippiensis. Next base: position 312,419,193 of record NC_081824.1, read on the forward strand.
CCATCAGAAAAGCCAATGGCACTTTACCGTGCATCAGCAGATGCATGACGAATAGGTCCAGGGAGGTGATACTTCCCCTCTATAGGGCGCTGGTCAGACCGCAGTTGGAGTACTGCGTGCAATTCTGGGCGCCACACTTCAAGAAGGATGCGATAACCTGGAGAGGGTACAGAGAAGGGCAACTCGTATGGTCAAGGGCCTGCAGACCAAGCCCTACGAGGAGAGACTAGAGAAACTGGACCTTTTCAGCCTCCGCAAGAGAAGGTTGAGAGGCGGCCTTGTGGCTGCCTTTAAGTTCATCACGGGGGCACAGAAGGGAATTGGTGAGGATTTATTCACCAAGGCGCCCCCGGGGGTTACAAGAAACAATGGCCACAAGCTAGCAGAGAGCAGATTTAGATTGGACATTAGGAAGAACTTCTTCACAGTTCGAGTGGCCAAGGTCTGGAACGGGCTCCCAAGGGAGGTGGTGCTCTCCCCTACCCTGGGGGTCTTCAAGAGGAGGTTGGATATGCATCTAGCTGGGGTCATCTAGACCCAGCACTCTTTCCTGCTTCTGCAGGGGGTCGGACTCGATGATCTATTGAGGTCCCTTCCGACCCTAACATCTATGAATCTATGAATCCACAGAGCTTGCCTAGTGGACACAAACCATATAGACCTTGGCACAAAACACAGTTACATTAGGCACTACCATTCACAGATAGTGTCAGCAACACATCACAGAGCCTACCTCATCCTTTATATAATAGTGTAGAGGTTACAGTAAGTGGGAGAGTTGGATTTTAGGTGGTTCTCAAATTGGCATCTCCCACCTCCAGGAAATTCGCACTCTGCAATACAGTCTTGATTGACACCAATGAAGATTCCAAGACAAGGATGCAAGATGGCATGCTACATTTATAGGAAGGAGAGTACCTGAGCAAATACCCTTGATTAAGACCTATTGTTAAAGAAAGACACATAACACATGGATGGATTTAGGCAGAAGGCTATGACTTTATTACTCTAGCATACCACACATGGAAATGAATCCAGCTCCTAGATATATATTCCTCAGTCTACCTCAGTCTACCTAGGCAGACAAGGTTCCTTGGGTGAATTTGATATCTTTTATTAGACCAACCTAAACAGTCTACCTGCACATTCACTCCACTCTCTTGAATCTTCTTATCTTCTCCCCTAGGAGATGGGCAGAGGGCACTAAAGGAAGACTTAAATATGTACAGACCTCAATTTCGCCCTCTTTTCTTGACAAGAGGGTCCAGTAGCAAAATCCAGTCTCCCTTTTTGGGGGAACGGGCCCTTTTGTCCCATTATCCTCTGTAGATGCTGACTTCAAGTTGTAGTGAACTGAATATTCATATAAATTACTATAATTAATTTCTAAGCCCTGCTTCTATGTAATGCAAAAGTGGGAAAAGAAACACAAAAAAACCCAAACAAATAAAGAAAAATCCCCACAGGCTTCTGCCAGTTTGGCCCCTAAAAGAAAATGTTCCTTCTTATTCCAAAACAGCCAATCAGGCAGACCCATAGTATGGCCAGCCTAACTCTCCCGATTGTCTACCAATCCCATATTACACCTATAGAAAGAGAAGGCTGTTGATAAGGGAGACAATAGGGTCAAAAAAGTCTGGGCAGAAGCTTAAACCAGTGAGGTCTAGCCTGTGGGAGACCCTTTCTGAGATAAGGGTCCCTGCAAGTTCTTCTGCTTTTTCCATTATGGTTGTCAAATGTTTGAAAGTATGTCTTGTGTGTTGCATGTTACCAGAAAGTTCCTGAATTTCTTATTTTAGTACAGAAAAAATCTGAAGACACTTCATCTCCTTAGTTTTTGAGGAATAATAAACTTTTCCTCTGACAGTAAGTGAACAAAGAAGGTTATTAAATATCCATTATTTAACTGTTTCTCCCTTAAGTAGAACAAGATTGAGGGGCCAGAAAAGACAATAGCATCAAGTGCAAATGTATGCATAGCCATCTCCTGCAAACAAAACAATTACAAATGCATTTCATTTTTAAGGGGAAGAACTATTTAGAAAAGCACTCAACACTTGAATCCTATTTCAATAAAAGTGCTTATTACTGCAGCAGAATGAGGCAGCACAGAAGCATATACACAAATGCATGCACACCTATAAATATGTGTGTGCATATGTGTGTGCACGTGCGTACACATATGTATGTATGCATATGTGTGTGTATACATGTATACACATACACATGAGAGAGAGAGAGAAAGTTAAGGACAGTATGACATATATATATATATCAGATAGATAGATAGATCGATAGACAGATAGATAGATTTTTTCCTTTCTTTTGTAGCCTAGATCATGATGTAAGAAGGTTCAAGAGCCATTCTTCTTCTTAAAAAAAACCTTCAGATTTTATGCACGAGTGAAATTAAAAAATCTAGACAAGAGTTTGTTTACTTGTTTGTTGTTTAATTTTTTTATTTTAATCTTGAATAAAAAGGATTTGAGATGCATATTTCATTCTTTCAATATGGCTGGGGTAATGGTGCTCATGATGGGATTATCTAGTAACTACTAAGAAAGAGACATTGTTCTGTTTTTTCTCTGTTTAATAAAGGTCTATTTAATGACAGCCAATATGAGATTTAGAACTGTTGTAAATGGAGAAAAAATGAAAAGCATTGAACAGAGGATGTGTGGGTTTTTGTTTTAATACACTGGAGCCAATTCTCAGCATGGAGGCTGAAATGGTATTGCTTGTTCAACCACTGCCTAGATAGATACAGTGCTTCAGACCCAGTTAACTCCAGCAAAACAAAAACAATTATTTATTTGCCATGAGAGGTTTCTATGCATGTTTACTATTGAAATATAAAGAACAAAACACAGAACAAGCAGTGGCAAAAAAACAGACAAGAACCTTCCAGTATCCTCTCAGTTACAAGAGGCACAAACTTATGGAGGATGTCTTTGCCCTAAAATAGTTTTTTTATTAGGAAGAGGATTTTTTTCTAATTTGCATTTTTAATGTTATGAACACTATACACACGTCTGCCTTTCTTTTTTCTTTCCATATGTTATAGCCTATAAATAATTTTTGTCCATAAGGGAAAATAAGATTTTTTTAAAACTCTATTTGTTTACCTTGGATTTATAAAAATTGCAAATTATACAGTAAATTTTCAAAGGCAGACAAGATTTGGTTTTGTGACTGAGCCCATAAAACCCAATGATAGACATAAAATGGCACTTCCACATTAATATTAGGTAGATATTTAGCTATCAATTTGCAGTAATCAATAGTGGTAAATTTTGTGTACATGGAAGATTAGTCAGATGAATCTTGAGGGCAACTTTGAAGCCCATTCAAAGTATGGTGGCTGCCTACAAACTTGTTAGGGGAGATCAGCAGCAAATAGGAAGGGTCCTATTGCCCCCAGCAGCACCTGGGGTGATGAGGAACAATGGCCAGAAGTTACTGGAGAATAGGTTCAGGTTAGAGATTAGGAGGCACTATTTCACTGTCAGGGTACCTAGGATCTGGAACCAACTTTCTAGGGAAGTGGTCCTCGCTCCTACCTTGGGTAAATTAAAAAAGAGGTTGGATGAACACCTGTCTGGGGTCGTGTGATCCCTGTGTGTGCTCCAACCAGTGGCGGGGGGTTAGATTAGATGATCTATTCAAGTCCCTTCTGACCCCTAACTACTATGAAACTATGAAACTAAGTGCCTTCTTTTGCTCTTGATGTCTGCTCAAGTTTTCTACAGTACAAGATGCTCAAAATATAGCACAAAGTTCACACTTATTTCTGTCTGAGTACACTAATCTCTTAGCAAAGCCCTTTCACTCAGACTTTGTATAACAATATAAACTGTCACCCTATATTGTTAGAAATCTATTTCATTGTAATATAAAACTAATAAAATTGTTTATTTTAATGGTGGCATTATTTATATATTTGATTTATATTTGTGCTTTAGCTATCTTACTTGGCACTTGCTTATTAATAATGCTTGTCTGCATCTGCATTTCAATTGAAAGCAGTAATTTGCTGATCATGCCTGTCCTTTGCTGCATACATGGAATTTGAAGAATAAACAAAACAGTAGAAAACTCTGACAGACTGAGAGAAATGAATAGTATTCCACAACTGAATGGAAGAGTCCCTAAGTCAATGCACCTCTTTTTGTATGGTAGACAGAGCATGCAGCACATAACACAGGGGTTACTATAGAAGGTGTATAGACACAACACAGATAAATTAGGCCTGCCAAAATGTAAAGAGAGAGCAAAATGGAGGGGATTTCACCACACAGAAAAAAACACATATTTTTAGTTGGATTTCCTCTGAATTAAAAATCACAGAGATTCAGGGTGTGATTTCAAATAAGCATATTTCAATACAATACTACACAGAAAAAAAACCCTCAGACAAAAGAAAAAAACAGAAAAGAATGGCTAATTGAATCTGCTTCAGCACATGGGAGCTGCTCTCCTCTCTCTTTTCCTTGTAATCCACTGAAGCAGAATAATATCTAGCACACTGTACAGTCTTCCTTTTCTAGACTAGAAAAAATGTATACTACCTGACAGAGCACCAGTTTCCCTGGTGCCAAACTTCAATTTAATTATAAAGAGAGAAAGGATGCTAAAAAGACTGATGTGTCAGTAGCTATCAAGATCATTAAATCCAATCCCTATGAAAAAAATGTTGAGTCATTTTCAGAAGCCTGAAATTGAATGGCTCCCGGTCTTTATCAAACTCATTTGAATCAGTGCCCAGTCTAACTCTGGCTATCAATTACAGCAATCTGCTTGCATAAAAATTAGAGCTTCTGAAAAGTATTTGCACCTCTGGTGAAGAAAAAAGCTCTGGAGTTGTAACTTGTCAACTGACAGCCATTCATTGGCTCCAATTTCATCCCAGGCTTGAATGAACTTGTTAGTTTAAGAGATCCCAAATGCACAGCAGATTGATCTTTGGACTTAACTAATCTACATGGATCCTCCAAAATCCAAATAAAGAAATTAAAGTTTTATCCTGTTTCCAGACCTTCATGTTATCAACACATATTTGATGTGTTTAAGATCATGAACAATATAGATTCTGATCTTACTTGCATTGGTGTTATAACAGTATATGTTTATTAACCAAAGTTGCATCTCTCCTGTTTTATATGACCATATATGAGAAAACTATGTTTACAGCCAAAATAAAGAGCAGACATAAGAAAGCATAAGAAACCCATTTCATTGACAAAACTATGGTACATAGTGCCTTCTGCAGCAGCAATTCCAGCTCTGGTTGTTAACCTACACTCCAGCCTGTCCTGACCCACCTCACCCTAAGCCCAAAGGTCGGGGCATTGGAGACAAGAAGCTTCTTCCTGACAATGGTTTTTGCCTGGCCACCCTGGACTGTTTCCTAGCCCTCCCTCCCTGTGAGATTGAAAAGGCAAGGGCTCCACTGAGCTGGAAGCCAGGGAATTGTATTGGTGGAAAGGGGGCTGGGAGCATGGGGAGCCATGTGCTATAGGGCTAGGTTGGCCCTGCATGCTGCCACCATGTGTAGCTGAGGACTCAGGGATGAATGCAGGGAGCTGCACACTATGGGACTGGGCTGGGCTGAGCTGGGCTTGATCCACATACTTCCATCATGTGCAGCTCTGGGGACCCCCCCCCCCCACACACACACACCACCTTACCCCCGCACACATACCCTCCCATGCACCCCACACCCTGACATACCCACACCCCCCACACCCCCTACATCCAGCCCCATCTCACACAGCCACACCCTCCCCCATAACCCTCCCCCCACCCACACACCCCTGACATAGTATCATGTTAATCTCATAAAAACACAGGGAAAGGAGACAGAATAGTGCTACATAATTTTGACAGCAATAAACTCTTTCTATGGTGCATATGTACAGAGATGCACTTGATCAGCATCTCCATATAACTGATGGCTACAATTAAGAAAATTAACAATTTTACAGTCTTATAAGTAGCAGTAGCAATGTGTGTAATCATCCTCATTCACTGCTAAAGTATATCTAGAAGGCTGAATTACAAAGCTTTTTTTACAAAGCTCAAGGAGACTTGACATGAAAATTCTTGGTAAGACAGTAGCGCTAACATTTTGCAATTGGATATAGTTTGATAAATATGCAACAGCAATCTGTTTCAGCTCTTTGAAAAAATGTTCATAGGAGCTAGCTTCAGCAAAATTCTTATCACTTTTAACTTTTTTAACATTTCTCACTGATGAATATTGACTCTCAATATTATTATAATTATAAATTAATTATAATTTGGAGATAATAATCCTCCAAAACAGTTTTAAGTGCAAAGGCTGATTTAAGGGATGATAAACTCTTAATTTTCCAATTTAAAGCACAGCCCCAATTAGATGTCTGGATAATGTTCAAAATGAAAACATCATGGCCTGAAAATCATTTATTTCCTTGAAAATAAAATGAACATGGTATTGAGACAATTTGCCTACAACTGAACTGGCCTTTGGAACTATATACCTGCCAACTGTACCTACAACTGTCTCCTATGCCCCACTCAGTATAAATAGTTCTTTATCTGTCCCTGACACTTCCTTACTGTCCTTTGTTCATAGCATCTATGAAGCCAGGAGAACCTGTCAGTCATTGTATGACAGGTCTTTTGTCTCTCCTTCAACTTTTTGACTCTTTGTTTTTGTAAATCTAATTCTAGGACAGAGGAACAACAGTGCTTTCTGTTTGTTCATGCCACTGTGCCACCATATACCTCTGACTTGTAAATATGTTGGTACAAAGATATTGCTTTGGATTGTTTCCTTTACCATATTAGTATTATTTTAAGGAGCTTGTAAAATTAAAATTTATACTTTTGGGGACTATCTAACTGATGGTCCATAAGCTGTCAGCATGGGGCCTGCAGGTCCCTGCAGGTCCCTGTAGCCACCTTTCCCACTGCTGCCCAATGGAAGGAAGACCTGAGGTTATGGGGGAGATGGACAACATGATCAATGCTGACCACATTGCAGGTATATGGGGGAAAGGTGTGTTTACTTTCTGAATCAGACTATATATATTTATTTATAGTTGTATATATATTTATATATATCATCTGAGATTTCCCTTGACATGGACATTCCAAGTTTTGATCAGCCCTAGAATTCACCTCTAGGTGTGTCACTGGTGTGACAAATACAAGAACACCAAATACGGTTCTGAGGCCAGTTTTAAAGGGTACCAAATGCTTGGAAAGGATGTTAAAAGAGCCACATAAATTAATATAAGAAATAGGAAAAATCATGCAAGCTATAGCATAACACAACTGGGTTTAAAAGACAGATACATTAAAATAAGAAATAAGACACCTACTTGTAACTGTGATGATAAACTCTGGAGCAAAACCAGAAAAAAAAGATGGATTCTTCATTTCCTGTTGCCTCTAAATAAGGAATGGATACCCTTCTAGAATATATGTTGTATTATCCACATTTATAGGGAGTCAGATTATGACCTAATCCTTCTAATCTTAAACTTCTATGATACAGATACTGAATTTTAAGTAACAATAGGGAGCGAATAGGATTGACATAGACATTTGTAATGGTTTTTAATCAATGTTGTAATGCATTATTCAGTGAATTTACTTTGCTAACCTAGTAGCATGACTAGCAGGTGGCAACTCAGGTACACTGACTTGAAGGGGATTCAAAAGTAGCAGCTACCACACTGGTTGGCCTGGCAGCCACTACTGGCAACCCAGCTGCAGGTCCATGCTCCACTGCTGCCCAGGGTACAGAACTGCCCAGCTATATCCTTGTGCTAACCAACAAAAGACAAAGTATAGGTCCTGATTGTTCTCTCCCACAGTTTCATGCTCAGCAATTTTTATTTGCTTAATCTGAATAATGTTACGCCTCAGTTCTGTATTCTTGGGCAACCCTGGCACAGGATGCAGTCTGTCTGACTCACAAAGGACTCCCCCCTCCCTCCCCTCCTCTACCTAAACGAAACTGATTAAGATGCAGTGAGAGACGCACCTAAAACTCTCCAGATAAGGGTGATAAGAGTGAACAACTGCCCTCGGTCTCATCTGCATCTGAGATGGAACCAGATGACCCTTCATTTACATGAGAGATGGAAAACAGAAAGCCTGAAGCAGAGACTGCAGTGAATTCTGGGACCAGAGAAGCAGGAGAGCGCTGCATGATGGGGAATCTGTGCTTCCAATGTTAATTAACCCATGTTCACACACACCCAGCTCAGTATTTATCAGACCAGTTCTAATCTGGATTTGCTAAGGACTTTTCTCCCCCCAGACACACACACACAGCTCTAAGTTTAATAGGCATCTCGGGCCGTACATTCCCCGGTCCCAGGATGGGAGGCCTATTTAAACTTGATTGACTAAAACTCGGTTGCCGGGTTAGGGAATGCTGAGGCAAGAGACCGTGTCTGAGGGGGTACGGGCAACATTTGAACAATGGTTAAGGGTTCATCACAGCATCCAGCCTGCTGGAGCCCTAATCCCAGGTGTTGTCGTATCTTTCCAGAGATGACTGGTGGGAGTCCTCTCCACAAAAGGTTATGAGCACCCCAATAATTGCTTTAATTCTGTTAAAAGACTATAGTAAAATCTGGAAAAGTCATGCTAAGCTGAGGCTTGTGTACAACAAGTAAAAATCCAAAATCCTGATACTGCAAGCTATCTATTGTTCCTGAAGAAACCATGAGATATCCCATCAGGATATCTGCCATCCATAGGAATCTCAAGCTGGCTCCCAAGTATTTGGGTTACTCCCTAATCTTATGTGTTTCCTGATTATCAATCAGTTTCCTGAGATGGTCCAAACCAGATAACCCCTTGTCAATAGAAAAGACAATGATTTACACTACTGAGGGTGCTTCAAAGCAACTGAACTGAGGGTATAAAAATGTGTAAGTGTGTGTGCTTAAAAGGAAAAAAGAAAGAAGAAGAAGAAGCAGGAGGAAGGAGAAAGAAAGAAGAAGAAAAAAACTCCTGTGCTGACACCATCCCCTGTCGTTCTTGGGACGCTGGAAGAACAGATCGTCTCTCTCTTCAAGGATTGTGCTACGGACTGTGCCTATCAGCTTTGCAGCCTGGGTACCGTGGACTCGGTGAGATTCCCAGCGTTCATTCTTCTTTCTAGGCATAAACTTCTGAACTTGACCTGTATCAGTTAAGCTTGAGCTAAGTTTCCCCAAATACTTAGTGAAACCAGGGTAGTATTGTCATTGTTTGTGTTTGTTTTTCTTTTGCATGTCTATTACTACTAGTACTATTATATATTTCATATGCTTAGCAATAAATAACTTTTATAGGCAAACTGGAAGTAATTGGGTATATTTTTCCTTCTCTGATTCTTTTTCCTCCTGTGCTCTGCAGCAACGCTTCTTTTACCTATGCTAAAGATCCCTGTGAAGCCTAAATTATTGTGGGGTCTGCTCATCAAGAGGCCAAAGATTGGGACGTGCTGAGTTTGAAACACATAAGGGGATCAGCTTGTACAGGCTGATTGACCCAGTTTGACTCAGACGTGCCCTTATGAACTGAACGCTGGCCCATGAGGGTGTCAGCTGGACACCCAGCCGGATTCAGAGGGATTCTGTTTACCTGTGTGCTTGTGTTTGACTGCATTTTATTGTTGCTCTTATGAACTGATTCTTGGCATATGAGGGTGTCAGCCTGTCCATGCTGATCAGCCCGGCCAGATCAGGCGTGTCACGTTAATTTGTGTGTGTTTGTGTGTATGACTGATTTGGTGACTGGAGGAACCCAGTCCCATTGAGATTGAGTCCTGCAAGATAGCTCCACTGGGGGTGAGGGCTTGCAGAAGGGAGAAATACAGCTCCGTATAGTAACACAAGCAGCACATTGACAGAATCACTAAGACCCTAGAAACTATCCCTAATAAATGAGCACACCCCAAAGTAATGGGCAAATTTGGTAACAATAATTCCTGATTTACTATAGAACGAGTACCTAGAATTTGGAAGTCTGAAGTTCAAGTATCTGTTCCACCATTTTGAGGATAGTCATATTATAGGAATAATCATGTTTTCTCTTCTTTGAGAAGTATGGAAAGGATTAGTATTATAAGGACTGTAATGCTCTGAGATACTAAGATAAAATGGGCCACATAAGTATCATAGAATATCTTTTACAATAGCCAATTGCTGTTATTACCAAGTGTAAATTAGTATTAAAAGACTTCCTCTTCTCTTTCCTCACAATATTGCAGATGCTCTAACAAAACAAAATAAAACTCTTATGGTAGGGAACAGGTATATTTAACTTTATTATAGTACACAGAAGTTTTTTACGCTTCAGAGTCAGAAAAATCCAAAGGAAAACAGAAGATGCTTAGAAGTTATATTTTGAGTGTGTCCTTTCCTTTTTCCTTAACTATTTTTCTTTGTTAGACTAGTGAGTCAGGCCATTTGTGGTTTCAAACAAAACATTAACATTCTACACAGTTATTTTGGCTCTGTTTTTAAAAAAGGCTTGGCTTTACTGTTGGCATTATAGGGATATTTTTAACTTTACGTTAGGCTCACACTTCATTTTAAGTCTACAGATCTCAAGCTGAGACCTGTGAAATCTTGGTAATGGTAATTGTAATAAGATGGTATTCAAAGACATTCAGGGACATTCTCTGTAATGCTTGTGAAATGAAACAGTTCAGAAACTGCATTAAAAACTTAATAAAACATTTTACTGTATGCAGCAAATGTTATAACCATCTCTTAGCTATATTCAAAATGCCTCTCTTACATACAGCTGCATACAGTAAAATGTATTTGAAAAACTTTTGAAACAAGCTAGACCTGCAGAATTCTGTACCACTATGAGGTACTTAATTATTCATTTCAATATGTAAAAAGCTAGGTAGTTATGGAAATTATGAGCATAACATTTCAGCTGGCTAGAACTTTGCACATTAAAAAAGAATGCATTATTTTTTAAGGCTGGAAAAGATGTAAGATGCCCCATATAAATTTGCACAACTCTATTAGCAAATAGGCATCTCCTTTAAGAAATTTTGCTATAAAAAAATTCAATGAATATAGTATACTATTTCTATTTCTCCTTGGGAAATAGTAATTCTATTTTTTTCTGAATTATTTTATTTTTTTAAAAAATCAGAATTTCATTTACAAATACTTAAGCTCTTATTGTTATATTATTTCATGACATGCTAGTAACAGAGCACATTATGACATGGTATATTGTGTTATGTCATTACATAATACAATAGTTAAAATGACCTATTTTTTTTGTTTGTTTGTTAAAAGAAACAACAAGGGCAACTGCTACTTAAACCTTTTATCTTGTTTTCTAAATGAAATGATCTCCTCTTTGTCTAGCATTATGAATAAATCAGAGGGGCACATGCTTGAGACCCCTTTACTTTACACAGTGTCTGAGTGGTCCTTCAAGCTAACCCAGGCATAGTTTCTAATCCTGGCTCCTTGGATGTTGACACCAGTCCCTACAGTCCCTGCGCTCACTGTACCAGGGGGAGCTACCTTTTGGCTCAGGTCCTTGAGAGGGACTACTTTAACGGATTGAATGTACCCAAAGTCACATGCAGTAGAGCAGGTAGCTCTTCTTAAACAAAGCAGCACTTATTACTTAACCGTAGCATACAGACAGAGCCCTTGTGTCATACTGTTTAAGCTGCACCTCAGGCAGAGTTCCAGTGAGTTCAAAGTCCTGTCTTCTCCAGACCCCCTCTCCTCACCCTGCCTTTCTCTGCCCCACATTGTCTCAGGGGGTGGGCAGACAAAACACTTAGAACATCTTAAATATACTAAACCCCAAGAATCTTGATGTATAGGCCACTTTAGACCCATTTAAACTTCCTGGATCATTTCAAAACCACACTGTTAAAATAATGTACCATTTTGAGCCAGTCCTCCCTGAACCATTTCAGTTATGTGCAGACACCAGGCATTCTGGACACCTATACATGAGTAGCGAGGCTGCTCCAGTGCGCTCTAATTACAGCATGTTGGAACAGGCTTGATTAGTCGAGTCTGCTGGAGCATAGTAATTACTCTCCAGCTGTCTCCAGTGGCTCGTGTATCACCATCCTCAGGCTTAAAAATGGCAGCAGGGGTGTTTTAACTAAAGCTCATCAAACAAGCTTTAATTAAAGCAACCCTGCTGCCATTTTTAAGTGTGGGGATGCTAATACATGAGACACTCTGGATGCTATAATTAGACCAACAGAGTTCCTCCCTCCTCCCCTCCTGTTCCCAACTCCCTCCCAGAAGCATGTATATAAATGCTCTCTGTGCCTAGTATCTGGTCAATCATCCCAACTAAACTGTTCCTCACCCCCACAAACCAATGCAGGGCAGCAGGGCTGCTCTGGGATGCAACTGGGGCTCTACTTCCCAAATATCTGTTGCCTACAGAGATGATAGCCCACAAGGTTGGAAAATCAGAAATCCCCTGGATCAGTTTTGATTCCCTGACAGGGACCATGAGCTTATCTGAGGTTGGGGGTAACCAGTTTCTATGGGGAGAGGGTCTTTGTGACCTCCTGCTTGTGGTGGATTGGTGGTTGTGTCTATAACTCACAATTGCTGGGTTGTGGTGGAAGGAAACTGAGCCACTGCACAGTGGGCACTTAATAGAAGAGAATGGCTGTTGATTCCATGTTCACTGTGAAGCAAATTAGCACTTTAACTGTGAATAGTCTTGCAGCCAGCCCTGCCCTGCACACACATCTCTATACAACTGCTGGCAATGCAACATACTTGAGGGGTTTTCTAGGGAAAGTCTTTCTAAAACTGCAGTATGAGGTGGAGACTGTGGAAAATTCCAAAGCAACCACCCCCCCAGAATGAAAAGCAGAGACCCCAATCCCCTTCCCCTCCTCCTCCCCCCACACCTGATCACCCTCTGTTTGGGCACCACTGCACACAGTTCAGTAGTTTGCAAGAAAAACAGGTATGGGCTGCACTGGTGAGGCATGCTGGGAAACTAAGGCATGGACTGTAGGTTAGGTGGAGAGCAGTAGTGGCAACCCAGAAGCAGGGGACAAGAAACACGCTGTGACTTTTCAACCCCTGCTAGCTCCCCAGTTGAGCTGAGGACCCCACCACCCATGATGCATAGCAGGGAGGTGTCATTGACAAGGTGGCTTTCCAGGGCAGGTGTTGCAAAAAAGGAGGAGTACTTTGTGCATGGGCGAGGGGGAAAAAGGCAGAGCACCCAGGCCCCTAGGAGCTATGATCAGGGGGCCACATAGCCCCTCCAGCATCTGGGAACCCCTCCACTCCAAGGTCTTCCAGGGTCTTCCTTATCCACAGGAATCTTGGGGAAACTTTGCACAGTGACTCCTGAAAGGAAGATGATTTGAGTACTCTACCACCCCCTAGTGGCATTTTGGCAGTAATGTAATCCCGAAAAAATGAGGGCTGTACTTAAAACCCTTAGGAGTGTAAGGATGCACACTTCTGTCCCTGGACAATTATGAACCAGTTCCCAATCAGTGACATTTTTGGAATGGTTCAAGTGTTATGTCTGCCCACACCCCTAGGGAGTCTCTTTTACAAATAAGTCTTTCATATGAGTTTCTTTGATGTCCCTCCTGAGTGCGAGAGAGAGCAGGGAGTCTCCAGGTGCTGAGGCCTGAATTCAGTGGTGCTCCAGTATGCAGTCATATGTAAATTAGTCCATTGGGTACCATTCCCAGTTTCTGAGATAGTGCAGAGCCTCCACCTTCACTCTTAAGTCTAAATCAGGGCAATATTAACCAATTCATTTCCAGAGCATAACAGAGTACAAGGAAGTCAGGGAAACTGAGTTTTTGGTAAAAGAATATATTCAACCCAGAGATATTACTAAACAAAACCAAAGTGTGACATATGCGCTAATGAAATTGTTTGATACTTTTGACAATAGAATAAGATAATATACTAATTAGAGGAACAGCTATTTCTAATGCGCTGACAACCTTGTTCCAGTTTAACATGAATAGATTGAAAACATTTGCTCTACTAATTAATACAGTATTTCAGTACTACTGTATGGAATAAGTACATCCTTTTTTCAAAGTGCCAAAATGTCAAAACAAATTTCCATCAATCACTACCCACCAGTGTGACATTTTATTTCCTAGCTCCCTGACCTGGTGGGATCTGCATGCAGTAGCCTCTGGCTATCCAGCTTTATTGGCAAGCAGCTAAGATCACTCAACCCCTTTCAAATTGTTAAAATAGTTTGAGGAAGTAGAAGCAATGTCCTGAAGCAAACTCAATAGGGAAAAAAGGACCTCTTTAGGCAAAAGATTGAGAAATCCTTTTCAAAAAATGGAAAATTTCCCTCAATAGATTAGCACTTCTGAGCAGTTACCTTTTGGCTCTATCCACATGACCTAGCTCAGGGCTCCAATATCAAATACACTTGTCACATGACAGTTTACTACCTACTAAATTAAGCAATATCCTATAGTAAAGTTAATGATACAAAATAAGATTAAAAGACACTGGCTGAATTACTGACCACATTAACACCTCTGTCAATTCTGATCTTCTCTCCTTCCTGCAAAACAGTCTGGCTGTATAACTTTCAAAGAACTAGATTCAGGATGTTCACCAAGGCTAATTTATTTGCAGCACACACTGAATACATCAAATATTATATTTCAGTTGCAAAAGGGATCCACTAGAGACACACTACACCAATAAAAAATAGTTTTCCTGCTCCCAACTTTTTTGTTCTTACTTTACATTTTTTTACTTTAATTAAGTAGGTCATACACCATTTTTTTTTTATAACAAACTAGATAAAAGAAAAGAAAAGAAAATGAATTAATGTTTGCCACATGGGTTTTCACTGAGCTCACTCTGGGTTTTATAAATGCAACAGTAATATTGCCTTTTAACATATAGCCTTTTGCACTAATTCAATAAGTGGAATAAATGGTTTGCTTCTCTCTCTTGATTTTCACAGTTCTTAAGAAATAGAATTCCCCTTCTCACCAGCAGTTACTCCTAAAAATAGTGTGCCAAATTTGAAGATTGAAAAGATCCTAAATTAAAAGTAGCAAAGGCAAAGAAATTCACGGCAAGCATTATGGATTTTGAGTTGGCAAAATTCAAACTTAGAGAAGGATAGATTTGCAAGAAAGATAAAAAAGAGGGCAAACTCTTGAAAGAAGTAGCAAGAAGTAGTATGTTTCACTCAAAGATGAAGGGGGCATTGCTGACATAATTTTGTAATAAGGATATTAGAGAACCAGGTTTCAAAATACAATTCTAAGTGAATTCTACTGTACGTGTTAAAGCCACACTTTTATCCAGACCTATTGTGTGCTTCATTTTTCAATGCACTTGCTAAGAGGTAAGCATTATGTAAGGCTCTTAGGGCACTCCATAACTGCACTGAGGCATCATTTTTGTGCTATGGGTTGAAATATGTAAGTGCCATGCTTTTGAAATCAATGTTTTTTTTTTTGCTGAGTCTTTCAATTTGGGTTTGCATTTATTTTACTTCTGAGTATCTTTTCAAATGGAAACTTGAATAGTGAAGAAGATGAAGAAAAAGGTGAAGGAGAAGGAGAAGGAAAAGAGGAGGAAGAAGAAGAGGAAAAGGAAGAGGAAGACATTGTTTTCCTCCCTTTGTCTGAAAAGAACTTGCTTGTGTTTTTGCTGAAGCAATCTAAACACTTCTCTGACTTGCTGTGCATGGTGGAAATATGATCTGTGTATCTACTGGTGTGTTAAAGTAGCAGGGTGCAATCATTTTTCTTTTCTCCTTGACAATCTTACACCAGTTTTCTTTTATCTGTACAGCCTGGATCATATTCCTCCCAAGCCATTTCCATATACATACACAACAAAGTTGAAACTTATTTTTAAATCTCTCTAGATAGAAACTAGCCTGCTGACTCTACAACTGTGTGTGGCTGTATTTATGTGTATTTGTGTGTGTAAGAGAGAGAGAACACCACTGAGGTTGTGCAGCTGAGTATGTTACTTTCTCTCTTACGTGATAGGATATTTTATCAGGATATCTTCTTGCAGTTTAAACCCCCCCCCTCAATTATATACTTATTGTTTGCAAATATTTAATAAAAGTGTTGCTACAACAAATGAATTTTAATTATACTGCTTGATGAACAGATAAGAATTTTCTACCTGCTTTCCTACCTGCAAATTTGTGCTGTAAATGTGATTCCATTAGTATATACTAACACTAACGATCAAAAGTGAATATGATTTAAATGTATCTATCACTATGGAAACACTTCCATTTTAAGATATTTTGATTATATATAACACAGGCTCAGTAATATGTCTCAAATGAACAATTGTAGATAAATGTGCTGTTCAACTGAGTCAGTCCTACTTTCACTGCTGATCCATTTGGATATTTTCCAATAAATTACTTTTTCTACTGTTTGCTTTCCACTATTATTTTTCCTCTGTGGGAAAAAAAAATGTTCTCTTTGTCTATAAGCCTCAATAATTTCTTTATGAAATATTCATACATTGAGTCATAAATGTATATAACCTTACATCTCAGACATTTTCAGATAATATTAAGCCAGAAGGACAATTCATTTTTTTAACAATATAAATGCTCTACTGTTGAAAGATGAGTTAAAAAAAAAAGAATTAAAAAAGGAGGAATGGGCAAAGTAAGAGCAGCTAGTGTGATCTCAGTTTCATCTGCACACAAGTTTACAATTAGTAATAATCATGCTTCAGATTAACGTCATTTGCCCTTTACCCTGAAAGAAGGATTACTTCTGATAAAAGTGTTCCTGTGACTTCTAGAATGACTTCTCTTTCCAGTGTGGCATAGAGCCAGAAATGACAGTATCCCAATGATTAATTTCATCACACTCTAATTTAGAAATGACACTTTAATTGCAACCTATTCTCATAGCCATGCATTCCAGCTAATACTGCTATTTAAATTTCTCATACTCCATATTGCAGGGTGGATGTGTAACTGTATGGCTATTTATGGTTACAGAATCTCATCTGCATCCCCTGTTATCTTAATAGTACAGGCTTCTCCACAATCATGGCTTTCTTTTGGTGCAATCAAATTTTGTTCTTACCCTCCCACACTCTACAACTAGTCACATAATTTCAGTTTTACCTGTGCTGCTGCTACTAAATGGCATAGTCCAAACAGAATGCTTCTCAGTGACCAACTACTTATTCACATTTTGTACTACCAATAATTCATTTTTTTGCTTTTTTTTTTTTTTTTTTGCATTTTTGCTGATATACTTCAGTTCATGTGGAAATAATCCCAGAAGAATCCCCATTATTTAAATAAAACGTCTCTGTCTCTACCGTTTTCTCAGTCACACACTGAGATACAAGTTGTTCCTTGTCTAGAGAACCCCCCCCCACACACACAATAAGGATAATGGCACTCCTGCCAATAAGGATATGTGTACCCATTTACCATACATTATTTATTATCATTCAGCTTAATTTAAGCAGAATAAGCATGCATTCACTGGTGCTGAGAGTTGTGCCAGGAACCTAAGTCAATCAGAGTGGAAGGAAGGGCGGTGGAATCAGTGGAGCTAGCAGGTTCACAGGGGCCAGGGCAGAATGATTGGGTCCCCAGGGATCAGGGACTTACTTGTGGGGGCTAAAAGTAGCCTGATCAGGGTGAGGAGGTAAGAAAAGCCCTGGGGCTAGGATGAGCTGCTAGGCTTTCCGAACCCTAGTGCTGCACTCTGAGTAAGTACAGATGTTCATTAGATTGTCCTAACCCGTTCCCACTCTAACTTAGTTTATCACTTCAAGTGAAACAAGTTAAATTGGGCCAAGTATTTTTTGCATGATCTAACCTCCATGAATATCTATACAGATCAACCTAAAGCCAATATAACTATAATGTCTGCCTGTACCCTTAGTCTCTTTTCTTGTAGCCTAAATTTAACTTAACTTCCAGGAGGTATCATGATAACAGAAACTAGTGCAGCCATGATTTGCTTCTCAAGAACTTCATTGAATAAGGAAAGATATTTCTCCTCTACCTGTAATTTCTGAATTAGCAAAAATTACCCCTCCATGGTTCCTTGCCCATGCTCTATCAGGACAGTGGCTTCCTAGGTTTGTTAAAGAAAATGAGTCAATTCATAAATAAGTTGGTATATTAGAGTAGAAACTAAGTCACAGTAGGATATTAGCTATATGAAGGGTGTTCAAACCCTGGCCCATGGGCCAGATCTGGCCCCTAGTCCTGTGTCATCCAGTCCATGGCTCTCTGAAGCCTCATGGGTCATGATCAGGGATCCTGGTTTTCTCTGATTTAAAAAAAAATCCCCAATTTTCTGTTTAAAAAAGTAACTCCGAATTCACATTTTTCCACTATTAAAATGAAACGGCACGATAGATAGATAGATAGATAGATAGATAGATAGATAGATAGATAGATAGATAGATAGATAGACACCACTATATATTGATATATATCTATAGCTTTCATTTAAATCACAAAAAAATGTGGATTTGGGGTTAGTTTTTTTTAACCAAAAATTGGGGATTGTTTTAAATCAGAGAAAACCAGGATCCTAGATCATGATCTGGTATATTAGATTAGGTGCACAGGATGGCATGAGGCCCCATTCTGGCAGAGCCTCTGGAACCCAATCCTAGCTAATTGGGAGTAGTGCAGAGCCCCTGGAGTTCATTCTGGCTGGCTGGATGTGGCTCAGGGTCCCTGGACACACGGGGGGGGGGGAGGGGGCAATCTGATCTACAGACTGGTCACACAACATTCATATGGCCCACAGGGCCAAAACTGTCAGCACCACTGATCTATGCCCATATCTTTGGGGGGGGGGGGCGGGGAGGAGAGGGGTAGGGTTAGCACCAACTTCAACATCTACCCTTCTTAGGGATTCAACATAGTCCATGTTTAGAATTCATAACACATTTCTTTTTAAATAGGTATTACTTGGTTTAATCCCCACTAATATTTTTAGCAAGTATGTATGCATGCACTTGTATTGGGTAGAGTGCATGACTCTTGAAGGAAACCCCTACTACTGATGACTGAAGAAAAGAATACCATATATCAGTCAGAAAAAAAATGTTGATTCTGTTCATCTCCATATCCAGCTCCTTTTCTAACAATTCTGTTTCCATTAAAAATTGTTTTCCTTTTTGTTTTCTGTAGGAGATATTTTTTTTTAGCATTTTCTTGAAAAGCCTATGATAAGGTAGAAACGGTAATATTCCAGTTCCATTTTTTTCTGAAAGGAGTTATGACTACTCTCCCAAGTTTCTCTGATGTAGACATTTTACTTTTCTTCTTTCACTTTCCTCTTAATGTCAGAAGGAGGATGTACTCTTATCTCTCTTATTAATCATCTTTGACATTCACTTAGGAGCCTTATCCATTGCAATCTTTCTGTACTGTATTCTAAGTTGAATTCTCCTCCTCATACAAAGGAACACTGTGTCATTAATACTGTGATCCAGAGACAAAGTGTAGGTGCAATCTTTTGATTCTTCAAAGTTAATTACATAAAGGTCTTCATTATATTGTACCTGGTCCAGCCACAGTGCCCAAGCATGAAGAAATTACAACAAAACAACCTTTAATATAATGGACAGAAGAAGCCTTAACTTTGCAGTGAGTTGATAATGACTGATACTGTTGTTATGATGATGATCATCAGGCATTCCTCAAATTAATTACACAAAATTGCTATCACACTTTAAACCGCTCTTGCTCATAGCATTGCTTTTTCTAGCAATCAGGTAAACAGAGTAAACCAGCTGAGACCATAAACATTATCATGTATCATACACATGGCTGCTTAAAAGGTCTCATGATAGGAAACAGTTCCCATGAGACACCACTCAGGCAAGTGTTGGATGCAACCTAGACTATTTATCCTTTGAAAATGGTGAATGGCTCTGTGTAATAAAAATGTTCTTCAATCATGAAAGTAGTAGCATCTTACATTGTTACTTCCCGTATTAGGTTGCCCTACCTATGCAAATGTCACAAGTAATGTGAAATTATGATGGATCCTGAAGTCCAAAAAAAGTTAACAAAATAAAGGGGGCATCTAAGGCCATGGGCAGGCATTCATTTCTAGCTCTACAAATTTCTGTTAAATTATTAGGACTATAAAAATAGTTGGAGCATACATGTCTTGGCTGGAGAACAACATGGGTGAGCTCTCTACCCAGGGTCACTCTTATGCTTTGGGGAGCCCACTTATTTACAGCCTTATGTCTTCCCTGCTGGGGAAGGGGTAAAACTGTCAATAAGCAGTGGGGAGCTGCTGAAAAGCATCTGTAACAGACAGCCCCAAGAGGGTTCCAGCTCGCAGAGGCAGTTCTCTTCTTCAAGAACAGATTTTCTCCTACCACAGATGTAACACTGGGCTTAAATGAGTGTCAGAAGAAAATGAGGTATACCAAAGGTTTTATTTTGCCTATTTACAGTATCACTACAGAATATCCAGAAAGAGGGAAAATTGGTCAGTTGTCTATGAAATTCAAAGCATAAACTAATTCATGGCAATGGTACAGCAAGTTTTCTCATTAGCCTTCATTAGATCAAGCAAATATTGCAGATTGTAAAGATTCCTTTGATTTTCTTTACCAATTTATAAAAGAAGCTTTAAGGATAAAGATAATGCTGGAGTTTGAAAAGGCTTGGCTGCTTTAGATATCATTTTCTAATCAGTGGGAATTAGGATCCTAAATATCACTTTTTAAAATAGGACTTAGAATCTTAAGTCACTGATGTGCTTATCTTTCCCATGGTCTTTATACATTGTTTTGATACCCATTAACATTTTGAACATGTTTAACTTCACTGAAGTTGATAATGTCTTTTGGGTTTGAATGCCTTTCTAAAGAACATATAAAGTGATTAAAGTTTTATATAGGAGTTAAAGAGTTTGGGGGTGTTTATCTTATGTCTCAGTACCCATAAACACCATTCCACTTTTTAATCAAATAGTAAATAACTATAATATTTTGCAATGTAACAGATTTTATCCAACTTAACAGTATTTCTAGAGAGAAACTTACAAAAATACTCTCTAAGAACTTAAGCCTGCAGGCATAGGTGAGAGCACTGCTGAGAGTACCGTTCTTAATGTGCATTTATTTTAGAGCCTCTTAGAATGATTGGATCATAGAAAATTATGGTTGGAAGGAACTTCAGGAAGTCATCCCCAACTAGATCATTCCAACCAGGGCTTTGTCAAGCCAGGCCTTAAAAGCCTTAAAGGATGGAAATTATACCACCTCTTTACATAACCTGTTCCAGTGCTTTACCACCCTCCTAGTGAGAAAGTTTTTCCTAATATCCAACCTCCCTTGCTGCAACTTGAGACCATTGTTCCTTGTTCTGTCATCTGTCACCACTGAAAACAGTTTAGTTCCATTCTCTTTAGAACCACTGTTTAGGTAATTAAAGGCTGCTATCAAATCCCCTCTCAGCCTTCTCTTCTACAGACTAAATAAACCCAATTCCCTCAGTCTCTCCTTAGAAGTCATGTGCCCCAGCCCCTGAACCATTTTTGTTGCCCTCTACTGGACTCTTTCCAACTTATCCACATTCTTTCTATAGTGGGGGGCCCAAAACTGGACACAGTACTCCAGATGTTGTGTGGATATCTTTAAGAGTGTTATGTATAATTTGTTACATTGGCCCGGAGGGAACAGCAGATCAGTAGGCTAAGAAAGCTCTCTGAATAAACCAGCTTTATCATGTTATAGGTTTAACTCCTTGGTCTTTTGAGAATAAAACATGTTACCAGGAGTGGGTTGCAAAGAAAGACAGAAAAATAAAGTATCTCAGAATTCCAGAGGAGTTAAAGCTATCTAGCAATGCAGCAGAAAACTGGAAGAAATTTAACCAGAGCTTCACTGTATATATGAGGGCCAGTGGAACTACAGAGAACGAAGATCCACTCAAAGTTGTTATGTTTTTTTTAATATAGCAGTCCAGGAAGCTCTGCCTCTTTAGCTTACAACTATCAGAAGCAGAACAGAAAAGCTATGGCACAATAATAAAAAGTTTAAGGAATATTATATACCCAAACAAAATGAAACCTTTTAACAGTATAATTTCCACATGAGACAGTAGAGGAGTCTGTCAAAAACCACAGACTGCTGAACCAGACATGCAACTTTGGAGACCTAAAAGTGTTCATGATTAGAGACTAAATAGTATTAGGCATAAAGGATACAAGCCTCAGGAAAAAACTACTACAGGATCCTGAGCTTAATTTGTAAAAAGGAACTAGAATGTACAGAAAGGGCGGGATGCAACACACAAGAAATAGCAGGTGCATGATCTATGCCATGAGGAAAAGGAAGAATTCTTCATTGGCACAATGCAAGAAGTTTACCAAGGTAAAAAAGACACCGAGTACTTTAGCTTTTTCTTCATCATCTGTCACTAGGTTGCCTCCCCCATTCAGTAAGGAACCCACACTTTCCCTGAGTTTCCTCTTATTGATAACATACTTACAGAAACCCTTCTTGTTGCCCTTCATGTCCCCTGAAGCTGCAACTCCAATTGTGCTTTGGCCTTCCTGACTTAATCCCTACATGCCCAAGCAACGCTTTTATACTCCTCCCAAATTGTTTGTCCAAGCTTCCACTTCTTGCAAGTTTCCTTTTTGTGTTAAGCTCACCAAAGAGTTCTCTGCTAAGCCAAGCTGGTCATTTGCTCCATTTGCTATTCTTTCTGCAAATCAGGATGGTTTATTCCTGCGCTCTCAGTAAGGTTTCTTTAAAATACAACCAGCTCTCCTGGACTCCTTTCCCTCTCAAAATGGCCTCCCAGGGAATCCTGCCCATCAGCTCCCTGAGGAGTCAAAGTCTGCTTTTCTGAAGCCCAAGGTCTGCTGCTCTCCTTTATTTCTTTGGTCAGGATCCTGAGATTAATTATCTCATGGTCACTGCTGCCAACCTTGCTATCCACTTCTACATCCACCACCAATTCTTCTCTGTTTATGAGCAGCAGGTCAAGAAGAGTGTACTGTCAAGCTCAATGGGTAGTAATCAATGGCTCAATGTCTATTTGGCAGCTGGTATCAAGTGGAGTGCTGCAGGAGTCAGTCCAATATCTTCATTAATGAACTGGAAGATGGGATGTATTGTAGCAAGAATTGTTTCTCATCTGTATGATTTTAAAATTCTTAAATTGATCAAGAGTATGGTGGAAAAGTTTTTCTTCATTTAGGGCAGTGATGCTCAACCAGGGTGACACAGTAACCTGAGGTGCCCTGAGATCCTTTTAAGTGTGCTGTTGGGCACCACACAACATGAGCACTGTTAGGTGTATGAACATCTACAAATGATTCACAGAATAAATGTAGAGATTTCAAGTAGGAATACATAGCATCAGAAATGCTGTGGCCTGCTGTGATCTTTCTTACCCCTTTGTCAGAAGAATTGCTTTATTATTTTTCCATAGGCAAAGAAGTTAAAGCTAAGAGCTGGCATTTTCCTAGAAGTACCTACAGTCTAACAAGTGATGCCTTGAGTCCAAAGAGATTGAGGACCATTTTCTTAGAGATAAGTGAAATATTTTTACAAAAATATAGCCCCTTCTGCCAGACACAGGAGTTTAAAGCTCAGTTGACTCTTGTACTCCCAAGTGCATCCAACTGCTTGCCATCAAGACCGCTAAATATTCTTATCCATGTGATAAATTTCCAATGACAAAAACAAGAACAGATGCAGACATCAATCTAATGTTGCATTTTGAAGAAATATTCATTTCATGCTAATAATAAACATGCTTATTGAAGTAAAATGTAATGGCATAAAAGTCATAATGTGTGTAGCTAAATGTAAACATACACTTTGAAGAGCCTTTCTTGAGTGCATTCTTCAGCAAATTTCACTGTTTTCCTTGAGCAATTTACTCATTTAATATTTCTTTAGCCTTACTCTACCAGTTTCAATGTTAGCTGTTAAAGAGTCATATTGAACATGTGAAAAGTGATAATGAAAAAAAAAACCCCATTAATTTTGCCAAGCTTCCTCACTGTAAGATGGAAGACCTCTTTGGATGTCTGTTGTGAAGTCATTTTCTGCCTATTGAGCATTAACACAGTTACTACATTTCTCTGAATGCCAGTCAGTTGATGTAAAAGTTCTGAAAAGCAGAATCCACACTAAATCTGACAGAAGCAAAGAGTACCAGCGGTGAATCATTCCATGACTAATAAATCATAACCTTTCAGAAAACACTGGTTCATATCAGTTCTAAACAACAGACTCAGTTATTCACAACAACAAAGGCATCAAATTAACAGGACTAACTAATACAGCTTAAAAAATCCTTATGGTATAATGCACATTTAAAGAAAGAAAAAAAGAGAGGCTTGAGGAAGTTGAGGAAGGACTCTCTCATACTTTGCTCTCTACTTCTGGTTTTTATTAAAAAAAAAAAAATATTAGAACAACAAAGACAACTATAATATAACCTTTCCAAGAGAAAAAAGAAAGAAAAAAACAAATGCTGCTTCATATAAAAGTCTGTCTTGTTATGGACCTATCAAATTGTCATTAAACTATTGCAATGGGAGGTAATGTGAATAGAAAACATAACCCATCAGCATTATAGAAGGAATCCTTCTGGAATGTACTTATTTCATTAGAAAATAATTTTGAATATGAACATTGAATCTAAATATACAGCTTACACCAGAGATTCACATAAGGCATCAGACTGAATATACCCCATAACTCACTAACTGTATAATTTCTGATGTGTTCATAGATTCTTAATTTAACTCAAGTGTTGTCAGTTACTAAAATGGGATGTGTATTGCAGAAGTAGGCATCACTTTAGAAATATGCAGCAGTTTCAAAACTTAGTGACCCCTGGCATATTAAATCATGAACATTTTGATCTTTGATCCATTAAATAATAGAGCTTTTATGTAATGCTTTTGGGCAGTGTCTGCCAAAATCTATGCACAGTACAGCACAAGTTAAAGATTAGAAACAGAGAGGCTTTTAAAATATGACTCTCATTTATGAGTTATACTGATGCTTCACATGACAAACATTATCCAAAATGCAGCGTGCATTAAAAGTGTGGGTAACATCTTTACATTTTCTAAATACATACTGCTGGTAATTCAAGACCAGCATGAGGAGCTAATTGACAAGAAGATTGGGTATAACATAACATGTGCAAACATAGAAGCTACTACAAACATAGAGGTCATAAATATGGAATGGTGTTGGCTGAGAAGTAAGTTTCAGTCCTTTTAGTATCCCTAATGTAATTGCTTTTCTAAAAATATATATACATATGCAAATGAAATTCCATCACAACATTATTGCTCCACATGCTTACTAACTTACTTTAAATTTCAGAATCTTTTATAAAGGTTATATATTGGTATCTATGGAATTTGGCATCTATTGAAAGTTATGTGCAGACTGTCATCCCCTCCTCTTCCCATGCCCTATTACATAACATTGCTTCCATTTGCTTTGGTAACCCCATGCAAGGGCACCCAATGCTAATGTACTACTGGCACTGCTCCCAGATTCTCTTTTTTGAGGGAAATCTATACCACAGAGAGGGCTTTGAACAACAGGCAATGTGCACCCAGGTTGTATTTCTTTTTTCATTCATTTCAGAACTTCTGTCTGTCCTATTTGAAATCTACTTCTTTTTGTTCAGCAGTGTCAATAAAATTGTCACCTCCTTTCTCTATAGATGAAATATGTCCAAGACAAATCTCATTTGAAAAGGCATGTATAGACACAATCTTACCCAGAGTTTGTACAGTACATTTGCCTGAATGGTTCTGTTCTCTCTTCCCAGAAGAAAACTGATTTTATTCCAGGTCTTGATTCCTAAAAGTGGTGATGTTATAAACCTTGGAGTCATATTATTGGAAGGTACAGCTATAAATATTAAAATTATGACACATTGTCAATGCATTTATAGTGTTTTCTCTGTAATGTTAACGAATTAGGTTTCATGGTGTAAATTATTATATACCAGGAATACATTAAGACAATATTGGATGTTTTTATTAGGGAGCTCCATTTTGCAGATAAAAAATGAAACATAGGTAGATTTATTATATTAATACCCTAAGTAAATGAACCATTTTTATTGAATATAAAATGTGGTTCACTTGAAGCTATAAATATCATTACAAATAAAACAAGGGAACTCTACAAATTAAGTGGTTATCTAACAAATAGTTTAAGTCCTCTATAAGTGGTCCAGCATGTTGCCTCAAGCATTTCTACAAGCAACTTCAGTATGCTTATCTGTTGAAATGAGATTCTTCCAAACTCTAGGCAAACTTGGGGTATGAACACAAAACTTTACTCCAGACTTTTCTTGAATCTCTCCAAAAGAAAAGTTGCTGCTCTCCCAGGAGAAACCATGAATTTACAGATGTGAAGGAATTTTCTCCCAAAGGAAAATGGCTACTTCAGAAGAAAAATAACCCAGAAATAACCAAGGTTAAATCACTTCTGGGAAAGTGAACATCTATACAGACGCTCTTCTGAGAAGCCATAGCACTGTCTTCAGCATCCTGGAATACTTTGCTCCTGTCCTCCTTCACTCCTCACATTTCCCCACTTGGGAGACAGCATATTGCTGACTGCTCCAGCTGAGCAGGACATAGTACATTCATCCTTCACAATCCCACATTTTGCTTCAGAGAGAGACAGGCTGACAATGAGCAGTCTGGGTTAACCAAGCAGGGCTGTCTTGTGGACTCCTGCCATTATGTCTCCAGAAAGATTGAAGAAGTCAGCAAAGCATGCTGAGATGTGTGCACAGGGAGGCCCTGGCCATATAGCATCAGCACCGCAAGCCCTTTTCAGGGCTCAGTATTTGAATGTCTTTTTAGGCAACTCCTGGTAAATTTTTCTACCAGGAGAACATACCTGGAAGAATTCTCTCAGATTATATGAATGTGTGCCCTGTAGTCCCTACAGGGCCTAGAGGGACCCAGAGGCCTTCAAGCCTGTGTTTTAAGTTTTGTGCTTAGTATGAGTTTTGCGTAGCTGCAAATTTGACCATGGTAAATAGCATAAGCTATAGACATCTGCAGACACAACAACAAAACCCAACATATGATATATACTTGACCCTGACCTGTTCCTGGTGGAGAACAGGAAGTCTGCAAATACCCTATCTAGGTGATCATAATCAAAACAAGAAGTTGGCCAATCAAAATAATGAAATCTGGCTTGTGAAAGGGGGATCAGTTACAAAACTACTCCCAAGTAAGGATGAAAATCATTACCTAAGAATGGAAAATTTCAGTTAAGTTTAACTATATATGGCAAGAGTAGAGTAGACTAGAATATTACAACTGTAACTGCTCAAGAAGTTGTTTTGCTCTTGACTTAAAATTCTAACTGTTAAGGTTCAATAATCTTGCTTATAGTTAAGGGCAACCAGATCCTTAGCGTTATTTGGATGTAACAGAATGTAGTCTTATTTTAGAGGAAAAGTTATTCTCCAGTGTAAAATTAGTTTTGTGGAAGAAGTAAATTTACTCTGGAGAAAATCACTCTAGTGCACATGTATGTTCATTACCATTTTTGCTTTCACTTTGGAGCACCCATTTGCTTGATGTCAACTGGTCCCACTGCTGTGTAGAGGTCAGGGATATCAGGCATCCAGCTTGGAAGATCTGGTCCTGTGTCCAGTACTAACTACAATGTAAACTACAAAGAAAAATCTGTGGTCTACTTATCTGAATGAAACATATTATGTGCTCACACCCTTAGGTACTTATTGGGTGGTGCAAGATGCAAACAAAAGGGAATGGCAGAACTCTGGCCTTAACATACACATGGAAACATATCAGAATATGCTTATATTGTTTCAATATATATAATCACACGGCATTTAATTTCTTTTAAATTCCTGGTGCAATATTAACCTCCCCCCCCCCCCCAAATTTTTACCTATTGGAGGGGAAAGTGTATAATAAATGATGTGCATGGGATGGTATATCTGTTGTTCTTTTACTCCAAAGTACATATATTCTCTGTCTTTGGGCCAATAAAGGAGGATGGAGAAGTGAACATCATGCCCTGCCTTCTCCATCTTTCATCAGGTAGTAGAACTGCCAGATCATGCTGTAGCCTCATGAAAGCTGTTGCAGTAGCCAGGCTCTTTCTAGACAATGAGGAACACAAAGAGACATTATATTTCTCTGAAGAACAATGCCTCTCAGATCTCCTATTGTAGTTCTGCAGTTCTGCATTATTTCAACTTGAGCCAGCTTCTAAGAAGCACAATCTAGTTCTCAAGCACCCATAGGCTTGAAGATTTTGACACAAGTAATTTATTTTTACTACAAGTAATGGATTTATCTAATTCATAAAGGGAAAATTAGGTGAAAAAAATTTCTCAGAAAAGAATGTTCCACTCCAAGAAGCACTGCCCTATGCTGCCTGTAATCCAACCCACACCAGGGAAAAAATAATTGAATTTGGTTAAAGAAAAATTTTTGAACAGCTTGATTCATATTATGAACCTAGCATTTGGGGGTTTGCTTTCAGTTTTATCACGTGTGAAAGCAGACCTATGGCACACTATGCTTTATGAATATAAATTATTTCCATGTGAACAACTGTAAGTAGGAGAACTGCCCATGGAATATAGACATCTCTTTATAGAAAGTAGTAGATTTGCATTATTTCTTCTTGTTGCCTAATTCATGAAACAGTAAACTGCAATATTCTGGTTTTAGAGCTATTTTAAATCATAAAAGGAGAAGATATAAGATGACAAATGGGAAATCCTCTGCTTCTACACCTTAGGGTAGGAGAAAGGCCATGTCCACACAAGCATGGATGTTTGTTTTCCCAGGAACAAGAAGCAGCAGCACACCTTGTGTTGCTGCTATTTGTCCCAGGGGAAAGGCTGTGCCAAGAACCCTTTGGTGAGTGGTAGGTTACCCCAGGTGGGGTTTGGGAGGCTAGGGCCCTAAGGGGGGTTGGGGAGCAGCCTTACCTGAGGACCTACAGGCCTTGGGGACCTGCAGCTGTGGTGAGTCTGCTGCTTGGAGCCTGGCCAGCAGCTAGAGTGTGATTCTGGCCAGCCAGGCTCTGGTTTTGGGTAGCATGCTCTGCCCCCATGCGCACTGGCCTGCTTTTTTTTGTGTGTGTGATTTTTTGACCCCAGGATCTCCTGGGGCTAAAAAACCTACCAGCACTACTACCTTGCAACACAGAGAACACCTGAATGCGCAGTGTGGCACCGCCACATACCACATGGCTGTGCTCTGCCGGACACAGCCAAAAAGCAGTGGGGGAAAATACAGAAACAAAGATGGAAAATCCAGCATATCTTTGTTATCATGACAGAGAAAAAAGAAACAATATAAGAAAAGGAAGGGGGGAAGGAAGGAAGGGCTATATAGCATTTAGAAAACCAAGTACCAAGTGTACAGAAATGACTGTATATCGGAAAAATGTAAGGAAAAAAGACTACAGCCTTTCCCCCTGTTGAACAAATCAAGTGATAGGAGACAGAAAATGATGGGTGCTGTTTAAAGAAAGTTATAGTTGGGATCATACCTACTTAAGAATTAATTATGATATAGTTGATTTATATATTTGTAGGGAGAGTTGGAAAAGCTTTCCATTAACCCAGGCTAATGAGGGTACAGGATTGCTGCTCCAGTGGATTTCTCAGCCGTGATCTATAAAGCTAATATCCCTTTGTCCCCTGCCAAAATGCTGAAGTAGCCTGGTACTTTATGGGTCTATAAAACAGAAAGGTATGCAAAAGAATCAAACTAGTCTTAGAAGAAACTATGTGGATGTCAGAATGAGGATTCTGGAGGACTTAAACGGCATAGTATAGTCACAGACTCATAAAGCAAACACTTTGCTTTCATTCCACTGGACTGAGATAAAGAAGAATATTATTTATTGCCATTCTCTGGATGTCAGAGGCAGCCTTCTGTATATATTGTGGGGACACTTCATGATTAGCATTTGGCAAGAAAGTATGTTCATAGTTTCAGTTGAGTTCAGTGACATATAATTGATTCTGAAAATCTCACAAAGTATCTATCTGTATCTTTAGGTATCTAAAATCCTAAATATCCTTAAAATATGACTCTCCCTGACTACCAAGAAAACATCCCCAAACTCAGAGGTCTGGTCTTAGGAGCTATGTCAACTGGCTGCTTTGGAAAGTGTTAAATACAAAGGACACGTTTTCAGTTTTCCGGAATCTGTTAAAAAGGTCTTTATTCCTTGACTTGTCTGATCAATGATCCATTATTACACACTGTATCCTTTGTATCATACATCCACTCGATGTAGTTGTCACAGTTTTCCTTTCCTTTTTCATTGATTCTTTTCCCCTCGCTTTCTATTTTTTCCTACTATTTTCTTTCATTTTTTTCTTTCCCCAAATTTGCATCTCTCTATTGTTAGATCAGCTGTGTAATTTTATATACAACTAAAATACAGAAATCTACCCACGCTTTTAATTTCATATATTACATGTGTGTGGTGAAGGAAGTGGCAGTATGAAAAATACTTGAAACACTATGTTATCAAAAAAATCTTTCACTATGAGAGAAATAAAAGCTCAGTTTGTACTGATTAGAAAAAACAAACAAACCTTGAAATGACACAGCAACGTCTTTAATGCATTTTGCACACATTATTTATAGAAATACAGATGAGATATTTGTTAAGATGTATATATCCTTTATGTTTGTTAAACAGATGACCACTTGGACCATATAAAAGGCTTTTTGAATGTGCTAATGCAATGCTGTCTCAGTATCCTAAAACAATACAATATCTAATGATTTATGGGCCAAAAAAGCTTGAAGAACTTCCACAGAATACTGAAAGAAAAAAAAATTGTAAGAAAGAAGCTTGACAATGATGTATCAGTCAAGGCATATTTTTCTGGTAGACAAGGTACAACCATTTTTCTTGTAAATAGGAATTTCATCATATCTCTGGTCAACTTAGTGATATCACCCTAACCTTGATAAAAAAATGTACAACATCCCTGAAGAACAAGCACAGCACACTAAATCAAGGTTTCTTCATGGACACAGACATATACTGTAAAGATGTGAAATATTGTTTGAGCAGTATTTTCCTGTTTTGTTGTTTTCCTCTCTGTGGTTACATGAAACAGAATAATCTTGAGATTATATATATCTCAAGATTATGCACATTGCAACTATAATATATTTAGTTGTAATGTATGTTTTAGGAACCCAGTATTAGAAAAATTAAAGTTTTATCTGAAACATTTTCTGCATAAGAAATTAAACAGAATTAGATTTTAGTTACGAGCTACCACTAGTTTAAGTATATTAAAACATATTTCTTTGGAGTTTTGCTGAATTATAATTGTGTTTATAAATCATAAAACAGCCCAGATGTCCAGTTCATATATATAAGCTTAATTGATATTCTGGCCCAATTATTTGGGTAAAGACAGTTTTCATCCTAATAAAGCAGCTTTCAGAGAATTCCATATATTCAGTTTTAATCAGTTCTACTTTTCTTAATTGAGATTGAATCTTTTTGAAGATTCTAAAGTGCTTCAGTGGATGAAGAATAGAGACCATCTATCTTTTGTGTTAAATTTTAGGGCTGTGTGGAATTTCACTGGCTGTTTCATTTTGATGCTGTTTCGAATCATTTCAAGCTCGAAACAGTGAATTCGAAATGAAACAGAGGGCTTCAGGACAGCTTTGAAACTAAACAAAGGCAGTCAAGACATTTTGAAAGTTTCAAAACATTTCAAGTTTTGAAGCTGAAGCTGGGCTTGCTTGCAGGGAGACAGAAAGTAAGGAGAGGGAGGAAGAAGACACGGGAAGGACTGCTCTCATATTGACTGTGTAGTTGGCCAGTGACTGTGATCCTTCCCTGAGGTCCCTTCCAATCCCAGTGCTCTGGGGCAGGGATGGAAAAAACAGCATAAAAAAGCAGTATTGTTTGAACTGGGCTACTTTCTGCCTTGGGGTGAGTTATTGAATTGTCTTCCAGCAGCTCAGCAGCATCACACAACAAAGGCTACCATTCATTTCCTACTTGCTAACCTAGCAAATGGGATTCATCAATACCTTTTGCTTTTTATACTCTTTTATTTATTATATTAATTGATTCCTTTCAATGTATTCTTCCCCCAAAATCCTATTTTTGTTTTTGTTAGTTTATTTTGATTCTTTTCAAATCTGTGCTTTCTTTCATAGTGTGCATTCCATTCACTGTGCAGGAAAGCACAGCATAATTATATTGCATATTATAATATAGAATTTATATAGGAACACATACATAAATAAAATTAAAATATATACATGTATTACATAAATACATACATTACTTAAATACACATACATATTGAAATATCTACATATACTGTATTACATAAATTAGATAACATTACAGAAGAAGAGACAGATTTTCCAGCAAACCAAGGCAAAAACAAGACACTATGAAACATACCATGAAGCATGCTGGAAGGGCAGCTGGCACGCCTTCAGGGAGGGGGAGAAGAGGGGGTCGAGGGAGATCTGTAAGTCCCCCTGCCCCCAAACTGAGACACAGCCTCTTTCCTACAACAAGCAGGCAGGAGGCTTCCACTAGTACAAGCAGCAAGGAGAGGGGAGCAGTGCCAGTGCCAGTGCCAATGCCAGTGCCACTGCCTGTGCCTGAATCTGCATCCCCTACAAGAGCACCAGCCATCACCCCCGCCACTACCACAATGACAACAAGCAGCAACACCAGCATGACAGTCTCCTCCACCCCCATTTCACTACAGCATGATATCTTTTCTACAAAACGAGGCTGGTCAAAATGTTTCGAAAGTTGAAATATTTCGATTGGCTGGGGATAGGAAGTCAGTCTAGCTGGTGTAGCGCATTGGAATTCTGACATACTATAACCTGCCAGACATCTGACTCTCAAGGTACCTCTCCACTTTTACCTGTGCTACTACATCCCCCTTCCCCCTCCCCACCCCATCCTGTCCCTCACCCCCTGATACATTGCACCGAGGGTGGGGGGCAGCCCAGCTAGGCTTCTTCCCGGTCCCCCATGCTACATCACCCCTGGTGTGATGTAGCATGGGGGACCGGGAAGCAGCCCAGGTGGGCTGCCTCCTGCCCCCGGTGCAATGTAGCAGAGGGGACTGGGAGCAGCTCAGCTGGGCTGCCTTCCACCCCCAGTGTAATGTAGCACTGAGGATGGAAAGTCAGCCCAGCTGGACTGACTTCCCATCCCCAGGAAAACATGAAACAATGTTGAAACAGCCTTTCTGTTTCAATGGAACAGCTGTTTCGACTTGAAATGAAATTCGATATGAAACACTGTTCCGTCAAACAGTCGAAACTCAGGGTGAAGCAGAACGGTGCCGTTTCACACACCCCTAGTGTCTATCTTCAAGAAACGGAGGAAAGTAGATCCGGGGAACTACAGGATCTATCCCGAGGAAGATCTTGGAAAAAGTTATCAAAGAGGCCATTCTTGGCAAACTGTCTGATGGCAACATCCTGAGGGATAGCCAGCATGGGTTTATTGTGAGTAGGTCTTGCCTGACCAATCTCATCTCCTTCTATGACCAGTTGACATGTCACCTGGACAAGGGAGAAGAGAGTGATGTCATATATCTTGATTTAAAAAAAGCCTTTGATCTGGTGTCCCATGATCATCTCATGGAAAGATTAGCCAACTGCGGCCTCAGCTACATCACAGTCCAATGGCTGGGGAATTGGCTCTGAGGTCGGACCCAGAGAGTGGTAGTCGATGGAAGTAAATCATCGTGGTGTGCCATGACCAGTGGGGTCACCCAAGGCTCTGTCCTTGGGACTATACTCTTTAACATGTTTATTAATGGTGTGGACATTGATATTAGAAGCAGACAGGCCAAGTTCACCGATGATACCAAACTTTGGGGTAAAGCGTCAGGATGCGTCCTAAACCTTAGGACAGGATGGTGATCCAGGCCAACCTAGACAGGCTCAGAAAATGGGTAGACAAAAACCAGATGGCGTTCAACACCAAAAAATGCAAGGTACTTCACCTTGGGGAAAAAAAATCTGCAGCATGCTTTTAGGCTTGGCTGTGCTACGCTTCCTAGCACCATGGCTGAAAGGGACTTGGGGGTCATGATTGACCACAACATGAATATGAGCCACCAATGCGATGTCACAGCTGGTAAAGCAAGCAAAACTCTGGCTTGCATCCTTAGATGTTTCTCAAGCAAATCCCAGGATGTTATTCTCCCACTGTACTTGGGCTTGGTGAGGCCACAGCTGGAGTACTGCATCAAATTCTGGGCTCCACAATTTAAAAAGGATGTGGAGAAGCTTGAGAGAGTCCAGAGGGGAGCCATGCACATGATCAGAGGGCAGGAGAACAGGCCATATAATGAGAGGCTGAGAGCCATGGGTCTCTTCAGCCTGGAAAAGCACAGGCTCAGGGGGAACTTGGTAGCTGCCTATAAGTATATAACGGGTGTACATCAGTATTTGGGGGAACACCTGTTCACCAGAGTGACCCAAGGGGTAACAAGGTCAAATGGTCACAAATTCCTCCAGGACTCCTTTAAGAGACATTTGGACATTTACCTTGCTGAGATCTTTTGAACCCAGTTGGCTTCCTGCCCCTGGGGAAGGGGGCT
This sequence comes from Alligator mississippiensis, assembly GCF_030867095.1. Taxonomy (NCBI): domain Eukaryota; kingdom Metazoa; phylum Chordata; order Crocodylia; family Alligatoridae; genus Alligator; species Alligator mississippiensis. The sequence continues at coordinate 312,453,864 of NC_081824.1, forward strand.
GGACTTGATGATCTTCTGAGCTCCCTTCCAGCCCTAATGTCTATATAATCTATGAAATCTAGGTTAGACTAGTTCTTTGAACTTCAGCACAGTTGCCTGCACAGCCCCAGGGCTGGGAAAACCAAGATGCTGGCCCCAGTCCCAGGGCTGTGCTTTTTCTACCCACTCCCACTGGCACCAGACTACTTTTAGCTCCCCCAGCCTCCCTTCCCTCCCCACCCCCCGTGGATCACCCAGCCATTCCCAACCCTTAAGCCACTCTGTAACAGGGTGGCCTCCTCATCAGGTCTCTGTCAGCCATCCTGCTCCTGGGGTAACCACCCACTGTGCTTACCTGTCATGCCTTGATGGAAAAATATGAGAGTTGTTATTAAGGTGGGAGGCTACCCATTACTTGCCCCGCTGACAAGGGCCTAATATCTGCTCCGACCTTCCCTCCACAGGTCCCATGCCTCACAGATGTTACTCTGGTGTTACTTGTCCACTCTATGGCCAGAGAAAAGTGGGCACACAGTTGTAACTCTTCTCTACAGACCCAGAGGGCCACTCCCATGCTATCCCTCTGTCACTGGGGTCCCACTCACTCCACCGGATCTCACCAAACATTTTTCATAATGGCCTCTCTCAGGGCCACGCTCATCCTGCCTGGCCTCACCTGGCTTCAGGCTTAACTCTCCTCACCTCGATCAGTCCTGGAACAGTCTGTTAGGTGTCTCCTGTGACCCTCACCTGAGCATTGCCTGAGCAATTCTACAACTATAGGCCTATTTCACTCCTAGCCCCTTGTCAGGCCACTATGCCCCCACTGGGCCTCCTTACTTGCCCATACTCATGGTGTTGCTCTGTTCATCACCCCTCTCACTCAGGGCCTCACTACTTGTTGCCTCTCTCACTCAAGGTCTCACTCGCTCCCCCAGACTTTCCTGCCAACTGGGCACGGCTCCAGTTCCCTCCTCTGGCCTAAGCTCTGCCTCAGGGCTCCTTAATGAGCCTGAGATCCCCCTGCTCATTAGAACAGCTGGATGGATGTGCAGCTGGGGTTATAAGGTGCCCCAACCCGCCTTTCACTGGGGAGGTAACTGACCTGGCATTTCCTGTGGGCTCCCATGCCACTAGGAGCCCCACCAGACCACCCTTCCCCAGCAGGATGCAGTTTTATGTTTTACCCAGGACAAGTGGTCCCCTCCACCCCACAGCCCCTGCCGTTACCTCCTGACTATATCCAAAGCAGCCTCTCAGCCTGATGTTACCTCCTTCCTCCTGCAGCAAACTGCAGCCTAGTTTATATCCCTGGGTCCAAAACGGACACTCTCAGGCACCTGGCTGCTGTCTGTTTTCTGCCCTTAAAGTGGCAGGCACCAAAGATGTGCTGCCACACACTCCATGTGCCATTTTTATCATCATTATCAGCATGGGTGTTAAGGGGGATAAAACTAGAACCTGGTCCCTCCTGCAGACCTTGTAAGTGACCCTGACCCTGCCAAACCCACCCTAACCCACCGACCCTGACCCTAGCAAAATCCCTTTCAGATCCTACCTGCACCTCCTAATCCCTATAATTGCTCCTAAAGAGCCCACCTGTGCTCCTAATGCCCCCCATGGACACTGCCTGCACCCCCTGATCCCTCCCACAGATACCACCTGCACCCCCAATCACTCCCACAGATCCTGCCTATCCCCCTGATCCCACCAATAACTTTTGTGGATCCTGCTTGCCCCCAACCTGCCTGATAGCCCTCCCATCTAAACTTACCTTAGATCAGATGGCTATTTTAACATGACCTAACCTCCCCCTAACCTACCCAAATATCTGCACTTAAACTTAGTTTCTACTAGATGGGCAGAGATTCTCCTGGTAGAAACCAAAGGCTTGTATGGGTGTGCTTACACATTACAATTAGCACCTGCTAACTTTAAGGAATGTTAAGTTTTGTTAAAGTTAGCATGTGCTGAAAACAGCAAAATATGGCTTAATACCATCTGTAATGTGAACAGCTCTAAGCTGTCTCCAGGGCTAGGTAAAGAAGTTACATATAAACCAGTTTAAGTGATCAGAAACTGATTTAAACGTGTAACAGAACAGAAGCTCAGCGCACATAAACTAGTTCCAAAATGTCTAAAACTGGTTTGAGATAAACCTGGTTGAACTTAACTGATTTAGGTCAAACTGGTTTATTGAACTTCTGTCCCAGCTCCTTCCTGGTTCAAGTTAAATCAGAATCCCCCAGCATGCTTTGCAGCCCTGGCCTATGCTGTGCTGGGCTCTCTGCTCCAGAGAGCATGGCTGGCCCCACCCCTCTGCTCCCTAGCTGGAGCAGTAAGGGTTGGCTCACTGACTGGCTCACTGCCCCCCCCCCCGACAAACCCCTGCTATGGTCTGGGGGCTGGGGAGGGGGTTAAATTCACCTTCCCCTGAGTATGGAGCTGCGGTGTACTGTTTAAATAGTGCTGGCTGTGACTGCGGACTCCAAATCCCAGAAGTACCTGAAAGACGAGGAAGTGATGAGCAACCCTTCAGAGTCCTGCTGCTGTGAGTCTGGACTGCAAATCCCAGAGACCTCAGGGGCAACAGGAAAAGAAAGCAAACATACAGCCTATGCTGGCTAGGTGCCAGAAAGCCATGCTTTAACCCCCCGACTTCTGGATTGAGCCACTGCAAAGACTGAATCAATTCAGCCCCCCACTCACCAGCTGTTGCTCCACTGTTTAAGTTGTCATTGGGGTGGGACAGGGAGGGAAATTAGTACCTGGGAGTAGTACCTCCTTGAATACTGGAGGACTGTGAATTGGTCATTTGATGTCCCAGGAACAATTAGAAATTAAGTGAAGTTGAGCTGATTAGCACAGCTCAAAAAGAATCCTCAATTCATATGGCCCTTAGCACTCATTAGTAAGCATGAGTGTATGATCCTTCACATTTTAATAGCCCTTAACAAGGTTTAATTGTAACGTCTAATCTCAGCCTATGAGGCCTATATTTTATAGTCATTTCCCAACACCCATTTGCTGAGAACATGCTTAACCCTACTTCCTTAGAAGAGATAAGGGACTGGAACTGAAAAGCTATCTTATATTGAAAATGATAAACAGGAGAGGAGCTCTGTGGGGAAATTTGAACAACATGGCTGTGTCTACACGAGTGTGGAAATTTGGTTCCCTGGGGACAACTAGTAGTGGCACACCTTGTGGCATCGCTAGTTGTCCCTGGGCAATGCGTGTACCATGCGCCCTCTGGCACATGGCAGGTTACCCCAGGTGGGGTTGGGGCAGCTGAGGCCAGTACTGGGCTGGCCCCTGAAACCCTACCTGGATTCCTGGGGGTCTCCCAGGGCTGCAGCAGCAGTGATCCTGCCACTCGGTGTGACCAGCAGCCGGAGTGTGGCTCTGACTGGCCAGGCTCAGGTTTTGAACCACACATGCTGCTCCCTCGTGCACCGCTCTACTTTTTTTTTATGTTGTTTTTTTTGACCCCTGGATATCCAAAAAAAGTACTAGCTCCATGTGATGCCACAGGACTTATCTGACCTCCAGCTCTGGACCTAAGAGAACAGACTTCATTCCTGAGTTGTGGAGTGAAGCAAAGGCAAGCCAGGATTCCACTCACTCCTTTTGAATATGCCAGGGAAAACAAGTGAAAAGGACATTATGTCTTGCTATGGCTTAATAAAGCATGCCCTTATCCTAACATGCAACAGATTCTATGGAAGAACTGAAACACATTATAGCTCTGAGACCATTCTTCTCCTAGGACTGTGCAGCTACCCTTTACCAAAATATATGACAAAACTCTCAATCTAGCCTTACAAAAAGACATGCTTTTCATTTTTGTTTGGTAGTTAACTTTGATTCAGTCACAGGCTTAGAATGGTCAATGGGTATATTTCTTAATGTCTCCTAGAGTTGCAGCCCCAATAAGACTACAACAGATAGAAGCAGATTAAGCACAGGTCCACCGGTCTACAGATCTTACCTGTGGAATCAACAGAATGTAGGTCCACATAGGTACTCACAGATAGGGGAGCAGGGGAATTTTACTGAGCAACCTCAGAGCAGAAAGTGTGGGAAGTGGGAATTCTAGGTGCTCTCTTCTCATGTTTGAGTAAGAATTTAACTGGCTACTGGAGCATGGTTCAAAACTTATTCAAGCACAAGAGGCTACACTAAATTAAAAATAAAGAGTAAAAGGGGCCAGGAAAACAGATCAAACTCTGATGCTGGTGATTCCACCAAAGTATTACAAAATTATTCAATAGATACAAATACCAAGAGAAAGACAGGTAGATGTGGCATGATATTCTACTTTCATGGCCTTAACAGAAGATATTCTTGTCTCCCTATTCCAATGACACTGAGAGACCAGTTTTCTTAAGAAAACAGATCCTATATCTATGTCCTTATAAGTACTGATCTCTGATTTTTGTCTTCAGTAATAAACCTACAATTAAAGTGCATACAAAGTACTATAATGAAGCAACTACTGTTCTCCTTCATTTTCAATACCCTTTAAAGTATGAATGAATGCAAGCTTTGTTTCTATATACTTCATTGCAAATATACCAAAAGGGACAAAATATACAAATAACAAGAATTTCTCTATGTTGTGGTTATATTTAGGTTTTGAGCTTACAGATACCTTTATGTGCAATTTTTCCTCCTTATAATCAATCTTAGCAGATGTATAGCGAGAGACGGCTTTTTGTTTTCCCTTTTGGATGGGAGACAGATCAGGGTGATCTAAGAAAACCATTTATTCCCCAAAATTTCAGCTATACAAATATAAGTCAATAATTTAACCTGCATCCTTTGTTACCTTAGGGCACTTAGAAGTCGTTATTCGTAATTTAGGATATTGGTTATTAAATATATGTTTATAAACTTTTGTATATAAAATAAATAATGGACTTGATATAATTACTCAAGTGATAAATTACGAAGTTTACCCCTTTGCCACATTAAAGTATGAAATATATTCTAACACACAAATTAGTCTTCCATATAAAACCATAAACCATATAAAACCACTTGGATTTGCCTGAAAAGTAAGTATAAAGTATCATATGAACATAAGATACGTCATTCTGGGCCAGACCAACAGCCCATCTAGCTCAGTATCTTGTCTCTGACAGTAGCAGGAGTGGATGCTTTAGAGGGAGAGTATTGAACTGAATATATCTAGAGCGACTATGCCTTGTTGATTACATTCTCCAGCATCAATTATCACTGGTCTAGAAATGCCAGAGGATACATCTCTTACTATTCCGTTTAATAGTGAAGGAAGTACGGCTTCTGGATAAAACTGATTTGAGCACTGAATGCAAAGGATTGACACTCAATAAGTATAATGCTAATACAGGTTTCCCTCACTTTTTGCTGTACATGTATTCCGGGAAAATGGCTCATTACTCGAATTCATGTAAAGGGAATCCACTTTACAATGTAACAAATAGGGATATGTTTCAAGACCTCATCGGTACTAACCCCCAGGCCCATTTCAACCACTTTTGCAAGACAATTTTCATACTCACCAACAGCAGACAGTACACACAAGCACAGGGCACTATCACAATGGGGATGGCAACTACGGAAACATGCGTTACAGACAACAAGCGAGGAGCACAAATCCACACAGGAGACTATATTTTGGTGTGTGTCACTCCCACAATGCTCTGCACAAATCAGCTGACTGCGGGCTTCCACCCCACCGATCGCATAAGAGTGAATTTTCCTTGCATATAATGGAATTTTGGTATAAAAAGGGTCATCTCAGAAGAGCAAATTCGCTCATAAAGAACCCGCATAAGTCGAGGGAAACCTGTTTGATCTTATGTTACAAGGGAAAAATAAGTATTAAAGCACAGGTTCCAAAGGAAAAGCTACAAAAATCAACCCATGTAAAAGGCATAGCTTTTATAAATGTATGGGATAGACAAGCCTATCTTGTAAATATCCATGTATATTTAAAATGTTGAATCTATCTTAATAGCAACACCATCACCAAGAGCAATAATAATAGTGGCCTATATTATTTCATCTCAAGGTTTTCATCTCAAGGTGTTCTCAAAGTCCTTTACAAAATGGAACAATTTTACCAAATACCTATACCAATATTATCTAAATTTACTTTTAGATTTTTGCTTATGCTTTGGTATTGCTAGGTCAGGAGCACTGAAGTTTTCATATATGCTTTTATAGTGAATGTCCTTACTTTAAATGGATTGTACTGTCAGATATAAATGATCAATAATGGAATAAGCCCACTTATCCCCTCATTGCAAGGAGCATCTCAGACTGGAGTTAAAAGTCATACCTTTTAAAAAGAGACTTCTCAAAGCCAGTTCTTATTATGCTGTTTAAAATATATTATATCATATTACTTAATACTTTTTTCAGGAACAAACTGTGGTTTAGCTGTGTTGCAGTGCTTCATCCATGTCTTGTGCTTGCAAACAGATAGGAAATGCAAAAAAAAAAAAAAAAAAAGAGACACCCTTTTTTCTCTCAGTTGCTAAGAAGGGGTGAGGAGGGAAAAAAAGGGAAAAGTATGGTATTGTGTTGAATGAGGCCACAAACCAGCACAGAACAACTGCATAATGGTGTTTCACTGGAGATTGCATGCAGTATCTGTGTCATGGCACTGTTTCAGAATGCAATGACAATGAGTTGTAAAGATATAATGTCGCAATACAAACATAACAAGTCTACAATTATTTTGAGGCTTTTTGTAACTCCATCGATTTTCTGTAACATATTTTTCCAGATATCCAAATTGGAGTGCCACTTCATGATATTGTGTGTTTTTAGAGATAATAATTGCAATGTTTCCTAGTAATTCCTTCTGCAGATTAGAAGCCTTTTCTGCTTCTACTGTGCAACTGATTTCAAATAAAAATATATTAACATATTTCTGATTTTTTTTTTAATGTTACAAAACTATTATGGATTAAAAATAAAGTCATCTTTGATGAACAGGGGAGATGTATTTAAACTGGCCAATATATATTTTTTCACCATTGCAGAAAACCATTGCAGATCTAGTAAAATATCCACTATCTTTTCACCTACCTCATTCATTACAAAGAATATTGAAATATGTTTCAGTAATGAACATGTCTCACACACACACACACACACATATATATGATACAAAAGTGATATCATATAGCATTCACTCTCAAATAATGTGACTGTTCTGAACCACTGATATATATATCAGTCACATTATTTGAGAGTGAATGCTAATATCACTTTTATATCATGCATTTGTTTGACTATGGTTTCTAATATAATACTAAGCATTATTCAGAAATCTACAAACACAAATAATTTGATACCTGATTTGTGAATTCAATTTAAAAAATCCTTTCTAATATCACTCTGAAGAGAAACTGTGTAGTAACATAAGTTGCCATACCAGAAACTAAAATGACCAACAGTCTCCAAATTGGTCACTTTGGAGAAAGAGTCTTTACAGTAGACAATTCTGAAATAAGCTGTGCACAAGGAAAGTTTTCTCCTAAGTGCCCAATAAAGGGACTATGACTTATGCTCTATTGATGTAAACATTCAGATGGAGTATTTACATTTCTTCCATTAAAAAAAAAATTATAACTTTGTATTTTGTAATCAACATTAATAATAATTTAGTGTCTGCTATGGTATATTTTGCCAATGAGTTCCACAATTTTCCATCATTATTTCATATTTTATAAATATCATTCATATTCATTAAATATCCCTATTTTTCTTCTGCTACTAAAAAATTCAACACAATATCCCAGTACTTATTCTTTGAGCCATACTTTATTTGGTATATTTTTACCATATTCCCTCTCTAAGGTAAATTATACTGATCTTTTAGGTTTCCCCCCCCCCCTTCCTTCTCCCTAATAATCTCATCACCTCTCTCTGAACCACTTCTTTACTATTTTTGAGACAAGGTGACCAGAACATAATGCAATATTCCTGGTAGGATATTCTTACAATGACAGGAAAATATTTTTCATGCTATTCTTTTTCCCTTTTATGCATGTTTCTTCTACAGAGAAGGTGCGCTCAGGTTAAGTGTTCTTCAGCGTAAAAAAGGTAATTCCCTCCCCCACAACAATTACCCAGTAAGGGGGTGGAAAAAAAGCTTTGTGCAATTCTCACATTATAAAGTTTTTGAGTTAGCATTTGAAATGGAGAAAAGGGCTTTTGAAATAGTCAGATATGAAGAAAGAATTGAAAAGATTACACATTGAAAGATAATAAACTTACATTATAATGTGATAATTGAAAGACACCACTATAATGGTGGGTTAGTGGCATAGTGATATGTGAGATACTGAGATAAATAGCCAAGATGCAAATGAAGTATTTGATCTGAAGTATACACTTTCAGAAATACTGCTGTTCTGAGAGGTACTGTGACTGAGAGACAAATTCTTAAGTTGCAATTCCTCCCTTATTTTTAATTGCTGTAGGACAGAAGTGGGCAATTATTTGGGCTTGAGGGCCACTTAATGAGTTTTGATGAGCTGTTGAGAGCTGAGGAGAGGGGTGGGAGATGCCAATTGATTCTATCCAGCCTGTCAACTTCTTCTGAAAGACTGAGGGAGGGCTGTGCCCCATGTGGCTCTGCTCTGTGGCAGCCAGGGCCAAGCCAGGTGCACGGCATGCAGGTGCCTCTCCCCACCCCCTGGCTTCCTGTTGGCACTGGGCAGTCCTGGCACTGCAGCCATCAACAGTCAGGCCTGCATGGGGCAGGGTGTGCTACAGCACACTGAGTAGCTGTCTTGCCCGTCTGCCCACCTGCTACAATTTGCTGCTGTTGCCACACTGTGAAATTTGGGGGCAACTGTCCCGGGCCAAATTCCCCTTGCATCCAGCACAGACTCGCCTTCTAGTAGTTGTGCAGCAGCAGTGGTTCATCGTGGTCAGTCGGTGGGCAGGATGGCTACTTATCATGCTGCATTGTGTCCCATCCCATGTAGGCCTAGCTGCTCGTGGCTGTGGTGCCAAGACTGTGCAGTCACAGTACCAACCAGAAGCTGGGAGGAGGGGGGGCGGGGGCAGGGAAGCGTCAGTGCTATGTGGCCTGGCCCAGCTGCAGCCCAGCAGAACAGCACAGGGTGCAATCCTCCCTCCTCAGGCTCCTGGTAGTGGCTAGTGGATAGGATCAGTTGCGAGGCCAGATATGACCTATGAGCTGTGCTTTGCCCACCACTGTTGTAGGAGATAGTCATTAACTGCTGGCCAAACCAGTAGTAAACTTCCTTGCTCCTCCTCATTTGTGCTGCCTTCTGATAAAAAAATAAAAATGAATCCAAGGCTCTTTGTACTACAAGGAGAGAAATCCAGCATCCATCCATGCATAACATTGTTCCTAAGCCAATGACTCCCACTTACTACCATAATTGTAATAGGTGGCTTGCTTGATGACACATGTAAAGGCCAAGTCCCAATCCATCCCTAAAAACTAAAGGTTAGTGAATGAAACCCAGAGCTAGAAACATGGGTTCTAATCCTAACTTGATACACAACCTTTGTCATGTCTCTTAACTTTTGGTAGCTTGTTTGTACCACCTGTAAAGAAGGGATAACAACAGATGTATCAAAAAGGGGCTTACAGAGCATAAATCAATGCCTTGTGAAAAGCTTTGAGATCCTGAAGGTACTTCGTAAGTGCTAAATATTATTATAATTACAGAATAATTATATGTAGCAATATTATCTTTCAGTCAGTATAAAATTACTGTACTACAGGGAAATTTTCTTAATTGGTATACACCCTAGTGGAAAAAGATGTGTGCCATTTGAGCAATTGTCCTAATTATCAGAGAATCAAAGGAATATATCTTGCTGGGAGATTTCTGAATTACTTTAAAAATAGGCTTAGGGAATCTAAAAATAGACACTCTGTATATATGTACATACTAATACAATAGTAATAAGAGGAGCACAATCAAAAACAGTAATGCATTTTATAACCTGTCTTGTAGTATGTTTTATTCAACAATACATTTCATACAGCAGGTAAAAGCTGAAGTAAAACAAAAGGCTGACAAACTAGGACAGCTATGACAGCATGTATGAAGTCACTCCTGTGAACTACAATGAAAAGACTTTTGAACTAGACCAACTGTTGTGCCATTTAATCAGGCCAACTCTCCTATTTATCCATTGCTTTCAGTTAACATACCCATTGTACTCCATCCTGCCGCATCCCTTTTACCCTTTTATCTGTTTCTTCCATGCGTCATGTCTTGACTGTGAGCTTTCAAGGCTGTCTTATTTAGATGTTTGTAAAGAACTTAGAACAGTGGAGTCCCAGTCTTTATTTGGGCATACAGAAGCTAGTATAATGCAAATAAAAAAGCCACCAGAGGTGCAGCTGTTCCTTGGCAAGGCTATTCTTTAAGGGTCTTAAATCACTCCAGTGCTTTCTACTGTGCTTTGAAGTGGACTGCATAAAAGACTAGCCTAAATAATATAGTAAAGGTATACCAGTTTATTAACCATCTTTCTGCTAATTCATTCTCTCTCTGATTTTTTTAAGGATTATGAGAACCTGGTTAGACACTAAGTGTAAAGAGAAAATGGACAAGTCAGAAATTAATTCTTGGATTCAGATTTTAAAATGAAAAATGTGTTCAGTAAGTCTGAAACCTCTGAGGTATAGTCCAATTATGAAGAATAAAACCTAATTTGGTTTAATACAATGTCTTTCAGTGTTAAGATATCCCAAAGCACCCATCAAAGCAAAGCATTAGATACTGTATTACCTGTGTGTAGGCAAACAGAGCAACAGATTTTTTTTCTCCCTCTCTCTCTCACACACACTGACACTAGTAATGATTTTTTTGAGAGCATGAATGGTAATTAGGACACTTGGGCTTCCTTTAGATTTTTCTCAAAACACGCTGAAATATCTGCAGAGGTCAGAACTTTCTTCCAGGTGTTACTGCGCAGTCATTTAGCGCTTGTTTACACAAGTACTAAATGACTGAGCAGTAACTAGAGTTACTGCACAGTAGTGTCACCAAATGGCTTTTAGGTGATGCTAACCATGCAGTAGCTTCTTACTACTGCATAGTAGCATTGTGTCACGCTTCCTGCCATGTGACACTACTGCACAATAGTAACAAGCTACTGTGCAATCAGCGTCTGGTGTAGTGTTTAGTATAGGCCCACTGCCCAGTAGAGGCTCAGACCAATGAGTCCTTATTAGCCAAACCGGTATAGTCTGGATATATATATTCAGATAGAAAACTCATGAAAAATATTAATTAATTCAATACTAATATTTTCCCAAAACAATGATAAAACCAAAGCAAGCTTTTAAGATTTATTGTGCAATAGTAAACTAAAATGAGTCCCCTGTACATTATTTTTACTTCATCTGACTTATAATCTGCATCACTGAAGTAAAAACCTAATATCAGTCTGATGCCTTTGCAAATTTATTGTCTGTCTAAACATACTGGATAGAAAGGAACATACTTTTTCATTACTGAATGCACATATCTTCCATTAACTATAATGAGTGACATCTCCGTGCTTCAATACTAGCGTAAACATGATAGAAAAGGAAGTAGTACCTTCCCTCTTCCCAGTAGATTTTAATAGCTAGCCATTTCTTAAAATTGAATTTATAGTTTTTCTAGTTTTTATGACTGATCCCTTATTTTACCATTTAAATTTTAATTTAGCTCTGTAAAAATGTAACAAGCTTGTATTCATATAGCTTTGCCCACATGTAATGTAAAATTATCTTCCTTCCATATAAATATTTATTCCAAATAAAAATACCTTGTGCCTTATGTTCACAACTACTCAGTATTTAATGTACTTGCAAATTATCTGTTACATTGTGAGTCCAGTTGCAACTAGGTGCATGAACCAACCTTTCACAGCCTTAATTCTCTGTCTGGGGACTCAGTTCCTAAAGGCACAGATGTCACTACCTATGCAGGTTCCAGAGTTAAAGGTTTTTAAGTACAAATATTAAACATTTTCGGTTATATATAAGATTAAGCCAATCGACAAAATCAAGCTCAGTAAATGGTGTACTCAACATCAGTTTCAGCTCTTTCCTGAATTTCTTACTGCAATACTGGAAACAAATCGGGTAGTTCAGGCACTTTCCCTCACATTGCACACGACAGACCACCAATAAGCCTGTGAAAAATCCTGCATACAGAGATACGTAACCAAAATGCTTAAACAACCCAGCTCTGAAGGCAAAATAATATGCATGCATGGAAGGTAAATGGCTTTAGCTTTCTGGGGGACTGCTGCAAAAGTGAATGGAAAGAAGAACATTGGCCACTGGGGAAGTAAATCTGCCAGAAAGAGAAGATCCTTTCCTAAACTTGAAAATTGTGATTTATGTTAGCTGCTGCACCTGAGTAAAGATCAGCACAACAAAGGGCACTCTGTGTCTGCAGTTGTCACTTAAACTGACTCATTTAACTGGATCCCTACTTAGAATCTTAGAATCTCTTTATTCAAGACTGGGTATTTATCAAATAGGTATGGTCTAGTTCAGCTATGATTCATGGGGCTAGATACAGGGATCACTGGATGAAATTCTATGTACTGTTTGATACTAGAGGTCAGACTAGATAGATATAATGAACCAACCATTTTCTGGCCTTAAAATGTGTCACTCTTGGGCTCTGCACATCTAGAATTAATATGGCAGTGCACACAGAATTTTGTCCAAATAGCAGAAGTGTTGGGTGCTTAAAGAAGAATATATAAATGGTCCTAGCTGTCCAATGCCATAACCTTACCCTCTCTGTTTACCACCCAGACCATGCCAACTGTCCAATTATTGGTTAGCTTTCCTGATAAATCACTGGAAAAAAGCAAGAGTCTCTGGGCCCAGTCAACTGGAAGCAGTTGAGCAGAGATGAGCCAAGCATTCTTCAGAGAAACAGGAAAAAACAATACTTTATATATTTCCCGATATTACGTTTATTATGGAAATGACCCATAAGTGATGAAACCAAGAAATATTGTGAAGTCTGTTTATGATATGTGAAAGTCTAACAAACCATATGATAGGCATCTGTCATGCCATGCTAAGAAACACTGATGCATTTCTTTGTGGCCCGAATTACAGGCCAGTCATAGCACAGTTCCTCCTTGTTTGCCGAATGTGTCATAAAGTATCTAGCCATCTGAATAGTCATACATTTTTTCCAAGTAGTAGCTAAGATGTCCAACTAGTTGGTTATTTCTAATTTTCCATTTCATACAGGAAATTAATTATTCAGAGGTTCATGCAGCAGCTGAAATACTGCAAAATTTTAGCAGTCAGATGGTACACATGGCAACTCAGCAATTATTTGTTAATATGTCTGTTTTTAATTTAAATTCATGTATGATTGATGTTATGTGACATGCAGCGAATACAACAGATAGTTTAATCAACAAATGGCCATTATGAATAATTTTGATGGTGAAAGTTCTATTCAATTTCATGTTACTTCCCTCATTCTAAAAATGAGAGATTTCAGTTCCCGTTCACTTGCTGACATTCAATTTGTTGTTTTCATTCATTACAAAACAACTTAAAACGTTGATGAAAGATGGACTGAAATGCAAATGGGAAAGAGACTGTTACATTATCTGATGCTCATTTTATTCTTTCCATTTTAATTCTTTTTTGTTTATCATTGTTAATTATGGACCTAATCCAATGCTTTCCATGAACTTCAGTATGATTTAACCTGTGCATATATACAGGTATAGAAGATAATGGTTTCTTGGCAACATATTGTTTGATATTTGATATATCTGGACAACGACTATCCCCTCAATGGGCATGAAGGAGGGGCATAGCAGAAATAATGATTGTAGGTAGATCATACAACTTTTTTGTGCACTGCAGAGATTGTGCAGTGTCTTGTTCCACAGCAAAGGTGAAGTGTTTGAACTAAAAACGTGACAGCAAGAGCCACATTCCTAATTTTTCAGATTGAAGGTGATGTGCACTTGCAGAGATGTTGCACTACATGGAAAACATAGGGTGTATCTACCTAGTAAGTTCATCATGCTCCAGAATAGCATCTTCTATATGCTGTGTGACTGGACAGAGGACCTCCTAAATCAGGTGTGTAAGTGTCACTCCACCAAAATGGGCACATGGAAGAGCAAGGTAATTACCACTGCCATTAAGCTATGGCAATTAACCCAAATATATGGACTTGGCTTCTATTTAGGAAGCAATCAAAGTCAGATTAGCAACGCATACTTGAGAACATGCACAGTACAGTAAAAATGAATTATCATAATTATCAGAAAATTATCAGGAAAAAAACTCACATATGCAACTTCCCCCATCTCAGCATTGAGCTGAGTGCCAACTTTTGGTGTCTGGCACCTGGGGGTACTTAGACTAAAAAAGGTTGAAAACCCCTGCCTTATGCCATATAGAAATACCGTGCCTATCAGTAGAGATGAGCAATATGGAGAAAGAACCGCGCAACAGTCCTATATGGGTTACTCAGACATTGGATCAAGCACAAAAATACATATTCTGAATAATTTGTACCTCATCACTATTTGTCCCCTGGAGCAGATGGCTAGGGAATGGATGAAAGCTTGGCTTTGTTTCCCAATGGGATGGACACAGAAGCTGAGCTACCTCATAAGGGATTGTCATTATTTGCTGATGGCATAGGCTATTACCGTGTTTCCCAGATGAAATACAAAGGTTGAGGACTGTACTCCAGAGGGCTGTCCCCAAGATACAATGCCTTCTGGGCAGCATCACTCCGTGCCCAGAGCTGCTGCTAATAGCAAAATCTAGCTTTGTACCCAGGAGCATATTCTTTACAGAAGCAGCACAATATTTGTTTAACTTTTTTCAACAGAGAGTCTGAACAAGAAGACTTTGCCAGAAAATTATGCCTAATAACTTTTTAGTAACCTAATATACATGCAAACATCAAAAGAAGAAGGGTAAGTGAATGGCTAAAAACTAAATTATCACAACTAGTACTTTTTTGATGCTGGATAATAAACTTCAGTAAAGGCCAAATTCTCTTCTTACTTACAATGCAGAGTAACTAGTGATGTCATTTACAATTGTGGACATACATTTCTGAAAAAAAAAATAAGAAAGTAACACCTATTATTATCTACTTTAAACTATAACAGGATTTCAGGATATTAGAACTTTAGTATTCAAGGAAAACAAGTGCATTGTAACATTGTAAATTAATAAGGTCAAATTTTGCTTTCTGGAATGGTCATTACTTTGCAAGTAGTCACCTTGATTCAGCAGAACTACTGGCAGCACTGGGACAATTCAGTGCGGGTAAGAGAAGAAATTTCTGCATCCCAGTAGTGACAGCTGTTTACCAAACTTGAAATTGATAGCTTTTTAAGATAGAGCTGTAATCCTAATTTTTAAAATCGCAAATGAAAGATATAAAAAGAATAACAATATTTTTATTTTAGGTACATGCAGAATTTGCATTATTTTGAAATATGATGCATTTGAAACAAAACCAACTTGTCACCTCTTTTGCATAAAAATGCAAAATTCATAGCATCTCCACAGGTGTATATTGAAAAATTATGTTACAAATTCTGATGCATGCTAAATGCTGAAGAATTACAAGGTCAAATGAAGTTTCTAGGAATACAGGTACATTTTACATAGTTTCCTTTTTATTATGAAAGTAGGACATCAGAATATTTCATTAGGTATGTTGGGCAGCTGATTAGACAGCTGGAACAAGTAATTAATTTGATTTCCTGTGCTTTGCACATATGTAGCTGTTACGGTATAGAGTCTAAATGTAAAAAAATATGTAGGAAAATCATTTTAAGGTATTCCCTTCAGCTGTTATTGGATAAGAATAAATGATTCAGTGAAAACTACAACTACAGGGTAAAGTAACATATAATAGCATTCCTCATAGGAATGGAAATTTACCTTGAAAAACAGGCCAAATTTCTGTACTTTCTCTGTAAAATATTTTTCAAATCCCTTCAGCTATGGTGATAACATCCACATTTCAATTTCTGACCTTTATCTGCTTATGCATAAACTTTCTGGGAAAAAGTTCTTTGTTAATTCTGTTGTGTTTATAAAGCAAGTGCTGAAGGCATTTAACACAACCATACACTGTATTATAAAGTATTATCATAGAAAATATGGTACTTTCATATTAACAAGCCAGATATTAACTTTAATCAAACATGGAGAAAGACTTCAGCTGGTGTCAATTTTTGTAGTACCACAGAAGCCAATTAAAATATTAATATTACTGAAGATTACAGTCAGCTATTTTTTTAATAAATATATTATTACCTCCATAAAACAAAACATTATCTTCATTTCAGTCAATGATCAAGAAGTAGAAGTTCCCTAAGGATATATTTTAGAATTAAAAGATTTTCAATTATGACTTGTATTGCTTCACCTTTAAAAAATGTACCCACTTTTCACTTAAAATTATTTTTGTGCATAGATGTTGAGCCTTTAAGCCAATGCGAGTTTTTCTATCGATTTCAATGGGCTTTTGATCAACTTCTGTATCTGTAAAGCTATGAACTAAGGACCATTGATAGTTTAGTAGTCAATACAATATAATTCAACCCATCTGTTCCCTCCTCCCAAAAAAGCCCAATGTAATAAATCTCTGGCTTCCAGCTAGAAAAAATGCCTACTCTGTTAGCCAATGCAGGGGCTGACCTGGTTGTGATACTGAAATACAGTACATCCATCAATTTCTCCCTCATCTTTGGTCACAGGCTGAGAACTGACAATGGGCAAAAAAAAAATTCTCTCTTCTAAGCTTTCATATATTGTTGGTAGAAGCTGGCATATAGTGGCTTCGTTGTGTTCATTTTCTTTGACCCTGAATTAACTGTTGCATGCATCATGGTCAGAAGACCCTTTGTACTTCTTTCCTTCTGTCTTTCTGAGTGCAATTCTTCAGCTGACAGGCCTATTTCATTCACAAATCCTGGATGCCATGATTGTCCTACTTTTGGATAAAATTCAACATTTTAGCACCTTGTTTCCCAGCTGTGATTGCATAATGGAGCTGAGTCATTTGTCAGCTGCTAGTCTGAACTCTGCAAATAGGACTGGTGACCCTTCCAAAACAGCCTACTGTTTAACCCTAAGAACAGGAAGACACAATAAAAATATAAATACACAAACAAAGGGTTTTAAATATGATAAGTTTACACACATACCCAACTTACTTACAGCTTGGGGATACTTATCTGTTCCCAGAGAAATCCACCCTTGGAGTCTGAGTCTACCATGAGAGGAAGTCTATGTCCTTAGAGTGCTTAGAACAGCAGTATTCTTGTCCATGACTAGTGGGCACGGTGGTAATACAAATTGGCGATAACTCTATGGAGTTTAGTCTTTTATATGTTTGACCAAAATCTTTCATGTCCTTTGTGGCTTGAGCTTGATTAAAATAGGTCACAGGTCATGAAGGGGGGCAGATAGACTTTAAAGCTTATGATACTGCCTTCTACTTTATTGATCTATTGGGGACTATTGTCCACTTTTCTGAATAAATGACACAAAATCCCTACTTTAAGTATTCCCTGGTAGTCACATAACAAATTTCATAAGAATGATCAGATGAACCAATATAGCAGATAATATTAATAAATTCCGGCATTCATACATTCCTGGACAGAATGGCTACAGAGATTCTGATTAGCTCTAGTTTCCCACTGCAACATAGTTTAAAGTAATTTTAGGAATATGTTTGGCAGGCAGGGCAGGACCAAGGTAAATCTGTTGATCATTTCATTGTTTACAAAGTGTTTTGAGTGTCTGGAGGCATAATTATTTATGATGGGAGGACATAGAAAAGTATTAGTACAATTTCATCAGGATCTGGCTCTCAATTTTAAGAAGTTTGTTTCGTTAAAAGAAAAAGAGATGTACACATTTAGTCATGGTAAATATTTAACATACCATGAATTCCCAAGGAACTAAATATTTATTATTATAATTATACATATAAACAGTTTCTCCTAATTAATTTTGAATTTAATAAATCTTGCTGAGGATTCCATGGTCACAGGTTAGCCATTTTTTTTCAATAAGTTGCATAAGTTTCATGTAAAATTGTTCATGACAAATAAAAATGGCAGAGATCTACGTACTTTCTCCCTATCCCCATTTACCCCAAATTCTGGAAAAAAATGTTACTCAGAAAAAATGTTACCAAGAAATACACAATTATGTGAGCTATCAAGAGTGAAAAGTAGTAAAAATCATGAGAGGCGAAGAAGAACATACAAAAGAAATCCACCACATTACCATGGTAATGACATTTCTGCAATTGAAACTTATTGAGCCCATCGATCCTTGCTGCTGGGTTTGAGAAGCATTACATTTTCGAGGATGGGATAGTTCATCATATACACAATACTAATTGTATTTAAGTCCATCCTCTTCAGCATTTTCAGCTGTGCTGTCACATATGGGGTAATAAAATCTAAATATTTTGCAATTTGTCAATCCATGAAGAAAAATGAAATATTATGCTGTGTTGAGTATCCTCAGAGAAAGCTTATAGTTCATATTACTATTACTGTCTTCCAATGCTGATAAATAATAACCCATAAAGTAATGGTGGGGGAAGGCAAGAAACTTATTCTACATTTGGAGAGTTGATTGCCAATAGAATTGCATTTACTGTCTCTAATTCCACATCTCCCATTTTGAAAACTCAGAACATGCATTTTACACCAAAGCCAAGGAAGGACACTTGCAATTATATTTAACCAGCCATGTAGAATGCATTGCCAGTATTTTACAATAACTTGTTAGGCATGACAAACAACAAATTTGGGGCAAACTCCTTTTTAAATAATTTTAAAGTATGTAAAATTATTGCAAATTTAATGTTATGTTACTTGGAAGCCTGATTAGTCATTTGTGTGAGCATTTAGCAAATTTGCTAAATGCTAGTTTTTAAAATTGTGATTTTGCCATTATCTTATTGTATGATATTTTACAAATCACTTTACATCTCTGTGCTTCACCTTCTCCTGCTGTAAAAATAGGATGCCATTACTTACTGGTCTGGTTCCTGAGGATGATGGGAGTACTAAGTAACATTTATACAGCACTTAAGAGCATACAGTTATATAGAGTGCTCATTATTATAACTAAATCCCCAAAGGGGGATTTTCAAAGACACAAAGGAGAGTTTGGCAGCCCTCTGAAAATCTATGGGGAAGGGTGTTTAGCTGTCTTTTATGCCTTTGAAATTCTACTGGTAAACATTAATTTTCCCTCACATATATACTAGTTAACAAATAAAAAATAAATAAAGCAAAGTAGTGTGGTTTAGTTTTTCTATCCTTTCAAAATATTGTTTTCTAATAAATAATTTCAAAACCTAGAGGTATACTTCCCTATCAGTTTCTGTATTTTGAAGCAATAGATAAGCATTGAAACTAATATATGCATTAGAAAATAAATATGAACACATCAAATATCAGGGTTTTTTTACCCACCAGAAAAAAAATTTCATTTCTAAGCATTTTAAATCTATAAAGCAGTAGGCAGGGCAGGGTGGTGCCTTGGAAACTAACTGTTTCAGAGAGGTATGAGCTTTCATAGACAACAACCTACTTCATCAGACAAAGTAGATTGTTGCTTGTCGATATGAATAAATAAAAATACAATGTGACGGGGTTAAATCCACAAAGGGACTATTTTCTGAGTCCAAAAGCTAGATGCCACTATGAAAGCACATCTCTCTGAAGCAGTTAGTCTCCATGACCCTCTCTACATGTTACTAGTATCATGCAATTAACTGGTTAATTGCACAATTACCTTGAGACCAACCATACACGCAAAGTACTAGGGCAGTGCAAAATTTCAACAGTCGTTTCGTTTCTGAGGTATTTCAGCCCCTTTCAGCGCCGAAAACACCGAATCTGAAATGAAACAGAAGCCTCCAAAATATCTCTGAAATAAAATGAAACCTCCCGAAACATTTCGGAAATGTTTTGGATGTTCTGGATGTTTTGGAGCCGGGCTTACAGGGAAACAGAAACTAAGAAGCAGGAGGGAGAAGAGGGAAAGGACTGCTCTGATATTGACATCTGTAGCTGGCCAGGACCTGCGATCTGATTCTGAGGTCCCTTTCAATCCCAGTGCTCTGGGGGAGGGATGGAAGCCTGCTGTTATCCATGCACAGACCTGGGGGGGTGCAACCCCCCAGAAAGAGTCTGGCACAGCCCTGCAGCCCTTGTGGGGGGTGCGGGCCCCTAGATCTGTGCGTAAGATGACAGCATGCTGCTGCTGCTGCTGCTGGTTGGGGCCAGCACCAGCACCTGAGTGTGCTTGGTGCAGCCTGTGCCAAGCACAGCTGGCAGAGCCATGGGAGAAGCCCCCATGGCTGTCCTCTCCTGCCCCATCCCATGCCTCCCAGCACTTAAAACAAACAAAAAAAATGCCCTGCACTCATCAGCTGTAGCAGAGGCTCTGGGGCCACATGGCAGAGCCCCCCCATAGGCCCCACACCCTGATCTCCTCCCCCAGCCCCCCCCAATGCCC
The DNA here is from genome assembly GCF_030867095.1 of Alligator mississippiensis. Classification (NCBI taxonomy): domain Eukaryota; kingdom Metazoa; phylum Chordata; order Crocodylia; family Alligatoridae; genus Alligator; species Alligator mississippiensis. The sequence goes on from NC_081824.1 coordinate 312,474,415, forward strand.
CTCCATCCGGCCCCAGTATCCTGCCAATTAAAAAAAAAAACAAGCCCTGCACTCACCGACTCTGGCAGCAGTGATCAGGGCTTCTGAGGACTCCTGGCAGAGCCACCCACACAGCATAGGGCAGTGGTGGGCAGCAGGGATGGCCCTCCCCCACATGGCACCCATGTAGCAGCTACCCCATGGCGTGGGTGCAGTGTGGCTTGGCAGGGTGCTCCGCACTGTCTGGGAGCTGGGGATGCTGGGGTTGAGTGGCCCCGGGCTCTGGCTGACATGTGGAGTCACCCCAGCCCCCAGATAGCGTGTGGTGCCCTGCTGATCCGTGCTGCACCCTCGCCATAGGGCAGCTGCCATACAGTTGCTAGGTGGGGGAGGATGATCCCTGCTGCCCCCGACTGCCTTGCGCTGCATGGGGGGGCTCTGCCATGAGCCCTCAGAGGCCCCGATCACCGCTGGTGAGTGCGGGACTTTCTTTTTTGTTTGTTTGTTTTAAGTGCTGGGACTAGGCTGAGGCTGGCGAGGAAGGGGCTGGGGCTGGGAAGGGCAACCATGGGGACTTCTCCTGTAGCTCCCCCAACCCAGGGAGAGGCAGGCACAGCCAGAGGATCCGTGGGAGAACCTGCAGCCACCCGGCTGTGCCTGCCTCTCCCTGGCCAATCTGAATCTCTGAAACAGCATTGAAACTCCAGAGCAGATTTGTTCAAGTTGAAATGGAGCAGTCATCTGAACCACTGAAATGAATTGTTGTCCTCTGAAACAGCCAAATCCAAAATTGAAATGAGACATAGCCATTTCGCACAGCCCTACAAAGTACCTATCATGCCATAAAAAGCTCCACCCACTTATAAAGTTAGACTTAAAAAATGTGTACTAGCTTTACAGCTGGTTGCTACTGAGCCTTCATTTGCACATGTAGCAGGATCTCCCCTGTGGCTGGGAGCCCCACCAGCTGACCATGCCATATTGACAGGGCTTACAGCTTCAAGGGTGCACCATGCCCAGCTGGGGCTGTGCGTCCCACAACTGAGGGGACTCTCAGTCCCAGCAGATGCCAACTCTGGGTCCTGGCAGCACCCCCTGATGAGTCCCAAAAGCTTCAGGGTGCAGATGCGACCTGCCAGCCCTAGGGATATGTGAACTTCCTAGGGCTGGGAGATTGCATCTGCTACAATCTCCCAGGGGTGATGTGAAACTCACAGAGAACTGGGAGATCACAGGTGCTGCAGTCTCCCAGCCATGGGGGTTTCACGCAGTACCAAGGCTGGAAGATTGCAGCAGCTGCTTCTTCCATCTGCAGGGGTGTATGAGGTGGGGGTGCATCAGGCTCCCCCTGCATTAGCAATAAGGCATGTGTGATCCCACAATCATGCCTCCTGCCATGCATGCGTAGCATCGTAGGAGGTGTGGCTGTGTGGATTGTGCATTAGATCCCATTAGATCAAGCATTACCTGCATGCTTAGAGGGACCTTAAGGTGTCACCCTGCCTCACTTTCCACCTGACTCCGGACTAACACAGCTAACCACTTACAAATGTACAAGTAAAGTCCAGCATTATTGTTTGTATATAGACATCACCATAAATATAGCCACCTGGCTAGGCTGGTGTAAAAGACAGTTTGTTGATTTGTTAACTTTAATTTATAGGTGTTTAAATAAAAAAGAAATATATCACTAAAAAGATTGTCATGTGAACTAAGCACGTGAGATGCTACCAAAAGTTAGAAGAAGCAAAAATTAATTAAAGGAAAAGTTATTCTGTTAAGCAGAAAATGAAATTCAGCCCACCATCCTACTTGGTAATAAGCCACTTAGAGAAGTCAACAAATACATTTATCTTGCTAGTAAGATTACCTTGAACAACTGCAATGTTGAGATACAGAGAAAAATCACTCTGGACAAAGCTGATTTTGGAGATTTAAAAACCATCTAAACACAAACACGTTTAAGTGAACAGTGAGTAAAGATATGTAGGACAAGCTTCTCAAATATATTCTGGTATGGCTTTGAAAGACAGATACTGAAGGCTAAAGATAAACAACAGCTACTGGCATTGGAGTTAGATTCTAAAATACTCTTTGTAGAGATAATATAAATAAACTATGTTGCTCTATTTGTGTATCCAACATGGGACAAAATACCTTGTTTAAGCTCTAGCAACATTTTGGCATGGGAAACACTCTTGCATTGGGCACAGATCAAAACAATTCTTTGATTTCTTATGTCTTCCATGGAGTGAAAAATTTTGCATCATGATGCTTTGGGAATTGAAGGCTATATCTAAAAAGTAAAATTACCAAGCCCAGCAATGGGCATACCACGCTACTTCACATATGCTGCTTCCTAGCTAGAAGCCATGTAGCCACCTCTATGCAGCAGCATGGGTGCACTAATTAGCACTGCCAAGCCACATCTACATAGCACTCGCTATGCCCAGGAGCTGTATACTCAAATGTTCTTCATGGGATACTTCTAAAACAATAAAAAATGTAGCTGTCTGAATGGTACTTCAGAGCAGCTAATTAGAATTACTGAGTGACAGCATCAATTAATCTGCCCTCATGCTAATTAGCCAGCCCATGGTACTCTACAGCCATTGCAGCATTGCTTCTGGTTTAAACAGTAACTCGCATGGAACAATGTGGCATGCTGGACAGTTTAACTGATGGGCATGGTAAGTTTGACATTAGACATGGCTCTTGTGGAGTAAATGTCACCAGGCAAGGGGGTATCTCTTTCCCTACTGTTCCTACTGATTTTGAAGAGACAGGAACAAATTTCATCCTGATATTATTTTCAGTGGGTGTGTCTACCTGTGCAAATGCTTTGGGGTGACTTTAGAGTAATTTAGTCTAGAGTAAATCCACCCTGGGGAGGTGTCTACATACATGTGCAGGGAAGTGGAAGCAGATTTGCTGCTCATGGTAGCAGTTTGCTCCCACTTCTGCTAGCCCTGTACTGCCCCTCCGCAGCAGCCAGTGGGACCTCTAGGCTCCCTGTAAGTGCTAGTCCAGGGGCTGACAGGGAGCATGGGGACAGCAGACAGCTGTCTCCTGGAGGGGGCTGGGAGATTGCTCCCTGCCCCTGGAAGCTGCCTGCTGCCAGGGCAGGTTCTGCCACTGGAGCCTGGGTAGGAACAATGTCCCCATGCCCTGTTTCTGTTCTGTTCTTTTCCAATAGTCTGGCATATTTAGTAGTCCCAGCAAAAAAACAAAAATCCTCCAGAGAATGACAAGAACCATTCGAATGAACAAAAATAACTATGTGTTTGTTCTGATCATGGATTGTAGAATGGCAGAACATGGTTTTTTTTTTATTATTTACTCCATACTAGTTATACTTTAATAATTTTAATAATAATTGTTTTCTCATACTAGTTATTATTTAGGCATTTAGCATAAATTCTCTGAAGAGATGAATCCATAATGCTTCCCACATAATTCCTCTTCAGTTTGCATTATGCTAGGGTAAATGAGCTGTATTGACAACATGAACATTCCTAGTTTCAAAAATTCCCAGTTTGGAACTAATTATTTATTCCTAAGAGAAGAAAAAGCACTTTGAAATCTCAAGTTTTATATTCTCCCCATATGTGCAGACCTCCACTAGAAACTGAAAAAATATCAATTACTACTCATTATCTTATTTCAAATGTTCATTTATAGCTTAAAGTAAATGATTTGAAAAAGAAGATACATGACTATATACCAATTATACCTACTGTGTAAAATGTATTCCTCTTCACAAGGGCAGCACAAGCCTCCTGTACCTCTTACATGTTTAAACTAAGCATGGTTTTGTGTGGTATCTTTCACTGGACTAACTGCATAGCCAGGGGGATGACTTTGGCAAGCACCCTCCTGAAGAATATCACCTACATCATTAGCGGATGAGATAATTAATAGGTATTGCATTGTCCAGCATCCCTCCCACCTATGTTGTTGGTCCAATAAAAGAGATTACATAATAGCCCTTGCCTCTGGCACATTTCTTGGACCATCATGGCTACAATAATGCTCTTAGCTTTAAAATAGGATAACATTTCAAAAGGGACAAGATCTAGAATCTATTTTGAAGGGAAGCAAACTACTAGTTTTATCCTATGTGATTCAAATGCTTCTTCAAAGGTGCTTTAGCAATCTCAGCTCCTACTGAGCTGCTATTGTTCCCATTCTTTTTGTCATCCATGATAGGCAGTCAGATGAACAGACGCAGAAGATTACTGTATAGACAAGATACAGTGATGTATGCCCAACTGTTGGTACAGTAGCTCCTATAGATTTAGAGAACAAACAGCATATTGCGTAGGTAATAGTCACATATTTTCATTTCTTATACCCTCAGACAGGGAGAAGGTTTGAAAGGAGTGTTTAATCAAAAAGCACAGTGTCTTATAGTTTTAACCAATAACAACACAAAAGGCCAGGGAAAAAGAGAGATAGAGAACATGTGCACAAGCCTACAATAAATAAAGATTCTTGCTGGATGTTGACAAAAGACTAGTAGCCACAAGCATGAAGACGTATTTTTTTATGAAGGTTGAAGAGTAGGGGTGTGTTATAATTTTCCCATGTTTAATTGCTGGCAAGCTTGTTTGACAAATAAAAGAATGGGCATTGGAAAACTGAGGTAAATTACATAAAAGTGTTAAGATTCTAGCCAGCTCTGTACTACAATGATACTGATATTAATATACAGCCAAGCTGATTTGGTAACTTTGAAAGAATAGAGACTACGAAAATGTATCTATTCCATCTTGACAATGCATAAACCTAATCCAGGTCTTTATGGCATTTAAGCACAATGGTCTCAGAGGACCTGCTGCATAAAAAAACAGCTTATCAATGTTTAACAGACCTGTGTACAATGTTGAATATAGGATTATAGATGAAAAAATACACATCACAAGATCCTCAGGGTTCCTGACCACCACCAGCAAATTGTGTGCATGTGGAACAAATAGATATATGAAATCTGGTTAGTACTTTCTCTTTCATTTCCTTTCTGCTTTGTCCTTTCTCCTCTTTAAAAATATCAACATCCTTTATAAAGGAAAATCTGTATTTAAGTTCATTCTAGTAATAAAGATGGCAGGTAGGGCAGGACAAAGGTAGAGCTGTTTATTATTTCTTTGTTTAGGAACAAAACAGGAGTATTAAGTGGTGTCATTGTTCAGGCTTAGATTTAAAATACTTTACCAAAGGTTTTCTAAAACAAAGGAGTTTTAAATAGCACTGCATAGTATAATGTGCAAGATGAAGTGTCACTGAAAGCTAAAAATATGCTTAGAAGAAAATGTAGGACTAAACAGAAGTTCTAATCAAAGCCTTGTAAAGCAGGGCGTGATGAGAAATGTAAGGGGTTTTTTAATAGAGTTTACTGGTTATCTTAATTTTTGGTACTGTCTCTATGCAGAACTTAATTTTGTCTGTTACTGTACTGCCTTAGCTTGACCTTTTTCCCCTCCTCATGTTTTGATAGAAACAGTTCTCTTGCAGAGATGTGTCTCTGTTCATTTTCCTAACCATTAAACATAGACATCTGCTGAACATATATGCCTAAAAGGAGGAGAGAAAAGTCCCAGAAAAGGCAGAGGAATGAAAGACTGAAGGGTCAAGTTACAAGAAACTTATTTCTGCTTCTGTATTAACAATTGTTCAAGTGGTTAGTTATAATAAAAAGACAAGATCATTTTTCTTAGGATGTTTCATAAAGTTTGCCTAACTTTCTATTTTATTGTATTTTAGTTTCTTGTTACTGTACTTTTCAATTTTGGCTGCAAGCAGAATGTTGCATTACTGTAAAAAGATGATCTAGAGTATTTCAAACTTGACCGGAAGAAGGAAACTCTGTAAATTATACAGGCAGCCATCAACTTACAACTTTTTGAGTTACGACAAACAGCATTCATGACATTTGTAAATTGACACCCTGTTTTGAGGTTCCCATGCCGATTTTACCTTTGCGACGGTTGACAGCTGTGACCAGCTGGTAAGTCTGTTGTGGGGGGGGGGGGGGGAAGGGAGGAGGGGCATGGTGGGGAAGATCAATGTCCCCACAGCAAAGGAGGGACTATGGCTGGGACTGAGACTGGGGCAAGCGCTGCCTAAGGAGATGCACCCTGCCATGGTCTGCCACCACTCACCCAGCCGTGCCTACCTTGCACAGACCCTGGGGCGCATGCCCCCACCCCATGCCATCCCAGACTGGCAGCAGGAGCACTGGCAAGAGCCACTGGACAAGTTGCCACATGAGCAGCTCCTGAACTGGGTACACGCAGTGGTACAAGCTACCCCAAGCCCTCCCTAGGCACCGCTTGCCCCAGCCCCAGCCCCAATCCCTCACTTGCTGCAGGGGCATTGATCTGCGCCCCCATACCCCTTCCGTCCCTCCTTCCCAACACCACAACAGACTTACCAGCTGAAGGCAGCTGTGGCGACCATCATAAAGGAACCAACCCCTGATTTATAACATTTTTCCTAGGGCAATATTGGTTCCAAGTTACAACATTTCAATTTAAGATGCAGTTTTCAGAAACCAATATGTGTTGTTAGTCTGAGGACTGCCTGTATACATTTTTATGAGTTTTCTTGTCCAATTTTGAAAACTGGAGAGCTCTGTATAGTTTAGGTAAGATTACCTGAATATCCAAACTAAGGCATTTGTTATTTGAATTGCCAAATCCCTGAGGTTTGCTAGTTACAATCCTAAAATATCATGGATCCCCTTAACTATTTGATGCATAAATTATCTGAAGTAACTTAAAACTTCTCTGAGCAGCACTTACTCAGCAAATCATCATAGAGTAAGTCTAATTGATTTTGACAGCATAGTATAAGTCATATTTTGTTGTGGTTGAACTGTTCTGAAAGAGTTCTCTAGTGCATTAGGTATAAGAATAGTTACATCTTTTAATTCAACTACTTTTCTCCTTTCAAGTATGGAATGGAAATTACCCTGGCAATTTCTGAATCAACTTCACCTGTTCATATATTTTTTTTTCAGTTCTCCATACAAGACTTGTTGACTAAAGGTAAAATTAAATGTCTAATCTACAAATGCAAATAAGCACATTTAAATAAGGAAAGGAAATGGAAAGAAAAATCATTATTCACCATCATTACTTACAACTTCTGCTCACAAATAAAGTTCATACACATGGTTATGTGCATATCCAGACAGATGTTTGCAGTCATTAACAAATAACTAGCAACTGAAATTCTATTAAGATAATCTTTGAAAAAGCTAAATAATATCCCCTTGATTCAATCCCTTCTTGGTTGATTCATTTGTCATTTTTTTGCAGGTGGAAAAAGATCTGGCTGACAATTTACTGGGGCTTTGACAAAGCTCCATACAAGAGGATATTACAGAAAATTAAGTAGTACCAGGGCATGTGGTAAAGCTCTGTCATGGAACAGAAAATGGATAAGAAACAGCTTTTAAAAAGTAGATTGAAAGATTTCCTAGTGGCAGAAGGGTAACTGTCATTCCACAAAACAATTTTTATTTTCTAATATTCAATTAATGACATAGAACATTGCTGAACTGAATTAAAAACAGTTGATGATACAAAAGTATTTGGATTAGTTAAATCTAGAGAGCACTAGCTTAAGAAGACTGGGGATGTGAAACTCCTTATTGACATGTATCAAGCCACTGGAATCTTAACGATTCATACATTTTGCTAAATTAACTGTAACCACTCCAAAAAAAGGTTGGATCTCTCTGTAGACAGCTTATTGAAAGTCTATGAAATATACAGCATTGGGTAATAAGTAAATAAACCCAAATGAGAGAGAGAGAGAAATGGTATTACTGGAACATTATAATGTAATGATATGAACTAATAGTATGCCCAAATCTTGAATGAACAGATAATGTGCCCAAACCTGGTCTCCATATTTTTTTTAAATAAAGAGACATAGGAGTGAAATCGTCTGATAATAGGAAACATGACTAAGGAAGCGAAACTTGTGTAAGGACAAAACATTAAATGAAGGGGAAATTAAAAGTATGGCATTGCTAAGTTTACAGAAAGGATGAATCAGAAAGTATTTAATAGAGGTGTTCACCCTAATGAAGGTATAATATAAATTAGTTGCTATTTACCCTCTTAAATTATACAAGAAAATTGATCTGTTCAATGAATTAAAGCACAGTTCATTTAAAAATGATGAAAAGAAATAATTTCTTACACAACATATAATTAACTTATGGAATTTATTGCCACAAGAGATCACAGAGGCCAAGGGCTCAGAAGGAATAAAAAAAAGAATTACACATTTTATGGATATTAACATCATCCACAATTATATTAATAGGATTTTTTTTAAATGGTTGGATATAAACTTTGGCAGCAGGGAGGTTAACAGAGGACTCCCCAACCCCAGGGGAGCAGATTCCTTCAGTGCACTACAGAATCATACTTTCCCACCCTTGCTCCCTGTACATTATACAATTATTGATTGAAAAAAGAAATATAAAAATAAACCTGACAATAGCAACCATAACTGAGGAAACGCCATTCCCCTCACATTCCCTCTTGCTGCTTCTTCTTTTGACCATATTTATCTTATCATCTTTCACGCTCAGTAGACCAGCGTCTTTAGGATTGAGGCCTCTGCTCAACTTAACTTTTAGGTTATGACCATTTCTGGGAAGTGAGAGATGTGGGTCTGGATCCCCTTAGACTGAGATGAAACTGTAATTCAGGTTGTCAACATCCTGGGCATGTCCTCTAATTGTCATCAGTGGCAGAAATTCTTTGATTCGAGGATGATCTCTAACTAGGCTCATTGATAGATTTTGAAGTAACTTAAAAGTCCAATCATTGATCCATAGACCTATCCATAGAAGTTGCAGGTCTTTCTGTAAGGCTATAGGCCTAAAGTAGGCCCTAGACTAGGATTTCTCTCTTTTTCCTTCCTCCATTCTCTTTTATGCTTCAAAGGCAAGATGTTTTACCTTGAAATGTTCTGCCACTTGGTTGAGGTTATGGAGCCTTTAAAGTCAGTTGACAGCCAGCTCCTGCCAGCTTTTGATGTCAGGATCTATTTTCTTCAGGTATGCCTTCAATATGTGCTTGTAGCATTTCCTCTGGCCATGGTGAGATCTCAGGCTTTTACTGAGCTGAGAATAGAGCATTGCTTTGTAAGGCGAGAGTCAGGCATCTGCACGCAATGTCCGGTCCAGCAAGCTTGGTGCTTGAGGATCACCCACTCAATACTGGTAACATTCTCTTTAGTGAGGGTGTTGGTATTTGTGTGGCAATCTTCCCATTTGATGTGGAGGATATTCTGGAGGCATCATTGATAATACCTTTCCAGGCACTTGAGATGATGACAGTAGGTCTCCCACATATCACATTTGTAGAGGAGGGTGGGGATGATGACTCCATTGTAGACCTACATCTTGGTTTCTTTCTGGAGATCATGATGAATAAAGATAAAGTAAAGCAATTTCCCAAAGGAGGTACTTGTGCACCAGAACTTGTGCTGGATCTCCTCATCAATGTTCACTCTCTGAGAGAAGTGGCTACTGAAGCAGGGAAAGTTCTTGACTACCTCCAGGGCCTTTCCCTCAATGGAATGGGGCAGGCTAATAGATCACTTTAATATTCTTGATGCTTAGAGGGAGGCCTAAATTTCTGTAGGCTTTTGTGAAAAGATCCAATGCAGTTTGTCAGTTTTCCTCACTGTGCAAAAGAATAGCACAGTCATCAGCATAATGAAGGTCAAGGAGGGTTGTTCTGGTCTTCAAGAAAAACAAATCCCAGTTTCAGGAACCCTCCATTCATGTCAATTCCAAAAAGAAGATGGTTCTTCATGAGAAGATGATTGTCAAAAAAAATAGAGAACAGAATTGGGGTGATGACGCATTCTTGCTTGATCCCAGTTTGGATGACAAACGGTTCTGTCTCTGATCTGCTACATATGATAGTCACAGGCATCTATTCATAGAGAAGTCGAAGGACACTGATGTACTTTTCAAGACATCCAAATCTGGACAGTACTTTCCACGTGGTTTTGTGACTGATGGAATCAAAGGCCTCAGTGATTTAAGGAAGGCTGTATACAGGTTCTGATGTTGTTCCTGATACCTTTCTTGGATCTGGTGAGCAACAACAATCATGTCAGCACAGCCCCATGGGATGGTCTGAAATCACACTAAGATTCCAGCATGACTTACAGATTCATAGATTCATAGATGTTAGGGTTGGAAGGGACCTCAATAGATCATCGAGTCCGACCCCCTGCATAAGCAGGAAAGAGTGCTGGGTCTAGATGACCCCAGCTAGATACTCATCTAACCTCCACTTGAAGACCCCCAGGGTAGGGGAGAGCACCATCTCCCTTGGGAGCCTGTTCCAGACCTTGGCCACTCGAACTGTGAAGAAGTTCTTCCTAATGTCCAATCTAAATCTGCTCTCTGATAGCTTGTGGCCATTGTTTCTTGTAACCCCCGGGGGCGCCTTGGTGAATAAATACTCACCAATTCCCTTCTGTGCCCCTGTGATGAGCTTATAGGCAGCCACAAGGTCACCTCTCAACCTTCTCTTGCGGAGGCTGAAAAGGTCCAGTTTCTCTAGTCTCTCCTCGTAGGGCTTGGTCTGCAAGCCCTTAACCATATGAGTGGCCCTTCTCTGGACCCTCTCCAGGTTATCCGCATCCTTCTTGAAGTGTGGCACCCAGAATTGCACGCAGTACTCCAACTGCAGTCTGACCAGTGCCCGATATAGGGGAAGTATCACCTCTTTGGACCTATTTGTCATGCATCTGCTGATGCACGATAAAGTGCCATTGGCTTTTTTGATGGCTTCGTCACACTGCCGACTCATGTTCATCTTGGAGTCCACTAGGACTCCAAGATCCCTTTCCACCTCTGTGCCACCCAGCAGGTCATTTCCTAAGCTGTAGGTGTGCTGGACATTTTTCCTCCCTAGGTGCAGCACTTTGCATTTCTCCTTGTTGAATTGCATTCTGTTGGTTTCTGCCCACTTGTCCAACCTATCCAGGTCTGCCTGCAGCTGTTCCCTGCCCTCCGGCGTGTCCACTTCTCCCCATAGCTTTGTGTCATCTGCAAACTTGGACAGAGTACATTTCACTCCCTCGTCCAAGTCGCTGATGAAGACATTAAAGAGTATCGGTCCAAGGACCAATCCCTGCGGGACCCCACTGCCCACACCCTTCCAGGTCGAAACCGTCCCATCTACCACGACTCTCTGGGTGCGACCCTCCAGCCAATTCGCCACCCACCGGACTGCGTAGTCATCCAAGTCACAGCCTCTTAACTTGTTCACCAGTATGGGGTGGGATACCATATCGAAGCCTTTCCTGAAGTCTAAGTATATGACATCCACCCCTCCTCCTGTGTCCAGGCGTTTCGTAACCTGGTCATAAAAAGAGACTAGATTGGTCAGGCACGATCTGCCTGCCACAAACCCGTGCTGGTTTCCCCTCAGCATAATTTGTCCTGCTGGGCTCTCACAAATGTGAGCCTTGATAATTTTTTCAAAGACTTTGCCAAGGATGGAGATGAGACTGACTGGCCTATAGTTGCCCAGGTCCTCCTTCCTCCCCTTCTTGAAAATAGGGACCATGTTGGCCCTTTTCCAGTCCTCCGGGACTTGGCCCGTGCGCCACGAGAGTTCGAATATTCCCGCCAGTGGCTGTGCAATGATGTCGGCCAGTGCCTTCAGCACCCTCGGATGGAGCTCATCCGGGCCTGCCGACTTAAAGGCATCCAGTTCTTCCAAGTGACTCTGCACCATCTCAGGGTCTAAGCATGGAAGTCTGGCGCCTTGCTGCTGCCTCTCTACAACCCCAGTGAGAGACTTGTCGTGTCCCTCGCTTAGGAACACTGAGGCAAAGAACTCATTGAGGAGTTCAGCCTTGTCCCCCCTGTCCATCACCAATTGTTTCTGCCCATTTAGCAGGGGTCCAATTCCTCCCTGGGTCTTCCTTTTACTCCCTATATATCTAAAAAACAATTTCTTGTTGTCTTTTACTTGGTTTGCCATCCTCAGCTCCATGATTTCCTCAGCAAAAAGTAGAAGATGGGTCAGAAAGCTTCCGGGGAAGATTTTATGTTTGTCAGCATAGAGCTAAATCCCTTTGCGTTTATTTTTCTATTACTTATGTTTCATTTCCTAGATTCTCCTTTGAGCTTCAATGAGATGATGCATCTCTTTCTTCTGCTGAGTTAAGGTGTCATCTTGCCAAAAACAATGAGCCCTTCTCATCTGGTTAAGGAGAGTTTGGATCTACTAAAGCCAATGGATTTAGTACAGGCCATATAGATGGTGGTTTTAAACCCCTTCCAGAGTTCCTCAATATTGCCTTAATTTATGGACAGGGTAGAGACCTTTTCATGGAGACATTATTGGAGGTCCTTACAGATCTTCAGGTCTTGAAGAGATTTGGTGTTGAGTCCTTCAACTTGCTTTTGCCTGGTTTCAGTGTTTCAGAGCAACCCAGATGTTCATAATGGATCTGACAAGACAGAGGTCTGTCCAGCAGTCATTTGTTCCTTGCCTGGTTCATATGATATTAACATTCTTTTGATCACGGGCTCTAACAGTAACATAGTCAAGGAGGTGTCAATACTTATAGTGAGAGTGTCTCCATCTGTTCTTGTATTTGTCACTGTGTCTGAAGATGGTGTTTATGATTAGAAGACTGTGCTCCGCATATTTGCTTAAGAGAAGGATGACATTGGAAATGGTTTTCCCCAGTCCTTCCTTCCCAATGGTGTCACTCTAGAGTTCTAGGTCACATCTGGCTCTGGTGTTGAAGCCACTGAAAAGAATGATCCTGTCCTCCCTGCGAGTATTAGTCAGAATGTGATCAAGGTTGGAGTACAACTGTTCTTTGACATTGTCAGTATTAAACATTAGAACATACATGCTGATGATGACATACTGGTTGTTGCTAGGGTTAAGATAAAGGGTCATAAGATGTTTGTTAATGCCCACAGGGGGCTCCATAATCTGACTGACAAGATGATTCTTGATGGCAAAGTTGATGCCATAAGTGCATCTGTCTTGGGCCAGTATCCCTTCCAGAAGTTGTAGCCTCCACTATTTTCCCTCAGCTAACCATCATCTTTTCTCACTCAGAGTTGCAATGTTGATGTTGTATCTCACTAGTTTCCTGGAGACAATAGCAATTCTTCTTTCTGGTTGTTCATTGTCTCAATTATCCATCTAGGTGTGAGCATTTCATGTTGTAAAAATCACTGCCTTCTTATGATGTTTTTGACCACAGAGAGAGTGATCTACTGGATGTGGTTATCCAGACAGGAGCAAATAAGGCATCCTAAGTTTAGGTCACCTTTTCTAGCATCTTTCCCATGTGGGTTAGCAGAGGGGAGCCTGAATAAGACTGCTCAGTCATAGTAGTAGCTGCTGAACTGCACCCCTGTCTTAACCCAGGTACAAGACGACTATCAGGTTACTGCCACCTGTGTGAAGATTTGTGTCTGGAGACCACTGGATTGACTAAGCCTGTCTCCATCACCACTAGTTCATCATTGCAGGGCTTTTGGAGGTTGGTAACCGAGAGTGTGTCCTTTCCAGTGGTAGAAGCCTGCACATGACCTTTTCATGCGAGGAAACTGGTGCGCAGAAACAGGAACAACATGATCTTGACAAGGTTGAGAACTGTACCCAGTGGCAAGGAAGAAGCCAAGACAACAGGAGAATTTTGTCTTCCTTCAGCCTTCTTCTACCTTTACAACCTTTGAGATCATACCATCTTCTTCTGCCTAATCCCCCAGTGAGGACTTGGGTTTGGACCATGGTTTGTCTGGAAATTCCTCTCAGGCCTGTTCATCATAGGTGTAAGACACTGCCAAGAGTGTAAGACACTGGACAACACATTTCTGAGGGTTACTGACACAAACCTTCAAACCACTACAAGGTCTCAGTCGATGAAGAGGTACTCATTCCACTAGGTACTCATTCCACTCATTCCACTTTATAGTAAAAGTGAGCTATTGTGATTTATATTGAAGTCAATTATGCTGCCTGTCAGACACTTCCCCTCTGGATATTCTGGATGCCAAGATGACAGAGATGCTCAGTGTGCAGCCTTAAGTCATAAACTTCTAGAAGATCACTTCAGATTGGACATAAGGAAAAATTTCTTTATCATTCATGTGTCCAGAGTCTGAAACAAGCTGCCCCCAGAGGCGATACAGTCACCTACCCTGGAAATCTTCAAAAGATGACTGGATGCCCACCTTGTTGGGGTTATCTGACCACAACAGTCCTTTTTTTCATGCTGAAGAATGGGGGGGGGGGGGGGGGGGCTGGACCTGAGGATCTCATAGGGTCTCTTGCAGCCCTAACTTGTATGAAGCTATGAACTATCAATTCTTTTAGACCATTCAAAGCCTTTGAAAACAGTAAGTGAGAATGTAGGTGGTAAATAGTTCAGGCACTTTTGGTTCCTTGATCTATCTATCCCTATAAGAAGTAGAATCATAGAAAAAGTAGGTCTGGAAGGGACCTCAGGAGTCATCTAGTTCAACCTTGGAGCTCCAGGTAGAGATGTTGGGGATTGAACCCAGAACTTCATAGACCTGTAGCTCTGGGTATTAGGCACCACTTGATTAAAGTGTCAGTAACTACTATATGACTTCAAGATTATATGAAGAATATAGGACTGCTATGAGGATCAAGCAAAACAAAATGAAAAAATTGTCAGGAAGCATAAAAAATGTAATGATCTGGGGAAATACCAGTTATTGCAAAGCTGGATGGCAGGGATTGCACAGTAAACTCAACTAAACCACCACTATCTGCAGGATGAACTTAATAAATTATTTCATTTGGTGCATTATGGCATAATCAAAGTAAACAATTGCATGCACACATCTGAAATCAATGTTGAATTATGATGAACACCATCTGGAGTCAAAGTATAATTACAAATTTTGTATAAAGGATTCTGATGTGTGCATCTGAACTTCTGAAGAATTAATTGCTGAATGATTTAATCAAAGTTACTATTGCTTGGCTGTTTCTTATGATCCCAGGTCATCAACCTGACTTTACAGTTAGAATAAGAACAAGCTTTCAAATTCTGAATGATTACATCCAGAAAAATCAAAGAACACAACCAATGGCCAGAAGGAAAGTGTTGATTGAGAAGCACACACAAAAAAAGTAAGAGATGTTTGCAGTAAGTATTAACTAAGGAGTATGTAGAAGTAAGAATGCACATCTTGCAGCAGAGATTCTAAACTATAGAGAAACCAGCTTATTCTAGTGGCCAAAAATAAATTATTCAATGGAAGATCCATGACGTATCATTATAGGGCATATGTTTTTGTTTCAGATAGGAAATAAACAACATTTACAGGAATCATGGTGACATGAAACATAAATGTTAAGATGCTTTTTCCCCATTTTCACATCACTCTTCTCATGTCAGTGATGTTTGAAAAGCAAAACAAAGAAATATGTTAACATACAAAGCAGACCACATATTGTGTAAAAGTAACCATGATGCTTTGCTTTAAGCCATTAAAGCAAACTATTACTACACAGGAGTCAAGAAATATGGATACAGATAGATTGAGTTAGAGCACTTTTCCCCCATGAAATATTTCAGAAATAATGGATTTTTATTCACACAGCAAATGGAAGTTTTCTTATTTTTCAACAATAAAAATACTCCAAAACAAATTTGATTTTTTTTTCTGTTGTGTTTTGGCTTTTTGATTAAAAAGCTGAAACATGTCTACCAAGGAAAAAACAAACCTTTCATTTTTGAAGTAAAGATTCTTTACCACCAAATTTTTTTGTGGGGGGTGGGGTGGGGTGGGGGAGGGGAGTGTGTTCATAACAACATAGGTGTCTCAGGATCAAATTAGAATACAGTATGATTTTTTTTAGCACAGATGTAAGTAAATAACTTAATTAGTATTACCATGTCATGGCAAAAACCATGCTAATGCACAGTAGAATGAATCTACTGTGCATTAAGCATCTCGTGTAGATGCACCCACTGTCAGTTTGGGCTGGACTAAACAGATGACTTTAAGATGAAATATACTATAATGGCTACTGTTTCTATTCATCCAATTTATTTTGATAGAGATTTCAAGAATTTACCAAGAGAAAAGAAACTTACTAAAATTATATACATGCTTCTATAAATAGCATAGTAGACCTAGCAAAATATCAAAACCTTAAAATTAACAAAAGCATAGGTGGAACTGCCTCACTGGACAGGATGAACTTTGTTTAGAAAACTTTGAAATTTGGGACATTATGTTCAGTGACTAAAAACAAAACAGAGTAAAATTTCCAAGGAGAAAGCATGACAATATTTTAAAATAGGAGAGTAAATTAAAAAAAAAGAGTCTTTAAATATGTGTGTATAAACTAAAAACAAAAATATTTCTATCTAAATATAGAGACAATGAGGGAGAAACTCATCTTAAAGCCATGGAAATTGGCTTGTATATCCCCAGGCAGGGGAGCCAAAGAGAAAGACTTCTGGGGGAAAGGTCCAGAGGGGAAAGTTAGGCTCCTAGGGAGAGGAGCTAGAGCAGGGGTGAGCAAAATGGTGGGTCCGGCTTGCACCTAGATTCCATTTCCCAGCATCCCCTGCCTGTGTCACTGCAGCCAGTTTCCATGGAGACATCAGTAGTGGCAGTTCCATGACAGCACAGGACCAGGCCTTCCATGGAGATTGGCCCCAGCATCACTGGCAGGGAGTACAACTGGGTGGAGAGCTATTCCGGTGCTGGGATCTTGCAATGGTGACAGCATGGTCACTGCACCACAGCTGTGTCCTGGCTCCAGACCGTACTGTCACCACCGCAAGATCTCAGTCCCAGAGCAGCCCCCTGTCCAGCTGTGCACCTTGCCAGTGCTGCTGGGGCTGGTCTCCATGGAAACCCTGGCCCCACACTGTCACAGCCCTGTCACTCCTCGGTTTTGCCCATCCCTGAGCTAGAGACAGGCAGACAGCTGAGAGTGGAGAGGAAGAGGGAGAGAGAGCGGTCAGCTAGTGGTGGAGTCCAGGACCATGCAAGGAGTGATTCTGTCCCAAGAGTCGGCCTACAACTGTGAAGATGAGACTGAGTGAGGCCAGGGGCTGTGTATGTTAATGAATTGAATGGATAAGAGCAGGGAGTGCAGGCTGGTGGCAAAAGGCCCAAACCCAGCCACTCTTAGTGGGCTGGGAGAGGACCACAGCTTATTTGTTTATTTACAGCACTAATTGCTTATGCTGATTCTGTCTGGCCAGGAGGGAACTGCCCTGGAGGAATAAAAACAGTGAAAAGGCTGTAAATAAACCCTGAAACACTAAGTGATTAAGCTAATTAATCCCGACCTGCCACAGTAACTATATACATTCTTTGTACCAGGATTTTGGATGTCATTACCGAGTGGTCTCCCTGCCAGCATCATTCAAAATGGAATTTCACACAACCTAATATGTAGCAGAAATAGTACACCTTTCTTTGTAGTTTGCATCTGTTAGAATGCTATGATGAAGCGCTGGACTCACTGATAATTGGGGTGGATAGGGAATTCAATTAAGGAAATGGAAAGGGAGAAAAGCTGGAATAATATATTTGGAGACTGAAACCTGGGCTTCCAAAGCACATTGGAAAATCCCAGTTAATTTCTAGTTTTTTTCTAGTACATGTGAGTGCACAGCAACCCTCTCTCCATCCCATACCTACGTATAGGGCTCACAGAAAAATAGGGTTGGAAGGGACCTTAAAAGATCATCTTGTCCTTGCTCAAGACAGGATCATCCCTGACTAAACCAGCTCAGCCAAGTGTCTGTCTAACCTGCTCTTGAAAATTTCCAAAGATGAAGATTTCCCAATTTCTCTAGGTAGCTTGTTCCACTGCTTGACAACTCTCGTAGTCAGAAAAGTTCCTCCTAATATCCAACCTAAATGTCCCCTACTGTAGCTTGAAGACATTACTCCTAGTCCTGTCCCCAGAGAAAAGCCCATTTTCTCTGTCATTTCCCTTTTGGTATTTGAAAACTGTTATTAAATCCTTTTATAATGTTACAATACTTAAGAAAGCATTTAGACATGTGGTGGGGTGAATATATTAATTTAATCTATTACAAAACTGGAACCCCCCCCACAACCTCTCCTCTTCCTCCCCGCCTAAATATACATATTAAAAACTAGTGATAATCCATCTCCCTCTCTTCTCTCTGTTAAACAGTTCACGTTCTTGTAAGGGCAAGAAGGACCCAGATAACTACTATTTTAGTCACCTATGTTCATGAAAAGGTAGTCACATCTTATAGACTGGCTGAATCTGAGATGGATTTTGCTTTCACTTTTACTTTCATGAAAGATTATACCTCTCTGATTCAGTTAGTCTGTAACATGCAACTCTAACCTGTTTTCTATCTGACTTCAGATTAGCACAGCTAAGTACCTCTATATTCAGGAAGGATTAATTCAAACTGGACTTCGTATAGAGAAGAGCTCCTGTGATGAACAGAGAAAAAGAACAGCTATTTTATGATAGCAGATTTAAAGAGCTTGTCTTTTTAGCCAGCAAAGCAAAGGTTGAGAGAGAATGTTATAAACTCCTTAAAATACCTGCAGTGATAAATACCAGAGGAAAGAGGAGAACTATTTAAGCCTAAAGACAATACTGGCACAAAAACTAATGCTAAAAAAACCTGTCCCTGAATACATTTCAGCTGGAAATTAGAAGAAGGTTTCTAACCAGCCAAGCACTGAAGTGTTAGAGCAGCATTCTCTTAGGAGCATTGTTAAGGTGGATTGGTCAATTTATTAAGAGGATTATATGATACAGTTGCCTATAATAGAAGAGGCCTCCTGCTGTTCAATGACCTCCCAAAGTCCCTTTCAGTCCTGTGTTCCTAGAAATAAAATATGATTATATCATATTAATTGGAACACTGATGGGAAATCTAGATACTGATTTAAGTATGAGGATGCATCTAGAAAAATCATTATCACACATGTACTAAGCATTACATGAAAGGACATTATATTGCTTTGCTAACATGAGTAGTTGGAATCTAACTGACCATAATTTATTAGTAAGTAAAGAAGCAGTACACAGACTATTTATTTGCATACGCATGCAGCAATACTTTCTTCATAAGTAACTTAGACATCAGTTGGGCCAAAGCATACTCAGGGTCAAGTAATTAAACTTTGCCAGACTGTTGATTTATAGTGCCCATCATGTGTTCAAGAGGTCATCAAGCTTTGACTACTCAACAAATGCCCATTTTTCATTATTGCCTGCCAATGCCTCTTCGTTCTGCAGTAAAGTTCAATAATATATCTTAAAGATGATGGAAGGAAATGTATGCCCTCTCTCTGTTTCTCGTCTCCCCACCATTTTGTAGCTTAGAGACAAACTACTTAATCACATGCATAAATCTTGAAGAAAGTGTCATACTACAAGGCTGATTCTGCAACTTGCCAGAAGTCCTTACTTTCTATTAATCCAGCGGAGACTGAGGGCACACAGGACCTTATTAAAATGTGGAGGATACTTGGCACTTTGGAGGCTTGAGCTCAAATGCATAAAGCTTTTAAACTGCCAATACCATTACTATTTGTATTGAGGAAACAGGAAGCTAGCTACCCAGAAGTATGTGGCTGCTATCTTTGTAGTGAACAGCAGGGTACCTTGTAGCCAAGAAACTAATGGAATTAAAGTGGATCTTGCTTCTGCTGATGTCACTAATATTATATTTTTAGCTTCCAGGTGATCAAGTTCAAGCTTTTAAAGAAGAAAGGACTAATTCCTGGCCCGCATTCTAAAAGAAAGCAATACCATCTTAAGGAAAAAGGTAGTTGCAACAATATTTCCAGCAATGTCTTTATTCAATTGCTGACAATTTGCACAGTTCTGCAGCAAATCTTGCTTGGTTCTTTTGTTAAAGATGCAGCATGGAAGCACAATAATCTTAGCATTTATTTTTAGCTAAATTTCTAACCCTCCTGGTTTGCAGAGGAAATTTTGCAACATGAGAAAATGTGAAACCAAAAAGTCCTACAAGTCAACTATAAAGGGTCTGCCACAGATTACTGTAAAGTACTCATGGCTTTTAAGCTATTTTCATGATTTTGCAGGTGAAAGAGGGGCTTGACTTAAGCTTTTTGAATGCTGGGGGCTGACAGTACTTTATTCACAGTAATAAGAAAGAAGTCATTCCTCAATATCTCAGACAGAGTGGACAGGAAGAGTAAGAAGTCTTTTGCATGAACTTGGAACTGCAAACTGGCAACCTATGTTTTTATTAAATTATGGCTTTGACATGGAAAAACAGTACACAGCTAGTGTGTATGGTAATGCCATATGAGCCTATCTCCAGAAGATCATGCCTCAGATCAGTTGCAGAAGATCTGGTTCTTCATACATGACCCTAAAGTACATTCACTGTGTACAGCCATTTGGAAACAGGTGTCATAAATATGTCAAGAAAAATATTCTTCTCTGGATGTCCATTTCAGATGCCAGTACTGAAAGTCAAGACAGTAAAAAAATTATCCAGCTGGATGAGGCTAACATAGAGATGGATTGTGAGAACTCAGGGTCAGAAGATGATGATTCCAACTAGTAGGAAACTGGTGACAAAGTTATCCAATTGGAGGACATCTCACAGCTTGTCAGAACTGGAGTGCTGTGTAGCAGAACTGAAATTAATATGTAGCAGCATTCATTACACAGAAGCAAAAAATAATTGACACAGACCACCTACTGACAGGACATAAGCAGAAATGTAATGAGCTTCAATTTGAAGAAGGGTAAGGGGAAAAGTCATCCTTTGTTTCTGCTATGAGCAGTTACTATAAGACATTAAAATGCTAGGTGTCAAACAGAGTTAGGGTCCTTAAAAGCAGATCTGGAAGAGAAATATCACTCATTTTCTCTTACATATTTATATGTAAGCCACCATGGTACCTAGGTGCTGGATACTACACTGTCTATATAGATACCCTGCACTGACAGACTCATTTGGAACATGCTCATTTGAAAGAAGAATGTACAAAAAATGAGGCTGCAAAGAATAAATTGGAAAATAAACTTGAGAAGCTGGAAGACTCAGCAAAAAGGCAGAATTAAGACTTCAAACTTCTCAAGACTGAAAAGAAAGATGTATGAAAAAAAGGACAGCACATATTTACAGAGAAAAATATTGATTTCCAAGATAGGCAAATGAAAAGGTGTCCAACTATGCATAGTTTTAGAGTGCAAGAGAAGGTCCAGCAAAAAAATATAAAGATGCTTTTGAAAGAAACCTGGATTTGCACTGAAAACACAGAACAAAGCAAGAACCATCCTCCTTTCAATACACAGTTATATTTCCAACTGCCCATCCCCATCCTCCACCCAGACAGAAACAGAAGGAATAGATGAAGAAATTCATGAACTTGAAAGTTTCTGGAATAGAGCAGCTCAGAATCATAAAAGGCCAATAAAAGCATTAGAAAGTAATCCAACTTTGCAGTAGTTCAGGAAAAGTCAACAAAGTGCAAAATTACCTACTAAATTATGCTGCTGTAAATCAGCATAAATCTTATTGCCCAGCCAATTTATCTGCTCTACTGATACTAATATTAGGATAAAATACTTTTTATGAAGACAAAACTAGAAAGGCTTGTATGTGTTAGCTCTTACCACATCGCTAATTTAGAAAAGCATTTGAGTGAGGGATGAAATGACGTCTCTTCTTTAAAGAATCATATTACTGTAAACTAAGAATCCCAGTAGTGCTGATAGTACAGTTTTGTGTATGAGTGGTTAAAGTCACCAGCATTGTGACTAGCTCCACTAATAAAATAGGATTAAACCTGTACCAGTGTGTGACAGGATCTTCTTTCAATTGACAGCAATGTTCTAATTTTTCTCTGTAATCTGACATGCACTCACTCCACTTGATCTGCACTGCTTGCTTGTTGTATGCTCTGAAGCAGCGTTTTTTGTCTAACTTGAACATGGGATGCTATGCTGTATAGTTGCAAGGGAAGGGGTACCATTTCTTGGTGATTAGGCTACCTTACATTTTCCATTTACTGTACAGGCATGATTATTTATTCAAATTTTATACAAATTTTCTTTTTCTGAACTCCACATGGAAGAATGATTGACTATTCATTTCACTTAATTGATATGAGTCTTCCTTGGGAAACACAGAGCACAGAGCTGAAGCTAGTAGAAACGAGTCAGATAAATACACCCTTTAAATATTTACGATCTTCAAATTATATCTATTATATTAGTTTAGTATACTATTATAAGTGCATCTGTTATATAATAGATATGATCAGAAAATCTTAAAATATTTCTTATAAATATATACACACATGTATATATACATACATGCATATATACATCCTCCACACACATGTACATACATACCACACATACATGATGGTGGCAGAGGTATACATATATGTATGTATAGTTTTTTTTTATTAGACTTATTATAGAAAGACACCACATGCACCACACACATGTATGTGCATGTGTGTGGTGTGTGTGTGTGCCTGTTCTGTCTTTCTACAATTCTGATACTATAAAAGCCTTAATCTATCTGTCTGTCTGTCCATAATGCTTTATTTGTGCTCTGATTGGCTGACTGATACAATGCAAATAAAGTGTTGGGACAGGAGGTGGCAGCTCACTGCCATGATGGCAGAGACATGGGGGACAGAACAGCTTGCTCCCTGGAGGTGGTGGTGGCAATGGAGCACCCCTCTGCCCTGCTCCCTGCAGGTGGCAACAAGGGACCAGAGAAGCAGGGTGGCAAGGCCACTTTAGCTGGCTTACCCCACCCCTTGCTTATTGGAGGTGGGGTAAGGCCAGACCCCACTCCTCCCCCCTCCTCTGAGTCAGCCCCAAGCCTGCTCCTCCCATCCCCCCACTGCCACCACATTGGCCCAGGTCCACTCCTCTCCCCCCATCACCACACAAGGCCAGCTTCTCCCCACCCTTGGGTCTGGTCCTCCCCCACAGCCCCTGCATCATGTCCAGGCCTGCTCCTCCCCTCCCCCACGCTGCTGTACCAGGGAAGGGGGCAGCAGGCCCATACCCCAAGCAGCAGAAGGGAACTGGGGAGTGGGTTCAGACAGGGGGGTCATGCAGCTCCATCCCCAACTGCTCCCCCACATCATTCTTGATGGGCAATTGGCTAGTGAGTTTAATAAAAACCTATAGCAGATTATAACACTATGAGTTCTAGTATTCTAATTGGCATCATACTGATGATCAAAGAAGACATAGATAATGCTATTAAGCCTTCAGCAAGGTTACATAAATTGATTTGATAAGAACAGCCAGAATTTTTATCTGAAAACAAAGCCAAGATACCTTTTAGCATTAACTTAAACAGATGTTATGGATACCAAAGTCTTGCCAGGCAGTGGTTCAAAACAGAGTTCACTGTTTGAACTCTGTTTTGTGGCTCTAACTTCTCTCTGTCTTCTTTTAGGTTTGTTCTCTCTTTTCAGTTTGAATATTTTAAAAGACAAGTGGTCATCTGATTTAACTGATGGTGTGCAAGTTGAGAATAAATAAGAGAAAGTATTTTATGTGATCTTCTGTAGAACAACAGCCTATCCAGCTTGCTGATTACCCCATCATTCTAGATCTCTATGCTATCCTAAAGTTACTGGGATTTCCTGGGTCTTACTGCTTGCATAAGTGAAATCTCTGGCTCTACGCTGTACCCCAGGGCAGGATCTAGTGGGGTGCAGCATGCAGCCAAAACCCCACGTGGCTGTACTTCACAACTGCAGTGAGTTTTTTGAGCTCAATGGCATGTCAGCACAGCTCATGCCAGAGCTCTGCATATGCCATGAGCTCTTAAATTCACCAACCGGTCAGTGTGGGATCTAGCTGGAACTCCTATTTTCATATTGCTTCAGAGCCCATGGTCTGAGCTCTGCTGTTGTTCACCATTCTCTTTCTTCTCCCCTAGCTGTAAACTCAGTGGCAGAGGAAAAGAGGGGATGCGTGGTAGTGGTGCTCATCTCTTGGGTTTTGGAAATCTGTGAAAGTAGTGGCTCCAGCCAGATCCTGGTCCAACCTCTGTCGGAGCTACGCTGATGTATCGATGAGCCCAGTGGCATCTAGGATTGTGGTGAGGGGTATTGGCTAAATCGCTGCCCTTCTTACACTTTCTTTATTGCATGTGTGGATTGTGTGCCATGCAGAGGGGGCGTGGCTCCTTTGCTGCAATCCTGGATCTGCCCATGCACAGACTTGATAATGGTTTATAACAATAACTTTTTTAGCTTTTCAATTTAAAACAGAAGGAGTTCTCTAACACCAACTTGCCTGTGCAGAAACTAGATCAAAACTGTGAAACAACCCTCCTCCACAAAGATAACCATTAAAACAAAAGTAATGAAACCCTGAAACAAAACAAGCAACCAAATGCAAATGCATCTGCTATCCAATGAATACATAACAGCACACACATCTGAGAAAAATATACAAAACAAAAATCTGTCCAAAGCAGATTTGGAGAGAGAGAGAGAGAGAGAAACAATACCACTTCAGGCACTGCCTGTGGGGATATGTAGTATGGTGAGAATGGTATAAATAGTTAAACAAAAGAGAAAGTGGGGGTATAATGAAATCTTCAAAATTCAGATAATCGATGCAGAATCAGGAAGAGACTGTATATATTATTCCACGCAGGCAGGACCAATTGCCATATTTGGGATCAGGAAATAAGTTTACCCTGTGGTCACATTAGTATGGACTATATGGTTTTCACCTTCCTCTATAGTGGGCTTCTTGGATCTCTTGATTTTAACAACCCATGCAGGGGTGGGATATGGGCAGCCCTCATCCCTCTACTTTGCCTGTGACAGGTTGAGGAGCTCTTGGTGTTTTGGGGCAATATGCCCTGTAATTATATAACAGAGCGAATTGTATAATGTTAGGTATAGGTTAAATGCTTACTTAGATTGGATGGTTTGGATAGAGATAATCCTGCCTTGAGCAGAAGGTAAGACTAAACGATCTGTTGAGGTCCCTTCTAGCCTTACTTTTCTATGTGGGGCACAGAAGGGAAAAGAACTAGGAGCAATTGCCTCAAGCTGCAAGGGAAATGTAGTTTGGAGATTAGGAAGACGTATAGGATAAGCAATCTAGCTATCTAGCTACCATATCATAGAACATTATGGGTGAAAGGGACCGGAGGAGGTCATCTAGTCTAACCCCGTGTTCAAAGCAGGACCATCTCGACCTGGAAGGGTGTGGGCAGTGGGGTCCCTCAGGGTTCGGTCCTTGGACCGATACTCTTTAATGTCTTCATCAGCGACTTGGATGTGGGAGTGAAATGTACTCTGTCCAAGTTTGCAGATGACACAAAGCTATGGGGAGAAGTGGACACGCCGGAGGGCAGGGAACAGCTGCAGGCAGACCTGGATAGGCTGGACAAGTGGGCAGAAAACAACAGGATGCAGTTCAACAAGGAGAAATGCAAAGTGCTGCACCTAGGGAGGAAAAATGTCCAGCACACCTACAGCCTAGGGAATGACCTGCTGGGTGGCACAGAGGTGGAAAGGGATCTTGGAGTCCTAGTGGACTCCAAGATGAACATGAGCCGGCAGTGTGACGAAGCCATCAGAAAAGCCAATGGCACTTTATCGTGCATCAGTAGATGCATGACAAATAGGTCCAGGGAGGTGATACTTCCCCTCTATAGGGCGTTGGTCAGACCGCAGTTGGAGTACTGCGTGCAATTCTGGGCGCCACACTTCAAGAAGGATGCGGATAACCTGGAGAGGGTACAGCGAAGGGCAACTCGTATGGTCAAGGGCCTGCAGACCAAGCCCTACGAGGAGAGACTAGAGAAACTGGACCTTTTCAGCCTCCGCAAGAGAAGGTTGAGAGGCGACCTTGTGGCTGCCTATAAGTTCATCACGGGGGCACAGAAGGGAATTGGTGAGGATTTATTCACCAAGGCGCCCCGGGGGGTTACAAGAAACAATGGCCACAAGCTAGTAGAGAGCAGATTTAGACTGGACATAAGGAAGAACTTCTTCACAGTTCGAGTGGCCAAGGTCTGGAATGGGCTCCCAAGGCAGGTGGTGCTCTCCCCTACCCTGGGGGTCTTCAAGAGGAGGTTAGACAAGTATCTAGCTGGGGTCATCTAGACCCAGCACTCTTTCCTGCTTATGCAGAGGGTCGGACTTGATGATCTATTGAGGTCCCTTCCGACCCTAACATCTATGAATCTATGAATCCCCAACTAGATCATACCAGCCAAAACTTCGTCTAGCCAGATCTTAAAAACCTCAAATGATGGAGAGTCCACAATGTCTCTGGGTAGCCTGTTCCAATGCTTTACTACCTTCCAA
The DNA here is from genome assembly GCF_030867095.1 of Alligator mississippiensis. Taxonomy (NCBI): domain Eukaryota; kingdom Metazoa; phylum Chordata; order Crocodylia; family Alligatoridae; genus Alligator; species Alligator mississippiensis. The sequence continues at coordinate 312,500,774 of NC_081824.1, forward strand.
GTAAGAGTTTTTCTCCTAAAATCTAACCTAACCTTTCTTTGCTGCAAATTGAGACCATTGATTATTGTTTTGTCATCTGCCACACTGAGAATGGTCTAACTCCATCCTCTTTGGAACATCCCTTTAAGTAGTTAAAGGCTGCTATCAAATCCCCTCTCAGTCTTTTCTTCTCCAGACTAAGCAAAACTAGTTCCCTTAGCCTTTCCTCATAAATCATGTGCCCCAGACCCCTAACCATTTTTATTGCCCTCCAGGACCCTCTCCAATTTGAGCACATCCTTTCTGTAGTGGAAGGGGGGGAGGGGCAGAGGACAAAACTGGACACAGCACTCCAGATACTATCTATCTGCTTATTACTTATGCTATAACTCTCTGATTGAGTTAGCTTATAAAATGCAAACCTACCCTGCCTTCTGCCTGACTTCAGATTAACATAAATAACTACATCTCAAAAAATAAATGATCACTGCACCTCTCATAAGGCAGCTGCATAAATAAAAGATAGCTGAGGGGAGTGGGTTGAGAATACTTAGAATAAGAAATTTAGCAATCAGAAGATAAGAATCCATACAAAACTCTCCAAAGGTTAGGTACTCAAATTTACATAAAGCAAGAGATTGGAGTAGAAACCCAGCAATAAATCTGGGGACTCTACTAACACAGTTAAAATAAAATAGAATAAAATGATTTTTTCTTGATGGATGGAATTAAGAATATAAAACAATAAGACTAGTTGCATAATGATGATGATAATAATACAAACTTATCACACATCACTTTCCATCAGTAGTTATCAAGTCACTTAACAGTTTTAATAAACTTATCACAATGCCTCTGTGAAGTCTAGAATTTATATTATCCCTATTTTATAAAAGGGGAACAGAGTTACAAAGAGACAAAGGGAAAGATCCAAATAATTAATAGAAACTTTAACAGAACTTGTCACTGTCACTAACAATCACCACCACCACCACCAAACCAACAGATAATAGTGCAGAAGTTACAAGCCACTGAAGCCAAACCACTAAAGCACTTTGGCCTGAAAACAGTTTCTAGAACCTTACTTTCAGCTATTCCACATGCTCAAAAGCAATCCAGTTCAGCCACACAGACCCCCAATCTTCATTGCAATCTGACTTGCAGATTTAAGTGTCTGGGAAGCCACTTACATCTGCCTCACTTTCTGATTTTTTTTAGGTGGCCACCAAGCATGCTTATTTGTGGCAAAACCCCCAGTTTTTCTTTTTTAAATTTATTTTAAAATGCATTCCCTCCCCTTCCCCAACCATTTCTGACTTTTTCTCTCCCTCTCTATTCCCTATAGATAAGTATAAGTGAGCTCAGACTTAGGATAAGCTTTAACATTTTTATTTTGGTAGCAAGTTTTTGTTTTTGGATAGCCATTGTTTTATATTGTATTATTATTAGGTTTGTATTGATTCTTACTGTTGTATATTGTATTAATATCATTTTCATATTGATTTTTATTGTTTCATATGGATATTGTATGGTTTAGGCCTGTGGTTGTAAGTGAACCAAAGTCATGTCAAGTTTCGATTTCATATGTCAAGCCTCCATCTTGTGTCCTCTGTGTGGGCATCCCATGTTGCAACTGTATGAGTCACGTACCCCTCACATGTAAATTGGTTCCCCGATGAATGAGTGTGATTGGGAATGATTAAAATACAATGTTCGCAGGCTTCTACTGAATGGCCTGTAACGACTGGGCCATCACCTTACATTGATTCATCCAGGAACCACAGACCTCACCCAGGAACAGAGACAAGAACCCAGCATTTGAAAGACAAAAGACCCTGCAGAACCAGCAACTCTACATTGTACCCCACCATTACAGACACCCAAAACTGCACATCCCTGCGTGGAACACACATGCTCAGTATACCAGGGGCTGACCCTTGCCTGGGTATGCCTCTTGTCACTGGGGTCACACAAGGTCTGCTCCTATAAAAAGGGGAAGTGAAGACAGACTCAGTGGGACACCTTCTCCATCTGGACCAGCACCATGCCACACCACCTATCCACCCAGAGGCCCTGCCGGCGACCCCCCTCTGGACAACACCTACTGGACAAGGTCCCCTTTCCAGCCTGGATAGATAGATATTACCTGCACACCTTCTCCTACAATTTGGACTCTCTCTCTCTCTCTCTCCTCCTGGAATTTAGTGGACTTCAGCCCCTGCACCAAGCCTCTCTAATCCCTGCTGCCATTGTGTGGGTGTGGATGTGGGTGTGGGTGCAAGGGAACCAGTAAGACATTGTGTCACCATCTCCCGTGTTCAATAAAACCACTGTCATTTGCAACCCTGAGTTGGGTCATGTTTTACTGAATCCCAGTCCAACTTTAAAAAAGTTGGATCACTTATCTTAAATTCCAGCCTCATTTTCTCTCTGAGGTCCAGCCCCCACCCCTCTCCACTAGTTTCCCAATCTCCTCTCAATTCCTACTGCCTTTTCACTATGACTTTCTGCTACCTTTCTCTGCTTTCCCGCTGCCCCTGCCACCTTTCAGTCTCTCCTGCTGCTTTTCCTGTGATTTTCTGCTGTCTGTCTCTCTGTTTTCAGGCTTCCCCCACATCTTCTGTAGTCTTCCCCCCCACCCCTGTAGCTTCCCAGCTCCTCGTAGCTTTCCCACAGTTTTCTTTAGCAGCTGGAGCCTTTCTCCAGCTCCCAGCACCTGCTGCCACTCCCTGCAACTTCTCTAGCTGCCCTGGAGCCATCCTTTGGCTCCACACACCCAGAGCCCCTCTTTAATACCCACACTTTCCCTTAGTCCCATTTTTCCTCTCCCCACTTATCTTTTCAGCTCCCCCATAGCTCTGGCTCCAGTCCCAGCCTCTGCGCCAGCATCCTCCCCTGTTCTGCAAGCTTTGGGCATTGTCTTTTAATCAATTAAGATCAATTAACCTAAAGTTACCCCTGAGCCTCAGTTCTTCAGCCCAGGCCCCTCTAGTCTACCAATTCTAATCCCGGTCCGGGTGACTTTCAACTTTCACTCCTTACACTTCTACTTTCTTACCTTAACCTTTCCCCAGGTATCTCAAGTACACCAAGCACATACATACATACATACATACATACACATCACAACACCCAACTTAGGAACTCACCTGTGTGTATGTGTAGGTGGGTTGTATGTGTGTGAAATGGTGAGTGAGTGTGTGTGTGTGTGTGTATAATATATACATGGCATTGCGTGCATGATATACGAATTAGTGATATGTGTCTAACTTTTGGTGTGTATTGTGTATGTGCTTGAACTGGTGATAGGTATGCATGTGCCTAGGCTGGTTTGGATGTGTATGTGCCTGAGCTGATAGTGTGTGTGTGTATGCACCTAATTGATTTATGTACTTGTATATGTGCAATTGTGTCACACCCTCCTGTCTAACAGCACAATATTGAGATCCTGAGTGTTGGCCTGACCCCTCAGGGCAACATATTTACTGTTGGACATTGACAATATGTTGTTCTAACAGAGTTCATTAGAAAACACAGGTTGTAGTAATGTCAGCCACCTTTTGCCCAATAGCCTCATTGTTACAATGCTTATCCCAAGTAGTGGGATACCTGAATTTCATCTTCAAAACCAGATTTACCACTTCCTAATAGATTGACAAAACCAGGAGGCTCTTCTGGGTGGGGACTCCCAATATCTGTCCTGTTGGAACCAGCTTGCTAGCTATGTGCAGGATTCATAGGAGAAGCAGAGTGAGTTTCAAAAGGATTATATCTCTGCTGCCCCATAAAGATGGCTCTCCCAGGGATTAGAAGTACTGACTTCCAGTAACATGCTGAGGGGATTCTCCTGTTTTGTTTTGTTTTGTTTTGTTTTTTAACTAATTAATGTAAAAGTTTTATATAGACCTAACCACTATGCTAATGAGCAACAGGTACATAGAATCTCTAACACTAACCCTGATCAAGTTAGACAGCATGCCTCTGGGAGCTCAGGATCTTAAGACACTAGAGGCTCAAAAATGCCTGAGCCAGAGACCTAGGATTCAAGGGATGGAAGCTCAGATACTTCCCTGTGTCTTACATTTCCTACCTTTTGGATGTCTCCCAGCTTACCTGGTCTGTGCATACTTAAGGGAATACTTAAGGTGATTGCAAACTCCTGCAACTACCGTCAATGTGTCAAGTTTCCTTGACAAAAACACATGAGAAGTTCTCAGTAATGGCTTCTCTGAAACTCCCTTCCCCTCATGGTCTGTTAAAGTCTGGCTCTGACCAACTTCTGGAAGTGCTGAAGGACCTTTCTATTTGTGCAGGTGTTTAGCTATTTAGGTTTGCTTGGAGTTGTCAATCGTTTTGCAGAATTCAGAGCTGTTGTATATCTTATTTAATATTTTATCTGCCTTTATATAAATTATGTTGTTTTTTACTGTAAGCCACCATGAGCTTTTTGGGGGGAAGGGCAGCATACAAATATAACAAAACCATAAAAATTTGGTTAAAAGGTATGTATATACTTGCCTCCCCAAAGGTCTGTAGGCTGCTGCCAAGAAGCACACTCTACCCATGTGCTCCCATGTTACACATGTCAAGCCCAGAAATAAAGCTGTGAGGCCACAATGAGGGTGCTTTCCTGCCTATGCTGTTGGGCTCATGGAAATAAAGAACTTGACAGGGATGTACGTGGGGGAGAACTGTCCCCAGAGTGCATTTAATTTCTGTGTTTGGTGAATTCAGTATGGAAGAAGCAGTCTCAAGAACACCAAGGAGGCAGTATAGACATACCTTAAATGACTTGCCCCACAGGAAATGTAATGGAAGAAGGTAGCAAACTTGGATCTCTGAATTCCTCAGCTCATATCCTGAAGGGACTTTGGCTACCAAGAGCAATGTATTATTAGTTATAAAAGTGACAGACTAAAATTAAACCACTAAGCTAGCTTCAATAGCTAAGGAAATAAATATAGTTTACAGAAAATGGAGGTAGAGGTCATGCAGTCTAAAACAACTGTGCTCTAATAGTTTATACTAAAAAATTAAAAATATTTCTTTCATGTTAGAGTCATAGTGGAGATTATGTTGACATTGATAACAACTTTCAGCAAAATGATACTGACAGATACTTATACAACTATACTAAAGATAAGAATTACTGCCTTAAATCATATCTAAAATGACCCAAGAGTGTAATTTGACTGGCATTTTGATGTGCATAAACATATTTTATTCTGAAATGAAACTCTCACAGACAGCAGTTCCTAAATTATTGGCCCTATTCTCTAAACTGTCATAGGAATTACCATATTGAGTATAAACAATTAGTCCACTATCCTGTCTCTAACCAATAATAAATATGTCAGAACCACTAGCAAGACACCCCAAGTAGAAAATGATGCAATAACTTACTAGTAAAGGCCATGTCATATTCAACCTTCCAATTAATGTTTACCTTATACCCTAAAATGCAACAGTGTATATCTTTAAGCATGAGAAATATAAAGACTCTTCTTTATGGCCATAAGGTCTTAAGGGTTTTCCTTCATGTTCTTCTGAAACATATTTTGTCTAGCAGTATCAGAGACGGAAATACTGGACTAGATGGACCACTGGTTTGTAGCTGTCTTGCATAGCAATTTCTTATATCCTATGAGATGCAGAGAATTATGCGGTTATACTTCAGTAACTGTACAACATCCTTGTAACAAGAAGGCCAGTTGCAATGATGATTCCTATTTTGTGGATGCATTACTAGGAATTGAACTAGGACTGTCAGGTTATTTCACTGATCTGTTTTCAGACTTTTAAAACTGTTTCCTAACAGGAAAATGCCACTACAGCTGATAATTCCATTGAGCCAATGCAAAACACTAAAAGTGAAGTTTATAGATAAAGATATCACTAAGTTAAAAGCCCCCTAAATTGATATTTTACTGAAATTATTAAGTGAAAAGAAATGACTTAAATAGAAGAGAAAGATTTTTTGGTAAATGGTTGCTCAGAATGTTTATGGAAAATTATTTTAAAATAACTTTAAAACAATTTTTGTTTACTTTTCCTTCCATTTTTTTCAGGATTCTTCCATAATTTGTAGTTCTTCTTATCTGCTTTTGTTTTTGAAATCTAATGCAAAATAAGGTAAAAAAAAAAGTGTGCTTGTTATCTGCTAATAGCCCACAATATCATTTTACCTTCCTTATTTGCTTAAGATGATTTACTTACTCAAATTTCAGGCAAGGTCCATTTCAAAATAGATACTAATAGTAATTGTAGGCAGCACTCAGACTGAACTGAACTTTCAAAGGATTATATGGACTGTTTCCCTAATTTTCTAGCAATACAAGGGCAAGAAAAATAATAATGTAAAGGTAGAAACAGTGCCAAAGAAAATTGTGTTTAACAGTTAGTTTAGTATGACCAATTTATCTATATTTTAAATGAATACTTATGATATAATAGTTATATATAATAACATATTACATTAATCATGTATTGCAGAAAAAACATTGTGATGAACAGTCAACTATTCAATTTCTCTTCCCCCTCACACATAAAAAGGGTACAAAATTACTGATCATTACTTTTGTTTCTCTCAACAGCTTCAAACATTATATGTACTTCTCTAATTCTTGCAAATCAATACAACTGCAAGCTATTTTTTATAATTCAATTCCTTAAATGCCTGCAGAGAACACTACCTGTTACATCAATTCTACATTTTCATTAGAAACTTTTAAATGATTTGCCTTAGGAATTTTCTTTCTTGGGTGAGCCAGTTTTGCTTACTAGTAACAGTGTAGCTACTGGAGCAGGGAACTCAGCACCGGCTGCAAAATCTACCAAGAAACTGAATAAAAAATTGGGCAGTTAGCCATGCTGAGCTCCATGCTGCCACCAAGACACTACTTCTGGTACCAGACTCATGCCTGTTTACATCATAGTCCAGGGACTGCAACACAGAAATACTGGCAATGTGTTCACAAGCTTCAGTTCTGACGGGAGTAAATTTGTGTGGTAATGTGAATAACAAACATTTAACAAACGAGCAGCTGAGTCTTACTATGACTTTTATCCTAACTGGTAAAGAAATATCCTACATACAAGTTTTTAACTCTTCTTAACCCAGAAATGACAGATTAAGCCCCTTGCGATATTTAGTGTATTATCTCTCTTTCTCAATCCCCATTCATGCCTGCAGTATAATATGATTAAAATGCCAACTGCAACTTTTTAGAAAATAGTTCCTTTGATTTTAAATTACTGATGTAAAGTCAAGAATTTTGAATTGAGTACAGGAACAATAAAGAGCTTTATTGTTTTTTAAATGACTGGTCTTTGTTAAATATTTCTTTTATTCATAATAAAAACAATAAATATGCTCCCAGACTTCAATGAAAACTTTATTTATTTTACTGATTTAATGTATTGACTATGAATACTAGCTCCTTGATTATGTAACAGAATAGAGTTGTATATACAGCATGACTTCCTGCAAGAAATGTCATCTGGCAGCTTGTGATTAACATTTTATTAAAACCTGTTTTTTTTAATTCATTCTCTCTTCAGGTTTCTTCTTTCCCATTTCCAGATGTTCAGTGATGACTGTGACTGGCCCTGGTCAAGGAGACTCCTTGAAAGCCAATAGATGGTGCTCTTGTACTTAACAGCTGTCTTTTTCCTTCAGATATTAACCATGTTTACCATACATAGGTGGTCTCTGTGAATATTTAGATCTCCCATGTACAAAGATATATAAAAATACTTTAAGGATATCCTGTGAAAGTTTTCAGCCTTCTATGTATTAAATATAGACTTGCCTTATGCTTTAATGCAAAATATGTGCCCTTTTCTTGTAATTTGTTTTTAATTCCCTTAATCTTTCTTTCTTTCATTCTTTTTTCCACCTTCATTCTTTCTTTTTGTCTTAAAGAAACCAGAAGGTTACACATGTGCATCCTTAAGGATTTATTCAGCTATGTCCTGAATAGAGCTGGACTGAACCATATGCTTATGCAATTTCCGTAACTGAATCCCACTCTTGTATCTAAGTATAAATCACCATTATTTATGTACAAGTTAAAAGACAATGACCCCTACTTTTCGGTAATGCTAAGCAACATTTAAGTCCTGTGGGCTACGAAACTTGGGGGACCAATGCTAATGAATATAGTATGATGCAACCAAAAGGGATCTAGAGAAATGTAAAGGTTCTATATACCAATATGATTAAATCTCAAGTGGGACTGTTAAAATGCCTTTTGGATTAATTAAACTGTTTACCTTCCAGTTATGCCAGCCTCAAAGACAACAGTGAGAAAAGATGCAATTAGGGCCTTGTAACAGCTTAATCTGTGAGCTGCACAAATGGTGATCAGTGCTAATGCTGGTGACTGGAGTTGGAAGCAGTCACACCCTTAGTTTAGAAACTTTATCTGTCTCCCGCTTGCACAGTTGTGACTTGCCACTAACACCCTGGTATGCAGAGGCAGGATGAGGAGCTGTAGGCAGAAAGTTTGTCCACACAGAACAGAGGGTAGGGGAGGGGCCACTGCACCCTGCAATACTAGAGGACTTGGACTTGAGCAGCATGTGTGGAGTGGTCGCATATGAATGGAATGGCAGCTGGGTAGCGCAGATCAGAGATAATCCTACCCTGGAGTGGCATCACTTTGAGCTGCATAAGGAGTGCTTTAAGCCACTTAAAGGTGTTAACCTGTGGACATTCCAGGGGTTAAGAGCTCCAGGAGCCACCCAAAATTAACAAGTAACAAGGCTCTAAATTAAAGCCCTCCAGTATCCTAGGATGCAGTGTCTGCTCCCCCACCCTTCTGCTCTGTGGGCTCTCACTCCCCCCAACACCTTAGAGGAGTAGCCCAGGCACCGGAGCCACAGCTTTTCTATTTTCCCCAGGTTCCAGGAATGGTGGCTTGGCACATCTTTGCCCAACAGTGCTGAGCCTGTCTGGGCAGGTGGTCACTGCTGAATCCCATGCCTGCCCCATCTGCCAAGCCCTGGGGAGCAGAGGAGAGTATGGCCAGCCCCAGAGAGCCACCAGACCTGGCCAGGCTCTGGCAAGCTCCAAGCCAACCCTGCAGTTCTAGCAGTGCCCTGCTATATACACCCTATCCACACGCAGCCTGGCAAGAGGCTGCTGCAGGGTGGGGGGCAGCCTGCTGCTAGGGAACCTGCTGTTTTGAGGTGGGGCAGCTATGGGTGGGTCTGGGCTGTGGACACGGGGCTCTGACACTGCCCATGTTGATGCGGGAGCGGGCTGTAGGAAGACTCTGCTCCCAGAGTGAAACGAATTTAGTGGGGATCTGACTGGCTCCAGGCCCATGCCCACCTCCGCCTCTTCTGCTGCTGCTGCCGGCTTCCTGGGCCTCCCCCTGCCCTGGGATCTGGGGGTGTCTGTTCACTTGTCCCACACACTGCTGGTCTGCTCCCACCAGACCCAAGACCACCAAGGACCCATGCGTGACATCCCTGGACATGTGTGAACTCAGCACATGTGGGTACCAGAAGCTGGGAGCCAGGAACCAGGAGCCAGGTGAGCAGCAACCTCCCTATGCAGCCCACCTCCAAGTCCCTCAGCCTCACTTTTGAGGGACCCCACCACTTCCCTCCATTTCCAGTGGTCTAGAACAATGCTGCTGCAGGGATGGGTGAAGCACAGAAAATTATAGAGAAGTATGGGTGAAGCATAGAGAATTATAGAGAAGGCTCCAAACTAGCCTTAAGTCAATCAACATTTTGCAGCTCAAAGTACAACATGTAACAAGGCCCTTCCAAGTTGAGTCCATACATAGTGTGGTTACTCACTCTGGCAAGCAGCAAGTTACCCTGGGGGTCAGTAGGGAAGGCTGTGGCCAGTATTGGGCTGGCTCCAGCAGCCTTAAATGGGATCCTGGGGGCCTCCCAGGGCTGCAGCAGTGGCAATTCTGCTGCATGGAGCCTGGCTGGCAGCTGCAGCACAGCACCAGGCACCCTGGCTCTGCTTTTGAGTGGTGTGTGCTGCTCCACTTTTTGTCTCTGGAGGTTTTTCTTGACCCCTGGATATCCAGAGGTAAAAAAAAAAACAACCCTTCCATGCTGTTCCCCCACATGGCCACACTCATCTGGATGTGGCCATAGTGTCATTTCCTAAAATGATCAGCTTTATGATCCAACTATCCTATATTTAGGAATAGTCTAATGCAGTGGTGCTGGTTCAGTCTGCCAACTGGATTTCAGAGTCAGGGTCAGTCCATGAGCTGGATCCTGTGGCTGGGAGGGGTCAATAGGAGGGCCAGATCCAGCACAGGGTTGGCATGCGAGTTTAGTCCATGGGTATGATCCTCTAAACTCAGATCTGGGTTTGTGTGCCAGCCTACCAGCACAATGGTGGAATTTAGTGTGAAGCATCAAGGCATCCACCCTGCTGGGTTTCCCACAGGTCTGGAAATTTATCAGTAGGCAAGTAGCAAATACGGCTTTCCCCACTACCAACTTTTTGAACCTGTGGGGAGACCCACCATTCTAATGTATTCTAATGAAGTTGTGCAAAACCTCCCGGGTATAACTGAAGATCAAAACTAATATATCTTTCCTAGTTATATAATGTACTGTAAGGGGATTTGTAGTTGTTATTATTGAATTTACTTAATATTTCTCCTAAGGATATTTCTCATTTAATTACATTATATTTAAAAGAGAACAAAGGTGTATTTTTGGTAGTCAATTTAATTAATAATGGTAATTAGCATATTCTCTTCTAATATTTTCTGAATTTTTTTCCAAATGTCTGAAAGTATGAGTCTGAAAGTGTCCTTACTCTCTTGTGCAGACTCTAGATATAAAGCTCCTAAATATTAGGCCCTTCAGACAAAGAACCTTTTATTTAAGAATCATTTCAACTCTGACATAACTTCTGGAGCCATATAAATAACTTCCATCAGTATGTAAAGCTTACCCTGAGAGTGATTCCATGTGTACTAACATTCATATTAAAATAATGACTGACAAAGCCAAGAAGTTCAAATTATCAAGATGCAGCATCTCCTTAGCATCACTGCCCTAGCAGAAGAGGAGACTGCCTGCCTCACATTCTTATAATCTAAGACCATATGTTTGTTCAACTTTAATTATAATTTTTATTTATTTTTTTTTTAAGAAAGGTGTATTAGGGAGACCAAACTTGTTTGATCCTCAAAGCAACTCTGCCCTTAGAAACCCTTGACTGACATAAAATGAGCTGAAATTGTGATTATTCCTTGTTGCTGTCTTCTATTTTGTATTGATTGTTTATATTGTAGTAAAGTATGCTGGCATCTTAACAGTCTATGATTGCTATTGCCCTGATGGTGGACCAAAGACAAGACATGCATACCTTGTCTTTGGTCATTACAAGGCAAACACAGTGAGAAGAAACTTTTAAATGGATAAACAAACAGATACATACATTTGAAGGTTCGCTTTGAATTTTTCCTTTTGCTTTGCTTAGGACAGCACAGGTTTAAACACAGGAATTTTTAGTGCTTAATGTTTATAAGGTACAATATCTGCTCTTAGCAGTTTGAAATGTCTAAGAAAAGCTAGTGATTAGTGCATTATGCAAAAGAAGATTAAACACTACTTCTATGATTTCTCACTCCCAACATGACATCAACATTTAGATTACAACTGTCACTTTTAAAGTTCAACCCATGGCTCAGAGTGAGAACCATGATAAATACGTTTGTATATACCGTCTATTTGAAAGTAATTGGTTGACTGCCATGTTGTAATGTGGCATGTCAAACCTCGATACTTGCCAAACTATTTTTTATTATTAGTAATGGTAGCTGAAGGAGTATGTGCATAGAGGTTACAGCTTGGCACTAACAAGGACAAAACTGCAGGTGATGACATATTTTTGAAACAGCTGGAAGACTTACTTATTCCAAAATGCTCAAAAATATAACAAATAAGAGATAATCACTTAAATATGCACTTACAGTAAATGACTTGTGGGAAATGAGTACAAGCAAAGTACACCAAAGATTTATAATACTTATTTTTATACTTCAAATGTCCCTCAGCTTTAATGTTTCAAATGCATACATTCAGAAGCTTTAATGTTTAGAATACATACATTCAAAGAGAAGGATATTATTTCTGAGTTAGAAGGTGGCCATTTTTTAATTCTGATTATTATATTTGGATTTACTCAAAAAATACCAAGACAAAACATAAGGCAAACTCCTATTTCCTTGTGCCAGTCATGTTCCCTATTACACAAGTAGGAGGAAGGAGGTTTGGCTGGTCCTCCCTATCAGTGCACCTGCCATTGTACCTACATCATCATGTTGGGAAGCATATGCTGAACTAGGGATAGTTAGCACACACTAATCCCTCTCCATAGCAGAGTGGAAACCCATTTGATCTCAGAACAAAGCATATAATCACAATCTATCTAATGACAGTGAAGCCACAAATAAATAGAAATCAGAAGATAGCAAACTAGAGCTATGGGTTGCTTATATTGGCCTTTGAGATTCACAATGATGGAAATATCTGCCCATGTGGTGATCTCTGTCCCAGGGCAGACAAGCCTTATGTTGTTCTCAAAGCTCTACAGCTCTTCTCAAGGCCAGGGAGAGCAATGTTCAATACCGTTTATAGTGCAAACTGTGGTCTGTGGTCTAGCAAACTTGAGGGACACATGCTAATGAATATAGTACAATGCAATCAGAAGGGTTCTAGATATATGGAAATCAGTTCTGTGGGAATTAGTTACAGGTAAATTCTAGTTCTATGGAAATTACTAACCTATATAATTTAATAGATCATTACATCCTTTCCAAAGATTATTGAACCATCCTATAAAGAATTGCATAATAGGGATGTTATTCTATCTGTGTATATTTATATAGATACATTTATATAGATATATTTAAAAACACTATAAAGGGACTTTAATTTTCTATTAAAGCCCAAGGGACTTTTCTATAATGGGAAATTCCTTTTCTTCATTAGGATACACTGCCAGTGAAGTGGAGTTTTGTGAAGTAAAATTTTATGATGCATCTTCTTTATATATCATACAATAACTGTTCAAGCTGGTACTAAGTTAAAACCCTAGTTAAAACAGCAGAAGTAGTAGGTGCTAGCATGCATTTTCCCCTGTATACAGAAGTCTTATGTAGTGTCTTCTAAATTAATTTGAACAATTAGGACCAAGTACTGTCAAACTTATTCACAATGCCTTTGCCTAAAAGTGGGATAATTCTCTGACAGGTTTTAACCGGTATAACATTGGCAATCATTTTCCTGGTATAGAGTCATGTTTTAAAATCCATTAACTCGCTGGCTTACATGTTTTATATATAACTCCTATTCAGTGAAGGCAAAATTGAGTTCTTTTAACATACTAGTTAAAACTTTATTTGTTTTCTAATGTAATCCATTTCAGTAGTACACAGAAAGCCAAATCTCATTTTAACTTCACAAGCCTCAGTAGCACTTTCATAGCTGCATCAGTGCAATTAATGACACATGGTATTTTTAACTGCTTTCTCCACTTCTGGTAGAAAAGGATCACTCATAATTATGTAACCCTGTATTTACATACACACACACACATTCATATACTCATATTCATATATGGAATAATACACGTTTCACCTTTTGGCCCAAGACCGAGAAAATGATGACTTTGCACACAAAGTGGAAGACACAAGTTATAGGTCCCTCCTCATCCAGAGTAGGACATGAATCTGCACTTCGCAGTAAACACTAGCACTTGGGGTGGAGCACTCCTCAGCCCTCCCTCCACCCCATCCAGACTCTCACCGGTCTGCCAATGGGAGAAAATATATAAAGCAAAAAAGAGGAAATCAAACTCATAAGGAGTATATGGCTAATGAGTGACTAGGGAAGGTGTCCTGGGTTCTGCTACCTGCCCAGACTGACTTTATGTACCTTGCATTTTAATATTCAGTATATAAAATAAATAAACAGTAGAAGGATATGTTCCATCCAACTGGGGGAGAGATCAGGACCATAATCCAGGTCCAGGTTCAAAAGGAGGCCTGGAGAATGTCCTGGGTAATGGATAGCTCATGGCCTGCCAATGAGAGCATTTATCAGATCAAAGCCAAACCAAAATGCAAGTTTACAGATGCACAGCAAGCTCTTTCAGCAACTGGGGGGCGGGGGGAAGACTGGGGAGAGAGAGGGAGAGGGAGAGGAGTGAGTGCCACTCACTTTATTGAGTGGCAGTTGCTACTGCTTCATGGGCAGCAGAACAGGCTCCATGGACTTTTCCTGGTGCCCCTTTTATCCCTTTATGCTTAGCTCCTTTGCCTGGACTGTGCCTGCCATGGAAAAGATTCTTGGGGAGGAGGAGCCATACCACCACCCCCAACAAGATTGTGCTGAGGGCTGGTGCCCCACTTACCCTACAACAGTTGTGCAACTCCTTTTTTCCCCAATGAGCCAGATGGGCAGTGGCAGGTCATTTGTTTGGGGGTGGGAGGTGGATGGAGTGGCCCCAAGTCAGATATGCTGGGGGGAGAAGCAGGGACCAGTCCAGCCCAATCCAGATATGCTGGACAGGGGAGTGGAACAGAGCATCCCCAGTCCATGCCTTGTCCAGTTCTGTGCTCCCCACTACAGAAATGGTGTGGACAAATTAGGGAGAGTCCAGTGGAGGACAGCAAAAGTGGTTCGAGGGCTGGGGCACATGATTTACAAAGAGAGGCTGAGGGAACTGGGTTTATTAATCTGGAGAAGAGAAGACTAAGGTGGGACTTAAAGAACCCTTCAACTATGTGAAGGGTAATTCCAAAGATGCTGGTGCTAGACTGTTCCCAGTGGTGGCAGATGACAGAACAAGGAGCAATGGTCTCAAGGTTTAGCAAAGGAAGTTTAGGTTAGATATTAGGAAAAATCCTTCCCTTTCCCACAAGGAGGGTAGTAAAGTACTGGAAAAGTTTACCTAGAGAGGTGGTGGAATCTTCATCTCTGGAGGTTTTTAAGACCTGGCTAGACCAACCTTGGCTTGATCTAGTTGGGGAGGGTCCCACTTTGAGCAGGGGGTTGAACTCCTGAGGTCCCTTCCAACCCTAAATTTATATGATTCTGTGATCTAGTTGTGCAGGGGGTGATGCTGCCCAGCCCTGATCTGGATGTGCAGGGGCAGTGGGGCTCTAATCTAGGCATGTGGTTGAATGGGAACAGCCCAGCCCTGATTCAGACGTGCTAGAGAAGTGGCCACTATTTGGGTGAGTGGAAGCTGGGGAGTAGCCTGGTCTGATCCAGATGCTGGGGGGCCAATCCTGCAAGGTTCTGAGCCTTCTGTGCAGCAATGGCTTGGCTAGCCACACAGAGCTTCGAGTGCTCCCCACTGCCAATCTTTTTGAACTGTGTGGATTCCCATGCTAAAATGTTCTGATCAGAATGATCCAGTGTGTTGCAGCTTGTCATGTATTCAATACACCCACATTTCAAAATGGTAGTGGGGGCACTTTAATGAAAGCTCATTAAATGAGCTTTCATTAAAGTGACCCTGCCAGCATTTTGGAACACGGTACACTGAATACATGAGATGCTGCAGACATTTTAATTAGAGCATCTCTAATTAATGCTCTAATTAATGCCCCCCGACCATAGGTTCATCCCAAAATGTTACATATTTAAATGTAATTTAGAGGCTTAAGTCTCATTTACTTTTAAACAGATGTTGGTTCTTAAGTCATTAAGTCACAGCCTCCTGTGATCCGTCAGGCAGATCAGGGGCCCCTGCACCCCTGGGAGGAGTCAGCAGAGCCCCACAATGCCCCCCCCGGGGTGTGGGAGGCCCCTAATAAGTCTGCCAGATCACAGAAGGTTGCTCCTGCCACCTGAAACGATGCTGGGTGTAGGCTGCAACCTGGGCCCCAACCTGAGGAGGGTGTGGGGCCTGGGGCAAATCAGCTCATGAGGGGACCTGCCCCTGCTCCAGGATTACACAAGCTGATTTGCCTTGGGCCCCACAGCCACTGGCCTCACTGGCAGCACTAGCCTCCTGTCATTTGGCAAGTACATCAGGGGCCTGCCTGCACCCCTGGGAGGGCTGCGGGGCCTGTTCTGGACTGCTCATGGGGGTGTGGGCCCCTGATCTGCCTGCTGGATGACAGGAGGTTCGTTCTGCTGCCTGGGGCCAGCAGCTGTGGGGTCTGGGGCAAATCAGCTCATGTGGGGGCCTGGCCATACCCCAATCCCGCATGCCCTGGATGTGAAGAAGCCACTGCCATCAGTGGTGGCGCCAGTGGCGGGGGGGGGGGAGGAAGGGATAGCAAACAGCTGGATGCAAAGCCAGCAGCAGTGGCAAAGAGCCGCTACGGCCACTCCGCCCAGCTCCACGGGACCCCCCCAAAGCATGGGGCAATCACCCCACTTCATGCTCCCCCAGGAACAGCCCTGGCTGCTGAAATGCTCTGGAGTTTATTAAACACTCTGGCTCAAAATGCTCTGGAGTTTATTGGTTCACCTTGATTTCATGTGTAGAATTAATCAGAATGTAATGATGCCTAAGCAGGTGAGGTTGAAATCAATGGTAGTTTACGTACCTAACTTGCTCAGTTGCCTTTACGAATCCCATTACACACCTCCACATCTACCTGCATCTTCCGAAAATCAAATATCTTTATAAATCTGACCTTATCTCCTAAATTTGCTTCTGAGTTCCCCAGTTATGCAGGCAGAAGTGAAAATACTACTCCAAATTACAAACATACAGGCAATGCAGTGTTTTTGAATAGATGGTGTATATCTGGCCCTTAGGCACCGTAGAGAATGATACCCAGGCTTTTAGGTAGCTACCTACTGTCTATGGAGTCCCATTAAAAACATGGGGATTAGTTGTTACTTACAGTACTGGGCAGTGTAAGAAAATAACAATCTGACTGTTAAAAAATGCCTAGGAAAAATGACACACATAATAAAAAAACTTGCTTGAAAGATAAGAAACAATAGGTATTCACTTTTCAATTTTACATTATATACAATATTTTTGTGGTAAATTTTGTGGTAACATTTTGCTGGAAACAATCTGTTCTGCTGCAGTAATTTCTGAATGTCAGATTTCACCTAAATCAGCTCAGAAATCATAACAGCAAATCTGAAATCACCTTTCCCATTCTTTATTTTCAAAGAGAGATAGGAAAACCATGAGGCTTTGTATACCTTTAGTTATTTAACGTATAATTATTAGTATAAAACCTATTCAAGTGACATAAAAGTAATGCCATAATTCTGGGTAAGTGAAAGGGTGAAAATCCAAATGCATCTGAGATTATTTTGTGATTAATATAAAAACATTTATCATGTTATGATAAATGCTTAATGTTAATGCAGAATGTTCTTCTTTACTAACTGAGAAATACTGAAGCATGTCATATTGCTCTCTCCTGAGATACCATCTTCCTGAAGCTCTTAGGATTTAAGGGACAGAGGACTAGATGACAACACATTTTGAAGTCATTTTTGTATAAAAATATTTCACAATCCCTTCTTGGCTTACACAATGAGATTTGGGGGTATTATTTCTGGTTCATTAGCAAAAATATTACAATATTTCAGTGAATTGTAATGGTCCAGCATTAGGGAATTAAACTGAAATATCCAAAGGCCATTAGGCTTCCATTTAAAGTGGCCAGTTACTTGTCCCCAAAATTAAAGTTGTGTGAATTTTCCCCCCCCTTCCTACAGAATTTTCAGAGAGTTAAAATGTAGGGTCTTTCCTTCTTCCTTTCTTTTTGTTTTTGTTTTTTTACTACCAGTGACTCTCAATGAACTGAACGGCAAAAAAGAAAAGTTTTTTCATTTCATTAGTTTCATATTTCTGATCACTGAAGCAAACAAAGAACACAAATTGACCTTGAACTATCCACACTGCTTCCTCAGAGATCTCAGGTAATCCATTGCTGCAGTTTAAGTTAGTGCATCATATAATATTGTATAGATGCAATTGGGGAAGGGGAGTTTGACTTAGAATGTCAGGGTCAATTATTGCTTTTAAGCTATGTAAAACAGAAATGCCAATACAAGTTCTACCCAAAGACTGAAGAAAGAACATGGACTTGAGTCACAGCAAAGAAACAAAATCTATGCCTATACAAGACCATTTGCAAATCATGTAGTCCGAAGGTAGACATTCTGACCCAGTCGACCCCAGGAAATACAGTACAGGAAATATTAAAAGAAAGCCATCTCCCTTGTGATTTCTAGCCCGATAAACACTTGAACTTTTCATGGCATATTAGAAACTTCAGATGTTTAGCTATAAATAATTTAAACCCATTTGCACTAAAGATGTTCTCAGTGCACATCAGAGATTCTCAGTCTTTGGCCACTCACCACCCTTAAGCCACTAAATTTTTGTCTCACAACCCCATGTCCTAGAATCCTTAGTACTCAATATCCTGAGATCATTTACTATCTTTCAGAAAACTCCTCACCAAATCAATACAGCATATAGAATAACAGAACTTAAATTTCACATTTTGGAAAGGTTACTTCCCCCCACCTTTTTCAGATGGGTAGGATTCAACAGTTTGGGAGGTATAGTGGGATGTGTGTGTGTGTATGTATATGTGTGAATTTCAGAGGAGAATGGAGGAAACTGAAGGAAAGAGAAAATTGTGCAGATATTTGGAAATGGAACAAAGATGATTATAGAGGAAGGTACTACCAAGATTATACACACACACAGACATACACATACGTGGTATACCTCCCAAATTGTGTTTGTGCACCTGCATGTGTGTATACATATATAGATATAACTATATCTATATATGTATACACACATGCATGCACGCACGTGAGAGTGCACACACACACAATTTGGGACCTATAGCAGGGGGGTATGTTTATTAGGTCTGTGCGAAATGGCACTGTTCCCTTTTGACTTCAGTTTCAAGGTTTGGATGGAACAGTGTTTTGTTTCTGATTTCAGTGAGGCTGTTTTGACGCTGTTTTGACATTTTGCCCACCATCACATTGGGGAAAGGAACTCAGCTCAGCTGGGCTGATTTCCCAACCGCAGCTGCACGATTGAGCTGGGGAAACGATCTCAGCCCAGGTAGGCTGACTTCCCATTCCCCGCCTGATCATAGGGCTGGGGAAGGGAACTGAGCGATTGGGCTCAGTTCTTTCCCCAGCCCAATCACAGCACTTAGGAGGGAAACTGGGCCCTGCACTGTGATCAGCTTCCCGCAGGCCAGAGATGGGAAGAGCCAGGGTTACGCTCCCGGCTGCTGCTGGGAGCGCAGCCCTGGTTCTCCCCTGTCTCCCACCGCCTCGCTGCTGGCTGCTTTGAAACTTTCAAAATGTTTCAACTAGCCTCATTTTGTTTCAAGGCTGTTTCAAATTCCTTTGTTTCAATTTGATTTTGCTATTTCGAGCTCAAAATGAGTTGAAACAGTGTCGAAACAGCCAGTGAATTTTCGCATGGCCCTAGTGTTTGTGTGTGTGTGTGTGTGTGCGCGTGTGTATAATCTATGTAGTACCTTCCTCTATAATCATCTTTGTTCCATTTCCAAATATCTGAACAATTTTTTCTGTCCTTCAGTTTCCTCCGTCCTCCTCTGAAATTCCTCCCCTCTCCCCACCATTCTTCTTTGTTTGCTCCCGTCTTTGTCTCTTTCTGACATTTCTCATTTTGTTTCACCACCTGACGTTCCATCAGTCTGGTTTTGAGGTAGCAATGGCTGTAAACTCTTTCTCCTTAGGTAAGGCTTAGTAGTTTCCTTTATCACAGCTGAGGCAGCAGACCACAGGGCTAGAGGGAAGAAAGAATGTCAGTCCTCAGGCTAACAACCAAAACTCATCCAGCCAGAACCCTCTTACTCCAACAGTGGACAGGCAAAGAAGGATGGACCAACTTTTTGTTGCCAAATGCACTAAGTAAAAGTCCTTAAATAACTGGGTGAGGTGGGGAAGATAGGAGAACAAACATCATTTTTTTTTCCTTCAGTTCTTAACAAATTAATTAGTATTGGGACTTGGTAGCACAACAAAGTGGGGGGGGGGGGAGGGGAGGAAGAAGGAGTTGGAGAGCAACCAGCTTGATACCAGCCCTGAGCACTGAATAAGGAGAAGGGGGCAAAAAAGTGTCAGCCACTGCATTGAAGCTCAGATGCCACCGCTGTCACCAGCTGCTCAGCCCCTGACACTGCCCATGCACCACTTCCACCTAGAGTGCTTCAGTGCCCAGTTAAGCCACTATATAGGTCTATTTGTAACAAAAGAAAATATTTACTTTTCAGGTAGGAATATGACCTCAGGTTGATGTCACTCCTTACAACTCAACCCTCTTGCTAATATTGTTTAGCTTTTCTGATGCCTATTAGCATTATCATTATCCAAAGGTGCAGTCTATATTAGTTGCTTATCTCCATCTTTTTAAACATTGTTTTTTCTTCATATTTCTGTCATTCTTTTATTCCCCTTTATCTTTTCACTAAGAGTGCCAGTATGTCTTAAATACTACAACCTCTGCCCCTTATGTGTGAACTCAACTTATAAGCATCAAACAAACAGGCGAATCTGTCGCGTATTATATAAACTGTTGCTCCTGCCACCCTGCTCTATCAAGTGTTACAATGGTTTTTACAACCTGCTCAGGGCTAGTGTACAAAAATGGTTGACTTGTTGGGAAAACAATTGTATTTTTATTTTGAATCCAATTATATTGTCAGTGCAGGAGAATCGGGAATTCTACTTCTCTTCTTTGCTGTTTAATAGTAAAACAAAATAAAGGTATCGCAATGACATGATTATTTAAGGCATACATTTCTCATGTTAGTCTTTAATATATGTAGGTAGAAAACCAGACTTTCTTCTCATAAGGACCTAGAAAAGCAGAGATTGTAATGAAATGCGTAGTCATGCCCCAATTTTAGTGCTCCCATGCTGAAGTCAGCACATAATAGCTCATACAGTGAAGAATGCTGAGATGCCAACCTGTCAAAGGCTAAATCAGGGATTATCTTTTTGATGCTCCTATTCCTTTGAACAAGCCTCTCTTTGGTGGCTTGCCAAGTAGTTGCTTTGCTGCATATTTTCAAGTCTGTCTGTCTGTCTCTAAAGACATGTACTGATGAGATTTTAGGATTGTGATTCTTCTGTCTTTCCTTCATTAACTTTCCCAATTATTTCCCTTGCATGATATGTGCAATGTGAGCTCTTTTCTGAGTAATAGTAATACTGAACAAAAAGCTAAATTTCTATTCTTTTTATTTTACACACTAGGAACTGCAATTCTGAAATACTTAACACCTCAACTGCAGGATCTCATCTACACTGTACTAGAAACTAATATATGCTGTCAGGGGCACCTCTTATTCGAGGAGAATGGAGTCTCCAGAGTGTCATGGAAGAGATCCACAAAGTGAAGCAGAATTGTTCTTTCGCTCTTACTGTAAATGCAAAAGCCCTGTTTTAGTCTACAAGTTTTACCCACATCCAAGCCCACCCTCTGAAATATATTATTCATGTATTCCAGCAGAATTATTCTCTGCATAATTTTCTTTCCTTGCAAAGGAGAAAATGCTACCTCCTTGAGAGAGGAACAGTCCAATGATTTGAGGCAGCAAGAGAAGATCAGTGTGATTTTCTGTGCTTATGGGGTGGACAGATTTTTCAAACACATACAGATCCACTGACATTCTTCTATCAAGAAATGTAATCACTTGAGTTACTGTATTCTTTTACTTGAATTGTAAAGGATTTGCTAGTGAAGCCTATGCTCTGCGTGCCTTTAACAGCCAAAGACTTCACTCAAGTGCATTAGGGAATAAATCATATGTAATTTACCACTCTAAACTGCTCAGTGGATGAGAAGTCAGAGAATTTAACAATACAATTAATAAATTGTCTCTCATGGAAACCACAAAGATCCTGATATCTTAACAAAAGTTCAGCTTCCACTACAACCCTCCTCCCTCCCCAACACCCTATAACTGCTGAAGGGCCTGTTATATCTAGAGAATACTTAAGTTTTCAACTTTAAAGTTACCTAGGAGCTTTATGCTCTGTTACTGCACATGCCCAGAGATACTTCCCTTTTGATGGAGCTAAGTTGCTCTGTGCCTCTCACACCTAAGGCCATTGAGGCATAAAAAAAAAAAAAAAAAAAGCATCCCTATAACTGTATAACTGTCAGGGTCCCAATCCAGTAGGCATGATCACAGTATGTGTAATACAATGCATGCCTTTTGTTCAGCACAGAGCATGAGTCACCAACACGATCTTTTAAAAATACGGAAGAGAGGGTGCTAGTAGTGGTGCCTACCTTTCACATATTATGTACCTTTTGCATAATAACTAGGAATTTGAACACTTGCCAAGGAGCGAGGAGGCTTGAATTCTAGACCTTCAGCCTAAGAGAGTTCCAAACAGCAGCCCCCATCTCCCTGAATCACAGTGATAAAAGTGTGTGTGTGTGTGTGTGTCTGTGTGTGTGTGTATACACACACACACACAATATATATATATATTCACTCATGTTCACAATACATATACATACACACACACACATCTCATTTAATTCAACTGCATCTTCAGTGTAGAAGAAATTAGATTGCCCTGAAATGACTATATTTAAATATTTCTCTGTAGCTGACAGTATAGGAACATTTATAAAGTTGCATTATGTCATACGCATGCAGTTATTATATATATAATTATGAACCAGCCCCATCTGGTGAGAAGGCTATGACCCTTTTGTGCAATTCAGATCTAGCCACCATCATCCATGCCTTTGAGATCTCAAAGACAAACTACTGAAACATGCTCTATGTAAGGCTGCCGTTAAAGACAGTTGGGAAGCTGCAGAACATGGGAGGCCTGCCTTTTGATAGGGATAGGTTGCCAAGAGCATGTAACTCTAGTGCTCTAGAGTCTGCACTTGTTCACAATAATGTTTAAGGTGCTGATCTTGACCTATAAATGGCCTGTGTCCTGAAGTACCCAGGACACCATTAGGCCCCATAGTCAGCTGAGAGTAACCTCCTGCAAGTACTATCAATGAACCACATCCATTTGGCAAAAACACGTGGGAGGTCATTCTCAGCAGTCATTCCTCAGCTCTGGAAGTCCTTTCCTTTTGAGGACCATCAGAGACCAAGCCTAGAAATCTCTTTGAAGCATTATAATGCCTTCTTATTTGGGCAGGCGTTTTGCAAACAAAGCTAAGCTGGAATATTATATACTAATACTGTAGTTTATCTGTTCTCTTGTTCTTCTGTTTTATAAGTTGCTCTGTTCCCTTTCTGTAAGCCACCCTGAGCCCTAGCTGGGAATGGCAGTGTATGAATTAAATGAAATAAAATGAAATAAAATAAACACTTGTTTCTTCAAGAAAAATGACAAAGGGACACCTTTCCATCCTTCAAAATAAAACAAATTCCCTCTGAGATTTTTTCCTCATCTCGTTATATAGATTTTGAATTGTTTAAATAGTCCTTTTATTTTAATCATTTACCATTCATCCTAAATTTAAGCTATGTGCCATGTTTACAAGATTATTCTTTTCTAAGTACTGCATTTTATCCTAGTTACTGAAACATTGTGTTACGATGAATAGTTTTCAAAGATGTCTTCTTGTATCTTATCTTGTACCTTATCTTAATTGGCTGGTTCTTATATCTACTCCATTTTAAATAAATGATGGAAAAAGCAATGTTTATTAGTATGAAATATTGTTTTTAATCATATCCTATGTAGAATTATTGGATTAGACTTTAAGGACTATATTTTTAGCAGGGTTCAGTCCTGGTCTTAATTCTTAGTCCTCTAAAAATTAAATTTTATTTGTAGACATTGTGGGTACAAATTTCATCTACAGGTGCAACAACCTCTGGAAAAGTAACTCCTAAATATTAAAGTACACCACTGAAAATAACAAAATCACATTCTTCCTACCTCTAGATCATTTGCCGTCAGTTTATTAGTTATCTGAAAATAAAATGAGCTGACAGAAACCTGACTGACTGCTAACTCATGTTTTTTAATGTATCTGCATCCAAATACTTGATTTAAGCTTCAAATTCCAAAAGAGACCAAATAATTAAAAATCAATATAATAAATGCATACATCAGTTATGTAATGAAATAGTTGTATCATTGCCAATGAATAAACAATAAATATAAAACCATGTCTCTATATAAAATAAATAAATAGATGTGTATTATATCTATTGCAAGGAAGCAGTCTATAGTCTGGTAGAGGAGGAATAATATATAAACACACATTTTCCAAAATTATACATTTATTAAAATAGCATTAATTTCCCTAATCCTTCTCCTCAAGCACATATAAAAAATACCATCTGTTTACTAAAAAATGGCCCAGAACACCAGCAAAAACTGCAGGGCTGCATGGCAAACCTAGGAACAACATCAAATCTAGATCTATCAGCCCAGAGACTAAGTCTTGTTGTTACTCCCCTCACCAGAGAACAAATTACTCACTAAATAGAAGAGGCTGTATGAGATCATGAGGTAAGTAGGGTGGTGTAGACTACAAAGTAGACTACACCTTCCAGCTCATTGAAAGGTGGTAAAGGTGTCTTGAGTCAATGAATTATACAGTGGCTGGGGAAGGCCAAATACACATTTACACTTGAGCTGATGAAACTGTACTAGCAAAAAACTCCCCTTTCTCAGAATCCCATGAGCTAACAACATTTACAATGCGCTGGGGGCTCTATCAATTTAAGCCTTCTCCTTTGTTTTCCATGGTCTCCTAGTCACTTTCCAGCATCTGATAGATAGGGTTCTGGGGAGACACCAGGAATATGCTATGGCCAGCTTTCATGATGTGTGGCATTTATACACATACTTTTCTGTCCCACGACCTGCCGGAGATCCACTGCTTCTGAGAAGGCTCGATTAATCAAGATTGCTCTGCACACGAGCTGAGACAAATTGCACTGTGCAGTGTGCAGTTGTATAAGTGGCAAAATGCACATCAGCGCATAGAAAATGTTGGTGGTGCGCTTTTGAACTAAAGCACCTCTAATGTGTTTTAGTTCAAAAGCACACCGCTGCCATTTTCTCAGCGCTGATATGCTTTTGCTGCTTACAGAATTGTAAGCATTGCCGTGCCAGGCACTTTTCTAAGTGCCTGGTGCTTGCATGTGTAAAAATGCCCATGGTGTTTACCTTGGAAGAAACATCTTAACCAGGTCAGGACTATGAAACAATCCTTTCAGGCTTCAGGTCTGACAGCAAATCCAGCAAAGTGTTAGCAGAGGTGGTAAGAGACTGTATTTGGAGTATGCTCTGAGGAATGGAGAGATTAGATCCCTCAGACATGGTAAAGGTCTTGGTAGTCTCTTGTGCCTAGAACTGGAAAACACCTAAATTCCTTTCTGAGGTTAACCAGCTATTATTGCCACTTTAATCTGCAATTCTTAGCGATCACTGCCCCTCTGACAGAGAAGCTATACAAGACAACATCAACAACAGTGCAGTGATCTCCAGAATGTACTAAGGTCTCCAGAGAGATAAAGCACGTACTATGAAGCACCCCAATATTCTGCAGTCAGGACTTTAGCCAGAGGTTCATCCTACATGCTGATGCCTCAAGCATGGCCTAAAAGCTGTGCTTTGTAGTCCTAGGCCCAGGACTCTGAAGAGGAGGAGCAACCTGTCCTATATCTAAGCCATAAACTTCTTCAAGAGCAAAAATATTCGGTGACTGAAAAGGAAGATGTTATGATAAAATGAGAAATCAAGGCCCTCCACTACTTTTCTCAGGGTCCCCTGTGTGGTAATAATATACTATGCCCCCTTGATGTGGCTTTGCATGATAAAGGAAGCCAACCCCAGCACATGCATTGCTACCTAGCACTTCAGTCTTATTCATTCGACATCCTCCTTTGCCCTGGAGTTATAGAGAAGTATATCTGGAAGGGACCTCCAGTGGTCATCTAACCCAACCACCTCCCTGAGGCATGATCATCCCTATTCAAACCATCCCATACAACCATAATCTAAACTCTACGTAAGATTATCCTCAACTCTGACACAACATAAACCTAACACCCTAACCTGCCACAGGTAAAGCAGGAGAACCACAACAGTCAATAATCTACTTGTACAAATGTTGTCAATATATGTTCAAGAGATCCCAGGCAGAGGGCCATGCCCCACACTACAGAAGAAGGGAAAATCCCCCACAGTTCATACAAATCTAACAATGAGGTAAAATTCCTTCCTGACCCCAAATATAGTGATTGATCTAACCCTGAGAGGAGGGAGAAAACCCTCTCACCAGGAACTTCTGGCTTTACTCCCAGCAGGAACACTGGCATACCCTAGTCAGTGTCCCCAGCCTTGGCTGTAGCCAACACCCATGCCTCTGGGAGGGCTTAAAAATACCCTAACACATATAGCAGAAAGGCGGGGAGTGCTACAAGCACAGCTCAGAAGCATGGGAAATACCCATAGTAGAACATAGGCACAGCTGTGCCTATATCAGTCCCGAACAGTGGCTAAGCAACCTCTTCTTGAACACCTCCAGTGCAGGAGAGTTCACAACTTCTCTAGGCAGTCTATTCCACTGTCTCACTGTTCTAACAGTGAAGTTTTTCCAGATATCCAATCTAAATTTACATTAGTGCAACTTCAAGCTATTGGTCCATGTCTTCCTCTCTGCAGCAAGATGGAAAAGGTGCTATCCCTGTTCTTTAGGTCATCCCTTCAAGTATTTGAAGACTGCTAACATGTCCCCTCTTAAGCACCTTTTCTACAAGGTGAACAACATGCCAAACACATACCAATGCAGATTTCTCCTTGGGGTGAGGAAGGGTCAGGGGGTATTCACTGAATAGGGAAGAGTGGGTCTCAGACCCTACTTTTGGGGAGGGAGCTAAGTAACAGGATGGTCTGGCACTTTATGCGGACCAGGGAGCCCTGGGATAAGAGCCTAGTTGTGGATGATTATTTTGGCAGTTAAAAGCCAAAAGAGAGAGAAAAAAAAGAGATTGACCTGGGGAAGGAACAGTTCACAGCCAGGTAGTAGATTGGAACCTAGCAAAGCTTGCTTCTAGGCAGTGCCTCGAACTAAAGGGGTACCACCTTGAGAAAGTCTTTAGGTTTGACTTTACTTGTTTATTTGCTGGTTTGGGGAAAAGGAGTATTGTTTGTGTTATGAGGACTGACTGACGGGCTCCCAAGGGAGCAATCGGCCTGTGAGGCTATAGACCAGTATTCAAACTTTTTGAGCTGAGCCCCCTTTGATTCATAGATTCGTAATGGGGGATAAAATTGACATGGAAGATAAATAATGTTCATATTGTTTATGGTATAAGAGCCCTTTCAAGGCACCAAGTTACAAACATGAACACCTAACAACACTTATGCTCCAGGCAAACACTGCATTTAACATGTGATTGACCAGTAATCATGTCTTAAAGTGTAAATTTGCCATTTGTTCATGGGATTAATGATACAATAAAACAGAATCCAACTACAATGTCTTACACAAAATATGTGTATTAACTTTGTGGCTGATTTCCATTGTGCCTTAAATTGAATGTGTGGCAGAAATTCAAGCCCTAGGGATCCCAATCATACTGCTGGTACCAGGGGAAATAGGGATCATGAGCATGGGCTTCCCATGCACTGCCAAGCTGGGCTCCCAATAATCAGTTGACTGTTGACTAGCTCCAGGGATCCAAGTAGACAGTATGAGTCCCTGTGTAGTCTCTGGAGCCAACTGATGATCAGCCGATTGTCAGCAGTTTGGGACTGCCCTCAACTGCCTACACTGATAAAGATCATTCCAGGGCTCAAACCCTGGAGTGGTCCCAATTCTAATATTATAAAAGCCTTAGTCTGTCTCTCCATAAAGCTTTCATAGATTCATAGATGTTAGGGTCGGAAGGGACCTCAATAGATCATCGAGTCTGTCCCCCTGCATAGGCAGGAAAGAGTGCTGGGTTCAGATGACCCAAGATGGATGCTTATCTAACCTCCTCTTGGAGACCCCCAGGGTAGGGGAGAGCACCACCTCCCTTGGGAGCCCATTCCAGACCTTGGCCACTCGAACTGTGAAGAAGTTCTTCCTAATGTCTAGTCTAAATCTGCTCTCTGCTAGCTTGTGGCCATTATTTCTTGTAACCCCTGGGGGCCCCTTGGTGAATAAAACCTCACCAATTCCCTTCTGTGCCCCCGTGATGAACTTATAGGCAGCCACAAGGTCGCCTCTCAACCTTCTCTTGAGGAGGCTGAAGAGGTCCAGGTGCCCCAGTCTCTCCTCATAGGGCTTGGCCTGCAAGCCCTTAACCATACGAGTGGCCCTTCTCTGGACCCTCTCCAGGTTATCGACATCCCTCTTGAAGTGCGGCGCCCAAAACTGCATGCAGTATTCCAACTGCGGTCTGACCAGCGCCCGATAGAGGGGAAGTATCACCTCCTTGGATCTGTTCGTCATGCATCTGCTGATGCACGATAAAGTGCCATTAGCTTTTCTGATGGCTTCGTCACACTGCCGACTCATGTTCATCTTGGAGTCCACTAGGACTCCAAGATCCCTTTCCGGTTCCATGCCACCCAGCAGGTCATTTCCTAGGCAGTAGGTATGCTGGACATTTTTCCTCCCTAGATGCAGCACTTTGCATTTCTCCTTGTTGAATTGCATTCTGTTGTTTTCTGCCCATATGTCCAACCTGTCCAGGTCTGCTTGCAGCTGTTCCCTGCCCTCCGGCATGTCTACTTCTCCCCACAGTTTTGTGTCATCTGCAAACTTGGACAGAGTACACTTCACTCCCTCGTCCAAGTTACTGATGAAGATACTGAAGAGTATCGGTCCAAGGACCGAGCCCTGCGGGACCCCACTGCCCACACCCTTCCAGGCCAATACCAACCCATCCACTACAACTCTCTGGGTGCGACCCTCTAGCCAATTCAGCACCCACCGGACAGTGTAGTTATCTAAGTCACAGCCTCTTAACTTGATTACCAGTATGGTGTGGGATACCATATTGAAGGCCTTCCTGAAGTCTAGGTATATGCCATCAACCCCTACTCCTGCATCCAGGCGTTTTGTAACCCAGTCATAAAAAGAGACTAGATTAGTCAGGCCTGATCTACCTGCTACGAACCCGTGCTGGTTTCCCCTCAGCATAATTTGTCCTGCCAGGCTCTCGCAAATGTGGGCCTTGATAATTTTTTCGAAGACTTTGCCTAGGATGGAGGTGAGACTGACTGGCCTATAGTTGCCTGGGTCCTCCTTCCTCCCCTTCTTGAAAATGGGGACCACATTGGCCCTTTTCCAGTCCTCCGGGACCTGGCCTGTGCACCACGAGTGTTCAAATATTACTGCCAGTGGCTCTGCAACGACGTCAGCCAGTGCCTTCAGTACCCTCGGATGGAGCTCATCCGGGCCTGCCGACTTAAAGGCATCCAGTTCCTCCAAGTGACTCTGCACCATCTCAGGGTCTACACGTGGCAGTCTGGTGCCCTGCTGCTGCCTCTCTACAATCCCAGTGAGAGCCTTGTCCTGCCCCTCACTTAGGAACACTGAGGCAAAGAACTCATTGAGGAGTTCAGCCTTGTTCCCCCTGTCCGTCACCAATTGCTTTTGTCCATTTAGTAGGGGTCCTATTCCACCCTGGGCCTTCCTTTTACTCCCTATATTTTTTGTTATCCTTTACTTGAGATGCCATCCTCAGCTCCATGGTAGCTTTGGCCCGTCTAACTGCCTCCCTACAGCTGCGAGCAGAGGAGGTATACTCCTCTTTTGTAATCTCTCCCCGTTTCCACTTTTTATATGCTCCCCTTTTAGTCCGTAGGCTGCCCTGGATTTCTCTGGTCAGCCAAGGAAGCCTCCTGGCCCCTTTCCCTCTTTTTCCTCGCGTTGGGACCATTTCCCTCTGTGCCTGAAGGATCATTTCCTTAAGGTACAGCCACCCTTCCTGGGGTCCCATCTCTTCAAAACTCCTACTCTGCAGTGCATCCTAGACTAATTGTCTGAGTTCATTGAAATCAGCTTTCCTAAAGCCTATCACTTTCACCCTACTAGTTACCTTACCCACTCTACGCCTTATGATGAATTCTATTATTTGGTGATCACTGTCCCCCAGGTGACTACCAATCTGTAGGTCCCCTACCATATCATCCCCCATTGCCAATACCAGGTCCAGTAAGGCATTCCCCCTAGTGGGACTGTGTATCTCCTGCGTCAGGTGGAGGTCCTGTACACAGGATTGGAACATGCGTGAATGGTGGGACTTTGAGTTACAATTTTGTTCGTGCCCCCTCCACGCTCCCCCCCCCCACCCACTCCCGGAGAAGAAGCATAGCCAGGCACAGGGTGCCCCTCATCCTAGCAGCTGCCATGGCTTGGCTAGGCTCAGTGAGGTGGTCTCCACCCACTGTGGATCCAGCGCCTTCTACTTTGGCTCTAGGCTGTGAGCCCATTGTGCTAGGCTCTTGGAGGTGCAGCAGCCTGCTGGCACTCTGCCTGGGGCTCTCCACACCTGCATCCCCCATAAGGCTGCAGCAGCACCAGCTGTTTGCAAACTTTTTGCGCATGTCCTCTTGCGCTGCACCCCCACAACGTTCCTTCACACCCCCGCCAGGGTGCTCACCCCACAGTTTCAAAAGTACTGCTGTAGACACAACAACTAGCTTAAAGCAAGAGAGAGATTTTTGTTTTCCAGATGATAGTCAAAATACTAGTTCTTGCAATGACCAAGAGGAATAATATACAGGTGAAACCAGGCCAAGATTAAGAGTCATTCTTCAGATTTGGATGACGATATTGATGGCAGATCAGTGGAGATGATATAAATAATTATTCCAGCTCTTGTTACTCTATAGCAACTTCCCTGACTTAGGCCAGGTACAGACATTACATTTTTATCAGTATAAGTGGTCAGAAACCAGTCTATATCCATAACAGAATTTCAATGCACATAAATTGGTTTACAAATTGTGGAACCTGGTCTAAGATAGACCAGGATTGATAAATACTCAAACTTAGTCAATTTTGGTTAGATCAGCGAATTGAACTTCTGTTTCACATCCGCTATCAATTCATGTTTGGTTGCTATCTGCTGGCATTCCAGGCTCTTTTGCGGCCCCCTACTAGCTCCCCATCACAAAGAGGTGTGCTAGCACTTGCCCTGTGCTTGGCTGCTCCAGCCAAGTGCCAAGGGGGCTCCACCCCTGAGCTCTCACATAGCTGAGCCAGCACAGATACTTTCCAGCAAAGACCCTTTCCACAGCCCTGCCTCCTGCCAGATGTCATGTCCCTGCATGAACCCCATAATGAAACAACCCACCATGTACACACAGACCTGACACTGAGACCAGGAGAACCCCTCTGAGTGGGTGCAGCACCACAGAGCCTGACAAGACTGCCAGGCATGAGCAAGCATTCCCCCACCCCTGCTGTGCCATCTGTCAGCTGCAGGAAGGCAGCGTGGAGCGTGCCCAGCAGACCAGTTGGGCTTCATGAGGTTCATGGGGTTCTTCTGGGCTCAGTATCAAGTCTGTGTATACACTGTGGGGCATTTCCTGATGGGGTTCATGCAGGGACATAAATTCCTTGCTTTCCCCCTTCTCCCCACTCCCCCACGATGCCTGCAGCTGACAGATAACATGGCAAGGGGAAAGGTGCATGCTTACCTGTGTCTGATAGCCAATCAGGGGTGGCCTAGGCCCTTGGCTGTGCTCAGGCACAAACAGCCCCAGAAGTCTGCAAGGCACACTGGGAAGCATGCAGGAGTGCCCCCAACCTGCTATCTCCACCAGTGTAAGTAGTGTCTAACCTATGTCACTTACAGAAAATGGCATAATTTAGATTCTGCCTTAGGCTTTGAAGCCTTAGCTTTTACTTAGCTTTAAACATCAGTAGTATGAGTGAGTTCCAAAAAGTGCTCCTTTCACCTTTAATTAATTAGTAAGATTTTTCAAGGCCAAGAAAAAATAATTGAGACTGAGATTTTTTTTAAATCAGTCTAAGAGGCTAATGTTTTGAAATTTTTGAGAATACAAACTATGCAAAATATTCATTTCAATAATGATTTGGTATTAAAACACATAGGGATGGGGGCCAGCACTTTTATTTTAATAAGTCTGCTTGTTTTAACAAAATGACTCCTCTAACACTTCACACATTTATGTGAATTATTTTTTTTAATTTCCTGTGCTTCCAGAGGTTGATAATGTTTCTTGTCCAAATTCAGACTGATTCAAGGGCATTTATGAGATACCACCACACACACACACTCCTTCTTCAAAGAAGAAAGAACAAATAGCATTTTTTAAAAATTAGCAATGAAATAGATTCTTTCTTTTTCTGTATACTGCTGAAGCACAGGGTGTACTTCTGTATACCCATGGCACAAATCACCCCCAACTTGATCTCACTCACTCAACATGTATTTCTCTTACACGCCCCATCAGAGAAGCAATTTTGAAATGTATACATTAATGGAGAAGCTTTGCTTTTTAGAATGGCACATGGAAAAATTCACCCACCAAAATAGACTATAATGCATGTGAAGACTAGGGTTTCCAGGCAGTCCACTATCAGAGTTGCAGGATAGCTCCAGGGGACAGACTGTGGTCATTGAATTTTTGCTACACCTATGCACTCTAAATTGAAAGTATACACTTGGCAGAAACCTGAACAGGAGGACTGGGAATACTGTGTCCCCATACACGTGCTCTGATGTGTTCTAATTAGAATGTGTTGGAGCAGACTCAATTTATTGATTAAAAATGGGGATGATTTGTGGCCTGGGTATACAGAAGGATACCCTATGCCTCAGGAGTATACAGAAAAAAGTAAGAATCTGTTGTTTGCTAATTTTTAAAAATGTTATTTGTTCTTTTTTCTTGGGAGCAGAAGGGTGTGTGTATGGTGGTATCTCATAAATATTTTTCTTGAATCACTTTAATTTTTGACAAGAAGCATTATCAGAAGCATCAGGAAGCACAGGAAATTAAAATAATTAATTGTGTCTGATAATTAGAATGCTTCAGCAAGCCTCACCATCACATGTATTCAGCATCCTGTGTTTCAAAATGGAGTGGAGGTGCTTTAACTGAAACATGGGATACTGACTACACATGATACTGCAGTGCTGCACTGTTGTTATTTCCTTTAAGGTCTTCCTTTCCACTCTCTTTCAGGAAGTATGCTCTGCTAATTTGAACAGGTAATATATACAGGTTCTAACCATTTTATGTAAGACAATACAGTAAGCAGTTTCTATATTACACATACAGATATGCAGGAATGATTGCTGCACATGTTGATACTTTTCTACCTAGAGTAGTTATAATGACAATATTTCTAATTAAAGGATTAGCATTTATTAAGCGGTAACATGGAAGATAGTTAGGATAAAATATTCCTATTTCCACAAAAATTGAACTGAGTGGGATTAATTTCAAGGAGTCTCTGATGCAGATTCCCAGCATGAGGTACTCAGAACATTTTTATTGCTCAAAACTGTTTTGTACCAAACTAGAGAATATGGGAGTTCAGGGCACAGAAGGAGAAATTGGTGTGTGGGTGAACAATATTGGAGGGTTTGGGAAAGTTCTCAGAGGGGTAGGGTATTAATGTTGGCTTAGAAATGGTATTTAAAGGTCTGCTTTTTGGGAATTGGCTTATAGTTATAGATATATGCATTATAAGGGGTCAAGATGGGCAGCAGGGGTTAAATAGATTTCTAAAGAGCTTGGGAAACATACACACAGCTTCTCATGGCACTGAAAACAGACAGGCTGTCTAGTACAAGGCCAATGGATAGACACAGCCTGAGATTTGAGAGGGGCATTCCATAACACGAGACCACAGCCTTTAAGGCAGATGGGTTGTTTAACACAACAAGGACAACTCCTGGGAACTGAGGAAGTACATTCTATACTGTCCAATAACAGAAGATTAGTGACACCAGCTACAAGGTCCCAGAGCAGCATGGGGGCCTGAGTCCTGTTTTGGGGGGAACAGACCAAATTAGGAAAAGGCCCAGAAGGCTACGTGGACATGTGGCCACAGAGAGATAACCAAGCAGAGATAGCCATGGATGAAGAGTCATCAGGAGTCAACAAAGGGTAAGGAGAATACAAAAGCAGAGACTTGAGAGTAACAAAGGGTCCTTCCTCCCTTTGTCCCATCCCATCCCATCCCTCCCTTTGTCCGGTTCCTCCCATCCCTCCCTTTGTCTGGTCCCTCCCATCCCTCCCTTTGTCCCGTCTCATCCCATCCCCATCCCTTGGGAAGGGTCCAAAGCCACCATGGACCAAGGGCATACCAGCACCCTGTCTTATGCACCCCACTGGACTGGGGATGTGGACCTCAGCATCCCACCTCTAGACTGCTGACACCTAAGAGAAAAGGCCTCAGAGTGCAGCCTGCAGCCTGCATCCTGACCAGATGTATTTTGACTCTGATGACAGACCTAGGATTGGTAGATATAGAATTTCTTAATTGTTTGTATTGTTGCTTTTTGTTATCTCTTTGTATCAATAAATTCACCTATTATCAACTGGCAGGTGTTGTGGTTGGTCTGAGGGTTGTACCTGCCCAGAACAAAGGTATAAGGGCTGGGTTCCTAAAACTCAGCGTCAACATTAAGAGGTAGACAAATTGGAAAAGAGGTGGAGAGGGGTTTGGTACAGAGCAGGGAGAGGGAAATAAGGGACAATAAAATGCAGATGGGTGGCAATAGCATGGAGAAGTGTTGGGAGATTCAGACTAAGAGGAGGTGAGGGACTCTTGGAGACAAAATGAAAATGGGTGCAAGAGGGAGTAAGGGGAGAGGAGAGGTAGGACTGTTTGGCATATGCCTAGATGTGTATGGGGGACTTGGTTCTCTGAGGATAGGGGTGCCCAAAACCTACTCTCTGGTTCCAAAATCTGCTTGGAGGTATCTTGGCCCCCCTCCCTACCTCCACCACTTATGTCAGATATAGAGCGCTCTGATCTCTTTTCTCTGTTGCTCTAAATGGATGCAAGAACTGGCATGGAAGTGATGCCCTTCTGGAGAACTCTGAGTCTCTCTACCCACTTGCAAGAATGGGGCAAGGTGTCTCACTCCTCTTAAAAACTAAGCTCTCCCACTATCCCCGTTTTTCTACCTCATTTGTTTTTCAGCTACTGTCCAAATCCATTGATGAAGCCATATGGTGAAAGCTCCTATATTTAATTTAGTGATCTATTTAGTTACTACATGGCACTGCTATAGCAGTTCTCAATAGATTGATGCCTGTTTTATTAACAGCATTAAGATTCCTCAGTTGTGACTAGCTTCCTTCTCATATGCAAAATATTAGATACACTTAAACCTTTGAAATCCAAGGTATTAAGGGAAACATTACCCCTCTAATGCACTTGTAACTCTGCCTTCTATAGCTGGTAGTAGTCAATGGGAATTATTTTGTAAGGAAAGTCCAAAACTTTGAACTACCAGTCAGAGCAATGGATTCTCTCCCTCTCAACACCTTCAAATCAAGACTTGAAGATGTTAATATAAATGATTACACTTAATTCAGTTTAAGTGATGAAATTGTATGACCTGTGTTATAAAGGCAGTTGGACTACATGACCTAATGCCCCATCTGGCTTTAAAAAATCTATAAGAAATAGACTTATGGGAAGACTAAGAATATGCAATTGTTTATGAATCTGAATACCAACCTTCAAGTGTATATGCACCATGCTGACTGTTTTAGTGGTAGCATAACTGAATGGTGGAGGAATAAGTTGCAGCAAGTTGGTAAAGTTGTTGTTGTGCCCTTGAGTGTGTCCTAATTCAATAACCCTTAGTTCTTTCTTATTAAAATGAGACAGAGTGGAGAAAGCTAATGGAAAAAAAGAAATTCCACAATTTAATAAGACTCCAGGACTTTTTTAATTGGCAAGTCAAAAATAACCTTTCAATCATTTGGCACATATAACTCTCTGCTATATTTGCCTCAACTGTTCAAACACTGGTGAATGGTTTAGTAGCATAACTTGTGTGAAATGCAAAGTTATGTGAAGGGCTCAAATCATAAGGATATTTAATTTTAATCTTTTGCATAATTACTCATCATCGTCTTTTAGAAACTTGTGCCAAATATAAGTACTGAAATTTTCCCAGAGTCAAACTGAATAGGCTCTTTACAAACTATATATAAACTGCCACAGATTTGGCTCCTCAATCTGGCAGTTTATTCAGCAGGAATCTCAATGAGGCTATGGAGCCATTTTTATCTGAGAGCAACTTGAGATGAAAAATATTACATCACCCTACACCTCTTCTCTATCTCATCTTAATGGAGCTAAAACTTCTGTCAGAGATTCCCACAATAAATATCTAATTTACCTTCTCCCCTCCAGGGCTCCTCCCCTCTCCCCCAAATTAAAAAAAAAATACAACCTGGAAATGTACAAGAATAACTTAGGTGAAGATTATTTTATACTCCAAACCTCATAATTTAAGGTGTCTTAGAATAAGACTTAGAAAATAAAATACTCTGTGGCTCATCATTTTTCAACTTTGCATGCATGCAAGAAAGTAATGTAAAACTTTCTGTAGGTGAGAGCACAAATTCCTTTTTTTGCCTGGGACTGTTTCAGAGTCAGCATGTTCATCTAAGAGTTGTTGCCTTTACATTCTCTGCAACTGGCACCCTAAAATGTACTGCATTTACATTCTCTTCTGCAGATGTTGAGGCAAAAAGTACCTGTAGGATTTTCTACACGAAAAATTAATTTCACTGGAGCTAAAGCAGTAGAAATATGGCCTAATACCTAAACAAAAATTGCTCAGGTTCATTTCATTCTTTACAAACGCTACCCCAGCTGTAATGCTGACAAGGTCAATATCATTTTGGATTATTTGACATGCAAGTACCAGTCTTCCATAGTAAACTTGCCTAGAGCTATTCTTACTTTCATATCTGAGAGCTTCTGGCTAATGTGCAAAACACTGCCTCTTTCTGAACATGTACATTGTGGTAAGCTCATGCATTCTTCAAGGGGATTTATATCTTCCCTAGTCTTCTAGTCTCCTGTGGGTGTCATTCTTCTTCCCTGATCAAGCTTTCAGGGTATAGTGACCATACATCCTGGTTTGGTCAGGACAGTCCCAGAGTTTGTAGACTGTTCTGGCTTCCTGGGTGGTTAGTGAAAATTCAAACAGAAGGCCTGGATTAGCACCTTCTGCCCTCTCTGCCTGCCCCAGCCTGTTGAGCAGTGGCTGGAGGCAGCAGGGAGATCGACCTGGGCACTGCACCTCCTGCCTGCAGTGGGGATCACCCAGGGGGCCAGGGGGAGGGTGCTGCTGTAAGCGCAGGCTGCTTACACTATTTTTCACCCATTCACAGACCATTGAAGGCAGAAACAGAGACCCATGCCCTGAGGGGAGTAGGGATCCCTCTTCACCTGCCCACCCAGCTGCCAAGGTCCCATGTTTAGAGGAGCAGCTCTGGCTTTGTGGCTCTGGCTGACTCCATCCTGCCTAGGTCCAGCTGTGGGGGGCTTGGCTCAGCACTTCCCCCACTACCACTGTGTGTGTGTGCGTGTATTGGGTGTGGGACAAGCTGGAAAAGGGAAGAGAGGGAGAGAGGGAAAGAGAGGTGAGAGAGAGAAGTGAGCAGAGGGTTGACAAGTTAGTGAGGTGGGAAGGTCTGGGGAGCAGGAAAGTGGCAGGGGGAGCAATGGGAAGAGAGAGGTGGTGAGGGAGGGAGGAGAGAGAGAAGGACTGGGGGAGGTGAGGAGAAGGGAGCCAAAGTGGGAGGAAGCTGGTGGGGAGCTGATGCGGGGAGAGGGGAGCCATATAAAGGGGATCTAATGGAGACAAGAGGAGGCTGCTCAGGTTCAGCCTTTTGCTGATATGATCATCAAGCAGCTGCACAAGGCATGGTGCACACACATGCTAATACAGCAGCTGGATTGAGAGTAGCTACACACACACACACACACACATACAGACATGCATATATATGCATAGAGACATGCACAGATACATGCACACACATGTGTATGTACTCATACACACACACAGACACACACTGCACTTACATTGCAGTGGAATAGGCCAACTTTCTCCCTGTTCAGCAGCAGACTCCAGGTTCATCCTTCCTTCTCTTCCTCTTGCCCAACAGAGCCCCAGCCACCCACTTTCCTGGCCTCGCTCACCCCCAAAATGGGCAGTCCTCCCCCCTGCTGCTGGGGAGGTGGAGCAGCATAGTGCATGGGGGAGTGGGGAGGAGGGGGGCAGGAGTGAGGCAGTGCTCCAGATTTCCTTAAAAACAAGTCTTATTATTAGTTTAATTGTGTCATTTTTACCCCATTGGTTTTATTGTCCTTCCTTAACATTTCTGGGATTTCACCCTTCATTCTCTAACCCATGGCAAATAATCAGCTCCTCCAAAATGCCTGTCCTAAGTAGAATCATACAATCATACAAAATTAAGGTTGGGCAGGACCTCAGGAGATCACCTAGTCCAACCCCCTACTCAAGGCAGGACAGTCCCCAACTAGATAATCCCAGCCAAAGTTTTGTCTAGCCATGTCTTGAACCCCTCCCAGGATAGAGATTTCACCATTTCTCTGGATAACCTGTTCCAGTGTTTTACTACCCTACTGGTGAGAAAACTCTTCCTAATAGCTAACCTAAACTTCCCTTGTTGCAACTTGAAACCATTGTTCTGTCATCTGTCACCACTGAGAACAGTCTAGCTCCATCCTCTTTTGAACCACTCTTCAGGTAGCCAAAGGCTGCTATTAAGTTTTCTCTCAGTTTCCTGTTCTCTAGATTAAATAAGCCCAGTTCCCTCAGCCTGTCCTCATAAGTCATATCCCCCCAACTCCCTCACCATGCTCTTATACTCCTTCCTACTTATTTAACCAAGTTTTCACTTCTTACAGCTTTCTTTTTGTGACTTAGTTTACTGAAGAGTTCCCTGCTAAGCCAAGCTGGTCTTTTGCCATACTTGCTAGTCTTCCTGTGTACCAGAATGGTTTGTTCCTGCACTCACAGTAAGGCTTCTTTAAAGTACAGCCAGCTTTCCTGAAGTCTTCTTTCCCTCAGACTGGCTTCCCCAGGGATCCTGCCCATGAGTTCCCTGAACAAGTCAAAGTCTGCTTTTTTTGAAGTCCAGGGTCCTGACTGCTGCTCTTTATCCTCCCTTTCCTCAGTATCCTAAATTCAATCATCTTGTGATCACTGCTGCCCTAAGATACCATCCCCTACTACATTGCCCACCAATTCATCCCTGCTTTGAGCAGTAGGTTAAGAAAAGCATGGCCTCAGGTTGGCCACTCCAGCACTTGCACCAGGAAGTTGTCCCCAGTACTCTCCAAACACTTCCTGGATTCCCTGCACACTGTTGTATTGCCCTCCCAGCAGATGTCAGGGTGATTGAAGCCCCCCACAAGAATCAGGGCCTGTGATCAGAAAACTCCCACTACTATTTGAAGAAAGCCTCATCTACCACTTCCTCCTGGCCTGGTGGACTGTAGCAGATGCCCACCACAACATCACCCTTGTTGCTCTCCCTTCTAAACTTAGCCCAGAGGCCTATAGGCCTATATCCAGTTTCATACTGGAGCTCTGAGTAATCATACAGCTCTTTTACATAAAGTGCAACTCCTAATCCTCTTCTTTCTTGCCTGTTCTTCCTGAAAAGTTTGTACCCATCCATGACAGTGCTCCAGTCATGTGACCTATCCCACCATTTCTGTTATTCCAATCACGTCATAGTTCCTTGACTGTGCAAGGACTTCCAATTCTTCCTGCTTGTTTAACGGGCTGCTTGTATTCGTGTACAGGCATCTGAGGTGACTAGTTGATTGCCCTGATTTATCAGGAAGTATGAGAGCACGTCCTCCTGCTTGCTCTTCCTCCAGGTCACTGACTTCCCCATTTACCTACCTAGAAAGAAGATGCTCTTCCTTCTCTTCATCAGGTGCATCCCATCTCTTCCCAGCAATCCTCCTTTTTTGAACAATATAGGGAAAATTAACTTAATTCTACTGAGGGTAGAAAATTCCAGGGTGGATCATTTTTAAGTGCAGTGAAGTTTTCATGCTACTCCTTACCAAGAATGTATCTTGCTTTCCCCCCAAAGCAGAGGAAGTAACAGACTTTTGAAGGTGGGTGGAAAGAGCAGAAAACTGAATCTGCAGTAGGGAACATGCTTTACTTAAACAGGAATTTAATTTATGTGTCTTACGGTTCTTCCATTGGATCCCTGAAATATTGAAATGTATTACTATGGCTCAGTTCCTAGTTTTTCACAAGTGCATTGTTATGAGTGTTGAATAGAAAAACAAATGCTGGATCATTAGGGAAAATCTAAAATTTCTTGCTTGCCAGAATACAGTCAACTGAGAGTACAAGAGCCCTAATTTGACATGATTCATAGCAATAGACTTATTTTAAAAACAGCATTTTTTTCCTTTCAGCAGATTAAATAGCAATATCTGAAAATTCAAACAACATTTTCAGAAACATCATTTTTCAAATATCTGCTTATAGCATCAAATGACATTCTATAGATTTAGGCTACACTAAATATTAATTAAAAAATACTTTTTTTTTTTTTATAGTGCTAGAAAAACCTGCTCAACCTGAAGCAATTTGCTTTTCTACAAAAATGACCTATTGGTTATTCCCTCCTAACAATTATTCCTGTCTATATTCTTCCCAATCCATTTGGCATTTTGAAAGCCACTCAGGTCTTCTTAACATCCTTTGCAAACTGAAATTAGAAACCTTGTTCTAATTATTAGTGCCTAAATCTTAATATAGATAATACAAATATCCAGAGTTATAATGGAGTAAAGTAAATGAGAATTTGGAAGGAATGCAACATTCAGTTTCAATGGCAGTGAGGGAACAAGTTGTCCCGTGTCTATGCAAAAGGTTGCTATTTTTCTAAGGCAGTCGCAAAAAAACGCTGAAAGATGGGGCACTGAGCTAGAAAAGCTCCTGATCAGAATCAGAATGACAACTCCTAATCTCACTTCCAGTATCAAAAGTGAGGCTAAGTCCTGAATGAAGCATAGAGAATGAACTAGATTTTAATCAGCCCAAGAGATAGCCTCCCCCAGGTCACAATTGAGGAACATTGGCAGGATGATACAAGGAATCTTACTTTTCTACTGCCAAGTCTTCCCTGTTTTTTGGATGGACAGAAGATGCCAGCCTCTGGGGCTGCCAAGAATCTGGAAACTTTCATGACCATTCTCTTCATTTGCATTTAAAACTGCCATGGGGAAGAAAAGAGCTTAGGACAAACAGAAGGTTACACATTAGGATGTGGTTTCTTTGTTGTAAGAGATTTGCTTTGCATAAGACCTGAACAAAACCAGTCAAGATGAGACTTTCTGAGAGCTATTTCAAAGTTTTAGCAGCACAAATAAAAAAAGAGACTTCCTTCCTCCTTAGAAATAAGTTCAGCTTTAAAAAATGAACCTACATGCATGAGGAGCCTGGATATTTGATGAAAATTCTATTCCAAACATGGTTATAACTATTGTGAATATACAAATTCCCACTGATAGCAATGAGATGTGTGTGTGGAGTAAGTTATTTTCCTTATGACTTAAAAGAAGCCACATGTTTATCTTTAAAGTTATTTTTTTTACATCTACATTGTGCAGTTGAGCAAAACTTTCTATCCCCAGTCAAAGCCCCAGAGACAGCCTTTGAACTTTCCATCTCAACATTTACAGGTTGAGTGCTTTTGCTAACTGTTTTAGTTTCATCATCTTAAACATCTAGTCTCTCATCAAGTTTTGTTCTTCTTGATGCA
Source organism: Alligator mississippiensis (assembly GCF_030867095.1). Lineage (NCBI taxonomy): Eukaryota > Metazoa > Chordata > Crocodylia > Alligatoridae > Alligator > Alligator mississippiensis. The sequence continues at coordinate 312,542,531 of NC_081824.1, forward strand.
GGCTTGCATCAGTTTTTACCAACAGCCTGTTCTCAAGGGACTCCTTGCTGACAACCTATTTCTCAAGCAGATGTCGGAATAAAATGCATTTCTGGAGAATTTTTTTACTTTACAAATAAAAAGGATGAAGTAGATGAGAGAGAGGCTTGTGTTCAGTCTGCACAGTTTTCTTCATATTTACTCTTCAAGTCTTTCCACCAGTCTCTAGATGCGTGTGTTTTAATGTTTTATGCAATACCAAAATCAATATCAGAGGTACCTCTCTTCGACATCCATTTCCCTAATGAACTACACATGAAATCCATTTAGAAAGAAAAATAAATAAGGAACTGCAGTATTCTCCTAAACGATCCTAAATCCCTCACCCCATCCCATCAGGAAAAGCCTAAATAAATAGGAAATCTATTTATCATGGCTTAAAAATTATCAGCTCTGTAGCAGCAAGCTCCACAGCCTAAGATTCCTCACAACAACAAAATAACCCTCTCACCCTTCACTACTGTTGACTATACCCTTTTAAACTGGTAGATCTTCTGACCCAGAGGCAGTTATAAATATGCATGGCATGTCTAGTCAGCCAACTGAAAAGTGAACCTGTAACTTCTTATTGCAAACATTAGCTAAAGGTGTTTGGGAATTTTATGTAAAAATGTTTCTTTGGTGGATAATGCAATATGCACAAAATCAAAAATTTACATGGAAAATATATGTTTGTAATCTTTACCAAATTTCCATTTTTAAAAAAAATCTATTTTCTAGGTCAGCATCCGACAGACCAGGTCTGGCTTACCAAGTGATTTTTATCTAGCCTGCAAAGCCAGAACATCAATATCTATTCAGTGGCAGAGAATCAGTGGCAATTCCCAAGAGTGGCAATCAGTAGCAGGGGAAGCCGTAAGTTACTTTTTGAAAGAAGCTGTATTAATTTGGTTGGCAACTGATAAATGGTTTCTGATCCCCTTTTTAGATAGATTAAGCTCCCCAGAGAAGATCAGAACATTTTTCTTTGTGTTTAGGTGCTCTGATGAGACTACATCTGGACATAGGACATTCCAGTCCTATGATGTTATGGAAACTCCTCTAGTTGAATCACCATGGTGATTTACTGAACCTTTATGACCATGAAGGATTCTGAAAGATGTAATATAGGCAGATATTTCAGTTACATAAGATGAAATGTGCAAGGAGTATGCAAAGAGGTGCTTGACCCTCAAAAGCCTGGAATCCAAGTGTAGCTGGTCAGTGGATAAGAGTCCACCTGGATGGGAGGGTAGGGGCCAGCTGGGCTTGAAGACCGGGGATACTGGTTTTCTCTCACAAAAAAAAAAAACTCCCTCCAATTTTCAGACTGAAAAAAGTAACCCAAAATCTACATTTTCCATGATTAAAATGAAACACCACTATATATATATATATATATATATATATATATATATATATATATATATATATATACACATACACACTCCCCCCCAAGAGCCAGAGCTAAACCCAGAGCTATATAAGGTTACATTTTTAATCTTAAAATTGGGGATTTTTTTTAATCAGAGAAATTAATATGGAACCAATACACAAATATTTTGGCCTTTTTCAAATCCAATGTTTTATAGTGAAAACAAGCAAAGAGCCTTCTGTAATATTTCCAACTCTGTCCACATTGCAAATAAATTTCAAAATATTAACATTTCCCAGAGTGCAAAAAATTACTAAAATGTCTGCAACTATATGCATCAGTTACTCAAGTATTGAAGTGAAATATTAATCTAAATGAATGATTCAAGCCTGAGCGTGTGTAGGATAGATTAGGATACTCGGCTAGGTACTGTAGTCTTTCATTCTGGAAAGTGTTTCCTAGATTAAAATAAAATAGCAAGGAAAGAACAAACATAATAAAGGTACCCTTGAAGGAGGAGGATTTATGATTATGGACACTACTGTAAATTCATACAGAGCCAGCATTCATTTTCTGTTTAAGGCTATCACACCCCAGAAAGACCTAATTAGTCAATCAGAATGTGGCTTTAGACATTTGATGTTCTCAGCACACTCTAATGGGGCATAAAGCAGCTCCTCCTCATTCTAATCAAGCCTTCCTCTATTTTTCAATCAGTTTTATTAAATAAGAATTTGATCATTCTATGCTTGTGGCCATCAGGATGCATGTAGCATCACAGCTTGTATAGCACATGATATCTATTAACAGGATACTGCCAATAATAACCTTTGAGTAACAAAACTTAGTTGTAGTCATCTTTGATTACCACTTGCATCTTCCTTGTGTTTTTTCCTCTTATTCAGAATGTTGTCTCCCTTGTTAATTAGATAACAACTCTCTCTATAGCCAGTGATTGAATTATCTCAATGCCTGCCTGAAGCAATTAAAATTGATCAAAATTAAGTGTAGAAGCTACATTATTTTTAATATAAATAATTTAGTTTCACAGGCTTTGATTAAATTAAACACATCAAATTAACCTTTAATTGATTTAGACAAAAATACACAATATACAATAAAAGGTGACACACTATAAACAACTGCTTATATGTAAGAGAAAGAAATATTGTAATATTCACAGTTTCTTTCTTTTCCGTTATTTCTTATTATACTTAGTTGGATGGAACTTGTGGAACACACATTGGAACCTCATGCATGAAGCACAAACCAAAGTCCATCCCTGTTCAACAATTATTTAAATACAAATATTTTAGTGTTTTATTGAACTTGAATGGGCATCATGTGTTTTGGGGTTTTTTTTGCAATTGTTGTTCTAGTGCTGCTCACAGAAATATCACTAAAGTAATTGTTATTAGCAACCAGTTCAGTCAGCTTCATGTTTTAGGTGAGTACCATGATTCTAGGTAAACCTTCAATCCAGAATAAGCAACTGAGCAAAAAAAAAAAGGGACTCTTCACCCTGGTAAGTACACACTTGCTGTTGTTCTGTTGGACTACTTATTTGGCTTCTCTTTTCTGGGTGGAAATGTCCCTTTGGAAGCCGCTTTCAGGGCTATATTTACTGAATCAATAAATATTCATAAGAACCAACCATTTTCATCACTCCAGAAAGCACACACCTGCCAGAGATGCCATCTGGTGAGATGCCTAAAATACAATAGCCAAATTAGATTTCAGAGAAAAACTTTAGAAAATTTAACAAAAAACCCCAGCTACACATTGGATCAGGGGTCTGTAGGTCTACATTCACCTGAAGGAAAAAAAAACAGTAGTCTGATCTGCATGAAAAACCTTGACTCCAACATGGATTGTCTTACAAACAAGTATGTAACTTCAACAGCATTCTGTTGAACATACAAAAAAGTTATTTTATAAAAACAATAACAGCTAAGGAGAAGTATTACCAAAAATATCCTAATCTCTTCTTTCTTTCCACTAGAGATAAAATGAAAATGCAACACAATCCAAACACAGGAAATTTAAGAAGAGTGTAGAACAGTCTAACTAGATCTCCAGCTCTACAGACCTCAGTAGAGCATCAGTATTGCAAATGACAGCCTCAACCTCATATCTAATTTGGTACTATGCATAGTTTTTTTCAGGGAGTCTGAAATTTGAGGGTGGGAATACTTTGTACTAAGATATGTATGCTTGGAAAGCTTGAACACTGCATTAATCTAAACACTCTTATACCTCTGATTGTCATGACTACAAAAAAGGTTTGTATTCTCAAAGCTATTCATTGAAAACTATTAAGTCAGTTGACACAAATAATTTTAATCTAGACCAACTACAAAGCTAAGAAAACCCAAAACTCTTAGGGTATACTGGATACACTCTGTCCCAGGCACTTCTGGAGGGGGTCCATCTCTTGAGTATGTCCTGGCTAACCACTCATAATGATCACTGTCAAACCTAAAAGTGCTTTAATGAAGCTACTCACAAAAACACTGGAGCTTGAGATCAAAAGGGCAACCATAGGGATGCCCTGAAGCAGCTTCACTGCCATGCTTCTGGGTTTGACAATACCAAAGAGGAGCAGCAGTCCCTACCAAAAGCATGGATGTTGTCTAACAGCACTATTATACAGTGTCTTACGCCAGTCTAGGGACTAATAAGTTAGTATAATAGCAGTTGTGAATGTGCAAAATACAAAGGCAATATAACCTTTATATTCCATTTTTCATACATCTTGTGTCACACTAGCCCTTTCTATGAGTCAGGCTTTTATTCCATGTATTGGGTATCGCTATAATTTGAACACAGATAGGAGGAATTTTATTGGTTCATTAGAAAATATGTCTCACTTTAGACAATGATAGGTTAGGGAAGATGACTTGTAACCATTCTAAGTGTAGTTTCACAAAAACAAATTAAAATCCTTAGGTGCAACAAAATCAATGTATCTAAGAGCTTTTTCAAATACTTCTGCTTTCTTTAGACTGTTTTTTCCTTGTCTCAGAAAATAATTATATTTCTTGTCCTTCTAGTTGCAAGGACAGTGTGAATTAATTTGCACAGTATTACTTACTAAAGCTGCAGTGAAACAGAATAAATATGCATGTGTGTGCTCACACACACACAAACACATTGATAATATTATAAAAGGGAAAAAAAACCCTCCTTTCATCTTAATGGGATGTTACCTTCAAAGATCATTTGAGTCTATTTAAATGCAAACATTGGTAAGAAAAGAGTCTGACCATTAACACTCAAACTGCAACAGTGATTTAAAGAAAAATGTTTTCTATTGCACTAGAGTCATAAGCATATCTGGCCTAGTTTGATTAGGGTCCTACACAATCAAGGGAAAATAAAAAAAAATCCTCTTCTCCTCTTCCCCTACCCAAATTTTCTCCTAAACATAAAGAAGAAGAAGCCAAAAACAAGAAAATGCATTCCACAGACTTGGCTGAAACTAGGGTTATTACTACCTAAGAATCCAATGTATACTTATTTCCTGTTCTCCTTCACCTAGCATGTGTGCTACAGCACAGAATGTTGCCATGTAATACTGCTGGAGACAATCCCACCAGCTTCAAGATGGGCAATTAATGGTAATTTTTTTCTTGTAGATAGATGAATAAAGAAAATGCCATTGTTCATTATCATTATTGAAGAATAAAGTCATTTATCAGCAAAGCTTTTCATAGGAAGAAAAGGATTATTTCCCCAAACATTAGGTATTGTGTGTGTCTAGCTGTATAATTTTAAAACATTCACATATGTCAGATGACGTCTATGCATTAATGTTATATAAGCCAAGTTGGAAAGAATAGATACTAATGAGAACATGCTGTAAAGGAATTGTCCTAATGTACTGTCAGTGCAACTCAACAAATCTGGCTTCCTGGAAGTGACAGTGGTTCTATTTTAAAACCTATCAGATCACCTTTCAGTCAAAAAATACATAACTTTGTAAATCACACTGAGTACATTCTATTAACTAAGGAAATGGGACAATCAATATGTCTGATTTTAAATTAAGTAACAGACAACCAAAATAAAATTGAAAAAACAATGAACGAAGTTAATGTTGACTGTGGGTCGCAAGACACATATACAATTCTATTCATTCACATTATTCAGCTGACAAGTAGTGAAATATGGAAAAGTTTCAAGAACGGACTTTTACATTTTATTGCATCTCAAAAGTAATCTTGTATCAAGTTTAAAATGCAAAGGCATATACCCCTTCCTGGTTCAAGATAAATCACAGTCCCCCAGCATCCCAGCATGATTTCCAGCCCTGGGCTGGGCTGTCTGCTCCAGCAGAGAAGGTTGGGGGGTTAGGGAGGGAGGCAGGAACTCCCTCCACCCTTTCTCTCCAGACAAACCCCGGCTGGGGCTGGGGCTGGGGCCGGGGAGAGGAGTTAAACTTCTCTTCCCCACAAATACAGAGCTGCCCTGCCCTGCCCTGCCGAAAACATACTTCTGGCTGTGACTGTGGACTACAAACCCCAGAGGCACCTGGAAGCAGGAAGAGGAAGTGATGGGCAGAGGCCTGCTGCAGTGATCCTAAACTGCAAATCCCAGAGACCTTGGGATCGTCACGAAGAGGAAGCTACCCATGCTGGCTATGTGCCAGAGAGCTGTGCTCTAGCGCCCTCAGCTTCTGGCCTAAATCACTGCAGGTATGTGGCTGCATTTCCTTAATCAAAAGTGAATGTCTGTCCAGTTGTTTCTCAGTTTAATCTCCGCAGTTTAGACTAACCTGCAAAGGCTGAATTGATTAATCCTCCTCCTTTTTGACTCTCTAAACTTAGCCTAAAAGTTAGGTTTTGTTATGCTGAGAATTGCAATACCTGCATCTCTTTATGGATTGAGCCCTAAGTGTTCTGAAAAATGACCACTGGGAATCATCAAGTTGGTTGTTTCCGAAGTCAGCAAGGTTACAAAATTAAAGCTGATGTTAAAGAGATGGTTCTGTTTTAATTTACCAAGAGGTTCCATATGCATTTTTAGTGAGGAATGTGGCTGTGGGTAAATTTCTCTCTCCATTATGCTATAATTTTTTTTTAAAGTAATGGGTAACATAGGTGATTTGATTTGATTTATTTTACTGACTCTTATTAACCAATAACAAGATTTAGAGCTGTTCCCCTATTTCTAATTGACAAATTTAAAACAAGTTCTGAGAATAATGTAATCATGAGACTTCCAAAATTTCCTTGAAACAGAACAAGCACTTTAGAACAGAATAGGAAATTAGATCCAGTAAGATTATCAATATGAAAACAGATCTTAACAAAAGCCACCTCTACAACTATGCAAGGCAATGACAAGCTCAGTAATTAAAACTATGACCTTTTCCATTGTTCACACCACTGAGTGTGAAATTTCTCACATTACATTTTACTGTGATTCTCACTGATTAGGTCATACGGTTTGAGAGTATACTACTGTTCTGGCTTGGTGAAGATAAAAAAAAAAATCTTTTTTCCTTTCTTCCTTTTCCCTGCCTTTTTTTTCTTTGTAATCAATGTCCAAAAAGTTTCTCTCTCTCTTTCTCTCTCTGTGTTAGACAACCTTTTATTTCAATAGAAAATTTGCCAATAATTTTTTGTTCATTTTATTCAAGTTGTTGCATCAGAGATGAACAATGAAACAATTTCCTCAAATTAGAGGAAAAAATTATGTGGCTAAAAACTTCAGCTCGTTATAAGCCTACAATGCTATCATTAGTACTGCCCTGTAATGTACAAAATTTCCATCCTTGTATAATTTACTTCCCATCTGAAAAAAGAGGCATAATGACAAATTGTTATAAGAGAAACAATAACTATTAACATTACTCACCAAGCAGAAATTACAATAAACATTGTTGTGTACCTCATACACAACTAAATTGGTTTGTACAGGCTTTGAAGATAGTGAAGAAGTATATAAGTGCAAACATAGTGCTATTATTTACAGATGAACTGAAAGCAAGACTCAGTCTCCTGGAGAGTGCCAGGAAATTTGGTGCCTTCTGTAAAAGAATGAGGAGGATAGATATATACTAGAAAGGAAACAGGTTAATATGCTGGATGAAAAGGGCTACTAAAAAGGTGAACTTGAGGAATCTGAGTCCATTCAAAGATGCTATAAAAAATCCATTCCCCATATCTTTCCTTCCCATAACTCATCCTTTTTAAGTCTGGTAGGTTTTTTTTTCCCCTCATCTTTTTCTCCAATGGATCATCAGCATGTAGAAGTCTAGACTGACTGCTCTTTCCACCTTCCCTAACTCCCTCCTAAACGAGCAAGCAATGTGTTACATTGATAACTACATCTCTTTCAAGTCTAAGTCTTATGTATAGTCCTGTTCCTAAAGCCAAGGGTTAGCCAACATTCTTACATGATAGCACATCCTCTACAGTAGTATAATAAATGTAGAACCACCCCACAAACTGGAAAACAGACTGGGTTGCAAATGTTGTGGTTCTCAAAGCAGAGTGCTGGTGGCTAGTACCATAATCTGAAGTCCTTGCTTTTGGTGGAGTGTGAGTGGAAAAGAGGGATAACTGAAATAGAAGCTTTATAGCACAGTATCTTACAGCAACATTCTTTCCTGTGCCCAGCAGTTTGGTAATGAAAACTGAAGTGTAAGTGATGTAATATTTGACTTTTCCCCCCAAAAGTGAAAGCTTTAGTAACCCTCTGCCTAAGACACATCCAAATGAGTTACATTTTAAATAGGAAATGAAAAAACCCTAAAAATTAAAATGAAGCAACAACAAACAAACAAAAAATGATCAGAAACTAAACTTGCAGTAACTATTTAACACTGATGCAGACTAGAAAGAAGTAATTATTAAATAAAAGTGAGGCTGGAAGTCTGAGAATAATACCCTGAGAAACCCTTGCTCTTTAATAACAGGTGATGGTAACAACAGTAATGTAGCTACAAAGAGAAGCTTTAAGCTGTATCTGACAGTACATGCAGATGTTACACTTAGACCAACCTAATTAGGGTGAGGTCAATCCAATCTAAGTGCTGAACTGTATGTACATTTGAGGAGTTTAATTGGGGCAAAAAATAGCTGGCCTAATCTAACTTATTTCACCTGAGGGGTTACACCAGGTAGATTGGGCTGACCCATACCTGATCTAACTGGACATATGTACATGTTCAGAGTATATCCCTGGGACTGGGAAAGCCTAGTCACTCACCCCACCCCTGGGGCTGTGCTTTTCCTATGCCCCCACCAATCCTGAACAGGCTATTTTTAACTCTCCAAGGCCCCTCACTCATTGATGGACAACATGCCTCCTGCCCTCACAGACCCATAGCCAGCTCCCTTCCTCCTGATCCTGCCTGGCTCTCCTCCTACTCAATTTACTTAAGATTATGTTCCTGGCACAACTCCCAGTACTGGTGAATATATGCACAAGTGGGGAGCTGATCTGTAATCACACAGCCTAAAGTAAACCATGAGATCACAGATTAGGTTCCATGAACATGTACACATGCCCTGAATTTTCTCTGTTGAGATGATATGAGTCTATGTATTTAAAGTTAGGTTTGGAAGGGACCTCAGGAGGTCATCTAGTTCAACCCCTTGCTCAAATCAGGACCATCCCCAACTAGATCATCCCAGCCAAAGCTTTGTCTAGCCAAGTTTTGAAAACCTCCAAGGATGGTGATTTCACCACCTCTCTGGGTAAACCTTCTCTAGTGTTTACTACCTTCCTAGTGAGAAAATTCTTCCTAATATCTAACCTAAACTTCCTTTGCTGCAACTTGAGACTGTTGCTTCTTGTTCAGTCATCTGCCACCACATGTTCTCAGAGGGTGCACCTACACATCACAGGATGGTGACAATGCTATGGTGTTGTGCTTTAGTACTTCCTTTTGGTATAACATAGCTACTGTGCTGTGCATGTAGCACACAGTAAGATTTCACTGCTACATTGCCATAGTAGTGTGCTACAATGGGAGAGAATGTCACTCTCTCCCATTGTGTGGGAGCTGCCAATCACATGTAGACCCAAGTGATCGCTACATCACCATAGCAGGCTGTACAGTGTTGTGGGGCAATGTGTAGACACACCCAGAAATTCCATGTAAATATAAGAAAGATTTCTACATGGTCAAAGAAAGCCTTTCCTACAAGGTTCCAGGCAATTCTCTCTCAGTGATATGTTTGTTAAGAGACGGATTCCTGGTTGACATACTAATAGTCACAACTGTATATACAGAACTACATGAAACAGGACTCATTCCTCTAAGTGGTCTTTGTAGTCAAAACCTAGGAGACCTTTGGTCACAAGATGTTAGGGATAATAGAAATATTTTGTTATGATTAAATATTTTCACAATTTATAAATGAGATATCCCCTAAAAATTACTCAATAGACTTACTAAGCCTACCTCTCAATCATTTTGGGGCCTACAAAATGCAATCCCATTTTTTTGTTTCTTTAAACTTTACTTCTCGAGTGATTGGGCCATACTCCAGTTCATATTGTTTTATGGGTCAATTTTTTCATTTTTCAGTAACTCTATACAAATCTAGCAAGGCCATCTGGTATCATTATAAAAGATGCCATTGTTATAGAAGTGAATTGTCATTATATATTAAGGTGCTTTCACTTTAAATGCTGCCCCTAGCTGGTTATTGATCTCCTGCTCAAAAGGAAAAAACCACCATGCGGATTATCTTTAGACTAAATTCAGCATTTCCTACATCCTGGCAAAACAATTCCCTTCAAGTGAAATGTAGATTCTTCTATTTAATTAGCTCTTTTTGATTTTATGAAAATACTATATTTTGAGTAACTGTTCCACCTTAAACGGTAACTGAGAAAAGGGGACAAGCTCAGAGCTTCCTAGCAGCAGGAATCAGAGCAGCTTATTACCCCACAATCTAATTCCTTTTTCTGCAAGCATCTATTTTAGATGAATTTTGACATGTCATAGATTACAGCTCATCAAGCAACTATTATTTTTCTCCTTGTGAAAAAGTTGAACACCATTTTTCCTTTACAATGTTGTTTTTCCTCACAGTTTTGTTAAATCACACTTTCCTCCAAAATCCCAGCTGTTTTTATAAAACAGATTTTTTTCCTTCCATGAGCACTTCCATTTTGTTACAAAGAAAAAACATTTCAATGAAAGGTTTTTTACTATTCTGTATTTTATTATTTAGTATGCATACATTATGGCACAAGAACTATGGTCTTGTTCTACCAGGCATTGTACAAACTCAGAGCATAAAACAGCCCCTTCTCCCTGAAAATCCTTCCGTGCTAACACCATGCACTGCTTGTATCCTATGAAATTATAGTTTATAGACCTTCAATAAAAAGCCCTTTAACTTAAGAAGTCTATAAAGTACTTTAAACTACTCCCCATCTGCCTACTTCCCTTTCTATGGCCCTGCCTCATTCTCCTTAGTTATTATCCCTAGAAGTTCTACTAACTGCCTTTTATGGCTGAAAAGTCCGCTCTTCCTGCACACTGAGGGCATGTCTACACATGCACTTTAATGCACAGTAGCCTATTGTACTGTGCATTAAAGTGACACATAAAAAACCTGGTAATATGCTAATGTACAGTAGAATAGGCTACTGCACATTAAGAGTCACTTAAAAAGTGTGTGTTACTGTGCATTAATGCAGCCTAATGCATATTTATTTAGTACCTCATATTGGAGGGAGTAAATTTAATGTACATAAGGAAAAGCACATTAATACATGTGTAGATATGCCCTGACTCTAAAATGACTAGCCCTCAGTTAGATCCTGCATAGAATGTCAGTCCTGGTCAATAATTGTACACTGAATTAAAAACAAACAAACAAAAGTTTAAGAGAAGTTGACCTATTAGACCTCCCAGCTATTGCAAAATCAATAAAGAGGCAGGGAAGTGTAACAGGAGTAGGGAAAAGAGCCTCATCATATATAGTAATATAGCAATAGCACACTTAAAACAGTGACAATTTAACAATTCTCAGCTTAAGAGCTGGACAGTGATCTGCCCATCTCAATAGGGACAGAGAAGACAAGCTATCCCAATTCTAGGATTGTAGGAATATTTCTGTACTGGGGGCAAAGGGATGTGGGATGCAGGACCTTGAGCAATTGTGTACCTTGCTCATAAACATCTCAGCATCCAACATGAAAAAATATTTTTGTTTCTCTTCTGTTATTTCCAGCTAGCAAAGGTGAGATGTCAGCTGCTAGCATTAATAGGTTTGTACAGACAGTACACTAGAATATTTTTTACTACTGGAATAGTCCTTTAGTCACAGACAGGCAAATTCTCACTCTGAAGTTTAATTTAAAGATAAAATAAAATGCTTCCCCATTTACTTCAGTACAACTAAACATTCACTTTCTACTCAAATTATTATCCTGCGAACAAATGGGTTCATTCCCCACTGAATTCAGTGTCCTTCTAACTGGGGTGAGTCATTCTGTCTCTCTGTGCATCATTTACCTCATGTTTTAAATGGGAATACAGAATTTTTACTCCTTTGCAACAGTAGGTAAGTACTATAGATAAAAGTGCTGTTCAAAGGCTAAGTATTATTTTCAACATCATTATCCTATGCAGTGATATCCATAGTAGTAATTTCAATATGGGATGATCTATTAGTATCTCGCAGGCTTACATTCACTTGCTAAGTACCCAATTTCTAAATCCTAACATACTATAGTGCCTATATTGTCACATATTACTTCTTAAAAACTAATGCTATGCATGACTGCTAACTTCTGTTTTAAAGAAGCCTAATAGCTATTTTCCTTGAAGAAAGCAGGAAGAATTATTCTAGTTGTTTTAAGTTAGATTCCAAAAGAATGTTGAACAGCTACATTTCAGTATTTTATTTAGCATGGGCATTTTTGCCAGGTTAAAATCTTCCCCATTCTGGAACACTTGAAAGCAGCTCTAGAAGGCAATTTAGAAGAGTTTAAAACAATGGCATCATGACTAGGGACAGACAAACTGGTATAAGTGATCAGAAACCAGTTTAAACTGGTAACAGAACAGAAGTTTAGGGCACACAGACCAGTTCAAAATAGTCAAAACTGGTTTAAGATAGACCTGGATAGATGTATTATCACATTTTACTGATTTAGGTTAAACCAGTCTATGGAACTTCTCTCATAGATCACCTCCCAACACAAGTTACCTCACAGTTCCTCAGCATCCCATGATGCTTTGCATATCCCCCGCCAACCCTGACTTGCAGGACCAGCAGGCTAGCCTTTGCTCTGCTGTCTGCTTAAGCCAAGCCTAGCTGGCCATGCCCATGGGCTGTTACTCAGCGGAGGCAACAAAGCCCCTGCTCCCCAGGCCAGCCAGTGGGGGGCACGAGGGCCAGCAAGGAGGGGAATAAAGCCTCCTGCCCCAGGCCCCCAGCTAGGGCCTGTGATGGGGGCTTTTTCCCTGCAGCCCCACTTTCCTCCCTTCACAACTTGGCTGGGTGATCACCCCATCCACGTCACCACACCAGACATGTCTCCTCAGCTTTGGGGGCCAGGAAGGAACAGAGTCCCTTGTCATAGTCACAGTCTCCTAGACCCCAGCTCTGTTCTCCCCACCCCTGTCCTCCCAGGGTCACCATGGCTGCCAGCTCTGGAAACGTAGGGCTTGGTGCAGGGGAGGGTCTGAAGTGACAGCAGAAGTATCTCCACCTTCTGGCCTGGCCAGTGCAGGCATTTAATTGTTCCTCACCCCACAAGGCCAAACATGTTACATTTTCTAGCAATCTAATCTTTGCTGCTTAGAGAAACCTACAAAAGATGGATCAATTCTGCCTCAGGTTTTTGGACTACGTGTTCTTAGCCCATATGTACTATCCCACTTCAATTTCCCTTTTCTTTAATGAAGAACAGCTAAACAACTAATAGAATCACAGAAAATGAGGGTTGGAAGGGACCTGAGGAGGTCATCTAGTCCAACTCCCTGCTCAAAGCAGGACCACCCCAACTAGATCATCCCACCCAAGGCTTTGTCTAGCCAGGTCTTCAAAAGCTCCAAGGATGGAGCTTCCACAACCATAAATTCATAGTTTCATAGTTTGTACGGTCCAAAGGGACCTTGGCAGATCATCAGGTCCAACCCCCTGCCATGGCAGGAAAGAGCACTGGGGGTCAAACGACCCCAGCAAGGTATTCATCTAGCCTCCTCTTAAAGACCCCCAGGGTAGGAGCCAGCACCACTTCTCTTGGAAGTTGGTTCCAGATCCTAGCTGCCCTGACTGTGAAGTATAGCCTGCTGATGTCTAGTTTAAATCTACCCTCTGCCAGCTTGTGACTGTTATTTCTAGTCACTCCTGGTAGCACTTGGGGGAACAGGGACTCCCCCAATGCCTGCTGGTCCCCCCTGACTAGTTTGTAATAGGCCACTAGATCCCCTATCAGCCTTCTCTTATAGAGGCTGAACAGGTTCAGGCCCCTTAGCCTCTCCTTGTAGGGCCTGCCCTGCTGCCCCCTGATCATGTGGGTGGCCCTCCTCTAGACCCTCTCAATGCTGTCCACATCCCTCCTGAAGTGCTGCGCCCAGAAACGGACACAGTACTCCAACTGCAGCCTTACCAGTGCTGCATAGAGGAGGAGGGTCACCTCCTTGGACCTGCTGGAGATGCATCTGTAGGTGCATGACAAGGTGCGGTTGGCCTTCCTGACCACATCCCCACACTGTCGGCCCATGTTCATTTTGGCATCAATAATGATTCCAAGATTCTTTTCTGCCTCTGCACTGACGAGAAGGGAGTTCCCCAGCCTGTAGGTATGCTGCTGGTTCTTCCTCCCCAAGTGCAGCACCTTGCTCTTGTCAGTGTTGAAACCCATCCTGTTCTCATCTGCCCACCCCTGTAACCTGTCTAGGTCCAATTGCAGCCTATTCCTCCCTTCTAGCGTGCCCACATCTTAGTGTCATCAGCAAATTTGAATCGGGTGCTTTTTACCCCCTCGTCCAAGTCACTGATGAAGATGTTGAACAGTGCGAGTCTGAGGACCGAGCCCTGGAGGACCCCACTGCCCACATCCCTCCAGGTCGAAAATGACCCATCCACCACTACTCTCTGGGTGCGGCCCTCCAGCCAGTTAGCGACCCATTTGAACGTGTATGTGTTGACGCCACAGTCCTCTAGTTTTTTAATGAGAATGGGGTGAGAGACAGTGTCGAAGGCCTTCCTGAAGTCCAGAAAGACTATGTCTGCTACCCCTGCATCTAAGGATTTTGTGACCTGGTGATAGAAGGCCACCAGGTTGGTCTGACAGGACCTGCCTCTAATGAACCCATGCTGGTTGCCCCTAAGCATAATCTCCCCTGCTGGCCCTTCATGGACATGCGTCAGGATAATTCTGTCAAAAAGCTTACACAGGATCAAGGTAAGACTTACTGGCCTATAGTTCCCTGGGTCCTCCTTCCTCCCTTTTTTGTAAATGGGAACCACATTGCCTTTTTCCAGTCCTCTGGCACCACACCAGAGCACCACGAGTGCTCGTAAAGCCGTGCCAGGGGTTCCGCAATGACCTCTGCTAATTCCCTCAGCACTCTGCGGTGGAAGTCGTCAGGACCAGCTGATTTAAATACATCCAATCCCTCCAGAAGTTCCCTGACTAGATCCTTACTGACCCTAGGCTTGGGTGTGCCTCCCCTGGGGCCTGAGTGGGTCCCAGCGGACGGGCTGATCTGGTCCCTGTTGAGGAAAATGGAGGCAAAGAAATCATTAAATAGTTTAGCCTTGTCATCTGGTGTGACAACCAGGTTTCCTAGCTTGTCTAGCAGAGGCCCCACGTTAGTGGGTACCTTCTTTTTGCCCCCTATGTATTTAAAAAAGGACTTCTTGTTGTCCTTAATCTGGGTAGCTAGTCCCAGTTCCATCTCTGCCTTTGCCTTCCTGACCGCCCCCCTGCAGCCCCGAGCAACCAAGGTATAGTCTTCCCTGGTGGTGGCCTCTCCCTTGCATTGGGTTTATGCCTCCCTTTTAGCTAGGAGATGTTCCCATATGCTTTTGGTGAGCCATGGGGGTTTTTGCACCCTCTTGCCCCCTTTGACCCTTATTGAGATTACCTCCTTTTGGGCATGGAGGATCATCTCCTAAAGGAATGACCACTCCTCTTGGACACCCGACTCCCCTCCCCTCCGGGACCTCAGTACTTCCCCAACTATTCTTCTTACCTTATTGAAATCTGCCCTCCTGAAGTCCAGGGTTGCTGTCTTGCTGCTGGCTTTTGCCACCTTGCACTGGATGGTGAATTCCAGCAGGCGATGATCACTGTCACCCAGGTGGTCGAGCACCCGCAGCCCCCACACAAGGTCATCACCTGTGGCCAGCACCAGATCCAACAAGGCATCTCCCCTGGTGGGGCTGTGCACCTCCTGAGTAAGATGGACGTCCTGTATCTCGGCTAGGAACCTACGTCAGCAGTCAGACCTGGCTGACTGCACTTCCCAGCAGATGTCTGGAAAGTTCAGGTCCCCCATGATGAACACATCTTTTGACCTAACTACCTCCGTGAGCTGACTTAAGAATTCCCAGTCTAGCTCTTCCCCTTGGTTGGGTGGCCTGTAGCAGACCTCTACCATTAAGTCCCTTTCCCCTCGACTTCCTTGTATTCTAACCCAGAGCACTTCAGTGTGCCCCTCATCTATAAATAAATACTTAAAAACAAAAACTAAAAGTAGTCACTGAAGTATGCCTGCCTAAATAGCATGGAGAGATTACAAGAAGGATAGAAGGGAAAAATGTGCCCAGGGTAGTCATCTTTCATCCATCCCTCCACCTCTCACTCCTACCTAGTTGCTTGCAGTCACAGGAACAGTAGCAAACAAAGAAATGGGAAGTGCCACGGAGTGCAAAGCATTCTGGGAATCATAGTTCTCTAAAGTAGAAGTGGAGTTTTAGGGGAAAACTTTCATGCCATTTTTTGGTGTCAAAGTTCATGTCCAGAGGGCAAACCCCCCACAAAACTGGTTTCAGCAGCAAAAAATAGCATCAGTTCTCCCCTAAGCAGCAGTGAACTCCACTGCTGTTCTACAAAACTATGATCTCTAAAAATGCCTTCACTCCTTTTCACACTTCTCTGCACTGGCTGCTTCCCAGAGTTGGAAAGTGCAGGCAGAGTGAGGTAGGCAATAGCCCTGGGTGAGATGCACCTTCATTCCTCCTATCCTTCCGGGCTAGGAACAAACATTACACATAAAGCGGTTTAAGTGATCAGAAACTGGTTTAAACCTGTAACAAAACAGAAGTTCAGTGCACGTAACCCAGTTTCAAAGTGGCTGAAACTGGTTTAAGATAAACCTAGTTGAATGTAGTATCAGACTTAACTGATTTGGGTCAAACCAGTTTATGCAATGTCTGTCCTAGACCCCTTCCTGGTTTAAGATAAACCAGAGTCCTCCAGCATTCCAGATGTTTTGCAGCCCTGGGTTGGGCTGTCTACTCCAGAGACCAGAGCTATCCCTGCCCCTCTGCTTGGTAACCAGAGCTCTGGCAGAGAATGCAGGCACAGCAGGATTTGTTTGTCTTTCCCCTGCCTTACCCCCGCTTCACCACTTTCTGCTCAAGCAGGGATTCCCCCCCCCCCTCCCTGCCATCTCCCACAGCTTGGACCCCAGCCCCACAAACCCTAGCTGGCATGTAGTATGCTACCTAATGCTGAGGAGGTGTCTGTTTCCAATTTCACTGGGACTGGCAGACAGAACAGTGACCTCTTAGGGCTTCTTGGAGCTAATCAACAGGTCAGCTGGTAATGTCCCTCCCTTCCTTCCTTGGAAAAAGCTGTTTAAGAAGAGCCTGAACTAATGAAAGAGGCTTTTGTTTTATTGATGGGCTGTTAAACACTGTGTTATCAGCCCCCTGCTGGCTTCTTCACCTGTCAGGTTTGCAGACAGTATGAAGAAGCAGGGAGAGGGAGATTGAAAAGCTCAGTATCATCAACAGATGCATGTGCTGCACCTGCCCCTTGCTTCAGAGTGCTAGCCAGGGGCTGAGGGCTGGCAACACTCCCACCCCTTGAGCAGTAAGTGAGGAAAATCCTGGGATGATGCAGCCAAGGTGGGGGTTTAACCCCTCCCTAATCAGAGCATCCTGCCGGGGCATGGCCATGCCCCACCTCAGCTAAGCACTATAGAAGGGAAGGGAGGGCTGCCCTAGTGCCCCCCGGCTTCTAGCCTGAGACACTGCAGGCATGTGCCTGCATTTCCTTAGTCTAGAGGGAATGTCTGCACAGTTGCAAACCAGTTCAACCCAGACAGGTTAGACTAACCTGCAAAGTTTGCATCAATTTTTGAATGGCTGTCCCTAGCCCTGGTGCCTGTCCTTAGTTTGCGGTCTACTAGGCATATTGAAAACTTTCATAAAACTGCATGCAAAGTTACCAAAATGTTGCATGCAGCAGCAGAGGTGTGCTTCTTTTGACAGAGAGTGCTCCATGTCTGTTCTCTAAGGGAGTAGCTCACTAGATTCATCCTACTCCTGCTGCATTTTGTACTTCCATTGCCTGGAAGAAGAGGCAGTAAAGTATGCTTTGGAGAAAGTTTATTTTTATAGATACATGTAAGGAAGACTACTTGGAAAGAGGGGATTCTGAACACCTCCTTATAAATAACACACTCTTAAAGAATGTTTCCAGCTTGATTTTTTTTTTTTTTTTCTAGCAGGGAACTTTGCCTAGAAACAAGTTCCATTTTGTCAGGTTCTCAGCCATGTAAGGGCCCTTACATGTTATCAGCATCTATATACAACTAAGTATCTTTGTAAGAGAAATCACTTTGCAGTTTCAACTTCGTAGGAGCATATGCCTTTTTTATTACTAATAAACAAAATAAGTGTTATTAAGGGGTTCAATTTAGTAGCATGTTTTCCTCTGAGCCAGAAATATATGAAGTTTTGGACTTATGCCTGATAATAGAAAAACATAATATAGGATAAGTGCCTCCTTTTCAGCTCTCTTTTAGATGAGATATTAAATTGAGCTTTTCTGAAGCTGTCCTGGTAGAAATGAAAAGCAAGATTCGCATTTTCAAAGTTAGATACCTAGAGTTAAGTATGTATACACATTGGGCTTTAAATGCTTAACATCCCCTAAATTTGAAAATATTTTCAATGGTTTTTTGCCCTGTGATCTTGGCCAATACATTTTTTTTCTTAACAGAGCATGTGCATAATAGAACATTAAGCTGTTACATTGCTGAGCAAAGAATGGCTGTCAAATTTACCTGCAGTCACTACAGCAAACTATGCTACCTAACATTTTATTATGCCTGGAATATAACAGATGCAATAGAAAGCCATATTTGTTCTATAAATAATAATATGCTTGAACTTCCATAGCACCTTTGATCCCAAGAGTTTCTAAAGTGCTTAAAAATTTAGGCTATCCATAGGAATCATTTCATCCACTGCTAAAACACAGTGGCAGCTATTCAACAGTACATAGCAGCACTACACTTTCGTTCCTATACTGCCGTGCAGAAAATGCTGTCTCCAATTGAGATTGCAAGGGGAATTAGGAAGATAGAAGGTAATTACTCAGGAGATCTGGGGAATAACACTTCTAATCTTGTGAAAAGTGCTATGGGATATTTAGTGACCCAAAAGGTGAAGGTCTCTACTGTACCTCTCAGCCAAATAAGAACACTTTTACATTAACATAGTGTCTCCTTAACTGATTCTACTCTGACTCAAGAGGAAACTAAAATGCATCTTGGTGTCCCTAGCAGGGCCTAAAGCCTGCTTCAGCATAGATTGTGTGGGTTTAAAGAATGGGTCACGAAATGATCCTTATTTGGGTTTGAAATAAATTTTGGGTTTGTCTACACAGGGACAATCAGGTGAAGTAACCCAAATTAACTAAAGGGTGAATTTAAAAAGGATTAAATAATGTGGATTAGTGAATTCAATTCCAAAAAAAAGAAAAAGAAAGAAAAAGAAAGCTATTCCAAACTAAGGCCACCTGTATGAGGGTGCCCACATAGAGGCTTAGTGGGGTTTATGTAATACACTTGAAAAATATTTTGGACTAACTTTCATAAGTGTCCATGGAAAGACAAGCCATTAGAATTTTTTTACAATGCCTACAGGGCTAGAGATAATATTACAACACTGATAAAATAAAACTGCCTGCTCACATATATTCTCCTGTTCATAGCATTTGCTCATTGAGTGTTATAAGAAGCAGCAGCCCAGATAAAGGAGTTCTAAGTTTCTGAAGAAGCTATGACCTCCAAGAGTAATGAACCTCTCAGGTCAGATTGTATTTAACAAAACATTGATCACTTTTGTGTGTGGATCAATCTCATTAAGCTCCCTGCTCCCTTTAATAGGCTTATTTGTCTACAGAGTCAAAATGACTAATGGTCACAGATGAAAAAGTTTGAACAAGGTAGCACTGGACATAATAAAATATGGTATCTGTATATATCAGCATATCACATACAGTTTGTTCATTAAGCTTTATGAAATATCTTTGTCCTAGTATATTCACATCTAGAAGTTTGCTTGTTGTCACTGCACGTGATAAAACCTATTTTTGATATGATGCATTCTCCTTTCCACGTCTATTCAGGGCAGATCCTGAGTGGGTGGCCATGTGATTGCACACCTCTTTTGACAGTGACACTGCTGTCTCTGGCTGACCCATGCAGAGGAGGAGTCCCTTCCATTTCATTCTCCCTGCTGAGTATCTACCCCCTCTGCCTCTGCTGTGTCCCCCACTGGCTGGAAGCAAGTGCTGGAATGAAAAACACATTCATCGCCTTTGTCCCTAGCTGATGTAGGTATGGGGAAGCCCCAGAGCTGTTTCTATCCCTTTCCAGCAGTGGGCTTCAAGGAGCAGCTGTGTGGGAAGCCACACGCAGCCCAGGACAGTGATAGCAGTGCATGGATTCATTCTTTTAGCACATGCTCCCTGCCAGTGAGGGCCACAGTGTTGGGGGGAAAGCATGTGGCAGGGAGCAAGTGCTGGAAGGAGAAACCTGTGCCCTGCTGCCACTGTCCTCAGCCACACCCAGCACTCCGCATAGCCTTTCCTCACAGTCCCTGGCTGGAGAGGGGCAGGAGCAGCTCAGGGATCCCTCTACTCTCAGGTTAGCTGGGGGCAGTGGTGGCAGCAGCAGAACCAGCCAAGTCCCCCTCATTTGTGTGCCCACTCTCTGTCCATCTCTCTAGTGTCCCCTGCTGGCCCAGGGGCTCCTGCCATGCCTCATCTCCATCTCCCTAAGTTTATGGGGTGGTGTGCCACCTCCCCCCCCCAGCCCCCTTTAAGATATCCTAAATCTGCCCATGTGTCTATTCCATCCCTGGTGTTAGCACTGATCAACAGGCACTTGACCAACACATGATCAGCACCAGTCTATTTGGTTAGTGTTGCTCAACTTAGGGCTTGCAACTAACATAGATTCATAGATTCATAGATGTTAGGGTCGGTGAACTGTTGAGAACTCTTTTCTGTTCTGTTGAGAACTATGTTAAGAATAATATGGAGAACGCTTTTCTAATCAGTGACTGTATGAAACCATATTTATTAATGATTTACAGCAAAATCCAGGTCAAGTATTTTATGTGATTTATTTTTTAGCAGACCGTATTCTGCACTTCATTTGCAAAGATGTTATGAAACGCACCCCCCTACATAAGCCTGAGGATACACAATGATATTCTTTACAATATTTTAAGTATCATAAAAGGAAAAAAAAAATCAAGTTAAGCATTCAACAACATTAGATTAAATGACGGCTGTGATTAATTGTTGGTAAACTAGCTTTGCTTATTTATTTATATCAATATTTTGAGGTAAGGTATGTCTCCCTATTGACTTAACTGTTATCTTCATTTACTTCCTCCACTCCCTGGTACAATACATGTGTAGCACACTGAATAACTGCTGTAGTGTCACAGAGGATTGATAAAGCTGCCCAACTGGAAACTTACAAGGATCCTAACACACTACATCAGTGGTGGTAAACATTTTCTAGCAATGCACTGGAATGACCCAGCTTGGATCTGCTGCCACTGCCAGTTCTCACTGTCATTGTTCTCAGCTGAAACCCCTAGCTGCTGGAATGCCACCAACACCCCTGGTTTTGTGAACCAAATAAAGTGGCTACATACTTCAAGTGGTTGGTTGCCTAGCCCTAGATCCTTTTTTTCTTAAGCTAATCCTCATGTGAGTAGGCTCCCACACCGTCCCTTTCTTTAGGGGTTTCTGGTACTGTTCATGAGCAGTGATTCTCCATTATCCTCTCCCAGAAAGTGAAACTTGCAGTCAGGTGCCTGAATCAAAGTATGAATGGTTGGCCACTTTCTTTCTGTACACTCATTCACATCTGGTGAAGAACCTTTCTTTTGTAACCACCTGATGCCTTTGGGCATGTGTAGACAAAATAGGGCTCCTAAAGTGAAGCAGTGGGTTTTAAAAAAGACCACTTCAGTTTAGGGCTGATTAAACCCCCATGTCATGCACACACCCTGCTGACTTATCTGCCTCTCTGGTGGGGAGAGGAGGGTGAGATGCCAGTGGGGCATAGTGGTCCCTGAACTGTGGGAAGCAGGGTAGGGGGAGGCTGGTGCTTCCCTTTGTGGCAGCTGCACCCCCCACCCCACAGGCTCCTGCCCACAGGCACCCAGCTCAGGCAGTCCCAGGGGGCACTGCAGCCACAGAGGGAAGCACCTGTGCAGTTCAGGCAGGGTAGGATCCAGGGGTGGGGAGATCAGGCTCACCGCTTTTCTTGGGTGGAGCTGCTTTCCTGGGCTGCCTGCAGGGCTTCCTACAGAGCCACAGAGCTGCATGGACCCCAGTGCTTCACCCTGCAGCTGTAGGGGCAGCAAACTAAAACTTCTCAAAGGAGTTTTAGTTTGCTGCACCCCAAATCATTTAAGGTGCATTACACTACCAAATTTCCTACAGCAGCTGGAGTTAATGCACAATACGCCCCCGAGGCATGAAAACACTGACATCATTAAAGCAGTGCAAAAGCATTTAGCCCACTTTAAAGTGTCCTGCACACATGCCTCTCGTTTCATCTACACACGGCCTTTGTCAGGTGACCCTCCAATTAGCTTCTCCTGGTAATGAAAAACCCAACCATGTGATCCATTTGTTAGTTACCTCACTGAAGATGGGAATAATTGGTCTGAGCTGTCAGTAGCCAACTATTTAGCCAAGAATAGAGGACTGTCAAAATTTAATGGCTGTCTATTATCAACTGTGCGCTAAGTGCAAGAATTTCTCTTGTCATCTCCTGTGGATTTTATCTCATTATGGAGATGAAAAGTAGCAGAGAAGGCAACCAAGCTCCTATTCATAAAGGGTGTAAAGTCTGACACTGATATAAATGGAGAGTTCAAAATGTCAAATAGGATTTGTGAGTTCAGAGAGATTCTCTAAATTGTCACACTAGGTCAACATTTTTCTCTGTTACAGTAGTGAATGCAGTTATGCAGAACTTATTAACTCCAAATGCAATAAATGTAATATTACTAAATGTTCTCATCTGGTGCTTGAAAATGTACTGGAAAAGCATATAGTATTTCAAGAAACTGCTTGGAATTCTCTACCAAATATATTTAACCAAGTGCAAAAATAACTTGGAACATGTGAATATTTAATTAGCACATTAGGGGGCTTTACTATGTGTTAGTTCTATAGATTTTAAAAGAATATACTGTTTGTGAAATATTTAGATACACTCTTTGTACAATTGTGTTTAGAATAAACATTAGCCTCCCCGTGGCTTATTTATCATGATACCGAATTTATATAAGGGCTCTTTTCCTTTTTGCAAGCAGCAATTTTTTTGAAAAATAAAAAAAATAAGACATTCACAGTTAGAGCACCAGAAAAATTTGGTTTAAGTGATTTGATCAACATCTGAAGTATGTCACAGAGGCAAGAATAAAAATATGCTCTCCTGGCTGGCATGAGACTGTGTTTTCTCTTTCTGCAGCCCCCTCACTTAGACTATTTGCAACGTCTTTCCTCCCTAGCAAAAAGTGCCAAGGACAACTGTATTCATTACTGCACACTCCTGAGTGCTGGACACTTCCTGAGTACTGTTCAATTTATGAAACCCTGGTTATGTAGCAACAATACTATAAAAAGCTAGTAAGTAAAGACAGTTTCATATCTATTTCCTAATATATGAGAGACTGACTTTTCAATCCTAGAAAGATGATTTTAAGATTTAAAATATATATACTTTCTATTGTTTTTTTTAAACAAAAATAAAAGAAAAATGTATTATGTTTAACTATGACAACATTGTTTCCATATAACATCATTATCAGGATCTAAATATTCAGCACAGTGAAACAAACTTTACAACATTTAAAGAATTAACTACGTTAACTGTTTTTGCAGCTTGAAGAAAAAAAGTTTCTATCATGTAGTTCACATAAGTAATTGAGTAGCAGTGCCTAGGGAGCTCTGAGCCTGCTGCCAGCCCCACACAGATCCTGGTGGCAGATCCAAGCTGGATGGTGCCCATGGACTGACACTGTGTGCTGGCCTGATCTGATGTACCAGGTCTGATGCAATGTGCCAGGTCTGGGGCTGTGCCAGGTCTAAGTCTAACAAAGGACTGGCCTCACACATCGGCCTGATCTAGTGCACCAAGTTTCACATTGCACACTGCGTCCAGCTGTGGACTGACCCTGTGCTCCAATTGCATCCAGCATACTGGGTCTGGGGTTGCACGCTGGGTCTGCCCCCATGCTCTCAAAGACCATGAACCAGGTCTCGCCATGGACTGACCCCACCATGTCATCTGATTGGGAGGCTCTCATGGGTCTATAAATTTGGCAAGTAATGCTACTGTTGCTCCCACCACTGTCAAATTTCCAGAACTGTGGGGATCCATATTTCTCATATATAGTACACACCCTAATTTCCCCCCGCTGGTTTAAGGTAAAAAGAGCATATTTTATGAAAGAAAATGTGGCATATAGCAATGAACAAATTTGGGTACAAAGACTATGGGCAAACTCTTACCTTACTTGTTATGCTTTTGTCTAGTTGTAAGATTGGACATGTAGATCACTCTTTTTTTTTGTTGTTTTGATTTTTTTCCTCTCACATTAGATGATCTGTCTTCTTTAAAGATAACTACAGTGACTGATTAAACTCAATAAACAGCCTGCTTTAAATTTTCAAATTAATAATTTGGGTTTAAATTTGTGATTTTTTTTTGATTTTACACATTTCAGTGAATAAACTGTTATTCATCTGAATGACTAATGAATGATTTGACTCATAGTATTGACAAAAATTATACTGCATTGTACTGGTAAGTGAAATTGTCATTTATATTCACATTATTCATATTTATATTCATATTATTGTATCAGTAGCTTCCTGTCAGAGCTGTATAATAAATTGGCTCCAAGGCTTGGGCAAGTTATTTAACCTCTTTCTCATAATATTTACTTTTGTAAAGTGGTTACTATATTTACCCATGGTACTTCCAAAGCCTTTTCTGAGACATGCTTAATTAATGCTTGTGAACCACCTTGTGATCCCCTAATATAGTACTTTATCAATTCAATATAACATCTTACTTCTTTAACTCAATTGTGTGTTAAAAATGTTTGACGTCTTTCTAACAGCATATTCCCTGAAAATGGGACTTTTCAACAATGATTTTTTTTGTTTTGTTCATATGTTTCTACCAGCACCATGGGCTAGGATTTTAATGAGGAGGATGCATATGGTCAGGTGCATCATTGCATATAACACACCTCATATTTTTCTCCAAGTAAAAAGAAACTAAAAGCTTTACTAATACAGTAGAGACCTAGGGGTATATTCAATTTGATATAGATGCAAAAACAAATGTAACTAGTGGAATGAGTTAAAATCAGTTTGTGGAGCTGTGAAATAGGAGCTACATTACTAGGAGCAGTTGGCAGACAGCAGAATTGCAGAAGAGCTTGCTTGATTAGTGGAATATAAAGACCATTAAAAAAGAGTGAGGGTCATTAATACCTGTGGGATGAAGAATTTATAAAGGATCAAGTAGATTTTAATGAACGATGAAGTCAGTTGACTCCCTCACTGATGCCTGAATAGAAATGCTGCTTCCACTGCTAAGCAGTTGGTTTTAAACTTTGAGTGGTACAGGGATCAAAGAGGGTTTCCAGTACACCACTATACCCCTCCTGGATCCACCACTGATCACCACATATTTAAATTTTAAACTATTTTTTAAATTTATTTCTTAAATTTTTTTTTCCACAGATGGTCTTTAATAACATCTTATAACTTTTTCTGTCAGAAATGTGGAAGAATGATTCCATAAAGACCATTTTAAAACAAAACCACTTTTGGTTTTCCAGTGTCTGAGAAAACAGTTTTTAATTTTTCAGCCAAATGCAATTTATTATTTACAAGTTAGGCTTTTTTAAAAGGTACTGAAGCTGATGGTAAGAGGTAATTTTTAGAACAGAAACAGTAAATTATTCTCAATATGTTATATTTGTATATGTTCTTGCTTCCAAAGACTGATCAAAGCAAATTTAATGTTAAGTAATAAGCCATAACTACCTATCCAGACTGGAAATAATAATGAATACAAAAAATAAAACAAATTCTATTCAAATCACCAAGGCAAAGAACACTGTAATTGAAAGAATCATATTAAAGATGCTGAATTGGCAGCATTAGCAAAGGTTTAAAGAGCATAATTACAAAGAAGAAGAAATTAAAAAAATAATCAAGACTTTGATCAGTGTACTTTGCAAGTACAATTGCTGATACCTATTGTTTGGCACATGAATTTCTCTGCTCAGGCTCTCTCTCATGATTTTACAAGAGAGATCCAAGGGAACTGACTCAAGATCTTGTCAGGAAGCAATGTGATTTGTACCAATCCTTTCTAGCATATCTGAATTCAAAGCCTCGTGAGAAGAGGTACTGGTCATCAAATGGAATCTAAGATTGCTGGTGATAACAAGTAGCCCTTTATCCAGGCATAATGGAACAATACTTGCTAATATGGAAGAAGTCTAACTCATTGGTCCTCTCCTACACAATGTAGATTTTTCTTTGATTCATTCACATTTTATCTGATGACTCCAGAGCAGACATTACACATCCAGAAGAAAAATAACCCATAGACAAGATCCTTGAAACAGAAGTACCTTAATCATAATGTGTGATTTTTTTTTTTTTTTTTGTAAAATATTCTTTTTTTGTGTGGTTAGAACAGAAAATTACCGTAACCAAATCTACTACTAAAGCACACTCCAACTTTTAGAATGAGCATACCTTTCTAAAATACTCTGCTGGAAAAAGTGCGAGTTTTCTGTCAAGTTCTTATTGTGCATTCATGAGATGAGCTAGTAAACATTTCTTGTGTATGAAAAATGAGAAACAGTACACTTTAAACTTTCTTAGATATCCAAATTCTTTAGGATAACAGGGTGAATGATCATTTGTCTTCACAATTTTAACCTCATTCCCTAGATGCATTACCTCATTATGCTCCACTGACATGATTATGCATAAACAGCAGATAAGACAGGCTGCTATATAAAAGTAGAAAAAATTGATTAAGTGATAGGCATACCTGTTTCTTTTCACACTTATGCACACCCTTAATCTTTCTTGTCTTCAGTAATTAACAACCCTAATAAGCATACAGAAAAGTCTAAGAAACTTTATTTTGCAGACAGCCATGGTTCTTCACAAGTAGGTGATACATCAGCAGTACTTCCTTGCTTCAGAAATTCTGCTCAGACAAACAAAATTCATTCCCTAAAGTGGTATACTTTAGCACCTGAAGCTCAAGTTAGTAACCTGGATTTGCACTTGAAACATGATCTACTAGTATGGCTTGGATCACAGAACAGGAATCTGCCATTAACTTGAATTTGAAGACCTATGTTTGAAAAGTAAACTGGCCTGTAGCTGGCACATTCCTTCAAGCATTTGTCTTCCTGAGGGACCAGAAATTATATTAGCTCTTCAAATTGGGTCCAACAGACTGCTATATTGCAGCAACTGTGCAAAGATTCTGCCTAGGATCTGAGCCATTTGGAGCTTCAGGGCTATATCATATTCAGTCAGGCCCCAGTGGTTTGCCATTCTTTAGTTTGTGGGTTGTCTGATTTACTTTTAGTTCCAATATGTTCTAATCCAGCCCTCTAGCTTTATATTCCCCCGATAAACAAACACAGCTTTTACTTTAATATACCATGATTTTGGAAGGGGACAGCAGTTGGGAAGAGTTGGCAGTGTAATTTACAACCTGCAATAATGCAGTGCTAATAAAACTGAACAAATCCATCTACAAATTGCTACAAGATATCTTTTTTTTTAAATCCACTATTACCTCTTATGCCTCAGTCCAGGAAAGCACTCAAGCATGAAAGATGTCTCATTGAAATTAGTAGAACTACTCATCCACTTAAAGCTAAGGCCTTTTTTTTTGCCTCCAAGGCTATTTAAATTTAGCTGTCTCAGACTTAAGTATCTTCCTCAGCAAAGGTGATAGTATTCTCTAAGGCACAATTTTCTCAAGAGACAGCCTGGTGGTCCCTCAGAGACTGATCCTACACTGTTCCATAGAGAAGAACAGTTCATCCATTCTGGAAACATGCAGCCAGAAGCCTCTCTCCAGAGGATGATCCTATTCATCAGGAGCTGTTCTTATTCTACCTAGGGGGTTACAAACATACCTCTCCCATTCTATTAGGAGGCAAACTGATGAGCAGCTTCAACCACTTCTAACCTATTGGTATTCATCTTGATCTGATTTGTTAAACAGGAAGGGTCCCTTTTGGGATTTATAGTTTATTTGGAGGAGGTATCTGCTAATGTGTTTAATGATCAGTGAGCAGCATTGACCTCAAGGTTAGGAGGTACCTGAACACAAGTGCAGAGGCAACTCTGGTGAACTGTAATTACAGTGCATTGGAGCAGTCTTGATTAATCAAGTCTGCTGGAGCGTGGTAATTGCCATGCTTCAGCAGCCTCCCATGTCTCATGTATTAGCATCCCTGTGCTTCAAAGTGGTGGTGCAGGCACTTGAGCTAAAGCTCATTGAACAAGCTTTAATTCAAGCACCCTCACCACCATTTTGAAGCAAGGGGATCCTGATACAGGAGACACTGTGGCATTTTAATTAGAGCAACTCTTGGAGCTGCTCTAATTAAAGCACTGCCCCCACCCCTGATACCCCTACCCTACACCCTGCCCTCTGTGTACATGTAAAAGTGACCAGGGAAATCTTAGTATCCTCCTTTTGCAAATAACCTAGTAGTTAAGACATTTTACTAAGGAGTGGAAGACCTGGGTTCTTTACCCTGATGGCTTTGGAACCCACAACCCCTGCTTAGGGCAGTCTAGCTTACTTCCCAACACCACCAAGGCATTGATTAAGCTGGGCTGAGAGGGAAAATGGGGAGTGGAAAAAACCTTGGTTCTGGCCTCTGGATGTACTGTTGTTTATCCAATGACTATTTAATATAAAATGCATAAAGAGTCATCATAGCAGGAGTAAGAATCTATAAGTTGACTCACCACTAAGCTATATAATTAACTTCTCTATTCCTTGCTTGTTTTCTGGCCTTGTGGCTCTTGAATTCCTTTCAACTTAGTGGTCCAGCTTTAACAGGAAGGATAGAGGATGTCCTCAGTCCTGTCCAGCACATGTTCTGATAGGGCACTAGGAGGTTTGGGTTCCAACAGCTGCAGTGTCAAATAGGCCAGAACTTTTTAAGTGTTATGTGAAAATATTCATCAAACTAATGTCAGATTTCTCAGATTATTAGCTTTTCAAGTTGTTACTTTCCAAGTAAAGCAACCTGACACATAGACATCTACTGTAAAATTTCTGGTGTGATGAGAACATTAAACCAGCAGGTCTAATTTTCAAATTCTCTTTATGCATTCATATGAGTTTTGAAAATAGACATCACTTGAGTGTGCACCCTTGTAAAACCATTATGGGCATAAATATACCTCTTTGAAAACTGCTCCTCAGTCTCCAGTTCTGTGGGTCTATCATATATGGAGTTTCACAGGCATGTAGGCAAGGCAGAGCCAAAAGAACCTAGTTAGTTGTTAAACTAAACTGCTTCCCAATAAACCTCTATAAAAACTCACCAATGCTCAGAGACTAAAGTATAATCCCTTATTACTAGTGTAGATGTTTCTTATATACATGTATTTTGAATGCTATTTTCTCTGTATTTCTTAAATGTTGGAATTCTATTATCCATTAGCAAAACCATGCATGTTTAAATGTTGATCTTCAGGGTTTCTTTCAAAGAACTATAGAGCATTGGTGTGAATATATACATAGTCTTTTGTGAGTACATTTCTTGCACTGCATTCAATGTTGTGTATAATGGTTCTGCAATACATAGTTTCTTACTACAATGTAACAAAATTAACTAGAACAACTGAAATATATTTCCCAAGATAAAACAAGAAAATCATAAATGCAAGAGAAAATTTCAAGCTGGTAGCCATTAACAGACTGGTTATCAATTGACATTAGGTGTTCCCTCATTTGATCCATGTTAAAAACTTCCCTAGAGTAACCTTTTCATCAGCGACCTCTTCCTGTGACCTTTGCCTAATCTTCAAACAATTTTCTTGGTATGAGTGCTAGTAATGTGCTCTTTCTAATCTCCTAGTTATCAAAAGATATAGAGATGTAATTTCACTTATGCTCCTAAAAGTAACTTTGGACTGGCTGTAGGAAATATTTCAAGTCATTTAATTTCAAGACAAATCAAAGCACAAAGGAATAATCTACTGCCTTTTTGACAGGAACACAAACTATGAACAGAATACAGTCACAGTCTGCCTAAAAAGTGTAACAGCTGTGGCAAACATATGGAGCTGCCATGGAAGAAAAGCTGCTGGCTTTCTGGAGTGAGACCCTAATCAAAGTGATTGATGCTGGATGTGATGCAGAAATGTAGCAGATATCCCTTTTGAAGGAAGACACTCTGGAGATAAATACAAAATGCTCAAATAAGTGGGACAGGCTGCAACACCTGTAATACCCCTAGGGTAAATGTTAATATTCTTTTGAGTTATGTTAGCCATGAATCATTTTCCCTAATGCTAAATATAGAAAATATAAAATAAAAATGAGCTAGTCTTGATAAAGTAACCACAATATCTGCCTTACAACATATTTATGCAAAAAAGACATTATATTCATATATTTATAGCCATTACCAATGCTTACAGTATATCCCCATGTTGTGCATACTTGATTCTATTTATTTTAGCTTTTTATCCTTTAGCAGTAGAAAGGAATCGTTTCCTTCGATATCTGCTATTAAAAGAAGTTAAAGGGCCATCATTTATTTTAATAGGATTCAAAGCTAGGATTTAATCTAATAACTTAAAGGCTACAGTCTGCTAACTCTGTGTACATGGAGTAATACTTTCTTGTGAAGTCATTTGGGGTACTTTTACATGTACTCTCGGTGTGGGAGGGGACAATTCTTTAATCAGACCAGCTCCAAGAGCCACTCTAATTAAAATGCCACAGTGTTTTGCATATCAGTGTCCCTGCACTTCAAAATGGTAGTGAGGATGCTTGAACTAAAGCTTGTTCAGCAAACTTTAGTTCACGCACCCCTGCCACCATTTTGAAGTGTAGGGGTGCTGGTACAGGAGATGTGGGAGACTGCTGGAGCATGGTCAGTACCATGCTCCAGCAGACTCTGTGCAATAGAGTATGTTCCAACAAGTGGTAAGAGTGCATTGGAACAGGCTCCATGCTTGTGTACAGGCACCCTAAATTTTGCCATTGGCTTCAGAATGGAGGCAGAATTTATTCCCTAAGGGATTCTATAGAAGCATTGGAGACAGAAGACTTAAGTTCTCTTCTTGATTTGATGCATCAGGTGATGCAGATCACAGTCCATAAACTGCTCTCTTTCCTTATCTATAAAATGGGATAACAATACCTTCTGAGCTTAAAAGGTTGTTTTAGGATTGTAAGGACAGCTATGCAAGATGCTGGCTTATAATTTACTAAATCTGGAAACTGAACCATCATTCCACACATAGACAAAACTCCCATTAACTTCAAAACTTTTCTTCTAAATTAGTTCCAAATCTATTTCATGAATTGTTAGTTTTTTCTTTATTTGCTGATAACTATATGCCACCAAAACTATAAAACTATTCATTTATCTATGTGCATTTAATCACATACAAACTATACAAAGCCATTTAAAACAACATTTGGGCAACTCATCCTTCAGACAGCATTACCATTTAAATTATTGGGCACATCTATATGTGGGCTTTAATGCACGTTAGTTTATTTTAATGTGCATTAAAGTTTCAGTAAAAAAAAAGCTATTTAGTTAATGCGCATTAAAATAGGCTAATACTAGGATTGTGTGAAGCTTTGGGTGCTGATTCGATTTGGAGGAGATTTGGCCTGATACAGCACCCAAATCTCTGAATCCAAATGAAAACAGGAGACCAATAAAAAGGTCCGAATCAATTCAGAAAAGAATCAGAGAGCTTCGGAGATTTGGACAGTTGCCGTAGGGAGCTGGACCCAGACTCCATGCTGGTACTTAGGGGGTAGGGGGGGAGGACAGGAGGAGGGGGGAAGGGAACCATGGGGGTACCCTCACCAGGCCCTATCCCCTGCCTGATCCACCAGCCCCCCTAAGTGCCCCCTGACCCCTGCCTGCTCCCAGCCCCCCCCATGGCTGCCGTGCTCAGCCCAAGCTCTTTAAAAAAAAGAAAAAAAAGAAAAAAGCCCTGCACTCACTGGCTGCTGCCAGGCAGGCAGGCAATTCCTGCTGCCCCCACTGCCCCACACTGTCTGCAAAGCTCTTCCATGAGCCCCACAACCCCCGCCCACTCTCCCAGCCTCCCCCCCCCCCTCCCTGGCTGCCTGCCTGCCCCAGCTCCTGGTTCTTTAAAAAAAAAAAAAGGCCCCCAATTACCAGTGTTGCAGCCACTGTTGGGGCTTCTGGGGGATCATGGCAGAGCCGCCCAACAGCATGGGGTAGTGGAATGTAGCGGGGATTGCTCACCTCATCTGGCAGCAGCTGGTGAGATGGGGGCTTTTTTTTTAAAGGGCTTTTTTTTTAAAGAGTCCTAAGCTGGGACTGGGTGGGGCAGCCATTGATGAGGCTGGGAGAGCGGGCAGGGGAATGGGGCCTGTCTGATTTTGCAAGTAAGCTGATTCAGCAATGGCTGCATCTCTGAATCAGATTTGGCTGAATCAATTTGGGTCAGTGATTTGAATCGCCAAATTGAATCACTGTCCCCTGAATCGGCCAAATCCAAGTCTGAAGTGAATACTAGCTGCTTCACACAGGTCTGGCTAATACACATTAAGTGTCACTTAAAAACCATGGGCACTTGTACACATGCTTGCACTGCAGTGCGAGGCACTTTTAAAAGCACCCAGCACTGCAGCACGTGCAGTTGTATAAGTGATGAAATGCATGTCAGCGCTAAGAAAATGGCATTGGCATGCTTTTGAACTAAATCGCCTCAAAGGTGTTTTAGTTCAAAAGTGCACCACTACCATTTTCTGTGCACTGATGTACATTTCACTGCTTATACAATGGTATGCCATACAGACCTCTCAGATCCTGCACATTGCAGGATGAAAAGGTATGTGTATAAAGCCCCATGCTCTTTAGTTACTGTGCATTAAGACAGACTAATGCACATTTTCCTATCTATACATGTGCTCCATAGGTGAGGCGGTGTGGGGGTGGGCACTTTAATTAGAGTGGCTCTGAGAGCTGCTTTAATTAAAGCACCCAGAGCCTCTTGTGTATCAGTACCTCTGCACTTTAAAATGGTAGTAGGGATGCTTTATGTAAAGGTCATTCACTAAACATTAGATAAAGTGCCGCTGCTGCTATTTTGAAGAGTGGGGATGAGAGACAGAGGCTGGCTGGAGCACAGAAATTACTAGTCCAGCAGGCTTGATTAATTACAGTACATAAGAGCAACCTCTGCGCTCATGTACAGGCACCTGGAAGTACTAGATTTAATATGCATTAAGTAAAGCAAGTTAATGCATGTGTAGATGTACCCAGTGATATCTAAAACAGCCATAATCTGCTAGCATTTAATAATTAACTATAAAGAAAAGGAAATGAGTTAGTGTAAATGATTAAATAAACTGTTAAGTGCCCTGGAAATGCTTTATTGTATCTGTAATTCTGTTAACAGACAAGTAAACAGATGAAACTAGCTCTAAGGAAATAATGTTCTATGTATCATCAAAACCTCAGAGGCTGCTGACTTGCATGCATGTTTATTGTTCTGTTAGTAATAATGGTCTAGGTACAATAAAAGTTACTAATATACTACAAGAAAACTGGCTAAATACGAAAAGGGATTTTATACAGTAAAATCTATGGATATGATGACATTAAAGAACAAAGTCTGAAAATGTTAAAGCTATTTTTTCTGAATTAAGGCAGAAAATATCTGCTCTAGTAAATAAAAAAAAAACCCCTTTTACTAGTTTAGGTATTAGATTTAGAATTTAATGGTAAGTATCCTTGTTACCACAGCTGAGGAATTATCTATTTTCTGCTTCTACTAGCTTTCTTATGCTTCCTACTCTATTTTCACAGAAATATTATGTAAACTACTCTGTTTTTGTTTAAAAAAAAAAGAAAAACAACTTTAATGATATTCATTACCTCATGCAAATGAAGTGAGCTGTAAAATAGAACAAGCACATAAACACAAATCCATAATGCTAATTAGGGAACTCTTAGAAAATTACTTTTTAACAAATGCACAGTGTTAATGGATGACTTAGAGTAAATAATGAAGTACCTGTACTTTCTCATAGTAAATAAAATCTACAACAGATAGAAAAAGTATATTTGCAATCCATAATAAACTCACAATAACTAATTTAACCAAATTCATCATTTTTCTTTGATTTATTCCAGAATACTGTATCCTGAAGTTTGAAACGAAAAAAAAAAAAATCAATTACTTCAACTACCATGATTAGGAATGGATTTGTAGCAACATTCTCTTTCATGTGCTGAATTTCTTTTCTTTCTCCTTTAAGCGCCTCACAATGGAATTTTCCTGAATTGCCAAAACAGGAGCTTTTCTGTTTTATAAACCTTTCTAATTCTCCTCCATACCATTCTTGCTGGAGCCAACAATAAAGTGCATGTGTGAGTTATGGTGCAAAGTGCATATGTGCAAGTTATGGTGACAAGTCTACTCTGATTGCCTAAATCCTGTTGGAAAGCCAAAGGAATTGTTTTAGCAGTATTACTATGAGCAGATGAACATGCCTCACTGTAAAGTACTGTGGTGATTAACTTTGTAATCTTTGTCTTTATTTTCAATCATATCTGCTGAATTTGCTATTTTGACAAATGCTGAATGATCCTCACTCATACTGAAATGAATGACACTTCAATGTTCTCTGCCCCATTAACACATTCTATTAAGGTTGGCATCATGGGCCAATCACTATAATATTTGAGTTTGCAAAATGTTTAAACTACTATTTATGCCTTTTAGCAAAAAAGAATACATGGTACCTGTCTCAAAGATTTAACTGGTCTATCTATTTGCAATAGACGTTTATTGTCAACAAAATTATTAAATAAAGCTCACATCCTACAAGTTTTTGGTCCATTTGGCTCCTCTTCCAGTTATGCATTTGTTTCTTGGATTAAAAGGTAAACTCCAGCTATAGAAACTTGATTGTTTTTCAAGTCCCCGGTGGCTTTTCCATGAAGGTAGGTTGAAGCTTCTCTAGCCCCAACATCTTTTTGCATGCATAGTATGCCAATTTGTTGTGAGATGACTGAATTACAAAACAAACAGTGAACTCCATAAGAGTTTTTTCTAGAGACATCAACCTTGCATAACAGCACTTTAATCTGTATTGAAAAAAAATCTTAATAATGTGTCATTCTTGCCATTTTCAGACACCTTTGCATTCCAACACACATGCGGCAAAGGCTGTTTCTCCCTACTGCCTTTTTATTCCACACTCAAGTGTTTATCTTGTAATACATAATTTAGCACATGATACATTTCAAAAAGAAAATTGATAGTTTGCTTATGCCCTGAATCTTCAAAATTTGGTGGAAAAAAATTGGCTGTCCATGGCTGTGCCAATGCTTTTGCTGTTGGCCAACAGCATGCTTACAGATAAACCTGCAAAACTACATTCACAGGGATTTTCCCCTTAACTCTAATCTAAACATAATTAAATGTTTCATTTAGACATACCACTGGAGTATAACTAGCAATTATTTAGCAGAGGCCTCACAAAATTCTGTTTGGTCATTGTTTGGGTATACAAGGAAGAGAAAGAGTAAGTGGCTACCTTTCTGTTGCTCTTCTGTCTGTGCTTGACCATGTTAGGGCAAACATTGTAAATAGTGTGTGACTTCTGCAGGATGCTACAGAAGAGTTTAGAAATGCTCTCACAAACATTTCACACACAGAAAGTTTAAAAAAAACAGTCCACACATTCAAGTTTATTTTGGGTTGATTTGTATGACAACTAAAAGAAAAATCTTGTGCCATCTCACCCAATTCTTCACAAAGTCCTCCTTCCCCTACCACCCCTGCAAAGTTAGAAAGCTAAGGGAGGACACGTACAAAAGAATATCTATTAGCTGGTCTCTGCATGACACACACATATGCATGTACATACCCCGCCCCTTCTTACTACAATGAGGCTCTTGTGCTTCTGCTGACTGCAACATGACATTATGTCAAAAGTGGAAAACCACCTCTTGGACCGGTGGGTTCCAACCCATTTATAATTAAGAACTATGAATCATTGCTTAAGCTCTACTGTTAGCAGATCTGTCATTCTCAGGAAATCCCCTTCTGGACACAAAGAACAGTTCTCACTGAGAAGACAAACTTGGTCTACCTCAGCTAAATAGCAGGTCACTTTGGCAATTTTCTTAACCAAAATTGTGCCCAGCACCATGTTGTTCAGTAGATTCTCCCAGGTACATAGGTGACCTAATTAGAACTGTTAAGAGGCAATGTCAGTTAGCCCACCCCAGTGTCAAATAGCCTGACCACCATGTTATGCAAATATGCATATTCTGCTTCCAATTCAGGAACCAGCCTGAACAAGCATAGCGGTGTATTTGAAGGTGCAGCAGCCACGTATGGTAAAGGTGTGGTCCAGACATGGCTTAAGATAAAGTGTATTTCTGGGTAGCAGTAGCAGGGAACTGAGCTGGAAAACAGGGCATTTTTGAAGAACTTACTTGCCAGTGATTGTAAAACCATTGGGTATTGTAATAATGTAGCATAAACTAGAACCAAAGAAAGATGTAGGTGCCTAGACATACCTATGTGGATATTAGGCACCCAAATCCAATACTGCTATCCAAAAAAGCCCCTGCTCAGTGGCTGCCTAACCCTGAAGCACCAGAAGTCATAGACAGTTCCCAATTTGGCATAAAAGTTCTGCAATTCCAGTCATAGGAATGCCAGGCTTTGTCATGCCCTGCATAGATTCTCTCTCATGACTGCATGAGTGCATTGATGCTTAAATCCTTGATGGGGACTGATGCTTTGGGATTGTTTGGGGCTTGTCTAACACATACGAATAAGATCAGCCTCCTCACAAAACATAGTTGAGGGTGTTTTATCTTTAAAATGGGCATAACCTTCCATATAAAACAGGTAATTGGGAAGTTATAGATACACACTTGCTCTAGAAAGTGGGCTCTAGATCTTCCTGAGCTCTAGATCCTCCTTAGAAAGAGTGGGATCAAACCTGTACCTCCCATATCCCATCAAAGTGCCCTCATCAAAACTAAATGCTAAGATAGGTAGGAATATATTCCCCCTTCCCATATTGATACAGGAGCAACTGTGGTGAAAAAATATGGATTCATGGGGGTAAGAAGAAAGGGGTCATTCAGGTCATTCACTTTGGAAGTGGGGGAACAGTGGGTTTCCGCTCCCAGAATTGTTTATATATTTTATATTACACAGATATAGGATTAGGAAAAATAGAAATAATTCTGGGTAAAAGGAATAGGTCTCAGGAGTAACCCCTACCAGGTGAGTGCTTTAACCACTAGGATACAGAATAACTTAGCTACATGAGCTAGCAGGGAAGACATTACATATTATGGTTGCATTTCACCACTTAGCAGCCACCTTTTTCACCTAGCACTAGTTTACAGCTGTCTTCCCTGAGATGTTTTACAAAGATATATAATGATGGGTTCTCCAGTACCTGCCTCTATATGCCCTAAGTCTAAAATCAATTAGACGGAAACAAGCAGGACAAGCAGCTAATGATAATTGAATAGGATGTACATATTTTTTCCTGATCTTGCGCAGTTACACCTGATCTTGCTCTGGTATGAACAACCAATTAGTTCTATGCTAAAACCTAGAAATGTATACATACACAGTCACACACAGTAAAGCAAATACTTGCAAGAGATAAACATGCTGAATAGTGAAACAAGTTAAAAAAAAAAGTTGTGGGAAACCTCAGTAGATATTGATTGCTTAACACAACCTCAGAAAATGCTGACATATATGACTAATAGCTTCTAGTGAATCTGTAAACTGATGACTAAGCAAATGCCTGACAACTTTGGAATAGAGGATTTATCCATCGTTTTCCTATGATGCAGAGAATTCTAAAAGAGCTAGATTTAGTGTTCCTAGAGAGAGATGCACCAGCTTATTTATATGTTACAGTCTTCAACAACTTTTTTCAGGACCCAATAATTATAATAGCAGTAGTCCTTATATTCTAGTATCCTAACTATTCTTTTAAAATAAACAAAAATCATTAAAAATGCATCTAGAACAAGATCCTCTGAGCAATTTTTTTTCCAAAAGATATCCTTCTTCCTTATTCAAATAACTTTCATCATTAACTTCTGTTTCTCAACATGAACCTCTCCTCATTGATATCTGAAAATTTTGCAGTACTATATATGGCCAACAAGTCCTCTAAGGGTGTGAGAACAGATGTTCAGGTTTAGTTAGCTTAGTTTAAGCCACCTAAAACGGAGCTAGATTGCTGTATAGGGCTTGTGAGTCTGCAGAGGGGCTGATGCTGGGATTGTGGGGGCTGGCACATCCAGGGAGGCCGGTGGGGCTGCTGAATCCAGGAGTGTGCTTGTTGTGGCAGGGGGTAGAGGGGAGGAGGATTAGGGTCGGGGGTAAAAATAGAACAACCTTGGGACTATGCAGAGTGGGTTGCCTTTCCTAGCTCTGGGGTTGTCCTGAGGACCCATGCAAGCATTCTCTAGGCTGGGTTAACCCCATACCAGGCTAAGGTTGGCTCTTGTCTGACAAAAACTAACTTTAGATCATGTGTGCCAGTTTTAGAGTAACCTAATGCTTGCACTCAGCCATTTCGATTGCCTAAAGCTTGCCTGGGGCAATATAAAATGTAATGCCTGCATGTAACCTAAAATCAAGATAGGTCTCTATGTACATTTTGTCTCTCACCTTCAGAAGCCTGAACTTTGTTCTAAAAGCCTGCACTTTCATTGAAGAATTTATCACTCATAAGTAGTCACAGTCAAAGTGAAGAAAGTTGTTTCTAGTTAGCTTAGGTTACATATATTGAAGGATTTGAAGACTAGGCCTTGAGGTCACCAATATAACCACTATCTGAGAAAATATAGCCTTCTCTCCCCACCACTTCTGACTCCACACTTAAGGTAATTTTAGACTCTTTATTCCTTTCTTCACACCCAGAGCCTTTATATCCATGGATGGGTCTCCTATATCTGTGACACTGAGTCTTTTTTGACAGTTTCACTTCTTCCACTATCAGCTTCTCAAAGCTTTCTTTCCTTGGCACATCCTCTGCTTCCTCTACATGACCTTAGCTAGTCTCATGACTAAAGTTATATTATAACCTTTTTCCAAGTCATCAGAACCATGCCAGCTACTGTGTCTCACAAATCAATTCCAGAATCTGATGCTGTTTATTTAAAATCATCATGACAAAAAATGAGAACTCACCACAGCTGCTCCCTCTAAATGCATCCCTTTCTTCACCAGGGATGTTTTCTGCATACATGTAAAGCAGGCTGTGTAGCCTACAGGCTTCTGCAGGCATGTTTTGCTCCCTAAGGAACTCCTCAGCCACTTCTCCTATTTTCACAGATAAACTGACCTATTCTCACAGATACACTGAGAGGCTGTGATGCAGATAATTACATGGGTGGCAAATTGGCTTAGGGGTCACACCCAGAGAGTGGTCATAGATGGGTTGGTGTTGACCTTGAAAGATGTGGGCAGCCCAGTCCTCGGTCCTTGGACCTGTGCTGTTCAGTGTCTTCAGCAGTGACTTGGATGAAGGCATGGAAAGCACTCTGTCCAAATTTGCTGATGATACTAAATTATGGGGTAAAGTTAACACGCTAGAGGGTAGGGAATGAATCCTGGCCGATCTGGACAGGTTGGAAATGTAGGCAGAACAGGATGCAATTCAGAAAGGACAAATCCAAGGTGCTGCACCTAGGGAGAAGGAATCACCAGCACGCATACAGGCTGGGGGAGGACCTTCTCAGCAGCACAGTAGTGGAAAGGGATCTCAGAATCATACTTGACACCAAGATGAACATGAATCATCAATGTGACGAAGTGATCAGTAATGATAACAGCAATTTATCATGTATTAGCAGGTGCATGACAAACAGTTCCAGGGAGGTGATATTTCCCTTCTATGCAATGTTGGTCAGGCTGCAGTTGAAGTACTGTGTCTGGTTTTGGGCGCCACACTTGAAGAGGGATGTGGGCAACCTCAAGAGGGTCTAGAGGAGGGCCATTCATATGGTTAGGGGCCTGGAGGCAAAGCCCTACTAGGAGAGATTGAGGTTCCTGAATCTCTTCAGCATCTGCAAGAGAAGACTGAGAGGTGACCTTGTGGCTGCCTACAAATTCATCAGGGACGGGACAGCAAGGAATAGAGATACTCTGTTTACCAGGGCACGCCTTGGAGTAACTAGAAACAATGGCCACAAACTGACAGACAGCAGATTTAGGTTAGACATGGGGAAGAACTTCTTTACGGTGAGCGTTGCCAGAATTTGGAATAGGCTTCCAGTGGAAGACCTTGGGGGTCTTTAAGAGGAGGATAGACATGCACCTGGCTGGGGTCATCTCAACCCAATGCTTTTTACTGCCCAGGACAGGGGTCAGACTTGATCTGCTGAGGTCTCTTCTGATCCAAACATCTATGAATCTATAAATCCTCCTCACTAAAGTACAGTCTTTAAGTACCAACCAAGAAAACAAATAAGAAACAAAATCAAATATTTCTCTGCTGTCCTGGGCATGTGGAGTGGTGAGGCTTGGGAGAGAGGGTATTGTTTCTGGTCCCACCACAGCAGCCTGGGCTCTCCATACAGCAAGCTATTCAGCTCACAGCCTACCTCCCTTCTCATGGCAACTGTTCCATCACAGTTTGCCTCTATTATCTTTCTGCTGTATGATTTTAAGTTTCCAATGGAGCACTCCTTTGTTAGCAAAAGACCTCACAACTGAATGTCTTTAATTGGCCTGGCTTCCCCTTCTTAAGGGGAAAGACCACCATGGTACAATACCTTTCCCTCAATGGCTTCAAAGAAGTACTACAATGACTTCTGACAAACAGTAGTATACAGTGACAGTGAAAAGTCTGAAAATCCATTTTTTTATTGTACAGATCTTATAATACGTTCTGTTGCCTCTAACTATATTTCTTATGTGTTTATCAATATGCCAGTGCTTGAATTTGTTATGACACTGTTACTTACCTTGGTGTATGTACTTAAGAGATTCTGGGAGATTTAATAGTTGTAAGTGGATGAAGGATACATCAAACATTTCAGAATACCTGTCCGTTTCTTCTTTTTTCTCATCAGAGATGATGGTCATTCTCTCAAGATATTTGCACAGAGAATTAGATATTCTCTTCACTCCATCTTCAAATCTTCATATACAAGCAGCCTCTTTCTCCCTGTCTCTCCACCTTCTATTAACTGTTCTTTCCTAAATGTTTATTTTCCTGTCTAGATAAACTTATTTAAATTTAAGTTTTCAATGTATGAGTGCAGATCAGAGCTAACATCTTAGTTTTCTGTGTTTGATATTACACACTATTGCATAACATTGGCTGCAGTGAGCTAGAAAGCTAATGAAGTGTGTAAGATGCACGTGGCTACATTATCTTTAACTATCAAGATGAATTGCATACTTCTTATGCCTAGATTTAGGCATATGTGTTATGCCTTCTTTTTTACATAGAGACAGTTTAAAGAAAAGATACATTTAAAAGATGCTGGAGTTTACAGTGGTTAAAACTTATCATACTTACATTAATTTTACAGTACTCTCTAAATTTGTTCAGTGATCTAAATATAATTCATTCCTGACTAAAATGTCTTGTATGAATCCAAGTTAATTTTATGTATTTAAACCTGTGTTACCCTCATCCACACTTAATAACTTCATATATTGTCCCTATATCTCCCTGTAGAAAAGGTGAGAAATTCAAGTCACTCCTGGTATGCCCAAGTATTCAGTATGTTGATCTTAATGAGGCCTTTGCAAGCCATTGCAACTCCCACTGGAGTAGGAGTTACATGTATGAAAGAAGGATTTTAATTGCCTTAAGTAGAATCCTTTTCAACTTAGACCCTGTATTTTTTTATGTGCAATATATAATGCATATTAAATCTTCCAGCTGACTTCCTGAAAGGAGTTCAAAGACGTAAGTACTTTATTAATCTAAATCAGGAACACTCAAAAATCAATCCCCAGGGGTCATGTTCCTGTTCATAGTTTATATCAAAACTCTCTAATTGGCCAAACGTGAAGACTCGGTAATTTAGAAAACTTTCAAACTGAACTTTAATTTTGTGCCTCAAATTTGGACATGAGACATGAGACATTGTGTTACCTACTGCTATGACATGAAACTCTGATCTAAACTTTTGATTTGGGACTGTCTTAAATCATAATCATTATGGGTGTGTGAAACAGCCATATTTGATTTGGATTTGGCTTTGGCTTGAATCAGGGACAGTGATTCAATTAGTTGATTCGGATCACTGTCCCCAATTCGACTCGACCAAATCTGAATCTGAAGATTCGATGCTGATTCAGAGAATCAGCGATTTGGCCATAGACACAGCTTTAAATGTTTTTTTCTACATACCTTGAGGTACCAGGCACGGCTCATGAATGCTGAGATGTTGGGGCAGATGGAACATCCCTTTGTGTGCTTGGTGGCAGACTTGGAAGTGGACTCGAAGTACTTCCGATCCACTTCAGGGTCTGCCACCAAGCACACAAGAGGTACCCCCATGCTCCTATGGGATGCTCCATCCACCCCAGCATCCCAGCGTTAATGAGCCACGCCTGGTACCTCAAAGTATGTAGAAAAAAACATTTAAAGCTGTGTCTATGGCCAAATCTCCAAATCAATTTGGAGAGATTAAAGGATCTCCTGATTCAATTTGGATTCAGAGATTCAGCCACTGAATCAGGGACCGACGTTTGCACAGCCCTAATAAGCATCAGCATCAGCAGCCACCACCAAGGTGGATGCTCTCTGGCACACCCCCATCTGCCTTTCCCCCTCCTTCCTCTTCCCCCTGCTCCCCACACTCTCTGACAGGGTTTTGTTCAGGTTGCAAAACTTGCTAGTTCCACCGCTTTTATGTTGTAGTCTGTTAAAAGATTATGGCTAACTTTCATTTCATGCTATTATAATAATTTGTCTGAACAGTAAATGCTTCTTTATTTGTGTTTTTTTCTACCAAAAACACTTTGGGGGGGGGGGGGGGGAATGGACTACATAAAATACCCCCTGAGGGTATTTCCATAATAAGTTAATTTGAAAATCAGAAATTATTATTTTTTATACTAAGTCATCACAAACTTGAAAAATAATGATGAAATCCTATATCCCTTGAAATCAA
Organism: Alligator mississippiensis; assembly: GCF_030867095.1. Classification (NCBI taxonomy): domain Eukaryota; kingdom Metazoa; phylum Chordata; order Crocodylia; family Alligatoridae; genus Alligator; species Alligator mississippiensis. The sequence goes on from NC_081824.1 coordinate 312,585,863, forward strand.
TGAGAATTTTTATATTAATTTTAATGGGAATTGAATTGGTCTTAAGTTTGACAAAGGAGAAGTACTAAGTAGAAGATAAAATTTTATATGAAGTGCTTTGAAAAAGTTGTTCAGTATAGTTGTCTTTTTTATATCTGAAAGTAGACACATTAAGATTTGGGACTAGACTTCAGTACATAAATGTGAGAGGATAATCACTTAATTGAGAATTACAGCTGTATTTATTTGTCCTTACAGATTTTGCATAAATGAGACTTTTCATTTATAACAGTTTTTGACAATGTGCTATCTGTATTGTAACACTACACAGATCATTAGTATTCACTTTTAGCCATGAATACAAGTCATACTGCTGAATATATCAAAACCTGTAAAGCCTATTAATTAGTAACACTGGCAGTTGTGTGATATCTTATTGTCATTCATCAAACAGCTTTATTTTGGTTTAAACGGATATAACTAAAGGGCTTTTTCCCCCTGTCATTCTTCATTTGCAACCTCACACAGAGACAAGCCCACACATAATATGGCCTTATTAACTGAATATGAATGTATCTGAAACAAACAAATTCTGTTCATAAAATAATCTTTTATACATTTGTGACAACATAAGGGCCAAATTGTTAAAACCACTACTGAATAATGATATATAGACTGAGAATAGTACAAGTGACTTGTGTAAAAACTGCATTATAAATCTTAAACTTCATTTATTTAGTATTTTCAAGTGTGATTAATTCTTTTGGTAAACACTGAACACAAATTCAGCTTTAAAATGAAACCAATGCTTAGTTTCATAAGCAGACATTTCTTTTTATTTCCTGCCAGGAGTGTTCTTCATTTTGTGTATTCAACAATTCATCATAGTGTGTTTTTTTTTTAACATAAAAAAGAAAGAGAAACAGAAAAAAAAAAAAGCAAAGTAGAGCAGGCTTCTAGAACCAGTTAAGTAGCAGAGAAATCTTAAAATAGTCTACCAAATGAAGGAACAAAGTCTGGTTTTATATACAATCCCACACTTCGTTAGTACAGATTAAGAATTGGGGTTGTGAAAGATTCCTAAAATAAAAGGTATGTTTCCAATAAACATATTGATTTTTTTTATTTCATAGAACACAGAGCTAGCATTTCCTTTAATTTGTGTTACATGTAGCACAATGAGATTTAATTTAGACTCCTCTTTTTCAAAGGGGAATGAATCTCCATTAGCTGCCAGCAGAACCAGATTCACTTTTCCTGCCACAATGGTAGATAGCTGCTAGCACAATATCATAATCTTTTCAGGGCAACTAATAGAAGAGAAAATAATTATAATCCTGACATTCTAGCGAGGGGGCAGTGATATGCACAGATACAAATAACAGATACAAGCAACTTTACATAGTTCACTGATAACCAGGAAGCGTCAAGCTCTGATCTTGACCATTATTATGCTAATGGCATCCATATTATAAAGAAGGGAGATGATTAAGGAAGGATTACCACATTCAGGTATTGAAAGTAGAAGTGTAAATATTCACTATGACATCAAGTTTTGTTTTACAGAAACTTACAAAGCCAAACATTAGCCCAGTATTTAAAATCCTAAAAAAAAATGTCCATCACTACCTCTTTCTTACCTCTTCCTACCTCCAGCAAATAGATGTTTTCATGGAGGAGAATAAGAAAGATTTACATTACATTTGAATCTGGACCTTTTGGGGAAGTCTGGAATACAGTTACATGTTAGGATATTTTAATCAGTGTTCAGTGGAGTGGCTGAGTGTCAGGAATTCCTTTTGTGATATGTTAGAGTAAGACATGAAAGAAAAGCCACCAGATGAAGGTAGACAGAACTGGTGGGTGAAAGAGCCATAAAAGATTTGAAGAGTTCAGACAATACTTATACACAATTTGGATACCTATTTGAATTCTTTGAGGTATACCAAGTGGTGGATAAAGCATGCTGTATAAAAACACAACCAGAAAACAGTTGTACCAATACATTGAGATAAATCCTCCTTTCCGTATAGGTGAATAGGTAAGTGCAACATCTGCATGACATTTTTATTTGGAATAGATTACTACTACTACTACTATTGTTATTGTTGCTGATTATGTTGCTGATGCTGTTGGTGTTGATAATATATATTAATGCAATTCCTGGAGGCACCAATCAAAATTGTTCTAAGTTCTGTTCTTCAACATAATAAGAAACAATATTGGTGTCCACTGTGATTTGGAGGACAGACCAGCAAGTAGCAGGTTTATTAATACTATTTTATTTTCTGAGGATACTGCTTATTCTCAAATTGATACTTTTTTGTGTTCATAGAGAATAATTAGACATCTGACCACATGAACCTGAAGGTCTGTTTGATGTCCAATGATTTGCTGTTTGGAGTCACTGATTTGCTGCTTATACCCTGCTTTATGTTACTCATTGACCATGAAATCAGAACACAGTGATTATAGCATGTTGTGCATTTTGCCGTATATCTGTGGTAAACGCTACTGACTGAATAAAGGTCGTTATTCTCTTATATGAAACATTCTCTATTATTTTACCCATGAGTGTCAGAGAAAGAATATTAATGTGCATTTTCTCATGGGAGTATTATATTAGCTAACTTTTGGACAGTAGCCTGGCAGGAGCCCCAGGTGCCACCTTTGTTGTAGTGAGTGCAAAAGTAGTTGCAAGCAGTGGCTGATCGCACTGCCACAGTTGGCATGGCACAAACTAGCATTGCCCTGTACATGGAGCTGTGCTATCAGGCTTCCGCTTTCAGACATGTTTAGGTTGAGTTCTATTTAAAATGTGATGCATCTTGGCAATACATAGAAGCTATTTTAATGAAGAGAAGAAAGAAAATGGTCTTGATTGTGTAAAGAGATAAAGGCATGTATTCAATGTGTGAGTTAAGGTCCTTTGGGCCCTCAGTAACCAGCAACCTCTGCCCAACACACAGGATCTGAATTTTAATTTTAATCATTCCAAAGTTAAATTATTTTTTTTAAATTTATATTGTCCAGACTCATGTCTTCCTGCATTTTATTTAAACTTGGAGTACCTCACTGCCCCAAAGTATCAGCATTTTTATTAGAACTAGTTTAAAAAAGAATGTGCATTTTTTAAATAAAAATCAAAACTCAAAGATTTTCAATTATCATCAGAGCTGGTTACAAAATAAGAATCTTTTCATGAACACTTTCATAAAAATTCAATACTATCACACATTTAAAAAATGATTTTTCCATATAATGGGTCTAATTTTTCCCCTTGTCTTTTGAACATACCTTTGGGGTTTCAAGAATGAAAAAGGACAGTCAGAGACAACTCAATATTAGCACATTATTGAGCACAAATGAAGAGAACAAGATTTTAAAAAATACCATAACCTTAACAGAATTGATTTTGTTTCCTTTCTGGATTAGAGCTTGGTTCGTGTTTCATAGCTATTTATGGGCTGGAGGAGGAAACGATGACAGTGTCTTAGTTAAATCCTCTTGTAGCTAATAGGGTAGTCACTTTCAACTCGGCATTGCCAGGATCTTATTGGACATTTTGCTAGAGTTAAAAAAATGGCCTTGCAGTTTGTACAGCTTTTATCTTGTAAAACAAGCAGTAAGAAAGGAATGCTGCTTTTAATGGTTTAAACTACCTAGCATTTAGATGTGTCTGAATCACTAGGGAAGTATACCTATGCCTAAACATATATAGCAATGTGTCAGGAAAGCAATGTTATAGTTTTAAATACTGCATTGCATCTTCAATGAAAATAATTTATTCCTACAGCCACTGCTCCCCCAAATTCTTATTGACTGTTCAACACTAAAGAGTGTCATTAGACACAAATAGAACTCTTTATTGTGTCAGTGTTGTGTCACAGGATCATGATCATTATCTCATCCCCAAAATGTAAGTGTTAAGTATTTTGAATAAAAACATAGAAGCACAGGACTAGGTGGTCAAGTCCTATGGAATATATCTGCAGGGAAACACAGGATGACCATGAGCAGTCTAGGTCAGCCAGTCAAGGCTGCCCTATGCACTGCTGCCATCTGTTGCCAGAAAGAGTAAGAGAGCTTGTAGAGCACCTTGCGATGTGTGCACACTCTCCGCCTACCTTCACCCAGCTACACAGTATCAGCACTGCAAGTTCGCCACTCTTCAGGGCCTCAGTATTTGAATGAATGTATATGCAGTTCCGAGTAAGTTTTTATACCAGAAGAACAAATCTTAGAGAATTCTCACAGACTACTTGAATGTGTGTATGCAGCCTTTGTGGCAAAATGTGGTCTCCTCCATCAGGATTCTGTGCATGAAAGCATATAGGAATGTTCTGGGAGGAAGCCAGGACATTTGGAGGGAAAAACAGCATGCAAACAGATAGAGCTGCTAACTGCTAAGACACTGCAAACCACTGTCACTTTCCTTTATTCACATGAACATGAAATCTAGCACATGAAACCTGTCATACTTTACAATGCTTTAAATAAAAAAAGATTGGAAACACTGGCATATAGTCACGCTGCTGATTCACAATATTCTAGCAAATGCAAATATAATCTTCTAGTCCAAATTCAAATGCCAAAAAAAAAAAATAAATAAAAAAGCACATAATAGTACTGCCCTATCCCCATTTGTACTTTTAAACCATTTTCAAAAACTGCTTACAGTTATTATACCACTCTATTATATAGCCCTATACTATATTAAGAAATTCCTAGTATATCCTATAAAGCTGAGGACTGAACCCAGCAAGTTTGGAGGTATTTTAGGCATGGGTTCATGCAAACTTACTTCTTGTAAGCTTTCTTTTTGTGTATAGGCTCACCAAAGAGTTCTCTGCTAAGCCCAGCCAGTCACTTGCCACATTTGCTATTCTTCCTGCATGTCAGAACAGTTTGTTCCCTTGCCCTCAGTAAAGTTTCTTTAAAATACAACCAGCTGTCCTGGACACCTTTCCACCTTAGAATGGCCTCCTTGGGGATCCTGCCCATCAGTTCCCTGAGGGAGTCAAAGTGTGCTTTTCTGAAGTTCAGGGTCCTTACTCTGCTGCTTTCCTTCCTTCCTTCCTTTCCTTAGGATACTGAACTCAGTCATCTCATGGTCACTGCTGCCTAAGTTGCCATCCACTAATACATCCCCCACAAATTCTTCCGGTTGTGAGCAGTAGGTTAAAAAGAATATGGCCCCTATTTGGTCTCTCCAACACTTGCACCAGGAGTTGTCACCAACATTCTGCAAAAACTTTCTGGATTGCCTGTGTACTGCTATATTACCCTCAGAGCAGATGTCAGGATGATTGAATCCCCCCATGAGAACCAGAGCCTCTGATCTAGAAGTTTTCACTAGTTGTCTGAAATAAAGCCTCATCTACCTCATCCTCCTGGTCAGGTAGCATACACCCACCACAACATCACCTTTGTTGCTCTCCTCTCTAACATTAACCCATAGACTTTCAACAGGCCTATGTCCACTTTCATACTGGAGCTCTGAGCAATCATGCAGCTCTTTTACATACAGCATAACTCCTTCTCTTCTCCCCTGCCTGTCCTTCCTGAACAGTTTGTACCCATCCATGACAGTGCTTCAGTCATGCAAGCTATCCCACCAAGTCTGTTATTCCAATCACATCATAGTTCCTTGACTATGTGAGGACTTCCAATTCTTCCTGCTTGTTTCCCAGACTCTGTGCATTTGTGTACAGACACCTGATGTGACTAGCTGGTTGTCCTCCTTTCTCAGAAAGAATGAGGCCTCCCCTGATGCCCCCTCTTGCTGCTGCTTCCTCCAGGTTCCCCATTTCCCCATTTACCTCAGGGCTTTGTTCTCCCTTCACCTTCAAATGTAGTTTAAAGACCTCCTCACTAGGTTAGTGAGCCTGCCTGCAAAAATGCTCTTCCCTCTCTTCATCAGGTCAATCGTATCTCTTCCTAGCAATCCTTCTTCTTAGAACAACATCCCATGATCAAAGAAGCTGAATCCCTACTGGTGACACCACCTGCATAGCCATGCATTTATCTGCAAGATTCATCCACTCCTGCCAGGGCCCATCCCCTTGACCAGAAGGATTGAGAAGAACATGAACTATGCCCCTATCCCCTTCACCCTTGCACCAAGAGCCCTCTGTTCAGGGTCACCCCTCGCAGTATTGTTGGTGCCCACGTGGATAAGCAGCATAGGGTAGTAGTCAGAGAGCCAGAAGACTCTCAGTAATACTTCTGTGACATCTCAGATCCAGGCTCCAGGAAAGCAGCAGGCCCCCTGGGACAACAGGTCAGGCCATCAGGTGGATCCTTCCATCCCTTGCAGAAAGGAGTCTCCAACAACCACCATCCATTGCTTCATCTGCGCTTTACTGTGGAGCTGACTAATTAGATCTGCAGTAAAGGGTCTCCATCCAGACATGCACTGGAATTAGGGTGCAGTAAACTAATTTACTCTGCCCTAGGATAGTACTGTCTGGGACAAATACTATCTTACAGCAGAGTAAACATGTGCAATTAAATGCATAGTTAGATGATGATTGCATCACGTCAATCAAGCCAGCCAGGGGAAGGGACCCTGCAGGGCAGAAGCCTCACTTTTGTTCCCCAGCCAGCCCCTCCACCACCCTCTGCTACCACCTGGAGTCCAGGGCTAACCCTCCTGCCACCTGCCAGCTCATCACTGCTCCACCCCAGGTCAAACTGCTACAGTCCCAGGCTGGCAACAAGTTCAAGTTTGTGGGGGGGAGGTTAGCCCTGGGCTCTGGGTGGCAGTAGAGAATGGCAGAGGGGCTGGCTGGCGCATGAGGGTAACAAAACTTCAGAGCTGTGTAAAACTTCTGGGGCTGCAGCAATTTGAGCTGGGTCAGAGCAGCCCCAGTCAGGCAGCAGGCTCAGAAGGTCTGCCACATAGCTCCACAGTTTCAATACTCTTGTGCCCCAGACAGCCCCTCTGCCACCCTGTGCAGTCACCTGGAGCCCAGGGCTGACCCACCAGCCTGAGGCTGATAGCCTGGGGCTTCTACACCCTGCCACTAACTGCTGCAGCCCAGGGCACACATGTAAATACAGTGCCCAAGAGCTATTTTCTCTGGCACAAACTATGCCAGAATTTATTGCTTCAAGCTAATTGCTCATGAAGTTGAGCAGGCACTGAAATGTACAGCTTCCAAATGATCTTAATACAGCTTCATAAAAGATTATTAGTCACAAAAATACTCAAGAAACCTTCAGTTGCTATACCATTCTGAGATGCTAATTGAGATACAATCTACCTAAGTACAACAAGGCACATCTGAATGGTATAACAATTTTCAAACAATTTAAAAAATGTGTTAACTGTAAGAAAACAGAGAAAGTTGTATCTTGATTTGATTTGGAACATACTTAAAAATATACCCTGAAACAATTATTTCAACATTTTCAATCCAGAACATTATATGAAATCGGTTCCCTTAAGATTAGATTACAGAATATTAGCATCAGCTCTCTACCTGATAACTAAAACTAAATTTAAAAACTCTCAAGTTCAATGAACCTTGTAAACTGTCAAGAAGGCATCAGAGGGTTTCTTTAATATGGTTTTCCTGCTGTACTAATTTTATTTGTTGCTGAACTGTTTTTATGTGGGGAGGAATATTGTATTGAACATCACTTATGCCTTTGTATTAAACAAAGATGTGTAAACTGGTGTAACAGGGGACCGTAGCCCTGTTACTAAGAGGCAGGGCTGCCTCTTTAAGATCCGAGTCTACAGGAACAACAACTAGGAGGAAGGCGTTAATAGCCCAACCACCCAAGCCAGTCAGCTGACAGGAAGGGGACAGGCCTCTAGGCACATATAAAACCCCAGAGCCAAGGCTGAGAGGAGGAGGTCTCTGGCAAGCAGCTAAGGGAAGAGAGCTCCTGAATGGCAGAACTACCCAGGAATGCTATGGCTGCTGGCCAGACTGTTGCTGTGGCTAGTGAGGCTCTCAGAGTCTATGAGGTACTCAGAGCTCGGGGGGGAGGTGGTGCTGAATGCGCAAGAAGCAGTTTGGGGTTTTTAAGGAGCCAGAGTGTGGCTCTTATGATTTGTATTATGTTATAGCCCAGGGGCTCATATTTATGTTATTGTTTTATCCAGTGGACCTGGTTAAGGCTAGTTGGGGAGCAGGAGGCCTCATTGGGGCACGTTATTGTGCAAAGCTCCAGAGCCAGGGAGGTGCAGTGACAGGAGGCACAGAGACAGGGGGCAGACCCCAGTGCCAAGAGGCACAGCAACAAGGAGTGAGCTGACCCAATGCCCTAGGGCGCAGGGCAATGGTTATATACCATCTGTGAGGCATGGGCCACCATGTAGGGGAGGTTTGGAACAGTGGATAGTGAGCCCTAGTGTTGGGGTAGTAAAAGGGGAGCCTCCCACCTGAGTAATACTATAATTATTGTTCCATCAAGGCATGGCAGATAAGATAGGTGGGTGGGTAGCCCAGAAACAGAGGGTCAGGGCTATGTTAGACAGGCCCGGGGATGGACCCCTGTCACAACTGGCTTCATTTATCAGGAAATGTTAAAATGAAAAACAAAACAAAAGTTTTCAAGAGCAGATTAGGTAGACACTTGACTGTCATGGTTTAGTCAATGATGATCTTGCCTTGAGTAAGGGGCCAGACTAGGTGATCTCATGAACTTCCTTTTAGCCCTACTTTCCTACAATTGTATGATCCTAAAACAACATGTTGTTGTATTCATAGGTAAAATAATGGCACTTAGTGTCCTAAGACCTAAGACATTGACATGTAAAAATCTGGAATATGTGGAGTTGATTACACTTTGACAGCAAAAAGATTCACAACAAATTTGAAAATAAAAATTGGGCTTGAAGTGTTTTACTTGTAATGTAGGTTTCTTTCCAAAAAAAACTAATCTCCTAGACTAAGTGCTGCTTTCACATACTTGAAATGACTTAATGACACCCTCTTAAAGATGAATTTTTGAAAGTGAAGGCAGCTGTAGTGAGATAGACAAGCTTTACTTCCTTAAGAACAGCCATGTGAAAACATACTAACGCAACTGAACATTTGTTTTTACACTTATACATAAGTTTAATTTTTTTTTACATTAGTGCTGGGTGAAACTGAGGGCTACAATCTGTCCCATGATGTTTCATGGTAGCTCCCACTAAAGCTAATAAAAACTGTGTGAAAATAGGATTTGTGATTGCTAGAAATGATTCAAAGCTGATGAGCATATAGGTTAAGAATTGTTCTGCTCTGGTGCCAAGAAACAGATTGATGTGTTTGTAGTAGCAAGAAACCCAGATAGGACAAAAATAAAAGAAATAAATATCATATTGTGCAACCACTTTAAATGTCCTGGTAAAGAAGAAAGAGAACTGACATCTAAGCAACATTTTTGGAAAGAAGCTCCCCCTGGCTTATTTCAAAGACTCAGGATGATCTTTATGCACTTCAAGATGAGGCTACCTCCCAGTGGTAATATGCCTGCTGTCAAGAGACAGCAGGGTATGGCCTTATCAGCTGAATAATTTTAGCACAGCCTGGTATACACTGAAATTGTAAGCCTAGATATCTTTTTTTAGGTTTATTTAGGCTTCCAAAAAAGTGTCACTAGAGCTAATAAAATTTTACAACTTGGTTTAGTGCCACCAGGTTAATATAGGCATAGTAGGACATCTGTAAAGAAACAGCACTTGAAATTTGCAAGGAGGCTAGATTTATCAGTCCCTAACAATGTCAATATACAGCAGCCTCTTCTTCTGGAGTATTCTTATACCTGAGCCTATACCATGCAGCTATATATCTTTTACTAATATTATTTCTAATACCTCACATTCTTTATGGAGCCTTTTACCATATCATGTGACTCACTGCTAAATGGAGAAAAATATACTTGATCATATAATGCTATTTGATCATTCTAATAAAGTAAATTTACTGTCTTTGGCACTGATGCCCTCAGGCATACCATGTGCTTCAAGAAACCCACCCCCCAATCAGAAGCAATACAGCCATGTCTGTGTAGTGCTTTGGGTGGGCTAATTGGTTGTGCTGTGTAACAGGACCAATTAGCCCACTTGAAGGACCATATGTAAGCAACTATATGGTTGGTTTATAAGGCAGCCTGCCAAGAGCAAGCTATGGCCTTGAAGACGCCGCTGTCCAGCACAGTAAGTTTATTATGTAGACAATTCAACATTCAGAATGTTACTGAAGAAAATTTTTAGCATGCATTACCCCATAGTACAACTGAATAAAGAATTGGCATTCATATTGCATTTTCCTATAATGTTCATGAAATGAAATCTTATTTTTCTACAATGTTGTGCCTCTATTTTTCTGAGCATATTCAATGTTACGTGAACAGAGATATATCATCACTCTATCAGACTACAATTTTAAATATAACTACTAAGACTTCAGTCAGGGAGAGTGAGGGAAACTTGATATATAAAAAGCTCAACAGGAAGAAAGTCACAGATTCATTGCAACTGGAAGAAACCACTATGAATATATAGTCTGCCTTCCTTTCAGGCAGTAAAACCTCATTCACAGACATCTGCAGAAAGCCAAATTTCTGTTTGAGATGTAGCATATTTTATGGAAAGACATCAAGCTGTAACTTAAACTTAAAGTAGTACAGAACTTATATTTATTTACTCTCATTGGTAAAATGGAGTTTGTACCTTACTTGTTTTTTTGGCTGTGCCTAGCTTAAAGTACCATTTCTTGGATCTCATTAGGCTTTTTGCTATGAGATTAAATTATAACATGTTATCTTAATGGAGGTATTTTGGCATTGTGACCAAGTTATGTCTTAACTATTTCTTGAATAAATTAAATAGATTAAGCTTCTTTAGTGACTCACAGTAAAGCATGTTTCATTCCTTTATTCTGAACCATTTGCAGATTACCAGCAATTGGAAGCATAGTCTGGACACAGAATTTTAGTAAAGGTCTAACCTATGTCAAGGCACATAATTTACAAGCCAATTCCAGTAAATGATGGTCAGTTTCACTTTTTACACTGAGTGAGAGAGGTTAATTTTACTATAAAATATTAATAGACTTTTAAAGTTTGAATGATTTCTGCTAGAAGGGAAGATCTGGGGTTGTAGCTTTGATGCTTGAAAGTAGCCTCTTTTTCATAGCAATATATCTGATTATAATAAACAGATGAATTGGATTCCAAACAACTTGCTGTTTTTAGACTTAGGGAGTTATTTGTCTTCCCTGGGCATCTGCTTATTTTGAGTGGTTGCTGTAAAACCCTACTCCTACTTCTACATTCAATGTTAGTTTTGCAATTGACTTCCATTCAAGAACTGCTGGTCCCCAAGAGCTTGATTCTGATCCATTCTAGTAAATGGGTGCTTCCTTTTGACTTGAGCAGGACCTTGATCTAGTCCCAAATAAACATACTACTCAAACTGGATTTTACACAAATCACTGAAGCTTTACAATACACTTCCTCAACACGAATCATTAAAATATAGAAATATATTAAAGATGCAATTCAATCAATTACAGTAGAATCTTTCTAATGCAGATAAATAAATTAAAAAATTAACAAGTAATTTGTACTCAAACTTCATAATACACAGGTTTTATATAATCTCACCCCATTTATGCATAATGTATCCTATTCTAGCTCCTAAAAGTAAAGCTAACCACTCAAAGACACTAAACGAATCCTTTCACCACTAAAATTTTTATTTGTGTAGAAAAAAATTAAGAGCTGGATGCTCTATTTCTTTCCATTTGCAGATGCATAAAGCAGTCACTTTAGAAAATGAACACTTTGTTAAATTTATAGCTGGTGTATTCTCATTTAGTTTAATCTCTGCTGCCTCAGCGCAACATAGTTCATTTAGACCGAGCCTACTGCTAAATACACCCAGCAAATTCCATAATGGCTGACAAAGGAAAAAAGTGAAAACCCTCCCTTTAGAACAAATTTCATTACATAACCATATAATTACATAATTTTGCATAATCACAAATATCATCTAAAGGTAAAATAAATAAAGCTATAAAGATTTGGTTCAATTAACAGCTGGGCACCTGAAAGCAGAAGTGCTTATTTTATTGCAGATTGACAACCATGTTTATCCTCTTGATATTGACAGGGACATAATGCATTTTGACAAAATGATTAAAGAGGCTGATAGTACTGTCAATTGTCCCTTCTTCTGGAATAAAGTAAACTAAAAGCTTACATCAGCTGCAATCCTTGGGAACTCTTTCTGCACTGCTATAATTACAACTTTATAAAATTATCTTGATGAATTGATTATGCTAACTAGATGCAGGATGCCATTTGTTACTCTGGAAAAGAAAAGCTTTTTTCTAGCTTCCAAGTAAAGAATGATCATCCTATAGATTGGTTTTTTTTTCCAATAGGTCTTTAATATCTCTGAAAGAACCTTTGTAGTTTGCATAATTCCTTTTGTATCAGAATGCCTACCTTGGAAAAACATTAATTCAAAATGGGGGAAGAAAAGCCTTACGTTTAAAAAATGATGTTAATGGGCAGATGAAAGGTAGAGGCTGGTTCAGTGCTCTTAGCTCTGCTATATGGGAATAAATGGTTAAAAAAATATTAAGGAAGGAGTGAACATCACCTTCAAAATCTCCTAATCACTACCAGTGTGTTTCCTATGATGGCTGTGTCTACCTGACACAAATTAGTGTCACACAGAAATCCTCAAGCTAGATAAGAGATCAGGGTTGGGCGGGGGCGGACAATTATTTTGGGTGGAGGGCTGCTTATTGAGTTTTGGCAAGCCATTGAGGGCTGCATGACAGGCAGCCAGGAGCAGATAATATTAATTTTCTAAATTTTTTAGGGGCCCTGTAGGCTGGATAGAATGGCTTGGCAGGCCGCATCCAGCCCGCGGGTCGCATTTTGCCCACCCCTGGCCTTGGGGCTGTTGTATAGCTGCATTAATGAATAATTTCCACTGGAATAATTAGCCTTGCTGAGAAGGAGGGTATATAAGTCCTGGCAGAACACTGTCCTAAAATAGATATACACCTTCTAGGACCTTAGTAGATTAAGATATCTCTGCACAGCACTGCACTATGCCAGTCAGTTATGGCTTATTTTAGCATATAAACAATCCCGTAAACTGCTTCATTTGGATAACATAGGATACTTGGGAATAATTTGAGAGAGGAGTCTTAGTTTACAGTATATACCTCATCTTTGGTTCAGATGTTTAAAACATGTAGGGCACTACAGATGGTGAATACAAAATCAAGTCTATAGATAAGAAAGGGTAATATTCCCCTGAGACAGGCATACCCTTTTTCTTTTGGCACTGGACATCTTTATTAATGTGTTTACAATTAATACAATCAAATAGAAATTTGCTTAAAAATTTATATTGTGATGTCCTGAAATTCCTCCTAATGATTACGCTGTTTTTTTCCAAGTCATTGTCTATAAGTAAATAATGTTTTTCTTAAACAAAATAAAAAAAAAGAAAATCTAATGCTAAATCTTCTAAAAAGACAGGCATTGTAACTTACAGAGAAAAACTCAATCTCCTAGACAGTGTAAAACACTTTAGAATACTAAATTTATTTTACCTAGATGCTCATTATGTTTGTTTGTATCCAGCACTTACACATGAAGTTCCAGGTAATTAAGTTAAGCATATCCTTTACCTCATCAATAGATTCACCCAAGGGGTCTTTCTTATTAAAAAACAAAAACAACTCTCTGCACTACAATACTCTGCCTTAAAAAAATACCTTAAACGTGCTGCTTCAATATTACTTAACTTTCTAAGTTTAATACTGGATATCCTTCTTTCCCAGAACACACTGCTTAATGGAGGGAAAGGGGAGCATTCTAATACTTTCTGCATCAAACACAGATAAGGAATTGTAGGAATCTTATTGTGTTTATATTTTAAGTTCTTTACCCTCTTCATAGAAAGCAAGTTTGCCTTTATTCAACAGTAGCAAAGGCTAAAAAGAATAGTGTACTTTTTACTATACTGAAGAAACTTTGTCAGAAACAGAGGTAGCCATCAAATAGTTTTGACTGTATTTCCTAAGGATAAATTTAGTTTTGGAGATAAATTTTCTACTTATGTTTTTTTCTCCTTTGTATAGGATGTGATACATCTTATAGATTTGTGGGGGGAAGCCTAATCCCCAAACTTTCTTTCAGAAAAATATGCTGTGAGATTTTCCCTTTTGGTGCTAGAAAGGAAATTCAAAATTATAACATTATGACGTGGGCTAACATACCCAGGATGCTGTTCCTCCATAGACACAGATTGTCTAAGAAGTATTTAAAAATATTTAGCTTTATTAATAACATAAAACTACTTTTCTATGAGTAAGCAATATTCTGCACCAACCACGTGCCCAGAACACACAATTCTAATTTGAAGTAGCTCTATATTTTTAATACATTTAAGCAAAACTGGACATATTTAAAATTTGTTATATGTAACAGCTGCCTCATTAGATTCTTATTCTTAAGTAATTAAAAAAAAGAAAAGAAAAGAAAAGAGGAGAAGGACCAACAAATAACTACTTGATGGGAGATGACCCTGGGAGGAGTTTAGGGGTGCAGTCACTTCCCCTTTGATTCCTGCTGAACTGAATGTTTAAAACAAGCTCAAGGTCCACCGGTGGATGTGATGTACCTTGATTTGTAGCAAGACTTTTCAGATTGTCTACCAGGCAAGCTAAGAAAGTAAAAGCTAGATGAATGGACTATAAGTTGATAGAAAATTGGTTGGAGCATCTGGCTCAGAGAGCAGTGATCAATGGGGTCGATGTCTCGTTGGCAGTTGCTTTCAAGTGGAGTGCCCCAGGGGTCAGTCCTGGGACTGGTTTTGTTCAACATCTTCATCAATGACTTGGAAGATGACACAGAGTGCACCCTCAGCAAGTTTGCAGATGACACCATGCTGGGGGGAGTAGTAGATGCACTGGCTAGGATCAGTGACCTATACCAATTGGAGGATTGGGCCAAAAGAAATCTCTAGAGGTTCAATAAGGACAAGTGCAAAGTCCTGCACTTAGAACAGAACAGTCCCATACACCAGAACAGGCTGGGGGCTGACTGGCTGGGCACCAGAAACTGGGGGTTACAGTGGGCACTAAGCTGAATATGGGTCAGCAGTGTGCCTTAATTGCCAAGAAGGCTAATGGTATACTGAGCTGCATTGGTAGGTGTGTTGCCAGTAGGTCAAGGTAAGTGATTATTCCCCTCTATTTAGCACTGGTGTGGCAACATCTGGAGTACTGTGTTCAGTTTTGGGTCCCCTACTACAGAAAGGATGAGGTCAATTTGGAGAGAGTCCAGTGGAGGGTGACAAAAATGGTGAGGGGCTGGGGGACATGATTTATGAAAAAAGACTGAGGGAACTAGGCTTATTTAGTCTAGAGAAGAGGAGACTGAGAGGAGTGTTAATAGCATTCGTCAACTACCAGAAGGGGAGTTCAAAAGAGGAAGGAGCTCAGCTATTCACAGTGATGCCAGATGACAGAACAAGGAGCAATGGTCTCAAGTTGCCAAAAGGTAAATTTAGGTTAGATGTTGGGAAGAATTTTCTCACTAGGAAGGTAGTAAAACACTGGAACAGGTTACCCAGAGAGGTGGTAGAAGCTCCATCCTTGCGGGTTTTCAAAACCCAGCTAGACAAAGCTTTGGCTGGGGTGATCTAGTTGGGTCTTTTCCTGCTTTGAGTAGGGGGTTGCACTAGATGACCTCCTGAGGTCACTTCTAACCCTAATTTTTTATGATTCTATTCAAACTACCCAGCAGGGACAACACACTTCTATTCAGGTGAACTGGAGGTCAGCTTGAGGATTTCTCAGATAATGGGGACAGAGTGGATCCAGAGAACATTTGAAGTGGGAGAAGCAATGTATAAAGGGCAGGCAGCCATGGTGGAGTGTCTGGGGGACTCATGTGTGGGGCTGCTTGAAATGGTTTTGTCCGTGGCTAGGATGGGTGGTGGTAATAGCTGTACCCCCTCCAGCATCAGGTGCCTGTCTAACCTAGAGCTGGCAGTCAGCCCCAAGAGACTCAGTCATACTTATTTTTGCTTGGGTCATAAACTGAAAAAGATAGTACTAGGTTCCCAGCATATTAACAAAGCTTCTATTTTCTTCCTAATTTGAGAAAAATATGCATTGTGTGATGGAATGATAAACCGCACCACCTGTACCGCGCCCCCCCCCCGCCTCTTCCATTTTCAACATCCTACATGTTCTACCTACAAGAAAGAAATAGCAAAAACAAAGCACATAATCATTTTCCAGATGGGCTTAATAAATTTAGGAAAAGGGATTATACAATGCAAACTTTGATATCAGTCCATGGAACTGGATAGATCAAAAGGTTCTTTTCAATCTTGTGTCCTTCTGAAAGAGGATAGGGACTAAACTTTGCATCTCTCCTTACCACAGACTTGGTTGTAGTCATGATGAAAATCCCTTTTGTGATGTCTAGGGACACAAAAGGAATCTTACAGTGGTATAAGGAGCCATGAGTCCCCTTGAAATCCTTAAGGTGAGACTTAACATTTTCCCCCACTTTGTTGGATTTTCATTCCTTTTGTCCCCTGGTATTTTCTAGACTGGCAACTGGAAAGTGGAAACCCACAGAGGAATGAGTTGTTGAGGAAAGGGCTGTTTAAAGAGGCAAAACAGAACAGCTCCCTGTAAGATGAAGAAGGCTGAGTAACCTTTTTTGAGAATACTTTGCCCATTTCCCATCTTAACTTGCCAATATTCCACTAAGAACACATATACCATCAGTTTCTATAGATGTAAACCTGCAGCACCCTCTTTTAGTATGCCCTTAAGAGAAAACACTTATGGATCTGAGTTTAGCTATCCCTTTTTAAAATTAAAAAATAAAGATGTAATTGTTTTAACAGGTCTCTTAATGCATTGTTGCACAGAAGCAGTTTCGAATGGGGTCTTCTGACTCAAAGTCAGCAAGAGGAGGGTGTCCAGCACTGCTGTTAAATGAGTAAGAACCTCAGCGCTGACATTTGAGAACAAGCACACTGAATCACTGTTTAGGTTGCATGAATACATTTTTAATCTGACAATGTATCCTGTGTTCTAGGTGCCTTCTCTAAAATTCTATGCACTATCACATATGGAAAATCCTTGCTGAACATGCTCAAGGGATCATTTGACACTGTTTCTTGATCCTAGTTAGCAACATCAGCATCAGCAATGGCAACAGCATAGCATTGACTGAGATTAGAACTGGTGAGGAATTTTAAATTTATGGTTACATAGTACAATAGAAAATGGATTTTTTTCATATAAGGGTGGGTCACAGCCCACTCAATTCACAGCAGGTTGTTGAATGAGAAATGATCCACTTAGTTGCTTGCTGTGGCTTTTACTTCAAAGAACACCTCTCTTCTGATCAGCTGGAACATTCTGACATTCCCAAACAGCTGACTGGAGAAGTTGTGCCCCTTGGAATAAGAGTATCAGCAAATAGCTGGCAAACCTTTTCAGTCTAGTGTAGCTGTTTACTTTGCCTAGATACACAGCACAATGGGTATCTGATGGATACTTCACACATTCATCTCCCCAAGAAGCCAGGAACATGATACTACAAAGAATCTGCGTTCTGACTATAATTTAGATGCCTCCTCCAGTTGAACAAGCCAAATATGGAAAGAAAGAAAAATTGAAATAAGGCATAATGTCAAAAAAGAAACATAGCGGCCCTGTTTACATGAGATACTTACTGATCAGTAGCTCATAAGTACTATGCAGAAGCTCATTACAACTGCGCAGTAGTGTCATGAGGCACAAACCACGACAGGATGCTACTGCACAGTAGAAATGAGCTACTGTGAAGTCAGCATCACCAGAAAGCTATGAGGGGATGCTACTTCACAGAAATGCTGGTTACTGTGCAGCCATTTAGTGCTTATGTATGCAAGTACTAAATATTTGTGCAGTAACAAATGTGCAATCAGCGTCTCATGCAGGTGCAGCTACTATTGTCTAAATCTACCCCAGAATTTATTCTTAATGTTTAAATAAACATGTATTAAGAAACATCCCCACTCAGGCCAGTGACCCACAGACCAGGCAAGTAGAAACAAGAAGTTTATTTTAGTTTGCAAACTTTTGTTTCTAGCTTGCAATATTCCTTCTTTTTGCATATAATGTAGATTGCTGCTAGAACTGGCAATAGTTTTACAAAGAAGAAAGTGTTTGAATGCTGCCATCGTCATGAGGAGAAACAGTCTTCCAGTTATGGTGAATCCACAGATGACTGAGAATGCCGATCTGAGATCTGCATGTTGAATTGTAGATGTCGCAAATTGTTTCAGGTGGAAGGAGTAGATCCTGGTGATGTCAGGTCATAGCTCTTTCCTTTGTTTCTCTCAGCTATCTGTGAGCCAAATTTATTCAAAATGCCTTGTCAAACATCATGACACCACTGGAGTAATTCAGTTCTCGAGTCTCCCAAGTATTGATGTTAATACCGCATTTCTTCACATTGGCCTTCAAGGTGTCCTTGAATCTTTTCTTTAGCCCACCACTAGGGCAGTGACCATCAATAAGTTGGGAGAATAGTATTGTTTTGAGTCAGTTGTTAGACATCTTTATGATATGGTCTGTCCAAGAGAGCTAGTGCCATATAAACATGGCTTCAGTGCTGATGGTGTTTGCTTGAGTTAGAACACTAGTGTTCATTCTTCTCTCCTTTCAGTTGATATGAAGGATTTTCCAAAGACATCTCTGACGGTATCATTCAAAAGAGTTCAGTTGTTTCTGATATGTCATCCAAGTTTCATACCCATACAACAGTTGCCTACCAGGGAGCATATGGATGACAACAGCCTAGCAGACAAGAAATTTGGTTTGGGTCCCAGTGTCATAATCATCAAAGACACAATCCAGAAACAACTAAAGGTAATACTGCAGATATAATCTGTGTTGGATATATTGGTCATGTATCGGGCTGGGCTCAACTGTGACAGTGACAGAGGCAGCAGTGATGGGTGTGGGGTGAGATCCCTTAACTTGCTTGATCCTCCCCAGAGCAAGCATAAGGATGGGGAATGCTCCCCTGCTGCTGTTCTAGCTGAGCCCAGCTGCTGTGCACCCTGGCTGAAGTGAGCAAAAGTAGCTCTGAAGCTTCCCTTGCCCTGGGACAGCAAGGAAAGTAGCAGCAGTGGCAGGTGAGGGAGGGGAGAAGGAGAATGGGGTGGGTATGTGCCTCTTAGCATAGAGGGGAAAGGAAGTGGGATACTCACCTGTTCTGGAGACTTTAAAAAAAAAACAAAACCCAAAGGCTCCTGCAGCATGGTCCAGTCCAAAATGGAAGATGAAGGGGGGGGGGTGTCCACCATTGCACCCCTTCTGGATTTGCCAGACTTTCTCTGATCTGCTGGGAGCCAACTGGAGCAAAAGACCTAGGATGGCCAAGCCTCACACTTCATCAAAGATTCTGGAAGCCTTTGTCCCAGGTCCCAAATGGGCCCAAGGGCTTTTGGTTCATCCCCACTTCAGGTTTCTTTTTCTTAGTCTTCCCACTGAGGCACCTGGCAGTGATCTTAGCCAGAACTTGGCTCCTCCAACCCTGAAGGGACACATTCTGGGCCACCTGGTCTGAAAAGAGTTCAGCGTATGGCTGGGGCAGGGCAGGAGGACTGGGCAGGGGGCATGGTATGGGACACTGTAGAGACAGTCCAGCTTGCTAGAAAGTGCCAATCTTGTCAAGTGCAAGAAGATACTCTGCCACTAACAGGGTTTTCCTGCTCTGTGGACTGACAATTTCCTTAGGAGCCAACTTAGTGACAAGTCCATGGAAGGCTGAGCAACAAAAAGCAACTGCTCTGTACAAAAGGGGCTTCAGGCAGTTCCTTGATGCCTAGTGTTTAGGATTTGGTGCCTTCCCCTCCATGGCTTGGTTCAATTTCCTGCTAGGAAAAGGACATTTTTTTTTTCTCGCCTCACTCTGTCTTGCTTTCTTGCAATGGAAAAAGATGGCAAGGAAAGAGAGGGATCTCTCCTAAAAGGGTTGACAGGTTGTTAGGAACAAAGTGCCCTTCCTTAGGTTTGGGTCAAGTTTCGGGCTGGGAAGGGCAAGGCAAGACACAGGAACTGGCCAAGAAACACAAAAAGACAGACAAGCTTGTTTGCTCAGTTTCAAACCAGCAACCTTTGCACATGAGGCAAACATGATTATCCTGCACTATAGAAACCAGCACACTGAAATCCCTGAACCAGGGCTTGTGTATTTCATTCTGTCAGTGTTTTTCTCCAATGGGGCCTTGGAGTAAGTCTTATGTTGTCATCTGGGAGCCTGGACAAGACCAAACGTTTGGAACTGGAATAGGCTGCGAGCAGGGATGCATCCAGGATTTGACATGAAGGAGTGCAGAAGCAGCAAACCATACTGCAGGGCTAGCAATACCCTTGATCCCAGCTTCTTCCTTGCCTTCATTGGTGTGGAAAATTTGTCCCATGGGAGCCTCCAGGGACTTTTTAAATTCCCCAAAGCAGCTACGAATTCCTTACTCCTTTCCCCTCCATGCTCAAAGATGCCTCACCTCCCCTTTCCTGCCTCCTCTATATGCTGCTGCTACTTTCTCTGCTGTCCAGGGGCAGGGGGGAAGCTTCAGATCCACTCCTGCCCACTACCACCTGGCTGTTCAGGGCCTAGGCTGAGCTGGGACACTGAAAGTGAGAGGAACAGTAGCAGCGACAGCAGAATGAGAGTCCCCCTGACCTGCCTGGTCCCCCTGGGAGCAGGCATGGGAGGGGTTATCCTCTTCACTCATTGTTGTTGCTGCTGCTGTTCCCAGCTGAGTTGACCCCCCTCAGTACAGCTGAAGTAAGCAGGAGGTTTTGAAGCTTCCCCCCTCCCTGGGACAGCAAGAAAAGAACTAGCACTGGGTAGGGGAGGGGAAGAAGTATAGGGAAGTGGTGGAGACATGCCTCTGAGCACAGAGGAAAAGATTTGGGAGGATTTTCTCGTACTTATGGGACTTTTAAAAAGTCCCCAGAAGCTCCCACCATGGTATCTCGTCTGGAAGAGGAGGGGGGGGGTGCAGCCATAACATTGCACCCCTCTCTAGATTCACTCCTAGTCATCTATGTTTACTTTTCCCTTTCCCAAACCAGTTAAGCTCACTTACACATGTACCAAATGCATAACAATTATTGTTATTCAAGCCACATGTTGCTAAAGACATGTTTTTATTTATAAAAATGTGAACTAGTTCTGGCTCAAGTTGAGATTTATTGCTCAGCTGCAACCTGGACAGAATTAATAAAGCTTAATTCTAAAACCCTATTTGTACAACAAAGTTGTCAACATATACCCACCTAAAGTGGCTGAATATGAACCACCATAAATAAGGCTGTCCAACACTAAGAAAAAGTGATCTCACTCTTCTTGGCCTGCATGGCCTAGTAAGCATCTTCCTCAAACTAAATACATTTGCAAAATACCCTGCCAAAGTTAACAGTCATCAAGATCCTTGTCTATCTGAAGGATGCACTCTCAGAGGAAATGTAATAAATTATTTATAAATCTAGCAGTAGTACCAGATCTACTGTATTGTAAACAGTAGATAATTCAAGTAGATTAACTGAGTGGGTTTCTATGTTTTCCCTATTACATTTGTGGGACTGTATTGGATGGCACAAAGAACAGACCATGCATTTCATAATCATTTATCCTCAGCTCCTTGGGTTCCATTAAATACAAAAGTTGATCTGGACCAAATTATTCTTATTATTTCTCATACCTTCATAGGTTCTGTCTTTAGCAAAACACTTTAGCTTAAAGTTAAGCACATGATTAAACATTTGTTAAATTGGTCATTAGTGCTTAAGCATGCTAAATTAGTAGGTTAAAGTCCAAAGTAGACATCTGTCCAGATCACAATGTCTTTTAGCGCAAATGTCACCAATTTGCATGGTCATAGCCTGAAGTCAAGTGACTGCAAAAGTAATCATAGAAATGTGATCTCTTGGGGGGGGGAGGGGAGGCTACTTTGGCAAGGAAATTCAGGAAAAGTCAAATTGCTACTGTATATATGGTTAAACAAAAGACTAAAATTCCTATGCTCTTCTTCACAAATACTTAATTTGGCTTAGATGAAAATAATTGTAAACGATTTTTCAAAGGCACCAGTCTGTGTTGAACTAACTGATACAGTAATGGTAGAAAGAAAAGTTTTTCAATTACTGTACATACTACAGATGGCTGTATTATTGCATATCCCAAATTCTTCAGTTATATCTTGAATCTATCAGTTACATGTGGTCATTAATACATCACGATCCATTAGATGCTAATGTTAGAAAAAAAAAAAAAGCTAATAAAGAGGTTGAGATTGCCTAGGCAAGTTAATCAAATACATGCCACTTATCTGAAAGAGACAAATTTATCTTTAAATGCACAGCATACTCACCAAGGAGACACTGCAGTATTAATCAAACCTATTTGTGGGCAAGAATACTATTTATAGTTATATTTATAACTTGATTAAAACAAATGTTTCATTTTGTTTTCTTTTTCACTAAAGGGTACAATCTTGCAAGACCTCAAATAGGTTGGTGCCAAATTAGCACATCCATTTACTTGCTGGACTGCATATTGGAGATTGTTATGATTTAGATGTTTTGACCTTTTTCTAGGTGATATGGCATTCATATCATAGTCCCATAAGTATCTGCATAGCACTATGAAGAATCTTGGAAGAACTATTACTTATTCATAAAAGTAAGGTTTCTTTGGTCAACTTAAAAATGACTGGCATCATTAACAACTGTATCTGACTACTACATAGATTTAAACAGTAAGTGATGTATAATTGGACCATTTCAATGCCTCATTATTATTTGACACTGCATTAAAATGTTCAGTTGCTTAAGATATGGAATGTGGCTACAGTCAACCAAAAGATGCAGCAGCATTTCATTTTCTTGTACTTTGCTACCTTTAACCAGAAATCCAGGATTACTCTCAACAAAAATCCTCAGGTGATATTTTTTCCCATTTGAAAATTTTAGCTATCACGCAGGGCATGATGAAACTGTGAAAAAGTGCTCTAGCCTCCTTGCTTTTCACATTTTGTTACCATTTCCCAATAGGCAAATGATGGAAAATACTGAGAAAAAAACTTACCACTTACTGAAAAAAGAAAAATAACAAAAATGCCCTCAAAAGAAATGTGCAAAATAATTGAAAAAAATGTTTACAGAACATAATTCTCCCATGATAGTATCATATATAAGAAAACACCTATATTTTCCAACTAAACCTTTTCTGTCAAAATACTGTCAAACAGTTCCACCTACTAAGGAATGACTTACATAATTTGTTTTTACCTTTATCTTATGAATTTAGTGGCCCAGAAGAGAACTCAGCAACAGCACTGAGGCAGGCTTTTCCAGAGGCAATATAAAGATATTTTCACAGTGAGAGTTAGGGCATTTTTACGCACATAAGAGCCTGGAGCTGTGATGCATGCAGTTGTATAAGTGGCGAAATGCACATCTGCACTGAGAAAATGGTGGCGACACGCTTTTGAACTAAAATACCTCAGAGGTGCTTTAGTTCAAAAGTGCACTGCTGCCATTTTCTAAAGGCTGGCATACATTTCACTGCTTATACAACTGCACATGACACAGCGCAGTTCGCCTCTGCACGTGTGAAGAGCAGATTCAATTAGTCGAGTCTGTTCCAAAGCAGCAGATCTCTGGCATGTCGAGGGGAAAAAACATGTGTGTATAAATGCCCTTAGATATTACAAATAAAGTCTAATGGCTTTTATTGTCATCTCTGACTCATTATGTAACTTTGGACAAGACACTTTAAACCCCTCTATATGTTACAGGCATCACACAATTAACTGGTTAAATGTAGAAAGCTCCAGCCAGCTATAAAGTTAGACCTTGAAAATGTGTACTAACTTTATAGCTTGTTAGTATCCACATTTAATTGTACATATAGCAGGGTCTTTCCCTGTGGCTGGGAGCTCCACCAGCTGACTGCACTTGCAGCCACAGGGGTGCACCATGTCTAGTCCTACACTCAGCTTCTGCAGCTGCAGACACTGAGTCCTGGCAGTGCCCCACATTTGTTGGACTCTAGGTCCCAACAGCCACAGGGCACAACTGTAATTTCCCTGCTCTGGTGTACCCCTACAGCTAGGAGATTGCAGCACCTGTAACCTCCCAACAATGGGAGCTTGCTTCTGACTAGTGCAGGGGGAGCCAAGGATTGGATTTCCCCTACACCAGCAATGAGGCATGATGCGATTTAATGCTCATTTTCACAGTCCTGCATCTCCAGCTATTTATGTGTGGCATACCAGGATCACACATTAGATTTAATTATACCTTTTCCTGCATGTGTAGGGGGACCCTGAAGTTACCAACGAGAATCATAGATTCATAGCAAATTAGAATTGGAAGAGACCTCAGGAGGTCATCTAGTCCAACCCCCTGCTCAAAGCAGGACCATCCCCAACTAGATCATCCCAGGCAAGGCTTTGTCTAGCCAGGTTTTGAAAACCTCCAGGGATAGAGCATTCACCACCTCTCTGGGTAACCTGTTACAGTGATTTACTACCCTCCTAGTGAGAAAATTCTTCCTAATATCTATCCTAAACTTCCCTGGCTGCAACTTGAGATGAGTGCTTTTTGTTTTGTCATCTGCCACCACTGAGAACTTAGCTAGCTCCATCCTCTTTCGAACCCCCCTTCAGGTACCCAAAGGTTACTATTAAGTCCCCTCTCAGCCTCCTTTTCTCTAAACTAAATAAGCCCACTTGCCTCAGTCTTTCCTCATAAATCATATCCCCTGCATTTTTGTTGCCCTCCACTGGACTCTCTACAACTTGTCCACATCCTTTCTGTAGTGGGGCCTCCAAAACTGAACAGAGTACTCCAGATATTGCCTCACCAATGCTGAATAGAGGGAAATAATCACTTCCTTTGACATACTGGCAACACACCTAACAATGCAGTCCAGAATGCTGTTGGCATTCTTGGCAACAAGGGCACACTGCTTGATCATATTCAGCTTATTGTCCACTGTGACCCCCAGGTTCTTTTCTGCAGAGCTGCTGCCTAACCAGTCAATCCCCAGCCTGTACCGGTGCATGGGATTGTTCCATCCTAAGTACAGGACTTTGCACTTGTGCTTATTGAACCTCATGCAATTCTTTTGGCCCAATTTGTCTAGGTCAGTCTGAATAATAGCTCTAGCCTCCAGTGTATCTACTACTCCCCCCAGCTTGTTGTCATCTGAAAACTTGGTGAGGGTCCACTCTATGCCATCTTCCAGGTTGTTGATAAAAACATTGAACAAAACTGGCCCCAGGACTGACCCCTGGGGTACTCCACATGATACTGGTGGCCATCTAGACAGAGCCATTGGTTACTACTTTCTGAGCCCAATGCTCCAGCCAGTTTTCTATCCACCATATACTCCATTCATCCAGCCCATACTTCCTTAGCTTGCCTGCAAGAATGTATCAAAAGCCTTGCTAAAATCAAGGTACACCGCATCCATCAGTCTCCCTGTATTCAGAGCCAGTCATCTCATTATAGAAGCCAATCAGATTGGTCAGGTATGACTTGCCCCTGGTTAAATCCATGCTGACTGTTCCTAATCACCTTTTTTTCCTCCAAGTGTTCAGAAATGGATTCCTTGAGGATCTGCTCCACGATTTTTCCAGGGATTGGCATAAGACTAACTGGTCTGTAGTTCCCTGGATCCTCCTTCTTCACTTTATTAAATACGGGCACTATGTTTGTCCTTTTCCAATTATCCAGGATATCTCCTGATCACCATGAGTTTTCAAAGATGATGGCCTGTGGCTCTGCAATCACATCAGTCAACTCCCTCAGCACTCTGAGGTGCATGTCATCTGGCCCCAGGGACTTGTACATATCCAACTTTTCTAAGTCCCTAACCAGTTCTTTCACCATTGAGGGCTGCTCAACATCTCCCCAAACTATGCTGCCCGGTGCAGTAGTCTGGGAGCTGACCTTTCCTGTGAAGACAGAGGCAAAGAAGGCATTAAATACCTGTGCCTTTTCTGCATCCTCTGTCACAAGGTCGCTTCCCCCCATTCAGTAAGGGACCCACACTTTCCCTGATCCTCCTCTTGCTACTGACATACTTGTAGAAACTTTTCTTGTTACCTTTCACATCCTTTGCTAGCTGCAACTCCAACTGTGCTTTGGCCTTCCTGACTTCATCCCTACATGACTGAGCAATGGTCTTATATTCTTCCCTAGTTATTTGTCCAAGCTTCCACTTCTTACAAGCTCCCTTTTTGTCATTTAGTTTACTGAAGAATTCCTTGCTAAGCCAAGCTGGTCTTCTGCCATACTTGCTAGTCTTCCTGCACATCAGGATGGTCTGTTCCTGAACTCACAGTAAGGCAAGTATAATACTAACTTGGCAAATGAGACTTTGAAAGAATTTAATAGGAATCGATTCTACTTTCGTATTATCACACTAACTTAGTGGGATTGGCATGAAACAGAGTACACAATCTATTTCGTACATCTGAAAGAAACAAATTAGTTTCTACTTTTATTTTGAAAGTAGAAAGTAGTCATTCTGTGAAAACTAAATATCTGTAAATGATGTATAAATTAGAGAGGGTAAGAGATAAAATATGCTGGAATGGATGAAAACTATGTTTCTTTCATTAGCTTTATGAAAATCAGTATGTCAGATTTTGTTCATTTGAGACTGGTATTGGAAGTCAAAGAATCCAAGTTTTGACTTTTTGGGGTTTGCTTTATCGTATCAAAACTATCTTTAGTTTAATAAGTGGCCTACAATCTTATTAAAATAACAGAATATGTATCAATGCAACACACCTATATTATCAAAGTTAAAGAGATTGTTCATGGCTGGTTTAATTTAATAAACATACAAGTAATGTCTCCTCATTTTTTCAAATAACTGTAATTTTCCACAAATACTAAGACTGTCTTTTCTCCCAGACCAGATTAAATATTGTTATCCCCATTCATTCCCCGTGCCACAGGTTATGATACAACAGTATACTGGCTCCATCAATAACAGGGTACTGCAGCAAATAAGGTCTAAAATATTTTAATGTTATAAATCTTTTTCCATATGCCTAATTTAAGTAAAAATAATAGAAGGAAGCTTCTTGAAGTACTTCTCTATTGTTTAAGCCCTGCATACAGCTGAAAACAGTAATCATCCATTGCTTGTTTTATATCAGTATAATATAACCAGAAAGGTTAATGGATATAAGGTATTTTACAGGCTACATGTTAAGAGTAAGAGGAAACCACCACAAGAAGGGATAAAGTATATAATGTAAAAAACATTACCCATTAATTTAAAGTGAATATATTAATTATTGATCTTTTGACCACATTGTAATTTTTCCCATTGATGGTAATTCACTGAAATAACATATGTAAAATAAATTAAATTAAATCAAAACAGGCAAAAAAGGGGAAACCAAGAAATAACAATGATGTTAAATGTATGCTTGGATGTCTCTGCTTTCAGATTAGGATTCAATTAGATTCTTCTTATTTTCTTGCAGACTTTCCTCTACTGGGCTGAACAGAAACCTTGGATCCAAACTTTTGGGGAGTGATTGAGTCTCATCTGAATTTTGGAACTTTGGTTCATTTTTTAATCGGCATTTTGTTCCTTCACTAACCATTTATGACAGCATTAATTATGAGGAAATAACTCAGAAGTTGGAAGATGTAATATGTAAATCTGTAAGTATTCCAATGGAAATTAGTGTTAATTAATGACAACTGCTTGAAGATTTTTCATGGCATAACTTTGGAAGTAATTTTCTGTAATTAAGCTCTTCCAGGTCACTACAAAATAAGAGATTTCACGTAAAAACTTTTGGTGAATAATACCATGGATATGTCATAAAGGTTCAAGTCTCCATTATGCTTGATAAAAACCAGAACATGCAATACTAAATACTGAGCTCTTCATTTAATGGCAAATATTGTTCCATCATCAAACCAGGTTCTTATGTATTCCAGAACAGTACCCAGACAAAGGAGTGAGGAATGAATTGAACTGAAAAGAATGTGTGCAGGTTTTGACCCTAACTTATACTCCATTTGCTTTGTAGGAGTACCATGCTGAAGTAAGGAGGAAAGTTTCTTGAGATCAGGTCTGCAGATACATGAACTAGAGCCATTAATGTCTGCAGCAAAGACAGCTTGGAGTCTTAGGGCAAGTGACAAGTGGCCCAGAATGGTTGCTAGAATTAGTTGACCTGGAGGTGAACTTTCCACATTGTTTGAACTATGAGGAAGCATGCAAGGGTCTGCAACTCATACTGCCTTTGAACGCCTTTGAATATGCTAGGAAGAATGCACAGTCTACACACATATCCATCTTCTTGAGGCAGAAGGATCTTGCACTGTTGAGTGGATAAGCAACTCAATGGCAGATGACATTCAATGTAGATAAGTGTCAAGTGATGCACATGGGCAAAAATAACTCTAACTATACCTATGTTTTACCGAGGCCCTACATTAGCTATTACCACACAGGAAAGAGATCTGAGAGTCATTGTGGACAGTTAGCTAAATACACCAACACTCGGCCACTAACAAAAAAGCCTATGAAACATTAGGAAGTATTAAGAATGGAATTATAAATAAAACAGCAAGAATCATTTTCTTCCTTACACCTATAAAATCACGGTGTAGCCACACTTTGAATACTGTACCCGGTTTTGGTCTCCAAACCTCAGAAAGGGCATAGAAGAACTAGGCATTATAAAGAGAAGGGCAACAAGGATGATTAGTGGTTTGGAGGGGCTTCCCTATGAGGAGAAAATGAAGAGACTAGACAGTTTAGAAAAGAAATATTTGAGGGGCACCTGGTAAGGGCACACAAAATACTAAATGGTAAAGAGAAAGTAAAAAGGGATTTATTATTTACTGTTTCTCACAATACTAGAACTAGCAGTCATTAAATGGAAATAGTAAGTCATAAGTTTAAAAATAACAAAGGAAAATTCATTTTCACACACCATGTAATTGTAGCATGGAACTTACCGTCACAACATGTTGTGGAAGCTGCCAGTTTAAACAGATTTGAAAAGAGACTAGACAAATTGATGGAGAAAAGATGTATCAGTAGTTATGGAACATGGGGGTTATGGGTACAGGCTCTGAATGAGAACTTCCTAGACTCTAAATGGTGGAGGCTGCAAGTAGGAGAGGAACAGGGGGAAAACTTCAATCATATCCTGTTCACTCTCACTTTCAAAATCCACTCTCTGCTGCTGTATAATATAGGCTACTGGGCAAGATGGACCTGCTGACTGATCAGTAAATGGCAGTTTTTATATCTTCTGAGGCACTATTTCATTAGGTACCTGGTCACAAAATATACTGTACAATGGTCTCTACTAGCCCCTGAAGACAAGAGATTCTGATTCACAGAGGATGAATTTAATATTTTTTAAACCATTTAAAAACCATTTAAAATATTTTTAATTTTTTTATTAAAAACAATATCAGGAGCCATTCTGCCCTTGAAAACTCATTTAAGTGTTATGTTGGTGGATTGTGCTCATTGCAGCTGTGTGAAAGCACGTATGATCTCTAGGCAGACAAGGTTCTTTGGGTGAATCTGATATCTTTTATTAGACCAACTTAAATAGTTGGAAAACAATTTTTAAGCCAGCTTTTGGGTTCAAAAACTCTTCATCAGGCTGAGGAAGTGTCAGCAGTTGGTGTGTGCTCTTCCTTGATGGAATGAAAAGTAAAGAAGCCAGAGGCTGGGCTGGTATGCATACAAGATAGGAGAGGAACAGGGGGAAAACTGGAGAAACAGTCCATGAAAATGTAGATTGAGGAGTCAGTGGGTGAGAGAGAGGTTGGGTGGGGGGGGGAGAAAAGGGGGATGAATAGTGGAGAAGTACCTGGGGAGTCAGATGTTAGGCAGGTTATAATGTGTCATAAAACCAATGTCTATATTTAGTCCATGATCTCTAGTATCCAGGAGGTTGATGAATTGGAGTTCATAGGCTCGTCTCTGGGAAGTGTTTTGTAAGTTTCCTTTGAGGATCAGGTCTGAGAGATTGGAGAGAGAGTGGTTTTCTTGTGAGAAATGTGCCCCCACAGGTAATTGGGTATTTCTGCCTTTGATGGATTTCCGGTGTGCGTTCATTCTGGTGCGCAGTTGTTGTTTGGTCTCTCCTACATATTTTCCATCAGGGCATTTGGTGCACTGGATGAGGTATATTACATTTCTGGAGGTGCAGCTGTAAGATCCAGGAATGCCGATGGCTCTGTTGTGGGGTGTAGTAATAGTGGGGGTGGTGGAGATGTGTTGGCAGGTTTTGCATTTCTTGTCATGGCACGGTCTGAATCCTTTTGGTGTGTTCTGGGCTTGAGGAAGTTTGCTTCTGGTGATGAGGTTGGCGAGGTTTGGTGCTTGTTTGAAGGGTAGGATGGGTGGCTCTGGGAAGATCTCTTTAAGAATAGGGTCTCTTTCTAGTATGGGTTGCAATTTTTCAGGATTTTCCGTACGGGTTCGAGGGAGGAGTGATATGTCATAACCAGCGGTGTGTGATTTGTGGGGGGTTTTCTTCTGTACTGAACCAGTTCTTCATGTGGTATCCGGGTGGCTCTTTCAAATGTGTGATCTATCTCTCTGGAGGAGTGTCCTTGTTGGGTGAAAGCCTTTTTAAGATTGGTGGGGTGGCAATCCCGGGTGTTCTCCTTAGTGCAAATTTGGTGGTATCTGAGGGCTTAGCTGCAACCTACACCACTGTATGACCACTAGAGATTTACAAGCCAAAGGAGGCAGAATACAATTTCTTCTGGACAGAACCCTTCATGAATAGCTTCAGTAAGTTTTATTCTATAGATTCAGATGCTGGAGAAAGAAACCTCTCAGCTAGATTCACTTTGAAAATTTCAGCTACTCAGTTTTATTTATAAACACAAATAGGATATGAAAGAAGCCAAAAGGCTACCAATACTTCACAGGAAAGGATACAGATTATTACACTTAAAACAACAACAAACTTTTAGAGAGAAAATGAAAAAGGGACTTTTGTGATCCTCAAACAAAAGGAGAAGCTGTTTTATAGTACTTAATTTGTTTTTGCTAAGATTCTGCTATTGATTTTAATGAAGCTTCCCCTTACATTGCAAGCCTGGAGGACTTTAAAAAAAGAACCAGTCATGTTTTCTCAAGCTCTCAGAGCTCTGCTTAAAATTCACTAGATGGGCATTCAGACATCTTTCTAACTATTAAATGTATGGGTTGTGTGAACCTATTTTATAAAATGGTAATCCAATAGGAAATTTTATATTAGTATAAAATTCAACTTCTCCAGTACTGCAGGGTGATAGTTTAATACAACAGATTCTTATGCTGTGCAATTTCAAAAGAACAGTACAGTCCATGTTATAATAAAAAGTCTACAAGAAATGAAAACCACAAGATTATAGAATTACTTTCAAATGTATACTGTACACAATCTACTTCTCAAAAAGATAGCTGAATGATATTTAAAAGGGGAAAATATATCTATTTTTCAGTTAGCTCGAAACTTTGATAAAATAGTAACTGACTATAGAATGTGATGGCAGGGACTGGTTAATGCCACATAATAAACAGCAACAAATATTTTTTTTGATCTCTCTAGATAAGCATATTAGAACCCATATCCTTTTCCAAGTTCTTTTTCTTCTCCCAACTGTAAATATAGACAGCCAGTATGTCTCTGATTAATGAATATTTGATACTTGCATAAAGAAATTATCTGACATTATTTCTTTACCTGAAATAACAAGTTAATGTCATACATTGATATGAACACTTTCTATACATGTATTTATATAATATTTTGGCATATGCCTTAGAAATTCATTACCTGCCAGTGTTTATACTATTATACAGGAATCTAAAATATTTAACTAAAATGGAGTGTGGGACTGGTCCACAGGCTGTGTCTGGAGTGCATCATTTGGACCACATGGGTGGAATTTGATAGTGGAAGAGTTAATTTCAGCAGCTTGTGGATCTGAAGCAGCTACTGCTGCTCCCACCATCAAATGTTAGCCCTTGTGGGCAGCCACATGGGCTTGAGTTCTGACCTGCCTGGGTCCAGAAATTTGGCTTCAGGATGATATGACTCCATTGGCCAGATCCAGACTACAGGCTGTATCTTGTCACCCCTATCTCAAGGCTAAGAGGAAGTGGGTTAATGCATTGATGCATTAATAGTCTTCTGGGAACACAAGCAAGGTAGAATGTGATCATATTGAGTTCTTGGAATGTGAAAATGGATGGGGCCAGAGAGATCTGGCAATTTCTTAAAAAATGACAGAGTAGGTCAATGGTGTTACCTGTCAGCTCTGTGCTCCTGGGGAACCCTGACACAGTACCCAGCCTGTTGGACTCACAAAGGACCCCCTCCCCCACCTCTTCCTAAACCAGAACTGATCAGAAGAAGGATTTACAAAAAGCAATGAAAATGCAGTGGGAGACGCACCTAAACTCCTCTGGACAAGGGTGACAGGATTAAGACAACTCCCCTAGTCTCATTTTCATTAAAGATGGGACAGTGAGGCACCTCCATTAGCATTCGAACCAGAAAACAGAGGTTCCAAGGCAAGGACTGCACTGAACTCTGGGACCAGAGAAGCAGGGGAGCACTGCATGATGGGGGATCTCTGCTCCAGATGTTAATCAACCCATGCCTGCACACACCCAGCCCAGCATTTATCAGACCAATTCTAGCAATGAATCTTTTATTGGTACCCACAATACTGAATCTGCCTGATTGTTGTTTCCCAACAAGAACCCCTACCCAAGCTCAAGTTTCTGTTCTGGTGTTTGGATCCAAAAGCTGCACTAGTTCCACTGGGACTTTGGCTTCTCCTTTTTATGCCTTGAATATGTTCACTGATCATGCTGGGGGCTCTGCCTGTCTCAAGCACTCTGGACCCTAAGCTGAATAGCTTGTCTACGAACTCCTGGGAACCTCAACTGGCTCAAACTTCACTGAGAGGTGAGACCCCAACTCTCCCCCCCTCCCTTTCTCTCTTTAAGCCCACTTTTTAAAACTCAGACTTGATTTAATCTCTCTCTCTCTCTCTTACTCCATGCATAGTTTTCTAACCTGACTTTTGTTGATCAAACTTGAGCTAGATTTCCCCAAATACCCAACTGAAACTGTAATATTGTAACTGTTTCATTTGTTTGTCTCTTCTTGTATGGCTATTACTACTAGTAACATGAAAAGTTTCATATATATGGCAATAAAATATTTTTTATGGTCAAGCTGGTTTGCATACTCTCTCTCCGAATCTTGTTTACTCTTTTTTTTCCCCTTGACTTCCTCGTCTGATCTGCAGCAATGCTCCTCTTACCTAAGCCAAAGATCCCTGTAACGCCCCCAAATCCCATAAGGTCTGCTCACCAAGGGGGTTACTATCAGCACAATTGTGGCAAGAGCTTGGGGGGTAGGGGGGAGCTGAGTCTGTGGCATATGAGGGTGTCAGCTTGGAAGTGCTGATTGACCCTGCCTGCTCAGATGTGCTCTGTTAACATATGCATGTGCATGCATGCGTGCACACGTGTGTGTGTGTGTTCAACTGATTCTATGGCTGGAGGAACCCAGCCCTGCTGAAATTAAGCCCTGCAGGGTAGTTATATTGGGGGTGGAGACTTGCAGAAAGGAGAGACAGAATTCCATATAGAAACACAAGTGACACAAGCAGTGCATTGACAGAATTATAGAGACTTCAGAAACAGAACTCTAATAAATGAATGCATCCCAAAGTGACAGACATATCTGGTAACAGTGGTTAGGTCAGGAATTGAACCCATAATCCTTTGCTTTTTCCATTTGGTCATGATGGATCTCAGGAAATAAATGTTTGAGGAAAGCAGAACAAGTACATTCATTGCTACAAAAAATCTTCAATAAAAAACCCCAAACATTTACCAAGCCACTAGTCTATGAAAACGTATTGTAGAACAATTGCTACCAAACAAAACATGTAACTTTCCTTTTTGGGACTACTTGTAGTATTCCATATGTGATATAGGTTGTGGGAGTTAAGTGTTGCTTATGTAAGACCATAAATGTACAGGGGGCAGCGTAACACAGGACTCGTTTCTTTGAGTTGTTTTAAATCCGTATGATGGTGATAGTAAATAGAAGTAATCTACAGTATAGAAAGGAGGAGGAGAAGATTATGTCATAGGGTGCTTGGAAGACCAGAG
This sequence comes from Alligator mississippiensis, assembly GCF_030867095.1. Taxonomy (NCBI): domain Eukaryota; kingdom Metazoa; phylum Chordata; order Crocodylia; family Alligatoridae; genus Alligator; species Alligator mississippiensis. The sequence goes on from NC_081824.1 coordinate 312,620,114, forward strand.
CACATATTTTCTTAAAATAAATAGTTTCTCTATTGAACAGAAAATCATATTGATCCTGTTGTTGCACTAGAACAATTGAAATTTTTTATTTATGAAGAGAATAAAGAGGAAAAAGTTGTTTTTAGTCTCTGGAAATATTTTTTTTAACATTGAGGGAAAATCATGAGACAAACATAAAATATCTATCAGACATTGTTTTTTTTTCCTAAGTACTACATTCAGTCTTGAAAAACCTCAGTCTCATGCCTCACTTAGTCAATGTAGAGGCTACATATTGCAAAAGTAAGAAAGAATCTTACCTACCTATCAAAAATGGCCAATGAGTTTTAGGTTTAGGAAATGGGTTTCTCAGAAGAGAAAAAAAAAACAACACAGCCAAATACAATTATAAAAGGGCAGCTTTTGCTTTGTTGCTTCCTTTCTGTCATTATGTTACTAAATAATCCTAATCTGTTTTCTTTTTTTTAAGCCCAAAGATATTGAACAGAAATGAGATGGTGGCAGCAAAAAGTGTAGCTGCACCTCCAGAAATGTAATATACCTCATCCAATGCACCAAATGCCCTGATGGAAGATATGTAGGAGAGACCAGACAACAACTGCGCACCAGAATGAACGCACACCGGAAATCCATCAAAGACAGAAACACTCAATTACTGGTGGGGGCACATTTCTCACAGGAGGGCCACTCTCTCTCCAATGTCTCAGTCCTGATCCTCAAGGGAAACTTACACAACACTTCCCAGAGATGAGCCTATGAGCTCCATTTCATCAACCTGCTGGATACTAGAGATCAGGGACTAAACATAGACATTGGATTTTTGATACATTACAATCTGCCTGGCAACTGACTCCCCAGCCCAGCCCAGCCCAGCCCAGCCCAGCCCAGCCCCTGGCTTCTTTACTTTTCATTCCATCCAGGAAGAGCACACACCAACTGCTGCAGCTTCCTTAGCCTGACGAAGAGTTTTTGAACCTGAAAGCTTGCTTAATAACTATTCTCCAACCATTTAGGTTGGTCTAATAAAAGATATCAAATTCACCCAAGGAACCTTGTCTGCCTAAGTCGTATGCAAACACTTCTTTATTTTGTACAGCAGCAAAAGTGGCATTCATAAACCCTGTCTGGCTGAGGCCCTGGAAATATGATACTCTATAAAATTATCTTCTAAATTGTGGTACCATATTTACTCAATTCCAAAATGAGCTTTTCATTCCCCATTTACCATGAGGAAATAAGTTCCTTGTCTTGGAATAAAGCATGAGGCAGTAGAAGATTGGGGTCAGAGCTGCAGCTGCTGCTACCACCCCCTCCCCTCCACAGCCTTGGGACTCCCACCTGACCCCCCCAGTCTTGTAAGCCTTGACCTCTGCACCTGAACCTGCAGGCTCTGTCCCCCCTCCAGCATGCTTGCTTTGTCTCCTGGCCAGCTGAGGGCAGCAGTATCAACATGGCAGGTCCAACTAGGCCACAGCTGGAGCTGCCACACCACTACCACTGCTCCTGGGATAGGCTAATGCCAGAGCAAGCACATACTCTGTGCCCCAGGATGAGGTGTGGACAGAACCCGCCAGCACCAGAAAAAGAGTTACTACCTATCCCCTCCATTTCCTCACCTACTGTCTGTCCCCCTGCCACTTCTTTTCTACTGTGGTAGTAGTGGGAGGGGAGAGGGAATATAAGATTATGCTTAAATAATTGGATTCTAGACAGGAAAAATTAAAACACATTTATAAATTTTCCATGCATAATATTAATTATTGGGAGATGTCTTAAATTCAGGGTCATCTTAGATTTGGGTAAATATGGCAGAATAGTTTTGCTGAAGCCAGTGAAGCTAAGCCAGTTTATGTCAGCAACATTTTGTTCCAGTTCCTACAAATGAAAATGGAATTTCTTTTATCATGTTAATTATGTAATAGCACTTGATTCAAGTTTCTAATAGACTCATTAACAGTGGATGTCTAGGCTTCCAACTTGATAAGGTCTACATAAGCTGTAAGGAAATCCTTATACTTCTCTAATTTATGCTGTGCCTGCCCTGGGCAATCTCAGAAATAAGAAGATTTATTTGCTTCCTCCTCTTTAGTCCTTGCTCCCTTCCCCCAACCCTCCTTTCTCCCACTTGTGGGGCATGGAACTCAGGTCTCCAATTTTCTGGGCAAATGCTTTCACCTCTAGGACACTATATAAAAAAAATTGGGCATCACCATTACCACTTCCTCTTCTTCAAACTATATTTTTAAAGGGAAAGTTAAACTCATTCAATTCTTTGGGGGAAAAATGCCATAGACTTCTACTTTCAGGAGAAGCTTCCAGGCTGTAGATCACAAGTAGACAAAGACAGTTATGGGTTTCCTTGAGTGAGGTACATATGCTTACTATAAGGAATGATTTACTTCATAGATTCAATGTTTTCTGTTGACCTGTTTTAGACAGATGCATATTGAACATGCTAATGCCAGGCAGCTCATAGCTCGGCTTGTTCACTTTTTTGGGTTTCATACTGAGACCATCTGAATCTTCAAACAGTGATTCTCAACTGGGGTGCCAGGATACCCCCTCAGGGTGCTGCAGTATCAGCACCCAGGTAAAAATGTAACACATGCTCCTCCTCTCTGATCAGCCTATAGCAGGAAGCAACCCTTACTGGTCTAGCACACCCTACACTTGTCCTGGAAACAGGGATGGGTAAAACTGCCCCATACATTTGTATTTTTTGGATAAACATAGGAGGGGAAGGACCAGGAAAGGTTACACAGCATGAGGCACCTCTGCTTTAGGCTGAAAAGAGAGCCCTAATATAGCCCTACCTTGGCACAGGAGCCACAGCCCTTCCTGGGCTGGCTGTGCAGCAGGCACACAATGTAGTTTCATCTGGTTGAGAAGCACTGAGGTAAGCTGATGCAAGTGATTCTCAGCTGGGGATGCCACCACTGTCAAAAAACAGGTTGTGGGCTGCTTTGACCCTGAAAAGGTAGAGGTTGAGAATCACTGGCATACAGAGGCTTGATTCCATTACATGGTGTTCTGGATTCACCTCCTGCGGCCAGACAATAACATTTATTCGTTATACATCTAACTTGTAGGAACATAAAGCAATCTTTAACTGAATCTGACTGCTAATTCTTCCTCTTTAGTGGACCACTATATTCTGTGATACCATAGTTCTTGAGCTGCAAGCAGGATTACCATATTCTCTATTTACTCTCTGTTGTACTAGCCTTTAAAAATTGCTGTTTACCCCTTACCCAAAAGAAGACCACCATAATATATCTACGGTGTTCCTTTGTACTACCCCTAAATACCTTGAAAATTTGTTGTCCCCCCCCAAATAGTTACACGTCTAGGTCAGGGGTCAAACATGTAGCCTATGGGCTGGATTCAGCCCTCGGGTTCAGTCCCATGCCAGCCCCATGTCCTGTGTGCTTCATGCATGGACCCCAGAGCTCATTCTGTACATGGCATGCAGAGCCAGCATTGGGCACAGACTGTCTGCAGTGTACAAACTGAACCTGGTGCCACAAGTACTGCACAGGGGGTTGGTCCCAATCGGGCCCACAGAGCTACTCAGGGACATTATCCATCCTTTACAGCTGGACTAGTTGGACACCCTTGTCTAGGACATCTGGTGAGTGCTTAAAGCCCAGCCTTGTTGTTAGGCATAAGCCATGAGATCAGGAGATGATAGCAGTTTTCTTTGCTTTCCTTAATGTTATTTCAACATTGGGAGGGTGGAGGGGGGCAGGGGGTACGTTGAAGTTCATTCCCAAGCTTACAGTCTGTTGTTAAAGAATGCTTGGCATAGCACATGCTTTGTCTTCTACGCTGTAAATCTTAACAGTGCAGAACACTCCATGTTTCACACACAACATAAAAGATACATCATAGCCATTAACCTTCCCCTTAGTTGCTGATAAAGTAAAATAGGCCCATTCTTTACAGTAACAGTAATGTATCTGTTCAGATAAATATTCCTCTTGCTGCAATAAAGCCTAGTATTTTACAGCTGCATACCATCTTTGAAAACTATAAAGTGGCAATTAAAATTGAATATGATCAGAATACTAAGTGAAACTTTGAAGGCAAGCAAGATGAAAGAGTTTTTTTTTTAATTTCCCCTAGTAAAATCTGTGAAGTTAAATGCTTGCCTCTTGTTTTTCTTTCAACATATAAATCGACCACCATTTGCGCATGTGATGTGTGAACTCACAATGAAGATAGACAGTAAATTAGCGAATTTATGAAGGTTGGATGGCCGGAAGGTCAGGAAGCTGATGATGGCTAAGGATCCAATGGCCTGTATGCTTGTTGCCTATCCAAATAGAATACGTAATCCTGATGTATTAAATCCACAATTGAGTGATGTTTATTCATATTCATTTATTTAAGCCGAATGGTTATAGAGAAAAAACACTGGGTATCAGGAGTTCTAGGTTTTTGTTAGTTTTGTCCGTTTCAGTGTGTGACTGTGAACTAACTAATTCTCAGCTTAACCATGTATACATGGATACAATATCATTCCTCCACAGTAATTTTGTAAGGGTTTATAACCGCACTTCAGGAAAATAATCTAGAATCATCTACTTGCATACAAAATTCAAGGTTTTATATTTTTATTTCTGTTTTTTCCATTTCTATTTTTACAACTTTGCAGTTCAAATACACTGCTAGGTTCCCTTTTTTAGCTTTTCTTCACAACAGCTTTTCACCACAACAGTGAGCAACTTGAAAAAGCAAAGCCAAACAAAGCAATGAAAGCTGAGAGATATTCTGAAGAATAGATAGCAGGTTCAGAAAGGTGCTAGTATGGAGCTTTACCAGTTGCGAGTTTTGAGGAATACATACAATTAGCATGCCATTTGGTGATGCTTAAATACACATTCATATGGTAAAATGTTATGGTTAATGTCTATCTATATGGTGCTAATCACACTCATTAAAATACTTTTCAACAATCATAAATAAAAGAATGCTAAACATAAAGGGAAAAAAAAATAAGACCAAGCCCTTCAAGCTGCCCAGAACAGACAGATGCCTGCAACTATGTTGAGTCCCATATGAGTAGGGTTCACTTGAAGTACCGCATATGAATTTGTGGATATAAAATTTTTCAGTGGGTCACTAAAGAGTTGCTTCAGTTCCCTGATTATTATACCACCCTTATTTGCATTTTTGCCATTTCGGTACTGCTCGAGGTACCAAATTTCTTTCCATTTTGTTCATATCACTAATGCTATATTTCTTTTAGCAATAAAAAATATGACTTTTTGTTTTGCTTCCTCAGAGCATTGTCTTAATAATCTTAGTGATAAAAATATATCTATGATTGCCAAATGCCTATGGTACTGTTTCTGCCCAAGGGGGCTCCTCTTTACAAGTCTTATGGTTCCTTGGCTTTAGCTATAACTTTTTCTTGACCACCATATAATTTCACTTTGGATTTGTTCATGTTCTCATGTGCAAGTGCCATAGGAAATAAGAATTTGTATCTCAAATCTGCCTTCAAGCCACTTTCAAATAAAATCTCTTGCAACTGTAGAAAATACTAGGAAATTTGGATATTTAGCTCTAGTTTTTAGTGTGTCCCTGTGTGGCCTTGAGATTGTCACTCAGTTTCTGTTTCTTGTTTTCTCTCTTTTGCTTAAAATAATTAAGCCATTAATAATTTTCATTTAGCTACCTCTTGGGACTGTTGTGGGGTTACAATCATTCACCTTTTAAAATAAATTGAAAATGAAAAGTGCCAAGCATTATGATGACCTTTGTTCAGTACCTCAAACATAGGCTATATTCTAGTTTTGTAACTACCGTTTACTCTTAATTCTCAGAGCTGGTAATCCACGATACAAATTTGTGCAACACCCTGGATCAGCAGTCCCCAGCTTTCACCAGTCTGTGGGCAACTACGCTGAGCAAATAACATGCCTCAGGCAACATCATACTTGTAACGGTAGAGTTGCTTTTCTTGTCAACCTCAGCTTTATTTATTTAATTTATCTTTCTGTGACTATGAGCAATGTCAGAGGGCCTCGGGTTGAGAAGCACTGTTCTGAAGTAGAGGCAACATAAACAGTGATTTGTGCCAATGGACTTTACTTCACAATCCCCCCTCTCCCTCCCGTGCCCTACACAACTGTATGGCAGGATGACAGCCCCGCAAGTAAGAGAGTGCACAAGGCTGCACTGAGAGAATGGAGATAAGTTCTTAAGAGTAAACACTTGCAAGAGGACTTTATTAGCTACAACCAAGGGGGGTGAGTATGAGCCATTGCTTGAAAAGTGTACGAGTGAAAATTTTCCCTTTGCATAATCCCGAGCTCTGGAAAACATTTCTCCTCCCTGTGGTTTCCCTTTGGTGATACAGCTCTGAAATGCTAACCCACTACTGCATTTCAGAGGCATGTTTTAGCCTTTAGCACAGAATTACAGCTTTAACAGATTTTACCACTATATAGTTATGCCTCTCCCATTTGTATTTCTAAGAGTTGAAAATATTCAGCATTTCCCTGTATGAAATTCACCTTTTCCATCTCTTTTTATACTTTTTAGTTTATCTAATGAATCCCCTTCAAGCAAATTAGCTTAAAAATGGTGCCTAAAGAGTGAAACAAACTCTTGGGATAAAGTCTGGCCTGTGTTTTCATCTCAGTTCACAGGAAGTTATATATTAATCCAAGCATATCAAGCTAAAAATGTACCCTAAAGAATTGAAAAGCATCACTAATTGTGAAATCTTTAAAAAATATTACCATGTTTTAATTAAAAATGGCCAAAGAAAAGAAAAGTCTTCATCAAGCATTAAAATACATTGTTTCATGTAGTTAATTTAGGGTGCATTGTTTTATTTCATTACTACAGATACCCTGGCCATCTGATTGGTAAAAGCAGATTCTCAAAAAGATGACAATTGCCACAATTAGAAAAACAAATTGTGAGCATTGAAATTGAACATAAGTCAGTTTTATGTTTAGTACAGCATTTTCAGTGAACACTAGCAGCACATCAAAGCCATTATTTGAAAGATGTGCAATTTACTTTAAGCGATCAAGAAAAACTATAAGACATGCTTGCACCATAGTCCTACTGTTAATTGATTTTACCCCTACTTCACGTTCTTACACACACAATGGCATAAACAGACTTGTTTCATCTGATTCTTCAGATCTTAATTATTAATCACTGAATTGCCACCTGCCTCATTGTAGCTTTTCTGAACAACCAATTTAGCAAGGATCAAGGCAAAACACTGATCATAAAGTAGATGCATCAAAGAAATTTGCTAAAAAGCCCAACTGTAAGCAGCTACACATCACTTGCACTTAGCAGCAGAGCAACAGATGTTGTTATCTAACAATGTGTAACATTTAATATTAAATATTTCAATACTTGTGATCTGTGTACATCCTTTATGATCCTAAAAGACGCACTTAAACTGATGTTACTATGAATATATATATATATATATATATATATATATATATATATATATATATATATATATATATTCTTTTAGGAGATATATTAGTGGCAACTGTCAATCCTCCTGCATCATGGTATATGCATGAGGGTGACCCAGACCTTCAATGCATATGCCTGGGCAGGAATTTTGGAGGAGTGGAGGCTGTCCACAACTTCCATCCTCCCTTTAGGCCATTGAGACAGAATCGAAAGACCAGACTGAGTCCAGATAGTTGGTGCCTCCATGTGTGTGTGTATATATATATATATATATATATATATAAAATATTTTTTATATAGGGACAGTGATTCTTCTTCCAGTCTTTATCAAAGTTATACTGTCATTTGGGAGTCCTTACAACTAGACAAACTAGAAGTAGTATTAATAGATGTACTTGGAAAATAATAGTAGGTTCATGAAAGGTTTTGAATGTTTTCATTTTTCAATATTTTTATAAGCAGGAAAGTTTTTTTTTCTTTTTTGTTTTTGACAAAAACAACCCCCTTCCACCCCACCTCCCTGCAAAAAAAACCTGAACAAACCCCACAACCAAAACCAACAGTGCTTCAGTGGTCACAGGGGAAAAGGATGAAAAGAAGAAAAGTAGAGGAAAAAGTGTGACAAAGCAAGAAAGAAATTTAAAAAAAGAAAAAAACAAAAATGAAATTTGTTTTGTTTTCAATTCATCCAGAAATAAAAAAAAATATTAGGAACCCTTCCCTTCCTCCACAAAATTTTCCATAGAAAAAGTATATTCCTGTAAAACGTGTTAAATCTTTAGAGTAGATTTGGTTGATATTTGTGACATTTAGAAAGAGTTTCTGGATCCACTGTCTGTCCATCATAGTTGATGAGTGGGAATGGTTTGATATGCAGGAAAACACCTCAGTTGCTGTAAAAAACAGAAATTATTGTGCAGAGACATGTAGACACATATAAAATGAAATATTCTTAAAGGACAAGTGATTAACAAATTATCTTGATATATATAGATTATAAAATCAGAAGAAAGCACTGGGTTCATTAAATCTAATCTGTATAACGCCAATCATAGGATTTACCTGAATTAATTCTGCTTTGAACTAGAAATTTGGTAGGTTCTTCACTACTTGAAGTGAAATTAGAATAAGATGTCCATCCAAAAGATACACTGGTAGTAGACTAGGAGTGATGAGCTTGATACACAAGCAATTTGGAGAAATCCTATGGTCCATGTTACAAGGTAAATCAGGTAAACAGATTCAGTCCCAGTGAACCATGTTGCACTTAGACTGTGACAGGTGAACAAAATGGAAGAGGTCAAGGTATTAAAGTACAAACAAAAGCTGGTTAAGGTTTTGACTGAGAGCATAGGTGCTCTGTAAGATTGCCTTTGTTGTGAATATTTGGAAAGATGCTATTTAAGGAAGGTCACTTAAGTGAAAATAGCTGCATAAATTTGTGTGGAAAATTATAGCGAGTTTTCTATAGCTAAAGCCACATTCTTCTCTTCTTTACAACAACCTTAGAGTTTCCATGTGTTGGTCTATGAAATGTAACAATATTATCCTATAATTATTGCCTTAAACAATCTCATTAAAATCAGACCAAACATCTTATCCATCTTATGAATATAGCACAATGGCTTCTAAGAAGGTTGAATCTCCAACCCCTCATTTTGAATGTAATAGTTTTCTTATAATGAAATACTGCTATGAAGGGATTTGAATTAATGTTTATTTACTTTTATAGGTTTTATTTTTATTTTTTTCCTAAGTTAAAAAACCTTTGATGGAAGTTTATAAAATAAACTTTAGTTATCAAAGGGACTGAAAGACACACTTTGAAATGTTTTTAATGTCTTTGAATAAATATGGAATGACAGTTTATTTTAGACAAATGTTAATTCTACAATAGACTTATTCTGAAATAAATGTGTAGAAAAATGGTTATTAAAAAGTGTGAAAAATATTTTCTTTATCTATGCACTGTAGCCAATCTTTAAAGCATAATGTCTTACCCACATTTTATTCTGCTGCTTTTGCAAAGACATTAACAACTTAGAAGGAAGGTCCCATGCTCAGAAGCCATAACAGCAGAAAACACGTTAGCCTCTGTGAAAGCTGAAAAATGATACAAAATACTCCCCTACTATGCAAAAAAGCACCTCTAGTGGATGCTACATTCAAAATTTATTTTTACTATTATCAAAAGTATTATTTGTAAAAAGTAGCTAGAAATATTCACTGGAACAAACATGTATTCTTATAGTAATAGATGTTCCCAAATTGGGGTCTCAGAAGTGTATGTGCAACTGCATGTCTGCAATGGAGTTGCATATGTAAAGTGGAAACATCCAAGAATAATACAGAATTACTTTCCATTTGAAGTGAATATGAAGTAATATTTGTGATAAATAAATATCAAAACACTCACAGGTTCTAGTCATAAAAACTTTCAATAGCCTGAATTTTTAAATGTTTCCCTAATTCCATCAAAAGCCCTTCATAGATTAGTTTTCAAAGAAGCTTATGATCCTTTGCTGTCATAGAATCAAGGAAAATCAGGGTTGAAAGGGACATCAGGAGGTCATCTAGTCCAACCCTCTGTTCAAAGCAGGACCATCCCCCAACTAGATCCTCCCACCCAAGGCTTTGTCTAGTGAGGTCTTAAAAACCTCCAAGGATGGAGATTCTACAACCTCTCTGGGTAACTTGTTCCAGTGCTTTACTACCCTCCCAGTGGGAAAGTTTTTCCTAATAGCTAACCTAAACTTCCTTTGATGCAACTTGAAACCATTGATCTTTGTTTCTTGTTCTGTCATCTGCCACCACTAAGAATAGTCTAGTTTCATCCCCTTTGGAACCATCCTTTAGTAGCTGAAGGCTGTTATCAAGTCCCCTCTCACAGCTCTGTTTTCCAGGGTAAATAAACCCAGTTCCCTCAGCCTCTCTTCATAAGTCATGTGCCCCAGGCCTCTAACCATTTTTTGTTACCCTCCACTGGATTCTCTTCAACTTGTCCACATCCTTCCTGTGGGGGATGAGGGGGGAGGTCTCGAAACTGTACACAGTACTGGGCCTCACAAGTGCCAAATAGAAGGGGAGAATCACTTCCCTTAATATTCTAGCAACACTCCTACTAATGCAGCCCAGTATGCTGTTAGCCTTCTTTGCAACAAGGGCACACTGTTAGCTCATATTCAGCTTTTTGTTCACTGTGACCCCCATGTCCTCTTCTACCAAGCTGCTGCTTAGCCAGTCAGTCCCCAGTCTGTACCAGTGTATAAGGTTGTTCCACCCTAAGTTCAGGGCTTTGTGCTTGTTCTTATTTAAACTTAGGAGATTTCTTTTGGACCAATCCTCCAATTTGTTGAGGTCTCTCTGAATCCTAGCATATCTCCAGCATATCTACTACTCTCTGCAGCTTGGTGTCATCAGTAAACTTGCCAAGGGTGTACTCCAGGCTATCCCCCAGGTTGCTGATTAAGAAATTGCATGAAATCAGCCCCAGAACTAATCTCTGGGCACTCCATTTGATACCAGCTGTGAAGTAGACATTGACTACTACCCTTTGAGCTTGATGATCCAGCCAGTTTTATATTCACCTTACAGTACATTTATCCAAACCATACTTCCTTTGCTTGCTGTTGAGAATGTTGTGGGAGACCATATCAAATAGCTTGCTAAAGTCAAGGTATATCACATCCACTAAGCCAGTCAGCCCATCATAGAAGGAAGTCAGATTGGTCAGGCATGACTTGTTCTTGGTGAATCCATGATGACTGTTGCTAATTACATTCTTTTCCTCCAAGTGGTTAGAAATGGATTCCTTGGGGACCTGCTCCATGATCTTTCCAAAGACTGAGGTGAGGCAGACTGGTCTGCAGTTCTGCAGATCCTCCTTCTTACCTTTCCCTGTCCCTCATGCTAATATCTGGAAATTGCTATGTTTCCAGCATTCCTCTTGCCCTGTTCAATACAATATCTAAATCTTGTGACTTTCTAGACATGTAATATGTACATGATTTTTTTTACCTTTTGCCTGCCAAGTTAATAGTTTGTATTTCAACAGTCCTTTAGAAATAATACTCCCTGAAACAATTCTCTTAGAAACAATTAAGTATAATCCATGGCCCCTGTAGAAAAAAGCTATCTAAGTTCTGACACCAGAAAAGGACTTCTGAAGAAACTGGAGATCTGGTAGATTTGGTATTCACATGCTGTCCATAATACTATGGGTCCTTTTCTGGGTATGATCTAGCAACAGAGTTGAACAGAGGACCATTCTGTTTCACTGCTACATCTAAGGATGAGATTAGAAGTTACATTTCAGCCCTGTTAAGAGTACTTAAAATGTGAAGGATCACACACTCAGGCTTATTAACAAGTGCTAAATGGCCTCTAGGTCTTTTAAGTTAAGTGATTGGAAGTAAAGTTTTTCTTTGAGCTGTGCTAACCAGCTGGACTTTGCCTAACTTCTAATTGTTAATGAGAGAGAAATGACCAATTCACTGTTATTCAGTATACCAGAAGGCACCACTCCCAGGTAGACTAGCTCTCCTCCATAATTCTACTGCCCACCTCACTCCCTCATGACAGCCTGGACAGTGGAGTAGCAGCTAATGAGTGGGTAGGGGACTGCCAGGCTGCAGGAGGTGGGAGGTGGGGAGCTACCAGGCTGCTGTGGGCAGGGGAGTGCACACACAGCACAACAAACATACACAAATAATAGTGTGTGTGTGTGTTCACACAGTGTGCCTCTGGCTGCTACTCAGCAGTGACAGTGGCTTCCCACATGCTCCTGAACTCAATGCAGCCCCACACAGTCAGAAACCGGCCGTCTGCCACTGCTACCACCATACCTTAGCTGTGTTGCTTGGCATCAGTCCATAGCAAGTCTAGGGACTGAGGGAGGGGGACAGGTGCTGAGGACTGTGTGTGCACTGTGGCTGTCTGTGTGTGTGTGTGCACACACACACTGTGATGTGCTGTCTGGAAGGGGTGTGTGTTGGTGTTAGGGAGCCGGCAAGCTGGGCAGTACAGGGCAAACTTATAAGCTCCTAGGCATGTCTCTGCTTTCCAGCCCTAACCCCAAATATGCTATTGTTCCCATCACATGATAACTTTAACAACAACTAACATTCCTCAAAGTTAGCAGTGCTAATTGTGATATTAAAGCACAATCTAAGATTTTGAAATATGGTTTCTTCTCAGTGCAGAGGGCAAGCAAAATCGTTAAAACATTTTAATGAGGGGAAATTTTGTGCTGAAAAGTCAGTTTTTTAACTGAATTCTAAGAGGGGATGTAGAGATGTGAGTATTCTTATCTACCATATAAATACCTTGTAAATTCATTAACCCAGGAGTACATCTTAATCATTTGGGATTTGAGTACAAGTTGGATGGGGGAAGGAGGAGAGGCAGGGGACAGGCAACTTTTGCAGCTCTGACTCCATCCCTGAGCCTGAGTCAGGGCCAGAGCTGGAGCTGCAGCAACCGCCTGTTCCCCCATCTGCCTGCCCACCCCTGCTGAAGCCTCTGGTCTTCCCTTGCTCCAGCCTCTGTCATCTGCCTCTGGGCCAAAGGTCAATGGTTTTCTTATGAGCAAAATAATGTTACTAGAATGGCTACCCTGGGTCTTTGAGTCCAAACCCCTGCAATCACAGAAGCCAAGTCGTAGATGTTAAGTGCAAATGGTCCACAAAAACATCCCATCCAGGCCTTTCTGCCCAATATAGGCTGCAGAGCACCCTATCATCAAATACTTTCAGATCCCTGTCCTGTGCAGTGGCAGTACATGGGGATGTGTTGGCTGCTATGTTGTGGGCCAGCTGCAGTGGCTATTTTTGCAGCCTCCCCAAGAGGCAGTGCACAGGATACACTACTGAATATCTCATAGTGAAATGAGACATTTACATGTAGGAAGTCTATATAAAGTTTTATATTTTAAGAAAAGATTTTCCTATTTACTGATTACAACACCCCCTGCCTCACTTGGGAGGTGTTTCATGAATGGACAGATTGTTCATTACTAGGGACACACCACTGCCTAACACCAGTTTCAGACAAGTGTAACTTCATTGGTTAGAATTGACAGAACTGAGAGTTGCTAGTTATGCTGACCTTTAAACCTTACTGAGCCAATGACCTAATTCTTTTTTCACATGTATTGTTTTGCAATGGAGTTTTACAGTGGTTTTAAGTAACCAAAGAATGATCTTCAGTGGTACTCTCTGAAGACACAACTGAAATAAATACTAATTAGCTTAGGTGGTGAGGGACAGAGAAGGCAGGTGACTAAAAGCTAAGTTGCTAACTTGAGAATCCACCTAAGAGCTGGACAGGTCTTGGCCTGCCAGCATCTGGATTTGCTTCATAGAGGATATAAGTAGAAAAGTAGCAAGTGAGTCATCTAATCCAGTGTACCTGCAAAGATAATTCCCTGTACAGATTTCCCTCAATTTATGCGGGTTCTTATGCGATGGACATATTTAGACTCATAATTCATTATATGGGAGGTAGATTCACTCTTATGCGATGCCCCCCTGCCCAAGCAGGTAAGTCTGTGGGGGGAGGGGAAAGGGCCATGGCCCCACTCACCCCAGCCTCAGCTGCAGTGGCCCTGGGAGCAGCCAGCACCAGCTGCCTGCAGCTGCTGGGCTGCACCATGCACTACCTGTCCCCCCATGCGTGAGCTCACCCCAGCTCCTGGGCTGTGCCATGCCATGGTGCAGGCAGCTGGTGTCGGCTATTCCCGGGGCTGCTCCAGCATGGGCTGGGGTGAGTGTGGACAAACGGAGCCCCGGGTGGTGCAGGGCACAGCACTCACCCCAGCTTTATCTGCAGCAGCCCCAGGAGCAACCGACACCAGGTGCCTGCACCAGGGCACGGCGCAGCCTAGGAGCAGAGGGGAGTAAGGACACATGGAGCACGGTACAGCCCAGTGGCTGCAGGCAGTTGGCACTAGCCACTCCCAGGGCCACTGCAGCTGGGGTTGGGGTGAATGCCGCTCTGTTCCCTCCTCTTCGTTGCCTTGTACAGCCCTGGGAGAAGCACCCCTCCCCCCACCCCTTCCCTAGTCCCAGCCTCACACCCTTCCTTCCTCACCGCCATGGGAACCTATCCCTATTTGTTACATTGTAAAGTGGGTTTGCTTTATGCAAATTTGATTTATGCGTGTTCTCTGGAACATGTGTACAACTTAAATTGAGGAAAAATAGTATTTTCAGTTGTTTAATCCAATCTAAATTTAAATATCTTAAGCAATGAGGATTCCAATTCCCCCCTAGGCCTGCCTTTGGTTCTCTCTCCAAGTTACAATGTCTAGCTAGACTGACAGTTCATCTGAACTATTTTAGATGACCAGAACACTTACTTGTTCCATAATAACTGTTTTTCCATTATTCTGTTAGCATTTATCTATATCCAAGGCTGTGGTACAGCTTTTTGTTTTATCTTATGAAATGTTTAATATTAATTTTGCACAAGACAACAGAATTTAAGGGGTGAAATTTAACAAAACTAAGGGCCAGAATGAACAACATATTATGGACTTGTTCTTTTTCTCTTATGATTTTGAACTTGTGCCTTATCTGAAAACAAGCTCTTCTTTTCTTTCTAAATCATTTTGAGGTGTATTGCTTATGATAAAATGTCTGATTCTAGGAGCATTGATCACTGGTGACAGCCAGTTGTTTTGGTTTTTACTGTTCTCTCCTCTTTTGTTTGTGCTAGTTGTTGAAAAATGTGTTTGTTTGCCAAAGTTTGTTCTCTCAATGGTACTATAAAAATATGTTGCTATAGTTGTCAAATTACTCTGTCTCATAAGATAAGGAATGGTATAAATGTTCCAACAGCTCCCATTTTGAAGGGGAAAAATCTTTAGCTTAGATTGATTGTCAATGTAGTTTGCTAAGAAAGCAAACAAAGTATCGAAATACAAGTGTCACATATCACATTACAAAGCTAATGGCACAGGGATAATGGGAATATCATGAAGTATGAGGCATGGGAGCATGTTGTAGATGGTTTTCATTACAGGGCCTTTGCTCTCAAAGTGACCATAACATATTTATCTTCAAAGAGGAATTAATTCTGAAAGATTATAGGGACTAAATAGGCACTTCTTGTGAGAGAGGACAGCTATAGGCTAGATCAGTAGCTTAAGGATCTGCCAAGAGGGGAAACAGGAATAAAAAAAAAAAAAAAATCAGATTTCAGCTAACAGTTTGGGAAAGATCACTTTTATGTCTGGGGGTTAGACAACATACTAGAGGCAAGAGTCTTTTGTGACATCTTTTATTGTACGAAATGCATGCTTTGGATAGATGTTGAACATGCTTCCAGGCACCAACTGTTAATTTGCACATTGTTAGTTGAAATTTAGAATGGGGGGGTCACATGGTCAAAAATAATCAAGAGGATCATTGAACACAGTCCTATTTTTTCAGATTAAAAAGACTAGCCATATCAAGTTGATATAATTCTCTTCTCAGGCTTTAGAACATTGTTACTGTAAAATAAATACATCACGTTTTGCAATTTGTAATCCAAACAAAACAAAAGAAATTATGGACAATTCTCATAGTACCAGGGACAAAAAAAGAACTATACATACAGAATTGCACTGAACTGCCAGTAGCATTTCATTTCATTCTATTAGAAGCAGCATGTTGATAAGAAGAACATATGTGGAGATTGAAAATAAAAAATTCAGAAATTTGAATTTTATTACCACAGAAAGTAGAAAATACTTCAAGGAACAACTTTCCTATTTGATATGTGAGCAATGGAAGCATTTGCATTATATTTATTGTTATTGTGTTCCTTTATCACTTTTATTGTTGTATTGCAGTATAGCCCTTTGAAGGTCTGCCAAATCACTGCGGCTTGCTCAAATGCAGGGTTGCATTTTAATTAAGCTTAGCAAAATATTCATCGAAGTGCTGAGCCTGATTAGGCCAGTTGTCCTGATATACACACAGAGGGCATTCTGTTCACTTATTTTACTAACTGCAAAAGGCAATTAATAGTCTTCTGTAAAATTGTAAAACATAACGAACACAGCTTGTCATCACCTCCCTATATCTAGAATTCTAGCCTCTTTGCTTTTAGTCAATGTAGCTAGAGAAGCATGATTAAGAAGAGAATAATTAAATAATAGAGAATAACTAAGTGTGAATAGTTTGTTTTTAAGACCAATTTCAAATAATGTATACATTATTTTACAAAGTTATTTCCCATAAAAACATCTTTATCTGGGTAACTGGGGTTTCCCTTGTCCTTCTAGAATAATATGTAATTTCTGTTAAGTGATGTTTCACCAAAAAATCTGTTTTTTTTCTTATTTTTATCACAGACATAATGTTAGAAACACAAAACTGTCATAGGTCTTAATATGTTCATAAGGAATTGGGAAGATGGAACTGGCTACACATTTAGCAAATTTGTAGACCACACCCAATTGGACACTTTGGATGGTGGGATTAAGATTCAGAATGACCTTTAAAAACTGGAAAATTGCTCTGAAATTAATCAAATGAAAATCAATAAGGAGAAGTCCAAATCCCTGCCTTTTAGGATGGAAAAAATCACATCCATAAATACAGATTGGGGAATGACTCACTATGCTGCAGTACTGCAGAAAAGGACCTGGGAGACTGTAATCTAAGTATGCATCAACAGTGTGCTCTTATTGCAAAAAAAGGCACTTGCATGTGGTAGTCCCACTTGCAAGTCAAGGGAAGTAATTCTCCCACTGTTTTTGGAACTGTGGAAAAATTAAAGAATCCAGTGGGGTACCAAAATGATTAGAGGTTTGGGAAATGTGATTTAGGAGAAAAAGATAAAAGAACTAGGATTATTTAGCCTAGAGAAGAGAAAATTGAGGGGACGAGTCAGGGATATGATAAATCTCCAAATACCTGACAAGGGTGGTTAGATGAAGGATGAAGAGAGACTATTCTCTGTGGCTGCAGGGCACAGGAAAAGGAGAAATGGTCTTAAATTGGAGCAAGGGGAAATTTAGGTTGAATATGAAAATACATTTCTTACTACAAAGGTGATTAAGCTCCGGAACAAGCTACTCAGAGAATTGCACACTTCTTTAGGATGGTAAATCAGGGATGATTCTGCTTTGAACAGGGACTGTACTAGATGACATCCTGAGGTCTCTTCCCACACTACTTTACCATGACTCTGTAAGCCCCTCTAGGGCTAAGTGAAGACAGTCAAAAAGCCCAAGTCAAAAAGCCAAGGATCCAGTCTCCGCAGGTTAGTCTAAAATGCAGAGATTAAAAGCAAGTAAGCAGACATTCATTTTTGATTCAGGAAATGCAACCACATGCCTACAATGGCTCAGGTCAGAAGCCACTGGACACTGGAACACGTTTTCCAGACTACCAGCCACTGCAAAGGGAAGGGACTAAAGCTCCAATGCTTTTCCCTCTGCCATGCTTGAGCAGAGGAGGCAAGGCCAGGCCCCAGCCTGGGGTAGCACGCTGGAGGGTGGGGGTTTAAGTCCCCTCCCTGGCCCACATGGGACCGCAGCCCAGGTCTGCCTGGGTTGGGGGGCAGTGCCTGCCCCTACGAGGCTGAGGATGGGGTGGGTGGGGGAAAAGGTAGTGGCAGTGAATTCATAAAAGCTTCAACAAGAATAGTCTTTTCTCTGAAGCAAGCATGTATTGAACAAGGAAATTTGCAACCTCAAGCATACAACAAAGAACAACCAAAAATCTTTGCCTAAACTAAGATTAGTAAGGCATAGTGAGAGCTCACACAACTTAGTGTAACTTAAAATGGAATGTAATAAACCAAAAAGACAAAAGCCTTGCATAAATTTTATGTAATCCTGAAGGCAAGGTGTCTTCTTACAGTCAGGTATTAAGGAAATCCTCCTTGGGGAATCAGCAGGTGGTCTTAGGTTTTGGAGTGGAGGTCCCATAGGTCTCATCTCAACTTGGGTTTTTACAGGGGCATTTGCACCCCTTTCCTCTCCTTGGGTGCCTTTATGTTAGTATGCTTGTCACCTATAGCACCTTTGTCAGGACTCTCATTCATTCAAGGTGCATCTACATGTCACTGTGGTGACATTGTTACTGAACTGTGATTTAGTACTTTTTGGAAGTACTAAATCATGGCTCAGTAACAGCCCATAATGCATTGTACACCTGGTGCACAGTTATTTTTAGCAGCTACTTCATCTGAGCGGTATGTTATAATGGGGGCGTGTGCCACTATGGCAACATAGCTGCCGGTTACATGTAGACATGGAAGCTATGACAGCATAGCACATTGCTACGGTGACATAGCAGCATGTGTAGATGTGCCCTCAGTGTCTCTTGTCTCTTAAGTATTCCAGTCTCCCACATTTTACAGGTTCTGCTTCATAGTGTAAATGTAGTTCTCTCCGTTCTTTGGTCATACCAGCCACACAGCCTGGGACCCTCTCCTATTCCCTTAGCTCTGTCTCCAGCACATATATGTGATGATTGTGCCAGGTCTTTGCCAACACCTCTCAACTCTCATTCTGGTCCTGCAGGTCTTGGCCTTGTACTCACAGGTGGCAGGGGTCCTGTCCCTCCACCCCTGGTTCACCAGCCTCTGGGGGAGCTGAGGGGAATTACACCTCCTTCCCCTCCCCTACCAACTACTTGCCTCAGTCTCTGAC
The DNA here is from genome assembly GCF_030867095.1 of Alligator mississippiensis. Classification (NCBI taxonomy): domain Eukaryota; kingdom Metazoa; phylum Chordata; order Crocodylia; family Alligatoridae; genus Alligator; species Alligator mississippiensis. The sequence goes on from NC_081824.1 coordinate 312,639,225, forward strand.
AGAGGTGGAAGGGGATGGAGTCTGTTGGTCTTCTGCCAGTTCCCTGCCAAGCAGACCCTAGTTGGGGTCCTGTGCCAGTGGGAGAAGGGGTCTAAACCCCCCTCCCTTCCCTCCACCTGAGCCTGTCTGCCCACATTCCCTGCTCACTCTGCTCCAGTGGGGAAAAATCTAGCAGGGGCTGACTCACCCCAGCACCCCGCCCCCCCAGCAGACCCAGCTGCAGTCCCCAGCCAGGTTTCCCACCCTCACCTCCACCACCTTGGCAGCCAGCCCTCACTGCTGAGGCTAGGAAGCAGAGGGCCAGGGCCAACCCTGCTCTTAGGAGTAGACAGCACATCTCATCCCTGGGCTGCAAAGCATCCTAGGATGCTGGGGGTCTGATTTAACTTGAACCAGGAAGGGATACGGAACAGTATTTTCATGAACCAGTTTGACCTAAATCAGTTAAGTCTGATACTACATTTAACCAGGCATTGGCAACACATTGAGGGTTCACGTGGGTGCACCCCGTGAGATTGGTTGGGCACTCCCTGGAAATGCCAGCCATGAAACCAGAAGTGCACTTCTGGTTTTGCTGCTGGCTCACCGATTGTATGCTGGGGGACCCCCCCCGTTGGCGATCTGGTGCCCCCTCAGTCTTGGGAGGCACCAGTTGCCCATGTAACCAGGTTTATTTTAAAACAGTTTCAGCCATTTTGAAACTGGTTTAGGTGGACTGAACGTCTGTTCTGTTACAGGTTTAAATCAGTTTCTGATCACTTAAATTTTTGTGTGTGTAACTTCTGTCCCTAGCCTAGATGTTTGGATAAAGGCACGATAGGATCTTATGCACCATCCACACAATTGTGCCTCCTGCCATGCCTCACATGCATGATGGTATTGTGGGATCCAGCATCAGATTCTATTATGCCTTATTGATGTTACTGGGGGAGCCCAGGATTGCCCTCACAGGCTCCCCCAGCACTGGCAAATAGAAAGCTCCTGTAGTGGTATGTCCCATAGCTGATGGGACTTGCAGTTGTGATAGTGCCCATGGTTTCCAGGATCAAGCTGCATACCAGGTCTCAGCAGTGCCAGGAGCTCCCAGCTGCAGGGAGACCCTGCTACATGTAAAAATTAAAGCTGGACAGAAATCAGCTATAAAGATATTGCACATAATCCAGTTCTAACTTTATAGCTGGTTGGACCTTTTCTGGTATTATAGTTAATTTGCACATGTATCCAGTTTAAAGTAATTGCGCAATTAACCCCATTATTTCATGATACATGTAATGTGCAGAGGGGGCCTATGATTCATGTTATACAGTTGAAAGGTGCCCTGTACATATCTAATCCTTTCTGGGAGATGTGATAAATTGAAGAATCAAAGAGTCTTCCCTCTATTCTCCATTAAAACAGTGGTAACTTTACATGTATGCTGTGTAAGGGTTTGTCTGGCATTTGTTATACTGGAAGTAGTTGAGCTTTTGGGAGTATATTTGTGTCTGGTGTGAAGAGTGAACAGCAGTGTTTATGATAGTACCAAAACAAAGAGAAATTGATTAGCTGATCTAATCAGATAAATCTCTTTATCTATCCATTCATCCTCAAAGCATAGGGTAGAAAAGGAATAGAATATAAAGGAAAGAGGGGAGATGGAGACTCAAGGAATAAGGAAATGAGACTTGTTGGCACCCTACACAGTAATACCATCCAAACTAGTGGTTCTTAGACCCAAATCACCCCTTGGAAAATGCTAGCTCTTCTGACAGCTTTGAGCTATTTTCAGAATGGGAGGCGGAGAAAGGGAGGAAGGGGGTAGGAGTTTGGTCTGTGGGTTTTTCAATTCCTGCTGTAGGGTGATGTAGCTGTATTGGAGTCCCCCTGATGTGGGGGGAGGCTCCAATTCACCCACCCCACCTTCCAATGCTGACCGGGGAAGCCCTAGAATGGGCTCCTTCTGCTCCCTTTCCCCCCTCCCATTCTGAAACAGGGATAGGCTGGGAAGGAGGAGGGGACATTGCCAGAGGAAACTGGCTATAGGCTGCAGCCAGCAGCTAGACCCTCCCCCCACACCCAGAACCAGCAGTGAACTTCTGTTTGTTCCAGGGGATCCCTGTAATTCAGAACACATCCTGCAAAGCCTTCTCTGTTACGGTGGGGAGATGCACTTCTGTCTGCACTCCCAGGTTTCACCGGGGGGGGGGGAGGGTTGGTACTTGTTTTATTTACTACACACACACACACACACACACACAATAGAGCAATTCATCTATTGCAAAGTTTTCAGAAAGCCCACAACAGGTCAGAACACTAGATTCCTATTTGAAATCTCTAGATTTACCTTGTGAATCAAGTTTGCACAACAAAGAGTGCGTGGCACCTGAGGCACCTTTGAAAGGATCTCAAGGCACCTCAGGGTGCTGCAACACCCTGGTTGAGAATCACTGATCTAGGCTGTAATTTAGAGAATCTATGCCAAAGCTGAGAACTAATTGAAAGGGCAATGGATGCATTCCATTTAAACTGGCTACTTACCAGCTGGAGCCAGATAATTGCTGCATTCTGATTCTTTATTTATTTATGAAATGCTATAAGAATGCTTGATGCTATACAGATGAAGACTCAAGATATGGCCCCTGCCTCAAGGAGCTTGGTGGCCAATTGGACATATTGAACACTGCAGGTATATACTGTGTAACAGCTGCATTTCTACATTTTTTAATAATAGGGAAGGTAGGTAAGAGATGATGAGTTGGTTTTGGGGGCAGCCCCCCCCCCCACCTTTACAGATGTAGGTATGACTTGGGAGAGACAGTAGGGGTAAGAGATTCCACTGAGTTTGAAGCAGAGGAGAGAGACTGAATGTGAAGAGATAGGAGGAAATATAGAGGGATTCTTGTTTTCTTGTATGGAGACACTGAATGTAGGTTGAGAAGCAAATGTGAATTGGGCATGGGGGAGCTTGCTCCTTGGCAGGAGCAGGAGAGGTGGTATGGTGGACTACTTTTCAATTTAGGGGCTTTAGGAGAGGCAAGTTGCTTTTTTTGTACTTTTGTCTTTTAATATTTTATTCTATTTCTATCATCTTTTTGTCTTTCACTTTAAGCTACTCTGAGTCATTTGGGGAATGGCAGCCTAGAAATCGGATAAATAAATAAGTATGTTTCAAAAAGGGGTGATGTGACACTAAAATATTTAGATTCAAATTTAGAACAGTACACATTTTAGAGCTCTTTGGAGCCAAGCATTTGGTATGATCACTTATATAATGTATCCAGTGTCATAGCCCACATAGTTTGAACCCCTGTCTCCTCCAGCTGTGGCCAGTATAGGAATATAAAATATCTCCATTCCTAGCTCAGTGGGGGAGGGGGAGATATCAGCATTACCATATCTTTTCACTATCTATAATCTTACCATATCTGGATAATTGTATACTTTGACAATGAATAGATATTTCAGGTCTATATTCATTAAATGCACATCATTCCCTTGCAAGACACTTATCAGAAAAAACCTGACAAATTATCTCACTGATTGGCAGTGAGATAATTCCACTAAATTCATGTTACTTATAACCAATGGATAATTCCAGCTCACCTTGTTTACTGTTAGCAGTAAAAAACAAAACAAAACACAGGATTATCAAGGCCTTCTAAGCTAATTCTACTATTGCTTTGTAAGAAGAAGATGCAAAAGTCATCCAGGTCTTATTGACTTCAGTTAGTTTTGCATTAGGTTCTAAATAAAATTCATATTTAAGCAATATTAACTGAGTACCACTTCTTTAATGCTTAGATGTTAACTGCCCATAAAAAGAAAGATGGACAAGGCAACATAAATAATGAAGAGCAGCAGGAGGGAAATTTACTTATGCCATAACTTGAATGACTGAATTTAAGAAATATAGAATGTATAGGGTTTTTTCTTTCTCTTTTTTTTAACTAACACAATCAGAAAACTGGAGGTGAAAAGGAAACAGAAAGTAAGAATTGGAGTGACTGCTGGGAAACTCATTTTAAAGTTTGCTTCTTTTTCTTCCTTGTTAGATTAAAAAAATGTATAAAGTTGACAAGGTTTGTGGTGCAAATGATGGAAGAGATAAATGCCTACAAGGTTTGATTTGTGAATCAAATTGGTTGTTCAGTCATAATTTCTTTAATATTTAATGTTGTGACATTCAATTTTAGGGGCCCCTAAATACTATAGCACTCATAAAAATATTTTAACATCCATTACATTGGTTTCATCTCATTCAAAGAACAAAATTCCGAGTAAGTGGGGACTTATCTTTTAAATAAGCTCATTCATCAAGTGGGCTTTCCCAATCTATTCTAGGGCTAGCATTAATCAGACTAAAAGGCACAAATATAAGCCATTTACACATGTGCTCCAGGAGGTGGATGGGCACCCAGCGAGTCCACAGCATCACATGTATCAGTGTCCTCACACTGATAAATGGCAGCAGGGGCACCTTACCTAAAGCTCTTCAAATGCACTTTAGTTAAAATTCCCCTGCAGCCATTTTTAGTGTGATGATACATGTGTCTCTGGAGTCTGCTGTAGTGCAGTAATTACCACGCTACAGGACACTTAATTAATCAAGCCTGCTCTCATGCGCTGTAATTACAGCAAGTTGAAGCAGCATTGATGGATGTGTATAGGTGCCCACAGATTCTAAGTGTTAGGAACAGAGTCACCTAATAAACATACCTTAGATAGAAAAATCTTTCCCCAATCATTTAGTCAACTCATAAAAAATAGTAATATAATACAGGGTTATACGAGTCCTACACCCAATTTCCAATACTACTGACTGTCAGTTAGATTACACTGTATTCTCCTTTAAAGGGGAACAAAGCAGGCATTTATTTTACTTGTGATTTCATTAACACATAAGGAATAAAACATTGAAGGTAGAAATCCCTCGATATGGGGATGACAATCTTCCAGTAAACAGGGAAGTCATTGTTGATTCAGTAGATGATGAAGAAGGGTGACCTGAGATCTGCATGGATCACAGACATGGAAAATAGTTGTAGGAGGCAAGAGTAGACCTTGATGATGTTGGGTCATCTCTCTTTCTCTTTGTCTCTCTCTCTGTCTCTCTCACTACTATAATGAAGTATTTTTCTCAGCATGATTAAGGCCTTGTCATACACCTGAGTCTCGAAGGTACTGATATTAATATTGCATTTCTTCAGGTTGGCCTTCGAGGTATCCTTAATCTCTTCTTTTGACCACCTCTAGAGTGGTGATAATAAACTGGAAGTACAGGATGTGTTTTGGGACGCAGTTGTCAGGAATCCTTATGACACATCTTGTCCAATGAAGCTGGTGTCATATAAGGACTGCTTCAATGATGGTAGTATTTGCTTGAGCCAGAATGCTGGGGCTCAGTCTTGTCCTTCCAGATGATGTGGAGGATTTTCTGAAGACGTTATTGATCATAGCATTTCAAAGCTTTCAGGTGTTTCTAATATATCATCCAAGTTTCATTTCCTTACATCAGGGTACAGATGACAAGTGTGGTAGAAGTTTGATTTGGGTCCTTATGTCACGATCATCCAAGACAATTTTGGAAATGTTCAAAGGCAGTACTGGCAAATTTTAGCTGGTGTTGAATATCATTGTGTATGTTTATTTTCTGGGAAAGCTGGCTACCCAGGGAGAGGAAAACCTAACATTGTCCAAGAATTACCGTGTAATTGTGGTGTGTGGAGAAGCAACTGGTTAGTTTGCGGTAGGATGGTAAAGGATCTTGGTTTTTGTTATGTTGGTAATGAGCCCAAACATTTCATTCACTTCACATATACAATCTAGTGACCTGGAGATCCTTAAATGAGTGGGTACACATGACACAAGTGTCAACATGCTGAAGAACAGTGATGGACATGCTGTTTATCTTGGATTTAGAACTTAACTGGCTGATGTTAAAGAGATTCCTGTCCATGCAATACTGGATACTGACTCCAGAAAGAAGTCTATCAGCAATGAGATGTGGAATAGCTTCAATATAGATGTAAAAGTGTTTGTGTAAGCACACACCTTTGCTTGACTCCAGTTTTAATAGAAAAAGAGGCCTTTCCAAGCCTTTGCTTATGACAGTTGCCATCATGTTGTCATGAAGGATTCTGATAATGATAACAAATTTTGGTGGTCATCCAAGTCTCCTCAGGACTTTGCATACGGCCTCTCCATTGACTAAACCAAAGGCCTTAGCAAGGTCAATTAAGTCCATATAAAGATCTCACTGTTGCTCATGGCACTTCTGCAGCTTTGTACCCCAGAGTTATATGAAACCACACTGAGACTTGGGTAAAACCTCCTCAGGAAAGCAAGTGAGTCTATTGAAAAGAATGTGATCAAAGACCTTCCTAGCTAGGGGCAGGAGGACAATACCATGATAATTGCTGCAATGCAATCTACCTCCTTTTTTGATTATGGTAACAACTGTCTAATTGCCCATCAAAAATGATGGATTTCAGGGACTGTTTACATGTCTCTCCCTTGTCCACCTGCTCACCCTTCAGGGCCAGCCATATAAAGACCTCCTTCGCCACCACCACTACTGCCTTCTCCAGCCTCTGGTGCAGGGGCTCCTTCCTCCCACTCACCTCTGCCTTGCACATGGCTTCCTCCCACCTCCCTTCCCCTTCCTCTCTCTCTACCGCTTCCCCCTCCCTCCCAGCTGTTATCTGGGCTGGGCAGTGGTGAGACTCCACCACTGTGGCCTGCCTCCCCTGCCCTACCTACTTTCCTCCCCTCCTTCCTTCCCTGCCTCCCATTCCTGACAACAACTGTCACCATGACCCCCACCTTCACCTCCCCCCAGCCCACACCTGCCCAGGCCCATATAGCCTTTCTCCCTCTCCACCACATCCACCTCCCTGCCAGCTGTTGTTGGGGCCCCCTTCCCACTGCCCCTCCTCCCTCCCTCCCTTCCTCCCTCCCCACCGCCTGGCCCTGATAACACCATGAGCCTCCCAACTTAGCCACCCCCTGCCCTGTTGCCCTCCCTCCCTCCCTCCCTCCCTGCTGGCTATTCTGGGTGGTGGCAGGGGGTGCCACCACACTGCCCCCCCCCCGCCCTCAGGCAGGGAGGCATGGGAAAGCCCTGCTGCTCAAGTAGCCAGGCGTGTTTACCACTGCCACAAACTTCTCTGGCAGTGATTCAAACTTGGACCCGTGCAACCTGGACCCATGCAACCAATTGCCACCCTCCCTCTCAGCAGTGCATGCGCAGTTGGCCAAAAGTGTTATGGACAGACAGAATAGCCCATTATTATATTAGAATTCTGGCATCTCTCAAATTGCTGGGAATCTGTTCACGTTGCCACATTTTTATAATAATTACATATAGTTGCTGAGAGACCTTTTTTTTCTACCTTGCTTATGAATTTCAGCTGGCTTATAAATTTTCAGCAAATAACACCTTAAATGAGCCATCATTACCAACAGTCATTGCCATTGTCTATGAGATCTCCACTTCATAACACTTACAAGGGTCACTGGCATCCCTAGGGTAGTGTCTTAATTGGGGTGAAGTGTTTATTGTTCAGAGGGCTGGTGAACTGTGGAAAATAATTAACATATTCCAAACCCTGTTTTACTGTGTTGTTTACAGGAATTTCCCTCTGAGAGCCATATCAATGATATACAAATTCATTACTGTGGTACTGCCTAGCTTCACTAAAATCAAGCTAATTTATAAACCCAAGCCATGAATACTATTTTTCTTATCCAGATATATATAGATTTAGTTTAATGTACCTCATGTTTTCAAAGTCTTTTGCATTTTAATCTTCCTTGCCACAGAGAAAATATTTTTTTTTTTAACTCAAAGTACTTATTTTTAAACAAGATAGTTAATAACTTTACTTAAATATTACATTACATTATTAATACATATAAAATGAAGACCGGGGAATATGGTGAACAAGGAAACTGATATTCAGTTACAGTAGTGATTTTCAACCAAAGTGTGATGTTATCCTGGGGGGGTCCTGAGATCTTTTTATGTCCATATGCTCCTAAGCTTCCTTGGTTCTCAGTAAGGTATAACAGTGGTGTTAGGGTATAATATTAGGGATAACGGAGACCTGGTGGGACTCCACCCATGACTGGACTGTGGGTATAGATGGCTATACCCTGTACAGGAGGGACTGAATGGACAAAAAGGGGGAGGACTAGCTCTCTATGTCAAGGAGAGCTATGCGTCCCTACAAGCTGACATCAGCACCCACAGTGGATGACTAGAGACCCTCTGGGAAAAATCCATGGGGAACACAGCACAGAGGATACAATGGTGGGAGTCTACTACAGACCTCTCTCCCAGAAGCAAGAGATTGACCAGGAGTTCACCAGAGAACTGGCTGAGACTGCACACTCCCGATCCATGGTTGTCATGGGAGACTTCAACTCTACCCAGACCTCTAGTGGGAAGGGCACTCGGCCAAAACTGAATGGTCGCAAAGCTTCCTCACTTATGTAGATGAGCTCTATCAGACTCAAGAAGTCTATGGGCCAATGAGGGGCAAAGCATTGCTCGACCTGGTACTGGTAACTGGGGATGACCTAATCAGCAACCTAACGATTGAAGGGAAGCTGGGTGACAGCGACCACGAGCTGATCACCTTCATCATCCACCAAAAAGCTGTCAAGTCAGTCAGAAGTACAGAGGTCCTCAACTTCAGAAGCTGACTTTGACAAGCTCAGGAGACTTGTCAGTGAGGCCCTAAGGGACAATGACCCCAATGGGAGGGGAGTCCAGGAAGAGTGGTTGCTCCTCAAGGGAGAAATCCTAGATGCACAAGCTAAGGCTGTTCCATCTTGGAGGAAAGGCAGCAAGAAAACACAGCAGCCCCCTTGGCTAAACAAGGAACTAGCAGACCTTCTGCACTAAAAAGACAGATGTACAAAGGATGGAGGACAGGCTCCACCTCCAAGGAGGAATATACTGCACTGGTCCAAACTTGAAGGGAGCAAACCAGGGAAGACAAGACTGCGATGAAACTCCAACTGGCTACGAGTATCACGGACAATAAAAAGTCCTTTTTTTAAATATGTGGGGAGCCAGAGGAAAAGCAAGGGCAACATTGGACCCCTGTTAAACCAGATGGGAGAACTGATGACTGATGCCCAGGAAAAAGTCAACCTACTAAATTGGTACTTTGTGTCGATCTTTCACCAGTCCCATGGGACATCCCTGCCCATTACAGGACAGAGATGCCTGAGTGAAGGTGGCTCCTTGCCCTCCAATCAATGCTGGCCTTGTGAATGAACACCTTGAGAGATTGGACACCTTCAAGTCAGCTGGCCCTGACAATTTACACCCCAAAGTACTCAAGAAGCCGGGCTGCATCATAGCTCAGTCTCTGGCATGGATCTTTGAGAGCTCCTGGTGCTCTGGTGAAGTGCCCAATGACTGGAAGAAGGCCAGTGTGGTGCCTATCTTCAAGAAAGGGTAGAAAGTGGATCTGGCAAATTACAGGCCCATCAGCCTGACCTCTATCCCAGAGAAGGTCTTAGAATAGATTATCAAAGAGGCCATTCTTAATGGACTGCCTGATGGCAACACCCTGAGGGATAGCCAGCGCGGGTTTGTTGCAGGTAGTTTGTGCTTGACCAATCTCATTTCCTTTTACAACCAGGTGACCTATTACCTGGACAAGGGGGAAGGTATTGATGTTGTATATCTCGATTTTAAAGAAGCCTTTGATCTGCTATCCCATGATCACCTCTTGGCAAAACTGCCCAACTGCGGCCTCAGGTCCACCATGGTCCGCTGGCTGGGAAATTGGCTCCGTGGTCAGACCCAGAGGGTGGTGGTTGATGGAAGTCAATCGTCATGGTGCCATGTGACCAGTTAGGTCCCCCAAGGCTCTGTCCTTGGACCTATATTGTTCAACCTTTCATTAATAATGTGGACATTGGAGTCAGAAGCAGACTGGCCAAGTTTGCCGATGATACCAAACTTTGGGGTAAAGCATCCACACCTGAGGACAGGGGGGTAATCCAGGCTGACCTTGATAGGCTCAGGAAATGGGTGGAAGAGAACCTGATGGTGTTTAACACTGAAAAATGCAAGGTTCTCCACTTTGGGAGGAAAAACCTGCAGCATGTGTATAGGCTCAGCAGTGCTACGCTGGCTAGCACTACGGACGAAAGGGACTTGGGGGTCAGAATTGACCACAAGAGGAACATGAGCCTTCAATGTGATGCTGTGGCTAGTAAAGCGAGCAAAACCTTCGCTTCCATCCATAGATGCTTCTCAAGCATATCCCTGGACGTCATTCTCCTGTTATACTCAGCCTTGGTGAGGCCGCAGCTGGAGTAGTGCATCCAGTTTTGGTCCCCACAATTCTAAAAGGATGTGGAGAATCTTGAGAGAGTCCAGAGGAGAGCCATGCACATGATCAGAGGTCAGAAAAACAGACCTTATGATGAGAGGCTGAGAGTTATGGGACTCTTTAGTCTGGAAAAGCGTAGGCTCAAGGGCAATCTGATGGACACCTATAAGTTTATAAGGGGTGTTCACCAGGATCTGGGGGAAAGTTTGTTCACCAGAGCCCCCCAAGGGATGAGAAGGTTGAACAGTTATAAACTCCTGAAAGACTGTTAGAGGCTGGACATAAGGAAGAACTTCTTTACTGTCCGAGCCCCCAAGGTCTGGAATAGCCTGCCACCGGAGGTGCTTCAAGCACCAAATTTGAATGCCTTCAAGAGAAACCTGAATGCTTTTCTTGCTGGGATCCTATGACCCCAGCTGACTTCCTGCCCCTGAGGTAGGGGGCTGGACTCAATGATCTTCCGAGATCCCTTCCAGCCCTAATGTCTATGAAATCTATTAACTCTATTGTGGTCTTTCTGAGTTCGTTGCAACAGTAGAATTGTTCTATTAATTTTCTGCACTCAAAAATGAGTCAAAACTAAGAGCTGGCATTGTCCAAGGAATTCCTTGAGTCTAACAGGGTAGAAAAACACTAAATTACTGTAAAGATAACATTTAATGATCTGGGGATCATTTATGTAGAAGATATGCTAGTTGCTCAGCTCGATGTCTTCACCTATAGGATTGTTTTAAATAGTCATTTTATGAACACAAATACATATTTTCAAAAAATACTGTCAATGTCTTAAAAAAACACTCACAACCCTAGTGTGCCAGAGGAGAATAATGTATGTTTACAGAACAGCTTATTTTTCTTTTCCATTTTCTCCCTGAGTAATTTCCCTCTCCCCCCCCCAGCATTACTGATTATTCTTTGACTGTTTTCAGAATTTAGTGGTTGTTTATCATGTTCATAGTCCTTAGTCAAGCTTTCTCTGCTGGATACTTACCAGTCTGCTGGCTCTTGCTCTGGGCCCATATGTTCCTAAGCTTCCTTGGTTCTCAGTAAGCTTCTACCAACACCTCTGGCAAATTTCTACGTCATATACTGTCCCCTAACCCTTCACAGAAAGGGGATTTTGTGACCAAGCTATCCTAAGCCTCAGGACTAACTCCAACCTATCAAAATCTCCAGATACTAAAGCACACCGTTTCCAACACTTTGCCCAGGTCAATTCACAGAATGCAAAATGTTTCGTGGAAATGTCTCAGGTTTAAGAAAATGTTGTTAAAATACAGGCAGGTTTCCGACAGATTCCTGCATAGGACTACAGTGGAATGCAGGCATCCAAGTGGTATAGCTCTGCTTCTACCCTGCTTTTTCAGCTGCCTTATGCCTGTGGACTTGGGCCATTTGGGTTCTTCAGTCTCAACAGCCCTGTTGGGTTGATTTAAAATTTTCTTCTCATGGAGCCAGAAACCTGAAATTCCTAGGAGCTCTAGACTCAGAAGTCTTCAGATAGAGTGACCATCCTGAAATGAAGGCAGAAGCCTGGAAATATTGGGAGCCTTGGAAAAGCCTACAATAGTTGGTACTCTTAGGATCTAGGCTCCTGGATCTAAAAAAGAGAACCTAAAAAGTTTGAGTTTTGGTGTGGAGAGCAATTGTGTAGAGCCCCTCCAACTATCCTCTTGAAGCTGACCCACTAGGCAGCCAAGAGGGAAAGATATGTATGGTGAATAGGAAGAAAACAAGCCAGAGAGAATACAGCTAAGTGAGGAGGACATTGCTTTGGAAGGGAGAGGGCCCTGGATGCTGGTGGGACAAAAAAATATCCTATTGCTGTGTGTCCATTTTATTGTTGATTATGTATTAAATGCAAGGTGCAGAAAAACCAGTGAGGGCTTAATACAATGCCTAGACCATGGGCTTTTGGTTAGAACATTTCTTCTGGGAAAGTGAGAAATTTAGATGCAAGATCTTCTGGTGAGGGGATCTAGAACCTGATTTTCTCATACCCTGGGCAAGTACTAAGCCAGGGGTCAGCAACACAAAGCCTGTGAAGTAGAGGGGGCTTTGTCTGCACTGAAGCGTTGTGCCATGGGTGGGTGGCTGGGCAACTTTATCTGCACAACAACTATCCAGCAGGGAGAACCAGTGTTGTTGGAGGTGGTGGTAGCAGGGGGTCAGAAGCACTGCACTGTCTCAGGCCTGAGCTGGGTTGACTTGGCCTATCTCTGCAAAAGTTTGCCAACCACTACACAAGGCCAGGAGTTGGCAAACTTTTCCTAGTGTGGGTTGTAGCTTGTAATCCAGAAGTCTCTGTGTTCCCCCCTCAGGTGCCTGTACTAATCCAATCCATCCAACCCATATTCACTCTGCAGCAAGGGAAGTGCAGGCAGAATGGAGCACTGTGGAGGGGATGGGTAGCATGGAACAGGTCCATGCCACTGATCCTCCATGCCAGATCTATGTAGGCTCAATCAGCCCTGTTTGCAGGCCAGATACAGCTTGCAGGCCATATGTTGCTGACCCCTGCATTAGGCTATCAGGCGAAAAAGTAGGGGGGCTTTCTGTTTTCTCTATTTTACTTCTGAAATTTACTCTCATTCTTAAGCAATCCTGTCCTGGTAACAAAATCTAATAGCCATGCAATCCCTAGAAAGAAAATGTGTCTAAAGGTGAAATATGATTTTTCCCTGTAAGTATTCTGCAGATTTTCCATACTGTACCCAAAGAATGGTTGAAAGCTAAGCCATATTGTTCTCAGTTATTTCAATGAGAAAAAGACAGACCCTAACATCAATGATAGGTCATCATCAATGATATCTTGATAAAATCCAGATATTTTAATATGGATAAAAGTATTTTCAGTATCAAGGGCACCAAGAAAAATGAAAACTGGAAAGAAATTGTATAACATTCATGTGCAGAGCATTTATCTTCATTTAAAAACACCTTAACTGAATCTTTAACAAGGATTTTATTACATAGTTTCCAATTTTACTGCATTAACTTTTGCCATTAATTCTGGAAGGGGACAACATTAACATTAATGTAGAGGCTGGGTTTCTGTCTAAGTCACTCTCATTGTAAAGTCACAGAGAAAGTAAAAATAGCATTAAACAAACACTCAAGAAACAGGTTTCTCAGAAGAAAAATCACAGTGCTTTTATTAAGTGCATGCGGTTCAGCCTACTCTATGTTTAGGCTACCAGCAACTAAACCCCAGCAATGCTCTGGGCTGCACTGAAGTGTACCAGAATAGCTTCTCTTCTGTAATCAGTTAATATTAGTTCAAATGAAGCTTCCCCCACCCCTTCCCCAAATCCAAAATGGATATATTTGCAAAAAATTATCTCATCTCTAAATTTTGTTTCAAAGGTTCTTCAAAAATTTTACTATTAAAAAAAAATAGATGTGATCAAAGTGGTTATCAATATTTTCCATGTGTTAAAACCTTTTTTCAATGATTATTTTCATTAAAAAACCCAAATATGAAATGTCAGAAAATATTTTACCAAAAATAAAAAAATAAGTAAATACTTAGCCTGCAGAACTTTATCAGTTTCAAAATTCAGGGGTATATTGTGTTTTCATTTTTCAATCAGCTGTAATACCATCCTTGATGTTTATGAGAGAGCATTTAGCAATCAATTAAAAGCAAAAAGCTTCAGTTTCTAACTATTCTGGGACTCCTATACATGGAGAAGTGTGGGGCAGTGGGGATTGTCCCCCTCCACCTGGCAGGAGCCAGGTAGTGTGGGGCTTTTTTATTTCTTAAAATGCCAAGACATTGGAGCCAAGTGGGGCTGCCATTGATATGGCTGGGAGAGTGGGCAGGGGCCAGGGGGTGCTCAGGGGGGCTGGGGAAGTTGACAGGGGATGGGGCCTGGTAGGGGTCCTCCCCATGGTTCCCTCCTGCATCCTGCAGCCCTCCCCAACCTCTACTTACTGGCATGGAGTCTGGGTCTAGCTCCCTGCGGCAGCAAGTAGGGACTGCCTGAATCTCCAAAGCTCTCCGAATCTTTTCCAAATTGATTTGGAGAGCTTTGAATTGATTCGGTCCTTATTATTGGTTTCCCAATTCAATTTGAATTTGTAGATTTAGCCGAATCAGGCTGAATCTCCTCCGAATCAAATCAGCACCCAAAGCTTCACATAGCCCTAATAAACATCCCTGGTTTCCAACTAGTCTAACTAAAAGTTAAAATAAAAAGTCACAATATATGTATTGTAGCAGAATCCTGCTTTCAGGATTCATTTGGAAAGCTGTCATTTAGATTGTAATGGCCACATGATGGCTACATCTAGAGCCATAAAACAATGATGTGCTCAGATTGGACATGAATTGAAGCTATGTTGCATGATGTTGAGAATGACTTCATCTTTCTGTTATAATAAGGCAGATCAGTCTAGTTATAATTGCCTGACAGATGCAGCAATAACAGCTGAAACTTTCCTTTCAGTACATAAAGGAATTTCACCCAGAAAAGAGTTTCTTGAGTTTGAAATCAAATTGCTTTTTCTCTGAGTTTTATATCCAAATGTCCTGTGGATCAGGAAAATTCAACAGTAGTAGTAGAAAGCAGCTATGGAAAGCAATTTTTGTTCTATGTGGTTGAATGCTCTGTTTTTACAGGGATAACTAAAATGAAATTCTACTGTGCATTCCAGTTACAAAATCCTGTTCCCCTTATAAACTAAGTGCAAAACTCTGACTATAAGTAGCAGGATTTGACCACTCCAAGACCCCTTCTCAAGAGTATACGCTAAGGAAGTAGAATTCAGAACAGTGAGACAGCTACATACAAAAACAAATGTGCCTCAATTTGTGATACAGACCAGTTACTGCATTTCCTTAGAGAAATGACATAAATACAACCAAACATTTCAGTTGAAGCACCAAGGCTCATAAATCAACTTAAATGAAAAAGTATTTCTATCCAGAATGGCAGAAACCTGTGTCACTGTCTGGATAAGACTTGAATGATATGTAATGAAAACATGTTAATCTTACCTTCCAAAACACTAAATATACCCAAGAAAAAGGCATGCAGGAGTTCTTATTGGGAAATTCATAGTAAATATTTTGGTATATGTTATTAACTTGGAAACAAATAAACAATCATAATAACCTGGATAAAACACTGATGAAAAACTATCAATTGGCTAAAAGGATTGATTACTGCTCCTACTGATAAATGGTGAGTAAAATACCAAGTGCTTTTTAAGGCTTTTAAATTGAAGGTCCCACTCTAGTTTGTCTGACATTGGTGTTGTTAGCAATAAGAGCATGAATTCTTAGAGAAGAAAAAATCCTAATTTGTATCTACTGGCTTTACAGTAGTCTGTCTCTATATCCTTCCTTAGGGTTCTTTCTGATTTAAACAGTAATAAATTAGAGGATATTCAAGATCATCAGACTAAATCAGTGGCACAACTGCTATTGACTTCCACTGGATCTGGATTTTTCTTTTGTTCCTTTCTTTCTAAGAAATCACTGTCTTTCTCTCAATGCCTATTGACATAATGGTGAATTTTCTGAAAATGCTATTAGCAATAGTAGTAAAGTTTTGCATTACTCTAAAACATGAGAATTTCCTTGAAAATGCCTAAGTTTGCACATTTATAAACCCCACAAAATAGCTGGTTTCATATAGCTCAAAGCTATCATTATCCTAAGCTAAAGTTTCTATTGGTTTCAAAACAAGGAGCTTAATGTAAATTCCAACCATATTATATATTTCAGGTAATCTCTCATTTGTTAATGGAACTCCCTAACCACCTAACAGAAGGCCTTATACATATCACCTCTCAAATATGTTATTAAACAATAAAGGTTTACTAGCAATTACAACACAACCACACCTGAAATGCTGAAATTCTGAGATATGTCCTAATGCAGCTATAGAGAAATACTGGAAGATCTCAAACACCTCAGTGCAGAAATTGATGGCAAATGTTGACATTTTAATAGCAACCACTGTACCAGGTGATATCAGGACCAATGTGGATGAGCTATTACCACTATTCCATAGCTGTAAATGACACTCTCATGATAGATTTAATGCTTTCTTTATTTACTTTACTAACCCTCACAGGAAAGAAAAAGAAGTGAAAATGGATAATAAATCAAAATACACAATGCTCAAAATATCAATGTGCCTTCAAAAAATCTGGAACTAAAATGTTCTCTTTCTCTATGCTGAGACAGAAAAGTGAAGTAAAACTAATTCAGTCTTTTTGTAGCCTAATGGCTTCAATTTTCCATAACATAAAAAGGCTAAGAACCCCAACTAACTTGTTATCTTGGAAATAAGATCTGATTAACAACTTGTTAGCTGGTCTGAACAGTATTAACTCTACAGTTTTTAACAAACCTCAGTAAAAACAGAACAATCAGAACTAAAGCTTTTTTTTTTTTTTTTTGGATAATGCAAAATTGGATGTTAAACTGGCACTGTGATTGTAGCAGGGCACTAAGAAGTGCCTGCTCCTTTAAAGCTGTAGCAGCCTAACCAGGGAGATCTGCAGGCTAAGCAAAGCTCCCCAGCTGTGGGTTGCCAGGGTAACAGCCTAAGGGGGTAATTGTGCAGCACCTGCAGGCATCACATGACAGGAAGGAGGCAGGGTCTTGGGACATATAAGCCCAGGGCTGTAGCTATTAGGTACACATGATCTCTCTGGCAGCTACTAGGGAAGGAGTTCCTGTATGAGGTAGCTACCTGTGATCTAGTGCTTCATGCTTTGCTACCCAAGTACTGCAAGACTTCAGGAACCTCCCAGGTACTTAGACTAAGGAGTATGCTGTCCTGAGGACAGAAGTTTGTCCTATAAAGGGGCATAGCACTGTTGTCAGTGTTAATGTTTAAGTTGTAGCCTAGGGGCTTATTCTTGTGTTTATGTTTATACTGAAGGACTGTGATGAAATTATAAGGGGAGGTTTGGAGGCCTTGTTAATGCCTGCAGAAAGAGGTATCCAATCTGGGTTGAGTTCAGTGTCAGGCACAGAGAGGGAGGGGTACAGCTACAAGGGCAAAGGGAGCCCCAGCACCAGAAAAACTCAGAAGGGATAGACAGTAGTATAACACCTGCAAGGCTTGGGATGTGATAAGGGGCGATTGGAATTGTATAGTAGGCCCTGGGTATGAGGGCATAAATGGGCAGTCTCCTGCCTTAGAATCAACTCATTAATTCTATTGAAGGCATGGCAGAAAAAACAGGCAGGAAGACTGCCCTTGACAGGTGGGTGGGCTGGGATTGGGACTGGCCCCAGGACTACCTCCTGTCACAGTAATGTTTTGTACAAATGAACAGAGAGTTCCACTCTCTTATAACCTGGATACCTGAATACAGAAGCAAATTTGGATTTAAGCACTCTTTTCAACGAGATAGCCTTAATAACTTTTAAATATAGCACTAATATTTGTAAGACATTAGGCTCTTTTTAAAGTTTGACACCAGACTGTGTATTATACAAATAGTATTAAAGAAAACCTTATGTCTAACACCATCTTTTGGTTTTTCAGTAGCCACTAACATCTCTCTAGATCTAAATGGCATAATTCAATGGTGTATTTTCAGTCTCACTTTCAAACCTCAACAGAGTCAGATCATTGAAAATAAACAGGTTATTATAGCAGTTATTTTCTACTATCAAGGGAAAATGTTTCCTTCAGCAGTTTAGAAAAACGTATTCCATTACATTTCAGGACACGGGTAACATTTAAAATGCTGACCCATGTCTTAAAACATTCAGCTAGTGAACACCTGTTATTTGGATTGTCTTTTTTGGCCTGTGTTTGACCAGGCACTACCACAACGGAATCCTAGTCCATGACTGAAGTTCCAAACCCTGCAATAACCCAAATAATAAAAATATTAGTGTCATAGTTTCCCCAATTGTGTGTTTGTGTATTTATGTATAAGTGATTGATGCAATGTAGATTAACGTCTATAAGAGTCTTTTCATTAACTTCTCTGGGAATAGGTTCAAGTCCTAAATTGATAGGCTAGGAAAGAATTGACTCATTGTAACTAATTATACATTTTAATAGCAGAATGAAGACCAGTGTTTATATACTCCTCTGACAATCTATAATCAATTTGACAAGCTGATCTTACTCGGGCATACTTTTATTTATAGTTAAAAATAAATAAATCCCTGAAAAGATGCAGTTTCTTGGGGGAGAGGAAGGCAGGAAAACAGAAATAATGATTGGTTTGCTTGACCTTGAACGCCTTATACTGCCATAGTCCAATATCAGTCTTTCCATATACCCTAGAAAATGAGTTATTACAATAGCTTTTAGCATCAAGATTGAAAGATTCACACTGACTCTACTAAATTCTGAATTAGGCCTTAAAATTCTCTCACTCTTTCCCTGCCCCACCCCCCCAATGAAGAGATACAAGGCTGGGAAAGGAAGAGAAAAGGCTCAGATGAAAAGAGAGAACAGAAGAGGGGACAAAAGCTTATTTAGTTAAATAATTTGCTCATGAAAGGTATTTGGGCTTGAGTCGTTTCCTAGGGGTGTGTGAAGCAGGCAGTATTCGATTCAGATTCAGCCTGATTCGGGGGACAGTGATTTGATTCACTGATTTGGATCACTGTCCCAATTTGATTTGGGTGAATGCAAATCTGAAGATTTGATTCTGATTCGGAGAATGAGCGATTCAGCCATAGACACAGCTTTAAGTTTTTTCTACATACTTCTGAGGTACCAGGTGTGGCCCATGAATGCTGAGATGGTGGGGTAGAGAGAGCATCCCACAGGACTGTGGGGTGGGGGGTATTCCTCCATGTGCTTATTGGTGGACATGGAAGTGGACTGGAAGTACTTCTGGTCCACTTCCAGGTCCACCACCGAGCAGTGTGTGGGGGGAATCCCCCACACAGTGTGGGCTGCTCTATCTGCTCCATCATCTTAGCATTCACGAGCCTGGTACCCTCAAGGTATGTAGAAAAAACATATATAAAGCTGTATGTATGGCCAAATCATCAAATTCATATTGTTTCCAACTACATGAGAGACCATAAATTCCTCATTTTCCATAAGTTCACACCCCAGCCAGAAGGGGTCTCCAATGTATCTGCTATAATCTTGCTGAACAGCGGTGGTTCTCAATTTGCAATGCCACAAAAAATCTTCCAGGGTGATGCACTACTGTGATGGACTGAACCTGATCTATGCACCCCAGTTTTCAAATGGCATGTCAGGGCCAAACTAAGAAACAGCTGCAGCAGAAAGATACACATGCTTGCATATATTATACAGGCAGGTGCACTGATTCTGCTTCAGCTGCTTCTCAGTTCCTGAAAACACCAGAGTTCAAGGCAGTTCTGTTGAGTGGCAGCAGCATCTATCTCCAGCAGTGTCACTCAAAGTACATTGGGGCAATGAAAGAAAAGGGTCACCTTTTGCATAAATGTGCATTTTAAGGTTCGCTCTACAGGCATTGTGCAATTACCTAGTTAATTCTGGAATTACCGTAAGAGCAGCTACACGTGCAAAGTACTTATCGCATGAAAAAGAACTTCAACCAACTATAAAGTTAGATCGCCAAAGTCTGTACTATAATTATAGCCTGTTGTTATTGAGCTTTAATTTGCATGTCTAGCATGGTTTACCCTGCAACTGGGAGCCCTGTCAGCTGATGGGGGTTCCCAGCCACAGGGGTATACTGTGCTGATGTGAAACCTCTGGGCCCTGGGGATCAAAGCAGCCATGATTCTCAGGACTTGAGAGTGCATAAAATCCCTGGGCTATGGGGAGTGAGGTAGCCATGATCCCCAGAGCTTAGGGGTGAGTGAAAGCCCTGAGCCTCTGACTCAGGGCTCCAGGAAACCTAGGAGCCCTGGTGTTCATAGTAGAGCTGTGTGAAACGGCACCATTTCATTTTGACTTCCATTTCACCTTTCTGAAGGAACAATGTTTTGTTGTGTTGTTTCATTTCAAAGCACTGTTCTGTTTCATTTAGTCAAAACTGTTTCACTGTTTTGACATTTTGCCCATAGGCTATAATAGGGAATCATGAAAATGCCTAAAACTTTGTCATTTTTTGCCTGATTTGGATGAAGACTGCAAGGATGGTAGCCCCTTCTGAGGGCATGAAGTCTGCCAAGTTTCAAGGAGATAGGTGCATATATTTCTGGGAAACTGCACCTCAACAGCTTGAAAGAAACTCTAATCACTTGCCAGCAGTGACACCCTCCTGTCATCCTGTATGCAGATCTGGGGGCCTGCACCCCCAGGAGGGATGCAGGACTGTGCCAGACTCCTCCTGGGGGGCATGATCCCTCCCACCCCCAATCTGCACATGGGATGACAGCAGGCTGCCTGGCTTTGAAACTCAAAATGTTTAGAAACTTCCAAAACATTTCAAGTCCTTTTGTTTCATTTTGAAGCCTTTTGTTTCATTTCAATTTAACTGTTTTGAGCTTAAAATGTGTAAAAACAGCTTCAAAATGACACACCAGGTGAAATTTCACATAGGGACTGAGGCAGCTATGAACTAGGGCTAAGGCCCAGGGGTTTCATGCACCCCAAAGCCTGGGAAACTTTGACTGTTGACACAATCTGGCATGAACTGGGACCTCAAGCTGGATCTGCAAGCTGTTGCTGTAAGCCAGGCTGGGACCCCCAAGCTCCAGGGGCTGTTGGGGTACCCCATGACTGGGAGCCCCTCAACTAAGGGGGCTTCCAGCCATGGGAACTTGCTTCTTGCCAATGCAGGGGGAGCTTACAATGGGTTATCCCTGCACCAGCAATAACATGTGATGGGATCTAATGCACAATCCTGCAATTGCACCTCCTGCCACACCATATGTGGCATTGCAGGAGGCATGGATGTGTGGATCATGCATTAGATCTCATCACACTTACCTGCATGTGCAGAAGGGGCCTAAATTTTACACTTATAGCTTTTCCATGTTCAAGGAACATTTGGGCTCATAAATTAACACTGTGCATTTAAAGAAAGAAAGAAAAAGCAATTGAATGTCATTTCTAAAGTTTTGGTAATAAAACACCATATTTCAATGTGAAAAGAATCATTTCTCCCTTGAATTGCTTAATACATGTGCTATCCATACAATTTATTTTAAACTTAGAGTGCCTAATTACCAATTTTGCCACATACCATCATTTGTTTGAACTAGAGAGAGGAATCCCATTTAGCAAGAGGCCTTGATCTGACTAATTCATATAACCCTGCTTTTAGCTGATGATTTTGATCATGCTGAAAACTATCCTTTTGAGTAATAACTCAAGATTCTGGTTATGATTTAAGAAAGCTATATAAGGATATGATTAAATGGCACTGGTTTCAACAGGAAAGACCTAAGCATATGCTTAAATACTTTGCTGAACTGGAACCTTACTAACAGCTGAGTGATCATGGAGTCCTGCTCCTCTGCACCCTCGAGAGAAGATTAGGAGGCTGTCCTACAGGGCTAGTAACAAAGGTCAGAGTTCTCCCACAGGAGAACAAGATTATAACCCACACTATGATTTCATGCATCTCTGTCCCCCAAACTACATCAAACTTGCATCTTATTTACTACTACTACTAATTATAAGATTGAAACAATATGAACTAGTTCCTCAGCTTAGGTTCTTATCCCATGCCTATCAAAGTGATACTTGATGTCAGAATATTTCTACATTGAACCAGCACATAGTTGATAGTGCAATCTTAGAAATATTTAAATTCTAATAGAATAGATTCAATGTAAACAGATTAAAATAATTAACAGACTATCATCCCTTTCATCACAAAAGAATCAACACCAAAGCTAGAAAATTTGCATCAGTTTCTTCCACGTGGTCCTTGTCTCAGCCTCGATATATAACCTCCCATGTCATGCCCATGACTACAATTCATTTAGCAACTGGAATAGTAGTTTAACCCTTAGGAGCAGTTTCTCTCACATTAGGTTTCATGGTTTAGAAAAAAGTTTTCATTTGTGAAACGCTGAAAAAGTTAAGAAACATAATGCATAAAATTACTGGGGTGGTTTTGGCCCTTCAGAAGGCAGAAATCCATTTCATAATCATAAAGACAATTATGAACTTTATCAATGTTCATCTTATTAGCAGGAAAAAATACACTGGAAAAAGGGCTTAGACATTTTCAGAATTTATTTTATGGAAGATTTATATTTGGAGGAAAACTTCTTACTGTTCACTGGTGGAGAATTTTCTTTATCAGCCCAATACTCTTATTATTATATTTAAAATACATACTCAAACTTGGACATCTTAAAAGTAGAAGAGCATGCTCACAGAATGATTAGAAAAGTAGGAGGAAAACAAGGAGAGAACAGTCACAAAAGGATAAGATTTCAAAAATAAGAGCAGGTCAAGAATGATGAGCATGTTTTGACATCTGGCTGAGAGCAGGTCATTAGAGACTTTGGCAAGAACGGCTTAATGGAGTACATGGAACAGAAGATGGATTGGAGAAGAAGTAGGAGAAAATTAGAGAGGAACTCTAGACAGCAATTTTAAACAACATGTTCGATGAGTTTAAGGATGAAAGTGAGACAAGAAATAGGGCAGTAGTTGGAGAGGCAAGTCAGGTCAAAGGTGTTGTCTTTTTGAGCTTGTATTGCAAGAAAGAGAGAAGAGTGTGAGGAGAGGTTAAGAAAGATAATAAGGGATGGGATCAGAGAAAATGAGACAGCTGGATGAAAAAGGGAAAAATCAACAAACATATCTATAGAAAAAAGGGAAGAGGCAGCAGGAGAAGACTGCGGCCATACAAAAAGTTATCAGCAGTGGTGGGCTGGAAGTCGCAGAAGGTCAGATTACTGGGAAAGGAAGGTAGTAGCTGAGGGACAATATTAAAACAGACTGCATGATGGCTAGAAACTCAGCAACAGATGAGAGAGAGAAAAAACAAAAACTCTTCTTTGTGAAGATCAGATTACATCAACACTTCTATTGATTATTGGGAGAATTGTATCAGGGTTAGAGGCTGAAAGAAGTCGTCGTCATGAAAGTGGAACAGCCTTAAGATGAACATAATAAAAATCAGGGAACTGAATATGTATCAAGCCATTTGTGTGATAAAAGAGAATTTCAAATGGTTTTAAATGTGTTCAAGTTTAATTTTGGAAAGGTCATAATATTTCTCACTACAATCATCCTCTGTGACTTTGATTTTCATCCTGTGAACTAGAACATAGATTATTTGTATTATATATAAGGAAGAAATATATACTTCCTATACCTATGTGGACCTGTTTCAGTAGGGACTTAGGATCCATTTCAGTGTAAGTATAAATTCCTATAGGTACTTTCATACACCCCATAAATACAAAAACTTGAAAAGATTCCCTGTTTCTAAAATGAAAGTAGCTCTTTACTACTTTACAGAGATGATGATATTGCAGCTAAGTAAGCAAGCCATACACATGTGCATGAACTGCGCATGTCCTCAGCAGCTGGGAGGGCACAGCTGTGCCGGCAGTGGTGGGAGCACAGTGGCGGTGAGCAGAGAGCTCCCACGGATGCTGTCAATGGGGGGAGCACCGACCGGGGGGTCAGTGACCACCCACAGGCACCACCGGCAGCAGTGGTGGCAGCCAGGCATGATCGGGGACCACCTTTTTGCAGGGGGTGCATCACCACACATGGGTGCAGGTGCAAAATTAAACTGCAAAAGTCCTCCCCAGCCTCAGGCATGCCCAGTTAGACAGAACTTGTAGGGAACCTAGGTGTTAAAATCTAAGAAGGCTGTACTGAGAGATGCATTTTCAGAAAACATGATTAAAGCACAATTGTGTAGGGATGATAAAAATCATAATCATACCTGTCACAAAAACCAATGCCAAACCAAGTTTCAAGCCCTGCTCCTACTTATGGGAACACTAGAGCTTTTCAAAGAAAATGTTGCAAGAACACTATAAAATAGGAAACCACTGATTTTTTTATTTATTCCCATTGGCTTTCTTTCTTAAAACAGCTCTGCCTTTCTGCCTGAAATTCACCAAAATTCAGCCTGGGGTAGACAGTTGGTTGGAGTGCTTGTCATTATGCTGAGCAGTCTGGAAATCAGGTAAGAAAAAGAAGAATTCAATCCCATTTATGAAAGATTCAGTTTCAGCCTTCTTGGCCATTTCCTCTGTACACAACACTCCTACAATCATGAAACGTACATAACCCTTTTAATTATATTAAATGAGTCCTGGATTCAATAACCGCTAATCTAAAAAGTCCCAAGAGATTTGATTACACAAATTCAAGTTTGGATAAAGACACAATCTTGAGATTTACTTCTTCATTTTAATTTAAAAAGCAAACAAATCAGCCAATTTAAAGTTTAATCATTGCAAAAATCTGACACTTAAAAAGTCCCTGCAGGGATGGCTAGATTTTAGCTTATTCAGCATTACCAGGGAAATGTCATTGATTTATTTGACTTCCTGTGGAAAGAGGACTCCCTCCTTCCAGGAGCAGTGCACTTCCAGGCAACCATGACAAACTAAGATGTAAAATAATATGGAAAATTATATCTAACTTAATTTAAAGAAATAATTCACTGTAGTCTAAAGTTGCATGCTATTTTTCAGGCATTCTGTATCTGACTTAAGAGACTTACTATATTGTACTCCTTTCTTTAAATAGATGTATGGTTTCATAGATTTCATAGACATTAGGGCTGGAAGGGACCTCGGAAGATCATCGAGTCCAGCCCCCCACCCAAAGGGCAGGAAGTCAGCTGGGGTCATAGGATCCCAGCAAGATAAGCATCTAGTTTCATCTTGAAGGTGTTCAATGAAGGCGCCTGAACAACCTCTGGTGGCAGGCTGTTCCAGACCTTGGGGGCTTGGACAGTAAAGAAATTCTTCCTTATGTCCAGCCTGAAATGATCTTGTAGTAGTTTGTGACCATTCGACCTCGTCATCCCTTGGGGCGCTCTGGTGAACAAACGCTCCCCAGGTACTGGTGGTCACCCCTGATAAACTTGTAGGTGGCCATCAGATCACCCCTGAGCCTGCGCTTTTCCAGGCTAAAGAGCCCCAGGGCTCTCAGCCTGTCATCGTAGGGTCTGCTTCCCTGACCTCTGATCATGCGCGTGGCTCTTCTCTGGACTCTCTCAAGCTTCTCCACATCCTTTTTGAATTGTGGAGCCCAAAACTGGACGCAGTACTCCAGCTGCGGCCTCACTAAGGCCGAGTACAGGGGGAGAATGACGTCCCGGGATTTGCTTGAGAAGCATCTATGGATACAAGCCAGCGTTTTGGTCACTTTACAAGCCGCAGCATCGCATTGCAGGCTCATGTTCATCTTGTGGTCAATGATGACCCCCAAGTCTTTCTTCCATAGTGCTAGCCAACACAGCACTGCCGAGCCTATAAGGATGCTGTGGGTTTTTTTTTTTTTCCCCAAGGTGGAGAACCTTGCATTTATCGGTGTTGAACACCATCAGATTCTCATCCGCCCACTTGCTGAGCCTGTCCAGGTCAGCCTGGATCACCCGCCTGTCTTCTGGTGTGGATGCTTTGCCCCACAGTTTGGTGTCATCGGCGAACTTGGCCAGTCCGCTTCTGACTCCAGTGTCCACATCATTAATGAAGATGTTGAACAGTATGGGTCCAAGGACAGAGCCCTGGGGGACCCCACTGGTCACAGGACACCACAATGAGTGACTTCCATCAATTACTACCCTCTGGGTCTGACCCCGGAGCCAATTTTCCAGCCAGTGGATCGTGGGGGACCCAAGGCGACAATTGGCCAGTTTCTCCAAGAGATGATCATGGGACACCAGATTGAAGGCTTTTTTGAAGTCAAGATGTATGACATCAATCTCAACTCCCTTGTCCAGGTGATAGGTCACCTGGTTGTAGAAGGAAATGAGATTGGTCAAGCAAGACCTACCCGCAACAAACCCATGCTGGCTATCCCTTAAGATGTTGGCGTCGGCCAGTCCATTAAGGATGGCCTTCTTAATAAACTTTTCTAAGATCTTCCCCGGGATAGAAGTCAGGCTGATGGGCCTATAGTTAGCCGGATCCACTTTCCTCCCTTTCTTGAAGATAGGCACCACGTTGGCCTTCTTCCAGTCTTCGGGCACTACACCAGAGCGCCAAGAGTTTTCAAAGATCCATGCTAGAGGCTGGGTTATGATGCTCGCCAGCTCCTTGAGTACCCTGGGGTGAAGATTGTCAGGGCCGGCTGACTTGAAGGTATCCAGCTTCTCAAGATGTTCCTTCACGAAGTCAGCATTAATGGAGGGCAGGGGATCACCCTCACCCAGACTTCCCGGCCCTATAGCGGGCACGGGCGTCCCATGGGGCTGATGAAAGACCAACGCAAAGTACCTATGAGATTACGCATTTGAATTAGACCACTTAAAACATGAACAGTTACAAATTCATACACTTTAATAAGTTCTAAAGACCCTTTAAGCATCTAAAAGTTATGCCAATTCAGGCAAGGGTTATCTCCTAAACCCTGCTACCCAGCATGAATTACCTGAACTTTTCACTATTCTAGAGAGATGACCTGCAGTCCTTCAGCTTTCCAGGCACCTCTGCTCTTAAGTGTACCAGCTCTCTGCCTGGACTCTATAGACCTTGCTTAACATCTGATGATAGCTCAGCATCAGGTATGTGAGAAGGAGAGGGGAAGAGGAACAGGGGGAGTAGGGCAGGTTATAGAGAGGGAGGGGGCATGGGAAAAGAAGGGTGGGGGGAAGTTTGAAGGAGGAAGAAGGAGCAGTGGGGTGGGAAGAAAAACAGGGCAGGAAGGAAGCAGGAGACAGGTGGGTGAAACACTTCTGGGCAGCCACAGGTAGGTCTGGCAGGTCTCTGCATGTCTGGACTGGACCCCACTTGCCTCTGTTGGCTCTTGTGATGGCCTGGCAGTTCCCTACAGGGAAGGGTGGGAGCAGGGAATGAGATGCTTCTGGGCCACGGCGGGGGGGGGGGGCAGTTGGAGTGGCCATCATAGAGGACCTTATGGTTTTCTGCTACTCTGTCCTCCTATTGATATGAAACCCAATGCTTTTATGTCCTCTATTTTTTTCTCTTCAAGAAAAAGGCATCTGGTTTAACATCAATAGAGGACAACTGGACTGTCATCTATGATGGCCACCTTTGGTAGGGACAGCATGGGCTCAATCTAGGTACACGGGGATCTGTGGAGACCTCCTGATTCCCATTCATAGCTGCAAATAGCCTCTCATCTCCTGCCCCCCTCTAATCTGTGCCCCTTCCCCATGGGGAACTGTCAGTCTACCATGGACCTGGCAAGGGTTAACATGGGCCACCAGGGGCAATCTGGGCTCACAAGGCCCTAATCATGGGGAGAGGGAAGCTGGTGAGGGGTCATCTGGGGTAGCAAGGCCCAATCTGGGACCTAAGGGGGAAATACAGGGTAGGAGGTCCCCATGTACGGCAGCAGAGGGTGATCTGAGGTGGTGGAGGGTGATGAGAATCTGTAAGGAGTGGTCATATGGGGTCGCAGGGCCCAAATGGAGCCTATACTGTGGATAGAGTCAGGGAGCAGGCAGACCTTGAAGCTCCTTGAAGTCCCTGCTCACCAGCCCTCTACCATGTCTCACCAGACCTCTACATGCGGGTCAGAATAGTTCACAGTGGAGAAGATACTAACCCCAAACAAGCAACTGCTCACAGCACATGCTAACTTTGACACAGAATAATTTCTAACTATTTAGTTGGTCTAATAAAAGATGCCACATTTACCCAAAGAAACTTGTCTGCCTATAACCTCACCCATAGCTTTATTTATTTGCTTCATAGAAAACTAGACCCCTACAATCTCTGTACATTGCTGGCATGTTATCTTCAATAAGCCCTAAATTACACTTGGAAAGAGACATCAACATTTTCTTTACAACACCACTGTTGCCCTATTGTTAGTTCAATATTTGCAAGCTGAGCAATGTAACATGGATACTTTTTAGGATAAACTGCTCAGTGCACAGTGGTCCACTAGACGTCATAAATTCTACTTGGAATGCATAATTCCAGTATGTCTTATTACTTTGATCTGCCCCATTTTGCATTATGTAGTATGATCAGAACTGAAGCTTTGATTCTTCATTCCTATTCTGCACTCTGAGGGAGTCAAGAGGATTACTCTCTCTGTGGTTGAATTAAAGCCATCAGACTGGCTCTAATGCAAGGTGTGAAAGCTCTAATTTACATGGGAGAAGTTTAGATTCTCACAGTCTGCTCAATTTCCATGTAAGATCAATAGTGATAAAGCCCCTTGTGGACTTTGTGCAGGCACTAGCTTCAGACTAAGTGCCCTTAGCTGACCAGAGAACCTTGCCTTGGGTAGTATCTTCAATTGATGGCCTTGTTACTAGACACTGTGGTTGGTTAGCCTTCAGCAACAAACTCCATCTTTTATGCATTTTTATTGCTGATGTTTTCTCTAAAGAAATGTGTATGTTTAACTGCTTGGAGCATATTTTGTTAAGGAACCCACAAGTCTACTTTATGATACCAAGAAGAATATGGTCAAAAGAGAAAAAGATTTATATTTAGAAGATATATGAATAAAAGTTTCCCAACAGTTGTTCACATTTCAAGCCATTGTTATTTATTATTTGTGAATATTCATGAGTTTATTTCCCCAAACTTTGGGGTAATGACTGTTCTAAGCACAACTATCCTGATGGTGTTAAAAGAAAGGGCATTGGATGCCTATAGATGGGCTGTTTTTTTGTTCTACTTAGGTGTCAGAGCAAATTCAATTAATCCAGTCTGCTTCTTGTTCTGATTAGAATACCCCAATGTCACTTCACCATCATGTGTATTAAGCTCCGCCATATTTTAAAATGGCAACAGGGGTGCTTTAACTAACTAAAAGCTCATCAAATGAGCTTTAAAGTTTCCCCCATGGCCATTTTAAAATGAGGGGAGGGGGACTTAATACTTGTGATGGGGAGCCATTTTAATTACAGCAGCTGTCAGGGAACCACTGTAATTAAAATGGCCTATCCCTGAGCACATGTATAGGCACCCATTATGCCTGATCAATAGTGTTCATCACTCATAGTTCATCTACCTTTTACATTTATTTTTAAAAGGTTTAGTCCAGCATTCCAGTCATTGGACCACTACCTGCTCTTGAACAAGACAATGAACATGGACACTTTTACATGTGTTCCTGACACAGTGCCAGGTGTTTTTAATTAGCGTGGCTCACTAATTAAAAGTGCCCATGCATCACATGTATCAGTGGCATGGTATGCCTCCATGCTTAGAAAATGAGGAGGGGGAGCACTTCGAACTAAAGCACATTCCATGTGTTTTAGTTCAAAGTGCACTGCCGGTATTTTCTCAGTGTGAAGATGCGCTGTGCTGCGCTGCGCTGCTGACGCACATGACACACAAGGCTGTCAGAGCGCATCAATTTACATGCTCTGGCACACTCAGTTAATCAAGTCTGCTCTGACGCACTGGATTTCCAATGCGTTGGACCAGACTACTGGCATGTGTGTAAGTGCCTATTGATAGCTGATAGATAGACTGATTATTTATTTTTTATTTATTTATTTAAAAATATGAAGAGCATTCTGAGTAATAAACAGTTTTGCAAAAAATTAACATTGGTCAACAATTTAAAAATAAGTGAGTGTATATCTGTATATATAAATATAAACCTCGAAAGCACTAGAGATGTAAAATTTGGACATGACAGTAATGTAAAAATATAGGAGAATGGAAGATAAATCCCATTACAATTACTTTTATATACAAAGATACCTATAAAGATTCACTTTTATACAAATTAGCATACATTTCCTTAAGCAAAGTAAGTTTGTTTTTCTCACTTCAACTATTCACAAGGAAACATCAATATCATGACATTTCAAGAAATGGAGTTATACTTTACAAAAATACAAAAGGAAAAACTGACTTCTTCAATCGGATTTATCATTTGTTAAACTGAAAACCTTTTTTGAGGGGTGGGGGAGTGGTGCATCACACAATCTGGGCTGCTCAGTATAGTGAGATTCAATCCCTTTTTCCTAAAAATGTTTCTGCATCTGGGACAAGAAGAAAACCAGAAATATGAATCTTTCTTGTCAATCTAGTCTGTGATATGACGACTCCTTGGATGTGATATTGTTTGTGATGCCAATTTGAAATGATCTATATATGTCCAGATTGAAAAAAAAATATAGGAAGAGTACATAATGCAGTTCTGGTATAGAAGACAAACATGCAGAAAACATACACTAGAATTCAGGAATTACAATGACTAATATTAGATTTTTTTTTTTTAAGGAGGGGTAGAGGGAACTAGGGAACTATACTTTTTTTCAAATAGATGAGTGTCATATTTCCAAGATGATTAATATTTAATGTCATGTTTAGTAACAGCCAAACAGTGCTGTATAAGGTGCTAGAAGTCTATCAGTATAGACGCTGAATATCATGTCAGATTTCCATTACTTTTGAGCTTTTTTGAGCTTTACTGTTAATAAAATTAAATAATGGTTTGTAAAATAGAGGGAAATTTGAACTTAATTGAAAAGTTAAAGGGAACTTTTATTATAAGAAAGATATATATTTTTGTCATTTCTATTTTGCTATACCATAAACATTCTCTGAATTGAAGGTCAAGTGTTTATCGTTGTGTGTGTGTGTGGGGGGGGGGGGGGGTTGTTTTGGTTTTTTTTTTTAAGCCTCATAAAATAGAAAAGGAGTTTTCAGTATTTGGGCCGCAGGCTGGTGCTCAATGGCATCTTAGCTATAAGCTTGTCAAATCTGGGAAACATTGTGAACTAGTCCACTAAAGGTAAATGATGATGTTCCTTATGTTCAGTCCACATTCATTTTCTAGCCTTTTCAACCTAAAGATCCAAAGCAAGCAGTTTCCATAATGAGAAAAAAAAAAAACTGGCAGAAAGTTTGTCTCACAGTGAATCGGATCATCAGCTGGTGTAAACGGACATAGCTACTAAAATGAATGTTGCTAATTTATACCAGCTTAAGTCTGCCCCTGAAAGGTAATATAATTTCATGGAAAAAAAAAATATTTTTCTTTTATAACTGTAAATACAAGTTGGCCTTAATCACTGTAAAAACCAAGTGACCTGTAGGATAGATATACCATTGCCAAACATGCCATAAGTACTCCAGTTTTATTTTTCTTATCTAAGTTGTTAACAAATACATTTTCCCTTCCATGGTCCTTTAATTTTTATTTATTTATTTATTTATTTTTTACCACACTATACCCATTCCCCATAATGTCTTTTGATAACCAAAATCTATTATTCAAAACATTATTTTATCTCCATTTAATCCAAGTGCAACATCAGAAATATTTAAAAATAAGAAAAATGTACTACCAATTTAAATAGCAGTTTATCTAACAACTTTGAAATACCTGATAGCACTTCTATTTTGTTTGGGTGGTTTTTTTTTTTGTTCTGTTGTTACATGTTCCTTTTTAAGGTGTTTTTTTTTTTTTTTTTTTAATGTTTTAAATGTTTCTAGGTTTAACAAACTATTATTTAATTGTTCTAACTCTTTGATATAATAGCTTACCTTCCCTTCTTTTAGAATATGTGTCAAAAATGTTTGTGGAGGCAGTCTTAAAAATGTTGAGAGAGTGTAGTCAGCTAAACACACCCACCTCTTCTTTTCTGGTTTATGGAAGTGCTCATAGATTTTTCAGCTATTTGTAGAAACATGATAAAGTTAATTGACTGAATCTTGATGTCATTTTCATGATAGAAGGTTCTCTTACAATTTTGATTAACCCAAGAGCACAAAACAAAACCTGTTATAAAGCTTCAACATTTTTTATTAGGAAAAGATTGTTATAAAATCAAGTTTTAACAAGGTCAGTTGATTTTTGTTTCTTTCTTTTTTCCCTCCTGAAAAAGGAATCTGACACCTCAGATTGCAATTGGATTGTTATTTGGTCTATTCTGCATTTCTCACAGCAGATGAAAACTGTAATATTCAAGTAGCAGAACTTCTACAGAAAACAAAAGTAACCTTGTTAAATATTATGGGGCAGCCCATTATCTAGTTCTAAGTTGGCACAGCTCCACTGAAGCTCCAGTCAAGTTACTTTGATATGAGACAGATTTTTACTTGGCATAGATTTATTTACGCTTATAATAATGATGATTTATTTTTAAGTAGAAGAGATTAAAGCAACTACAAACACAGTAGAAGAAAACAAAAGGAAAATAAGTATTAACCAACCCAGATTTAAGCATTAAATATGAAAGCAGTAACAAGCATTATAAATTACCAGTTTGAAGCAACCAGCATATGTGCAGCAGCAGCTGCCCTTCTTTCCCTGCTTATGTGCTGATTGGACACATCGTACACATGCATTTGATCCAAGATCAGTTTACTTGAGAGTAAAGTATTCATCCCTAAATGCTCCTGGGTAGGCATCTACATATACAGGAGGGTGGGAGCAGATTTGTTGCTCCTAGCAGCTGGTAGTCCTCTTGAGCGCATCCCACCCTGGCAGTGACAACCAGCATCCTGGGCTCCCACTGGCCCACCACACTGAATGCCAGCTGGTCCATAACTGGCTCCCTCATGTGCACTGACCACTTGCTTGGCCATGGAGCATCATCCCACGGCTGCCACCACCATGAAGTAACCACCTGGACCCCATTCACCTGGCTGGATCCTGGCAGGGATGCTGACAAAGGGCTCCAGGATGCTGCTGCCAGGACTTATGGCTGTATGTTGTACAGAAGACCTGGGATGATGAGCAGTGGTTGGAGGCATTCAGGATGACCCAGGCCACCTTCCTACTTCTCTTTGGGCAACTCTTCCTGTATCTGGAGCATCAGGACATCACCATGAGGCCACCCCTCCCTGTGGACACCCAGCTGGCCCTCACCCTGCTGAAGCTGGCCATGCCTGCCAGCCTCCACTATGTGGGCCATCTCTTTTATGAGGGCAAGGCTACTTCCACGGAGGTCATCCTGGAGGTGTGCGGCACCCTCCACGACATGCTGGGGCACATGGTGCTCCAAGTGCATGAACCCCTGGTGGTGGTGGCAGGGTTCCATGCCCTGGGATTCTTGCCTCCCTGTCACTTGCCTGCCCCCTGGTGACTGGCCCTATTACAGCCAGAAGGTGTTTCACTCCATTGTGCCCCAAGCTGTCATCAACCAGCATAATGCCTTCACCACTGTGAGCACCAGCTAGGTGGGCAGTGCCCACTCCCCCATGTGTTTGCAACCCTGCCCTACCAGCCCTGCTGCTAAGTATTTGCTTCATGCTGTGGGTGCTGCACCTCCACCTGGGTGCCATGGTGGTCCTGCCCCTCCTCACTGGGGACCCTGCTTACCTGCTCTTGCCCTGACTCATGCAGCTCTTCACCAGCTAGATGGACCCCTACCTAGCCCACTTTAACTGGTGTCTGGTCTGGAGCCATGCCCTGGTGAAGTGTTCTTTTCGGCCACCTCAAGGGATGCTGTCACAACCTCACTGCCTGCCTCAGGTTTTACAAGGACATCTCCTAGGTCATCGTTGCATTCTGCATGCTGTATAACATCTGTGAGGCCTGGGGGGAGTCGTTTTGTGAGTCCTGGGTGGAGAAGGTGCGGCAAGTGGAGGCTGCTAGACAGCAGGAACAGCAGCTGCAGTGGAAGCAAAAGCAGCAGGGCCCCCCTTCTAAGACCCCAGGTGAGCCACACACCTGCCAGCAGAGGCCAGAGCACTAGGTGCAAGAGGCGTCAGCTAACTCACATGAGTGGCAATGGGTGGCTGCTGTAACCCACTTGGATAGCTGCCCATAGTCCCCCAATCCCCCAGCACTATGTTTCATGCAGACATGTCTCAGAAGAACAACAGTTTTTATTCTCCTCACATCAGAGCCCCCTCTTCCCCTTCAACAACCACCCCAACACCAGAGCCCCACCAGAGCTTCCTTTCTCCCTACCCAACACCAGAGCCCCTCTACTACCCAACCCACCCACCAAAAATAAAACACCCTCTTCCCCAAGCAAATTATTTACAAGCCAAATGCTGTGCTTGTGTACATGCCCACCTAGCATGGGTGGCAATGGGGTCATTGTGTCTACAGGTAGAGCCCAGGGACAGGTGGCCAGCACCCTGGTCTCTGACTGCTCCCCTGTGGATGCATATGTCACAGCACGCCCAGTGGGTAGGGAGCTCACCCAGAGGTGTCAGTGGCCAGTGGTCCCTCAGCATGAGTGGCTCCCCATCTGGCAGCTGATGTCCACAGCCAGCAGGGCCAGCATGAAAGCAGCTTTGGCTCTGCACCCACGTGGAGCTGCAGGCAGCTTTGGCTCTGCACCCATGTGGAGCTGGGCAAGTGGGGGGGCTGGGTTGTGGGGGACCGGGAGTGGGGCCAGGGCAGGGACTCCTAGCTGATAAAGGAAGCACTGGACCTCTGCCAAGGCCCATGGGGGGGCCTGTTACTGGGTGGTTGTTGTCTGGCAGGGGGCAGGATGGACTAGGGTCAGGACTTGGCAGCAGGAAGCATAAAGGTGACCTCCAGGGCCATGACAGTATCCAGCACCCAGTGGTCATCCTCTGTGGCCTGTACTGCCCTGTCCAGGACTTCCTGCTGCTCCCACAGTGCCTAAACCCACTTGTGATCCAGGGCCAGGAGCTGCGCCTAGAGCTCCCAGTTCTCCTGGTCCCCACATGATTTCATGGGCCACGTCCTCCATCCACCACATGTCCTGGCAGGCTATGTTCTCTGCCCACCAGGTCCTTGTGTCTGCCAGAAGGTCCTCCAACACCAGCCAGTCCACAAGGAGGGTCCTGTCCTCTGGTGGAGCCAGTGCATCTGCAGGACCCCAGCTGTGGGTGGCGGCAACCCTGAGCCCACATCCTGGCAGTCAACTGCAGCCTCTTCCCTGTGTACAGCTGCAGGGTCTTCAGAGCCATGAGAAAGAAGCTCTTTGTAAGAGTTTGCAACATTTCTGAGATAGCCTCTGTACCAGGGGCTGTTCAGTGCCTGGCCTCAGATCAGGGGTCAGGCACACACAAGTGCCTAGGGACCATGCTAAGTTGGCCAGGTAGACCTGGGCCCAGGTGGCTGATGGCCAAGCCCCCCAGCCCTTCTTGCTCCTGAGGCAGGTGGCCTGCTGATTGGTG
Organism: Alligator mississippiensis; assembly: GCF_030867095.1. Classification (NCBI taxonomy): domain Eukaryota; kingdom Metazoa; phylum Chordata; order Crocodylia; family Alligatoridae; genus Alligator; species Alligator mississippiensis. The sequence continues at coordinate 312,674,649 of NC_081824.1, forward strand.
GCTGTAGGCAGCCTACCTCCCTGCCCTATTCCCTGGTTGGAACAGGCCAGCTTCCTGGCAGTACCCGTTGCCATCACTCCAGACCCTGCTGCTCCCCACCCTCCTCCTGCAGGCCAGCTACTCTCCTGTGCTGCTACCATGCCCATGGCACCTGGGCTCAGGATGCATGGGGCTCCCAAATGACTGGGATGAAGAGCTATTTATACCTCCATCCTCCCTACAGGGGGTCTCTCTGGGAAGGTGCCTCAGGGCCCAGGGCAAATCAGCCACGCTGGCCAGGGGTCCAATTACTTATCACTGTAGCAAAGCTGTATCAAAGGTGAATTTGCCACTTATGTCAGTAAGCGGTTCAGGTTATACAAAGCAAGTTGTACACGGTATTCTCCCTTTCCGGAAAAATTCTCCCACAGAAATTGACATACATTGTACCATTATTGTCAATGGAAACATAGGCCAATCTTGACTACTTTTGAAAACCTCATTTGTTTCATGTTTACTACTAAATATTTTGTTGCTATCATTTCTTAAGGATTAAAGTTAGATGTTTTCTAGTTTTGCGCACTCATATTATATTTTGCCATATACCAGTAGCAAATAAAAGATTACACTTTTATCATGTTATATATACATGAATATATAATATTACTAAAGCTGTCTTGGAAAATCAAAAGAATCTAAAAATCCTTCAAATTCATATGTATTATATTACTCCAATCTTACTTTTCAGTGGGAGAAAGCTTCTTAGTTAAAATGAGGACAAGTAAAAAAAAACCCCAACAACCCCCCCCCCCCCCCCCAAAAAAAATTAAGTGTTTTGGAAGAGCTCACATTCAGGGACAGTCTGGTAAAAGGATAATTTCACCATTAAATCTGGTTTTGAGTACTATATGTAACAGAGTAAACCTTGATCATAAGAAAGATAATGTACACTGTTTAGAAAAGATGAATACTCACCAGTTTTTAAAGCTAGGTGCAGTAGAAGTTCAGTTATGTATTCTGAATTCCATAGGGCTTAATAGTTCTTGGTCACTTTACATAAAATGTTTGCTAACAGTGAAGTCATGTAACATTTAGGAGTGCTCAGTCACATTATGAAGAAATTTAACAAGGTCACAATAGACTATCACTGAATATATTACTCTCACCAGACTTAATTTGTTTTTCTTAGGTTAACTACCATTTGTCATCATTTATTAAGCCCCCATCAAATCTATCATTTGATAAATATGGTCTGTTCAAATTAAAAAGAACTTTTATTTAAAGAAAACAAGCTAGCATAGATAGACTAGTCTTTTTGCAATTCTTCATGAATGAGAATTAGCTTTTATTTGTTTTAATTAGCAATTACAACTCCATTCCTAAATATTTTTCCTACTCCAAAATACTAAAGTATACCCTATAGTGTAGTACCATAGGTTTGAGATCAAAATGATTTTTTGCTGCTACAGCAGAAGTGAACTGAATGACAGGTTTTCAAAATACAACCATAAATAATGAGGTTTTTCCAGACATTAATAGAAGCATTTTTAGGAAAAGGAAATCATTTAGTTCAGTAGATTCCCCTAAGTGAGCTTAATTTAGATGGCATGTTAGTTGATTGAAGCCTAATTTTAACTACTAATAATTGTTGAGTTATGATTTGTATAGCCTCTTGACTTTGCCTATCAGTATAGGGCTGGGAGAATGTCAACAAAGAAGAAGGTATCTTCACTTCTGCATCAATATAACACGTAAGAGAAGCTTTACAAGTACATTACTTTTACCCTTAACACCATTCAAAGCAGACCTACTGAGATGTGTAGGATGACAACCCTGCTCCTGTACATTTGAGAACAGTTTGAGAGGTGAGGTAGAAATTATGGGGGAGCTGGAGGTGAGAAGAAACTTCAAAGATAGGGTAAGTAAGTTCATGAGAGATCCTACAGATGGTTCCATGAAATTTAGAATTAGGTCTATTCTTTCACAATCAGCTGCAAGAGTCAAAGATATATTTGTGTTAAATGGTGTTCAGAAGGTGCAAATGAAATGGTTATGCTGCAGCAGGAATTGGGTTCCTAAAAGAGATGCTATAATAAACATATTTCTAAAAGTACTGTATTGCAGTGCAGATTCACTTCTCATGCATGCACTCAAAAGGTGAATGTATACAATCTGATACAGTGTACATACAGAAAGTCACTTTCAGATTGAAAGGACACAGTCATGCTTCTTTGTCAAAGATAGACAGCTCAAATACAAAAAATAAATTAGTGAATGATACACATTTCCTTATTTTCTTAAAGTATAAATATTCTGATAGCCATCTTAAAAAATAGCAACTTTGCATATATAAATGCATGATTAAGGCATACATCAAAATGGAAAGGAATTGTGTTATCATTCCTTGTTACATATACAGAATTACAGGTGTCTATATTCATGGGCCATGGATTTTTTTTTTAATAACATTATTTGAAGTAACTTTTCATAGAACAAAAAAAGCTGGCCACTTGCTCTATAAATCAACATTATTTTTCCCCCCAAATCTTGAGCTCATTATTATACAGATAAGGTTCTGTAATATTTGGCAGATGCAGGGAACAAAACATACATGTAGAATCCTGACGTCACCTTTTTGAAAGGATACCACTACTTCCTTTTTAAATGATCATGGAACTGGTCTTCAAGTATCTAAGTTCTAGCTAATCAGTAGTGTTAAACATGAACTTCTGCATAGCATAACAACTGCTTTTGACTGGCTCCTGTTACAGCCTTTTAAAGGCACAGTTTCCCATGACCTACTTTTCCCTCCATGGCTAAAAATAACAATGAAGTGCCTTATAACCACTTGGAGTCCTGTATTATGTTAACCATTCTAATAACTGAACTACCTAGCAGTTTACAATTCCCTGAGGTGCCTAGCATTGCTCTGTGGACTTGTACATCTCCTCTGAGACAACATCTGAGCCTACCAGGGAACAAAATATCCAGTCCCCTCTTCAATCTTCCCTTCCAGGTTTTGTTGAATGTGTTGCCTACTCCTCCACAGTTTGTGTTTGTCAGTACCCAGAACCTCATATGAACTTACCTGTTATGATAACACTGAAGTTTTTTACCATTTCCCCTCATCATAAATATGTAAAATATCTTCTTTTGAAGTAGTAACACTTCCCAGGAACCCCAAATAAAATCCTGTTTTGTTTATCTTTCTCTATATATTTTGGCAAGTGCCCAGTAACCCTGACATTATTTTCTAACAGTGCAGGTATGCCTGCTTTCAATTTTCTGTTGAGAAAAATGTCAGCAGATGACCTTCAAGGCTTCATTTAGTGGCATTCTGTGATTTAACGGTGGTAACCAGATCAGTCTGTCACTACACCTTCTTTACCAGGTACTATATTTATCCAACTAACCTGTTGGATAGGTAATAATGGGGACTGTTACACATTTAAACCAATGCTTCACTGCAAACTGCTTCAATATGTGTTGTTAAACTGTGGCCCATTTTCAGACATTACAGTGTCAGGTTTGCTGTGCTTAGCAAAAAAGAGATTTGCTATGCAAGATTACCTGTTTAGCTCTAACGTTTTCTGGTTAGGTTCCCTCAAGGAAGTGAGACTAACAGTCTCTGACAAATATATAATATTTTTTTCACCCAGCATAAGCAAATCTATATCTGCCTTGATCCATAGTGCCAGTTTCCCCTGTGCCATCAATAAGGACTCTTTTTGCTTGAGTTGGCCCATATTTTTTGGCACGTGCAAAATCCTTGATGTTCTTTTTGAGGGCAAAATAAAATACTTCTAGCCTCCTCCTCAGATTTTTTTCATCCCTAAATCACATCTATAGATTGTCTTTAACATATTTTTCTCTACCACCTTATTGAATTTCCTGGAGACTTAAAACAATATCCCATTTCTACTGTGAGCTCAACCTAAAATTGAGCTGAAAATATACTGTTCCAGCTACCTCCAGCTAATTATTTATTGCATGACTTCATCCCAAAGAGTACAAGTGCCAATCCTGGTCCATGTTTTATATGAGACTAGGCTGATTTTAAAAAAAATATTTCAAACCGTACTGTCGTGCAAACTCTAACTCTGGACTTCCCTCCACTGCAATTCTTACAATCTTGCCTGTCTATAACCACTAAATCTTTCTCATGTTTGTATTCAATAACTAACTGAGAAAAATCATTTGTTTGTAGTTGGAAAAAATCTATTGTCTCCATCTTCTCAGGGAGTTTGATAAGCCTCTTTGGACATGGGCATTAATGCTAACATTGGTCTTTGATAAGTAAAGATATGAAAATGTCCACACATGTGGACATTAAATCTACACTTTTACATATTTACCTTCAATTACTCAAGGATTTTTTATTTTGTACTAAAATCACTGGTTCTAGCCCAACATTGATTTATGCATCAATATCAGACTTCAAAGTAATCAATGTTGTTCAGCTGACTCCAGTTAGTAGCTATATGTCATTGTTCTGATGCTAAGTAGCTGTTGCTATATGAAATGGCATCTGAATGTCATATGGAATATGTTTCTATAGGAAATGTTGCTAATAGAAGGTCATTGTGCTTACCAGATATTGCTGCTAAAGAGCATTGTATTTACTTTCAAACTGATAGCCAATTCATCCTTTCCTGCAGTGTTTTCCATTGTTCCTACAAAGAATTCCTGAGGAACTAGAAGTGTCATTGTCATCCTCCTTGGCCACACATTTATGTACATTCTGCTGGTACACAAATTTTTGAAAAATGATCTAGTTCTTGCTTCTCTTTCCAGTTGCTGAGCACTGTCATGGCTCATGTTGTTTATCACAACATGGTACCCAAAAGCTCGTGCAAGTCTATCCCAATCATGCAGTTGGTGCAATAAAAGGTATCATCCCTTTGCCTCTTGCTGAGCTTTTTGTTCCAGATTTCAGTCAAAATCTAAAATTTGCTATACTTGGTCAGGCCAAGGTTCCATTTAGCTCAGTGGCAATTAGCAGATGTTTTTACAGAAGAACGTTAGAAACAAGGTGTGTATAGCAACTCATCCGCCTGCATACCATCCCAGTCTAGTAGGGCAGATTACTTCTCTTATGAGGGACTCTGTTAGACTCCTTCCAAGAGTAGCTCTTCAGATTAGATTAAGTAGAAAGTCTTCAATGTTGTACTTTTTTTGTAGTCTATATACAAAACATCTCTCTTATTTGATTTTTTTTTTTTTTTTTTTTTGGTGGAGTGCAGCATCCCTCACATTTTTGTATGACAGATTTATTATTAGTCTCCTTTCCCTGAGTTAATTGAAAACTATGAAAAATCCAATGCTATAGAACCAGTTCTTGTCAGAAATTAAGGTCCCTTCTGATAATCTTACTTTTTGCTGTCACCCTATTGGTTGTGTGTGTAGGTTATGGCTTCATACAGACATTTGGGGAGGTTATGGGTAGATTAGATTAAATTAAATGAAATTAAAATAAATTAAATTAAAAATGGCCACCCAATCTAATTTAGATCACCAAGGTACAGATGTTGTACTAGTTAGGTGGATCTAAATGCAACAGAAGTTCAGGTAACCCAATCTAAATTAACCACACATCTGGACCAATCTAACTGTCCTGAACTTCTGTACAGTTCCCAGAACAGCCCCAGGGCTGGGAAAGCCCAGTTGCTAGCCCCAGACCCAGATCTGTGCTTTTCCTACCCCCCCACCAGGCTATATTTAGCCCCCCTGGCTCTCCCCACCACCTGTAGATGAACAACCTCTGACCCCAAGCCCAACAACCCCACCATGCCACAAACCACTCCCAGTGCCAGTGTTCAGTAGTGCTGGCATTTGCTAGTGCTGGGAACCAAGGAAGTAAGTTGAGGTGGGGAAAGTGGTGGGAGGTTTATATGGGGGTCAGGGAGCTAAAAATAGACCCTGGTCCCACAGGATGGGGAAGAAAGCCCCTAAGCCCTCCAGTGGACCCCACAAGCCCCCCCCCACCCCCATCCTGATCTTCCTTAAATGGAATGGCTATTTTTAACTTGATCTAATCTCCCTCTACTTCCCCCAAAGTCAGTATGCAGCAGAGTGAAGTGAAGTTATTGTCTTCCACATTTCTAGGGACTGTCTAGTTCTGCTGAGGCTTATGACCATTCCATTCTTTGTTTCAAGGTATTTTTAGCTTATTTTACTCCTGATTACTCAGCAATATTTCATAGCCAAGGAGTCAGAAAGAATGTTTCATTTAGTGTCTGCCTCATGCCTTTGAAAGATAAAGTTTCTTATGTGCGGCTAAGGTGGATATGACAAGTTAGACTGGTTTATCCACAACTCTTGCTGTTGACTGGGTGCATAGGCTGTTTATAGACATTACATTTTTCTGTGTTTAATCTGGACTACAGCAGTCACTATATACATGTGGACACACCCTGGCTCCACATGCATGTGGCCCCGCCCCCACATGCACCTGGTTGCGAAGAGGCTGGCAGTGGATTCTGTGGTGTGGGGGGAGTGCCGAATGGCTGGACGTGAAGCCAGTGATGGCAGCACTGAGTCACTGTGAACGCTTCACCTAGCTCCACAGGGCCCCCCAAAGTGTGGGGCCCCAGGACAGTCACCCTGATTTGCAACCCCCTCAAGGATGGCCCTGCATGGACATCTGTAGTCTGAATTAAAATTGGTTCCAGTCTGAATTAATCCTCACTGAATGAGGCTTAAAGTTAAGGCAGACTACAGCAGTCCAAATTAGGCAATTTAAACCGTATTAATTAACATGTATATACATTGCTTTTAGGAAAAACAGTCCTTAGGAACTCAGATAAGCTTTGCAAATATCAATCCCCTCAAGGGAAACTCAGTTTAGTTTTTGCAACACAACAGAGGCTAACAGGTATAAAGTAACGTGCCAACAACACTTCACCCTGACTAAGTATCAGGTCAACTGAACAGCACTTTAGATAACTGCAACAATGCAGCAGTGCTTAAACAGGCTTATTATCACCTCCTATTACTTCCAACTGCATAAACTCACACATAGAGGCTGAAAATTGAGTCTGTTAAGGGGCTGTCAATGATAGTCTATTAAACCTTAATTCGAATTGAAATTTAATTCAAACTATGTGATGTGAATCAGTTAACAGTTTATATAACACTCCGCACATCTGCAAACAACCATAGAAGTATTTTCTCCTGAAGGCTTTACTTTTATGGTAGACAGAGGGACTGATGTCTCTCTCGCTCTCTCTATTGTTATTTGCTTATTTTTATGATTTGATACCCTAGGAAAGATTTAATTTACAATTGAATAAGTTCATCATAAACTAGAAATAAAGACAGAAGAACACCCCTAAAGGAAGGAACATTAACAAGTTAGGCATAGGGTCAAACAGAAAGTAAACCTTCTGCCTGTAGGCACTTAGAAACAATCTTACAATTATAAATATGTGTGCATATATATTTGCATATACATTACATAGCTATGCAGTGAATGGAACGGAATTAAAACATCAGAAACCAAGGTTTGCAAGGTAACAATTAAATGAAAGGAGATGGAACTAAAAGACTATTATATCAGAATATGTTGCATTTTCCCCCAACACATTCTTAGTGTATTTGCTCATCACTAGCAGAAACTATCAGAAAAAAAGGCTTTTAGCAACAAATGTACCCTGGAAGTTTTTGCTTCATTTTCAAAGATTTAAGAAAAGCTCATTATTTCTCTTCCTTTATGAGCATGTTTTATGTCTATTATGAATGCAGTAGATGTTAAAATGTCGTTAAAATGCACTCAATTTTCTTTCTTCCAGATAATACCTAATGGGTTTAAATAACAAACTATGTTAATTTGTATGGCTGTAAGTATTTTTTTAATGTTCTGATGTTTATCATAAGTCTTGAACTTCTGTAAGCTTTTCTTAGGCCTAAGAAAAGGCCCTGAGTGACAGATGCATTTTGTGCCCAGAGGAAATAAACAAGCAAATAAATAAAAAGAGGCAATATAAAAAGAACTAGATCAAAGTCACTTTATTTACTATAAGTATTAATGGCATGGTAACAGCATCGTATTAGAAACTGGTTGGTGTCAGACTTGTTTAGGTGGTGATTCAGTTCATGATCATAATGTTCAAACCACACTCCACTAGGCATCCAAAAAAAGGATGTAGTATATCCCTGAATTAGGGAGACTTTCACCAAATTTACACAGAAGTGATACTTCAGTTATCTTGATGAAACAGGCTTGTTGGTTGTAACCGTGCTGGTCTAAGGACATAGGCAGGCAAGGTTTTTTGGGTAGATGTGATCTCTTTTATTAGACCAACTAAATAGTTGGCAAAAAGTTCTTTGCAAGCTTTTGGGCACAGACACCCTTTCTCAAGCATAGGGAGACACTTCTTCAGGCAATGGAAGACTCTGCTAATGTTATGAGTTTTCCAAGTTTCAAGCTTCTTTTCTACCTTTGAGAACTCATAACATCAGCAGAGTTTCCCACTGCCTGAAGAAGGGTGTTTGTGCCCAAAAGCTTGCAAGGAACTTTTTGCTAACTATTTAGTTTGTCTAATAAAAGAGACCACATCTACCCAGAACCTTTGCCTGCCTCTTGATGAACCAGAATCTGCATTCTGTAGACTTGCTTCCAAGACAGTCATTCCAAGTTCAGTTTATGTGCTCCTTACAAACTCCATCATTTTGCTTATTTGTAATTAAACATGCTTTCTTTTTCTTTCCCCTCCTTGCTTTCAGCTTTCCTGAAGTGCAGTAACTTCTTTCAGTCAGTCATTTCACTAATGTTTCTGACCATTCACTGTTCCTAATTATGGGTGGTCTGAGGCATACCATATTTCTTGATATAACACACCCCAGAATAAAAAACACACCCTGTTTTTGAAGGGCAGAATAAAGAAAAAGAGTTTTCCATATAGTACATAACAGGAGTAGTAGCTAGGGAGTCAACCCTGCCCGTTGTTTTGCTCCCTATTCCTTATATGAAGATTTTACTATCACTTTTGCCCAATAAAGCAGAAACTGTTCTTACTGTATTTCTCACATATAATGTACAGTAAAATTTCTAGCAGCTGGGTTTTTTCACAATAAATAAATAAATAAATAAATAAAAATAGATTAGCTGTATGTGAGAAAATCTGGTACTTTGGAGAAAATTGGTGTTTTATATCTTTTGCTCTGGGGCAGCCAAATTCTCCCTGACATAACTGAGTACTGCTTTAGCATTAATAACCATTGCCTAAAGAGCTCCTCTGGTTAGCAGGGATTATCAGAATGTGGAAATCAGAGGATCATGACTTCTTACCTTTGGGCATGTCTGTACATAAGCTCCTGTGAGGAGAGGTGGCACAGGTATTATTTACAATGGCTCTATTTCACTCGGCGATTCTGTAATGCCAGGATTGTAATTACATCAAGTAATTAAGAGGATTGCATCTGCCCACTCTGCTCCAACAGACTGACACAAAGAAGTTATGGTATTGCTTTAGGATCTGGTCTTCAAGAGCGTTAGGAGAACTTGGCAGTAGCTTCTCAGCATGTAAAGTATGTCTTACAGATGGTTTCTTATCTTTAATCACTTTTATATAAAATTATAATGATAATACCATGTATGTACTTGGCTTTATTTTAATCAGTATCAACAAATAGTACAAATAAAACATAAGCATAATAAGAACAGCCAGTGTTTAAATGGGTTACCAAATAAACTTGATCAAGGGACTAATGAAATGCAACATGTAGTGTATACAGCTACTTTTAAAAGAAATTGAATTACAATTCAGTTAGTGACATTCAGGATCACAGTCATCTTGTTGTTCTTCTGCCTTACTCACAGCAGTTCCATTCAATCAAATGACAACTTGGCTTGCCAGTGATATGTGATATGCTGTGGAAGGTAAAACCCATTCCAGAGAGATCTCTTCACATAATGGATTAGATGTAGACTCTTCCACCAGTTGGATTGTTTGTAACACAAAACTATTTGCTCTTACTTTTTTTATGCTCACTATAGAGGTACAGTAAACATATCTACATTTGTTTTCAAAATTGAAATTTATTTATAAATTTATTAATAAATTATACTAGGATCAGAAATACCATGGGCACCTTTCAGCTAAAGTCACTCATAATTATTGAATCACCAAACTTACAGCATAATTTACTGCAAACTTTAAATGGACTACAACTGCAACTCAGGATTTTCTCACATTTTCTCACATCTTATGATATTTGTCTCACTTAAAGATCAGATTTGTGGAGATAAGCAAGTATCCAAAGAATTTAGCTTTCATTCATCTTCTCTCCTCCTCTCTCTCTTCCCCTTTTAAAGTACCCCTCATGGTTCTGAGATAAAGCTTGAAAATGTGACCTGAGCGCACTGAAGAGGCTCAAAAGCCAGAAGCACTCAAAAATAGTTCAGCATTGATTATTTTCTATGACTGTCATGTTTTTCAACCTAATCTCCTTTTTTGGGAGGCCTAAATTGTGGGGTTTTTTTAACACTGGGGTGGACAATACTCAAATTGATTGCATACCACTCTTGCTTGAGAAATGAAAATGACATACCTGTAAATACAAACATATTGTTGCATGTCTCCTGTGAAGAAAAACTTCAGATACCACTTAAAGCAAATGTCATTTGGCTTTGGGTAATAGCATGGATTATATGATGGGAAAGCAGGGAAGGGAAACATTCACCTTAAGATCTCTTGAAAGGAAAAGAAGAAACAGAAAACTCCACTGCAATTCTAAACTGAACTGCATGTCAGCCCACAATTAGTTGTTCAAAACAGAATTAGCAGAGGTTCACCTAACATCATATACATAACATATATTCTGCTCAAAGAGCTATGTGCATATGAAATAAAATCCAAACTAACATTGTAACTCTTCATCCTTTTTTGGAGACTGAAACTAAAACACAATCAGTTTATTTACCCAGGGCCCAAGTGGATCAGTAGCACTCTTACAAGCAAACTCAAGAGTTCTCAATGTTTATTCTTTCAGTCTGAAGTGCTTCTGATATAAAGTAATATTTGTTTTAAAAATGTGTATGTTCTCATTGAAAAAAACTTTAGCACACTTAAAAAAGAATAGCATTTCTAAACAAGTAGCAAATCTTAATTCAAAGTAATATTACCAATCAGAAAATGCACATAAAGTAAAAACAACCAAAAGCAACCCTGCAAAATCCCTCTTAAGATAGCTTTTAAAGATGCCCCTTATCTAGATTTCATAGCTTTCGTAGACATTAGGGCTGGAAGGGACCTTGCGAAATCATCGGGTCCAGCCCCCTTTCCAGGGGGCAGGAAGTCAGCTTGGGTCAGATCACCCCAGCAAGATAAGCATCCGAGCATTTCTTAAACTACTTCCAGTTTACAAAACAGAAAACTTCCAGAACTATGAGTTACCAAAAAATGGCCATATCTCAGCCTTCTGAAGGTGCAGTATAATAGCAAACAGTTCTGTGCAAACCTTGGTGATTTAAATTACTCTGATGGTCTTCAAGATAACAAGGTCAAGAAGCAAAAATCAGTATTTATGGTTTTTCATGCTAGTAGCATAACTGTGAAGGGCACTTGCTGGAGGCATTCACAGGGATTATACAGCTTGGGGACCAATATATTCAATAAGCAAAATCAAGCGGAGACTTTCAATAATTATGAGCCACTAGGGATTTTCAAAAGCAAGCACCATGAACTTGTTAAAGGTTTAATCATCCCACTATAGGCACATGGTTTACTATAGCAAGGCCAAGTTCTGGCCAAAAAAAGTTGAAGCTTGTAGTACTGAAACACATTACCTTTTTCATACTGAAAGATAAGCTTCCTTGGTTAGCAGGTTTAACATGACCACCATATTGTGAATCTGGTTTTTGGCCAGTGTGGGGTATAGTCTTATTCAGTTTCCCTCTGAATTAAGTACAAGGGCAGAAACTCTTTTATTCACTGGATTTTATCATTAGGCCTGATCAGCAGCCATAGACAGAGCTAGGATTTTTAAAAGGGGGTGGGCAGATAGTGTGTTGTATCAACACATTTTTCTCCAGTTCAAGAGAAACTAGAAGCTTTACTAATATGCTTGGGGTCTAGTGCTATGTTATTCAGGTTAAGTTAATGGCAAAAGCAAGTATAACTTTATTGGAATGTTTATTAATTTACAGCTAAAATGCATATTACCTTTATAAAAACACTACAAGCTAGGCACAAAAATAGTCAAAAGACATTGTTTCATTAGTCCTACAGCCATTATAATTAAATGTACAACTCATTAAGATCTGTAGAACAAATTACAGCCTTCTTGGTGTCTTAACAGTGCCTACTAGGGCTGTGCGAAATTTCACCGGGTGTTTAGTTTTGAAGCTGTTTTGATGCACTTCGAGCTCAAAAAAAGTGAAATTGAAATTAAACAAAAGCCTTTGAAACTGTTTGAAATAAAACAAGGCCACTCGAAACGTTTCAAAAGTTTCAAAACGTTTCAAGTTTCAAAGTCGGGGTTGGCTTCAGCACTGGTCCCAGCTGGCAGCAGCAGCCCCCTGTCATCCCATGCAGATCCAGGGGCCGGACCCCCTGGAAAGATTCTGGCACAGCCCCCCAGCCCTCCCAGGGAACACCAGTCCCTGGATATGCACACTGGAGGACAGCATGCTGTTGCTGCTGGTTGGGTCTGGCAGCAGCACCAATCTTCCTGGCGCTGGATGTGGGCTGTGCCCAGTGCCACTCCCAAGCAGCAGGAGCAGTCTCTTGTGATCCAGCAGGCAGACTGGGGGCTCCCCACAGCCGTAAGAGGAATCCAGCAGAGCCCCACACCCCTCCCAGGGGTGTGGGCCCCCAGTCTGCCTGCTGGATCACAGGGGGCTGCTCCTGCTGCCTGGTATGAATCAATCTTCCCAGTGCTGGGTGCAAGCTGTACCCAGTGCTGGTCCCAGGACCCCTCCCATGGGTTTCAGCCCCCAGATCTGTCTGTTGGATGACAGGAGGCTGCCACTGCCAGCAAGTGACAGTGTTGCTTGTCAGCACTTTGAGGTGCAGGTTCCCAGAAACCTCTACACCGATCTCCTTGGCAGGCTTCCTGTTATCATAAGGGGCTACCAGCCCTGCAAGTTTCCTCTGAATCAGGGTATAAATGACAAAGTTATAGACAGTTTTGTGCTTTCCCTTTATAGCCTATGGGCAAAATGTTGAAACAGTGTCAAAACAGGGAAACAGTTTTGACAAAACAAAACAGAACAGTTCTTTCAAAACAAAATGAAACTCAAAACAAAACGCTGTTCTGTCGAAACGTAAGTCGAAGTGGAACGATGCTGTTTTGCACAGCCCTGGTGCCTACAGTACTTCATGTGTAGATGTTGGTGCGTCTATACATGGCCCTGACTGTGCAGTTGTTACTACACACTCATTTAATACTTACTAAAGTATTAAAGTAACTGCAGTTACTAAAGTCATTGACTGCACAGTCGTTTTGTACTTGCAAAAGTACTAAAGTAACCTCTGTTATTGTATAGTCCCAGTTGCACATGGGTTATTTCTGACCCTAATGAGGGTCCAACCCATCAACAGGTTTGTGCCCAGCAATGTTACATCACTGTAGTGATGAACCATGTTGCCATAGCTCATCACTAAGGCAATGTAGTGTCTCATGTAGATGTGCCCTGTCAGTCATTTACACATCTGAGTTATTGATCTCGTGAGTTACTATGACCATATCTGTGTTCAGATTTTTAGTTAGCGCTAAAAACAATCTACAGGGCTGTGAAATAGGAAAGAGACATTACAAGTAATGGCTAACAGATGAAAAACATATATAAGAAAGGATAACTTGAATAGTAGAACATCAAGACCATTAACAAGAAGACAGGGTCATTAACATCAATGGAGTGAAGAGAGATTAGCAGGAATTAAGGGGGAGCAAGAATGGCAGCCATTGCTTCCAGCCCAGTTGTTGCAGCTGCTGAACCAGCTCAGCATCTGCCATCTCCACTGCCACCCAGAGTGCAGACACTGGCTGCTACGTCTGTGGCCTAATTCATCAGCTGTCACTGCTTATCCTCCTTGTAGAAGTGGCCATCATTTTTGCAATCCTTCAGATTTAGTATGAGAATAAAATGCACACATTTTAGGAAATGAGACCTAAAGAAAAAAGTCTTATATTCAACAGCTGGTCTAACTCTATCCCAACTTAGGCAGTTGGACCAATAAGAAATCCTTGCCTCTTGAAGTATATTTAGACATTAGACTAAAAGTTTTTTTATGGCAGGTTTGCTCTTAAGTGCAACCTTAATACAAACAATTAAAAATGATCCAAACAAATTTGATGCACCCCTTCTTTTTTTGTTGTAAGTGTTCATTTTTGTCAAAATTGAAATATTTCATGAAAATATATTAGTTTTGGTCACTGTTTCATCAGGTAAATTTCTAGGTGTAGAATGCAATTTCTACATAAAACAAGAAAGATTAACCCAGTATCACCAGCTGAATGATGGTTATATCACCAGTCAATTTGGAGCATAAATGACCCTGGGTCTTTCCATATCCCAAGTCTTAAATCTCCTAAATACTGGCCTGTTAGCCGTTCTGGGATCACTTTCCTCCTCTTTCTCTCCCTCTTCTCATTTTGCATCAGGAAATTTTGAAACCTTGACATTTTTAATGGAAAATGATGTTTGTTTGTTACCCAACTCTGTGAATCATTATTCATATTTAAACAGTTCTGACTCAAGATATAGTACTGGTGGCAGCAATATTTACTATGCTTTCAGGGGAGAATATAATTAGTATGGTGTGATTTTAAAGTTGACAGATATTTATTGCTCAACTTTATGCGGTCAGAGACATCTTAAATGTGAAAGTAAGTTCAACAGAATTAGTTCAATGGGTGCACATCTCTTGGTATTTTAGCAAATATGTATCTTTGTCATAAAAGTAAACAGTTCTAAAGCACTTGAGTAGTTCTTAAGTTGTATGTGTTTTCAGAATAAAAAGTGAACAAAGCAATAGAAACTTAGTTTAACAGGTCCCAGGAGCTTGCTTCTGCTCATTTATTTAAAAAAGAATATTATGGAAATACAGGTTACTACAGGTGGGTGAACAATATTCAATTAACAGTTTATTTAAAGGGCTGGAAAAGACCTTTGTATTTTAAAAGTACTTTTAAGATATTAGGATTGTTTCCTTCATAGATCATGGTAAAACGTTGAAATCTCAGATTTTCATGATCTGTAAACCCACCTTTGAAATCTGAAAAATATTTTTTTTTCCATTTCATATTAACAATTGAGACATATGAAGCAACAAATAATTTGTTTTATTCATTTTTCTCCCAAATAGAGCATTCATTACAGCAGACCATTTACACTAAAAGCTCTGTTATCCAACATCCCCTGGAATGAGGGATACCAGATAACAAAATATGCTGGTTAATTGAGCAGCCTGAACAGGCATTCTTGCCTGTTCGGGCCACCACTTTTCCCACCACATCCAGGGCATTGCCCCTCCTGCAGCTTCACCCACCCTCCTGTGAGCCCTGTGGGCCCTGCAGGATGGGGTGGTGGGCCCCGCGCCGCCTGTTATGCCCCCAGGCTGTGGGGACTCGTCAGTGCAAGCTGCTTTGCTCCAGGCCGTGGGGGCTTGGAAAAACCAGAAGTGCCACGGTGGGCACTTCAGGTTTCACGATACCTTACAAGCATGCATGCCAGTTAATAGAGCATGCCGGCTTGTAAGGTGCTGGTTTATGGAACTTTTACTGTATGTTTCCCTGAATTGGCATTTTCCAATGAAAATGTTTATCAAAAAATTCTCATTCAGCTTCCATT
The DNA here is from genome assembly GCF_030867095.1 of Alligator mississippiensis. Taxonomy (NCBI): domain Eukaryota; kingdom Metazoa; phylum Chordata; order Crocodylia; family Alligatoridae; genus Alligator; species Alligator mississippiensis. Next base: position 312,690,424 of record NC_081824.1, read on the forward strand.
TAATTAATATTTTTTTCTCTTTAAATTAAATATTTTGTAGGATCTACTTTGTTTTTCAGAATTATTTAATAAGTTTCTGTGAAAGTATTTGATTTACAGATTGCCCTTAAAACATGTATTATAGCTGGGTATGACATTACTTCCTGCTGATCCTGTTCAATTTTTGTTTTATGGTTTGTCTACATAGGGACATCCAGCAAAAAGTGTAAAAACCTGAAGTCAATGCATAAGTTAAACAACATTAAACACCTCAGTGCAACTTTCATTCAGGATTAAAGTGGTTTTAGCTCATTGTAGCTTAACCTTCTTCAGAGGATTAATAGAGAATCAAACTACAACAATCTCAGGCCACTTTGTTCCTGACTGGAAGCAGGAAGGAAGTTCCTAACTTTTTCAAATTGATTTTATGCTTTTAATTAATTTGCCTTAACATTCCTGCATGTCCCTGTGTTGACAAGTTCTGATACTGAGAGAGAGAGAGATGGAGCTGCTTGATCAACATTTGCTCCTGAAGATGGGGAGTTGACAAACCTGTAACACTATACATCTAGAGCACAGTAGACCAAAATTGGAAGAAGAAAGGGGAAACTGTGACTCTAATTCAAGTACTAGTGTCTGTAATGTGTTGTCTAGGAAGTCTAGCCAATGTGCCAACCGCTACACAGGTCAGATTGTAATGCTACCGTACTACAATATTTTCTGCTTCCTGGTGAATGACTTGTAATTTGAAAGATGGCACCACAAATATATCCTGAGGCAGGACACTATGAATATTCACAGAAGTCTCCTTAACAATTTTTTAATACATGATTTTTCCTTAAAAAATGGACAATGAAACTGTCACCATGAAAAATGAACATGCACTTTGTAACACCAGCTTTTCTGTGTTAAAAAAAGAAGCAAAGTACACATATTATTATAAACATGCATATAGAGAATGGTGGGATTATTTTAAATATTTAGTCAACACTTACATAGCTTAAAGAAATTGTATTTTTCTTCCAAAAATGTTAGACTATACAAATCAACATCAAGCACCCCTCCTGATGATACTGTGAGGATTCATTAATGATTGTAGAGAAATCTGAGATATTTGTGAAATGGTAAAATGCTCTTTTTAGCAGTAAGTTAAAGTTATTGGCTTAGGGATGGATCCAGGATTTACTAAAAGGGTGCATGGCACATTGACCCTCAGACCTTGGCGGGGGGGAGGTGAGGTGTGGCTGCAAACCCTAAGCCATTCGAAGATGCTGGGGAGGTGGGCAGGGAGCAGGTATATAAAGAGGGGGAGGACCCACACATCACCATCACTGCCACTATCCCTGGCTGACCTTGACATTGGGGGAGCCCCAGAGCCACTCCTGCTCTGTTCTAGCAGGAGATGTGGGAAGTAGCTGCGTGGCATACCAGGTTAGCCAGGAGCATTGGCAATGGTATTCATGTTCCTTCTTCCAGTGCCTGTTCCCTGCCCACTCCTCACCTGCAGCTGTCCCCACTGGGGAGAGATGGTGAAAGGAGGAACCTGTATGCTGCCACCACTGTTCCCTGCTAAGCCTGACTCCCCATACTCCTGGAGTGGAGCAGGTGTGGTTCTGAGGATCCCCCTGTGTTTACATCAGCTGGGAACAGTGGTGGTGGTGGGGAACAGGTTCCTTCTCCCACTACCTGCTTTGGGCCCGTGTGGTGAAAAAATGGAAAGCAGGGAGCAAATGGAAGAAGAGGAGACCTACCTGCTTCCTCTCCTGTTCCCTCCTGAGCCTGGCATCATGCACAGTGACAGGAGTGGGGCAGGACTGCCTCTGGGGCTCCCCAGCCTTGGGTCAGATCAGGACAGCAGCAGCAGAAAGGGGGTGTGACTGCACTTCCATACCTGCTGGATCCATACTTTTTGCTCTTTATATTCCTTTTTCCTCTCCTAAATGGTTTGAGGATAAGACCAACACATTGCAAAATTATAGGACTCAATCCTTAGACATGCTTATTTCTCCTAGTGGGATCAGTAGCTAATGACATTCATTCCATCCCCTCCAGAATGTGTCCTATTGATAAAAGAAAATCTCCATACACTTAATAAAAGGAGACTCCCAACATTATTGGGAAAATCAGAATGATAATAAAAAAAATATAAATTGAAGCCTAATTATGGAATTTGAAATTTCTAGCTTTTATGTAAGTTTAACCTTTTCATGACTGAAATTTGAGTCAGCAAAATGCAGTGTTCTTTCAAGTGGATTCCATTGTAACATTAGTACTTCAATGAGTGCATCTACATGAGACACTTTACTATGCCATAGCATAGTTTAATGTGTAGTAAACGATGCTACTTGTGAGTAAATTTGCTACCTGCAGTACAAGTGTAGTTACTGCACAGTAATGCATGTGTAGGCACCAACCAGGAGCAAATTTGCTCCTGATCATCCTTGCTACTAGGGGGCCAGCCTGAAGCTAGCCCCAAGGCTCCAGGGCTGGGAGTCTCTCCTGTCCTGGGGCTGGGCTGGCTCTATGCCTGCCCCAGCCTCAGGCCCTTAAAGGCCTGAAGGCATTTTAAGCCCTGGGGCACATGCAGGCAGCCTGAGGCCACTCCAAGCCCTTGTGTCCCCTGGGCAAGCTGCAGACTAGCTACACCAGCCTGCCTGTACCCCAGTACTGCTGTCTGGGATGACTGGGATGACAAAGCTTTTGTCTGGGATGACTGGGATGACATGGCTGGGTGGTTGCCGGGCTGGGTGGTTGCCAGGCCTGCAGGTTGCTCCAGGCTCCTGCCAGGCTTGCCAGCACCCAGGCCCAGATGTAGACAGCTTCTTCCCACCAGGGCCAGCTCCAGCTGCCTGCAGCCCACTGCCCGAAGCCTGCCCACAACCTGCAGAGTCATTGCCTCATCGTATGGCAGCCAATTCCATACCATGTCCCTGCATTGGGCACTGTAGGAAGCTGTCCAGGCCTGGCAGCACAGGGGACAGCCCTGCATAGTCTTAGAGAGCTGACACAGGAGCCCTGATGGCTTTGTTGTTGCTTACACCAGTGCCTGACACCTGGGGCCCAACTGGTCTATGGAGGAGAATGACACTGTAGGGTGAGGTGGGGGTGCAGAGGCAGTTCATGTTGGGTGGGTGCTCCAACACTCACAAGTATGAAAGTCTATTAGGCTGGATACAGTAGTTTGGGCCCAACAGGTCAGCACAGCAGTGCCACATAAAAGTCAAGACTTTGTAGGCACAGTCGAGCAGTGCCCGCAAGAGCATGCCCCTTATGTGGCAGCTGACAGAGATCCTTGCATCCCAGGACCCAGGCTGCAGCCATGCTGTATACAGCAGCACTGGTGGCCTCTTTAAGTCTAGTCCCAGCACTCACAGTGATGGCCCCTTGGGGTGCCAGCAGCCTGTCCCTCCAAACTCCCCACCTGCAGCCACCATCAGCAGGTCCCCCCTGGGCCAATTCCTAATAGTTCAGCAGCCTCATCACCATCCATGACGCATGGACAGCCACGTTGCCACCAGCCATCAACATCACTAGGTCTTACCAGGGGGACCCTGGCCAGGCAGGAGCCATATGCCATTGCCACTAGCCAGGACCAACTAGAGACACCAGCCATGCCAGCCCCAGCCACATGGTAAACCCACACTGGGGGGAAGCCCCTCCCCACCCTGGTCCCTGCCCCTCTCCATCTTTCCATGCTCGGTGTAGGCACACTCCCCTTGCCCCTGGGTCATCCCTCCAACCTCCACACAGCATGTAGAGAGGCAGAAGACAGTGCAAAACTTCACTGAGAAACCCATTCCCCCACAGCTGGATGCGCACAGGTTTCTCACATGCTGAGGAATGTGTTGATGCCAGCAACAATGTCCTCCTTGGCTGTGGGGGGGCAGCGACATATAGTGCAGCCAAAGGTAGCTCTCCATTTGGCAGTGGAGGCTGGAGAGAAGCCCGGGCTTGCCCCTTGCACTGCTGAAGCTCAGCGTCCCATGACAGTTGTGCAGGTGCGCCCAGGGCACCATGGAGATCAGCAGCAGGGCATAGTGTGTAGGGTACCCCTAAGCCTGTGCAAACAGCTCCTTGTGCAGCACCTGAGACACATGCAGAGACACCCTGGCCCCACACAGGCACAGAGTACTGTGCCCAGTTTTGGGCCCTACACTTCAAGAAGGATGTGGACAGTGTGGAAAGAATCCAATGCAGGGCAATGAACATGCTTAGGGGCCTTGGAGGCAAGACTTATGAGGAAAGGCTGAAAGAACTAGAGGTATTTAGCCTAGAGAAGAGTAGATTGAAGGGGATGGGTGGGTGGATAAGAGTCTTTAAATACCTGAAGTGTGATTACAGAGTGTATGAAGATGAACTTTTTCTCTATGGCTATAGGGGACAGGACTAAGAGCAACCATCTCAAGTTGCAGCAAGGGAAATTTAGGTTGGACAAGGAACTCTCTAACTATGAGAGCGGTCAGGCATTGGAACAGGCTATCTGGAGAAGTTGTGGAATCTCCATACTTAGAAACTTTCAAAATCAGATTAGATAGATACCTTCAGCAAAGGGCTTGACTAGATGATCTTATAAGGTCCCTTCCAGCCCTACTTTCCTATGATCCTATGATTTAGCCACAACAATTTTCTATATTCCTTGTATGAGAATTAGCTTAAAGTCTTTACAACAAAGGAAACACAAACTATGTATTTTCCGTAGATAACAGTTCCTTTATGATGTTCCCAAACAGCATTAGACTCCGAACAATCCAGAATGATTGTTTGTCATAGGATCAGAAGTTCTAGTATGAACATCTCAGTATATAGCATTCATCACTGAAATTCTGTTTCATTTCTCATATAATTAATTTATCCTCGAATTCACTTTACTACAAAAAGGAGATGTGAAGAACACCCCAAATACTCAGAGAAAACGTTTATTGATGTAGAGACCAATAACCTTTAATGTCCTGTCCTGTTGTTATTCTTTGACCAAGTACTGCTTCTTCAGGTAAAGCTATGTAAGAGACACCCCCTGCAGATCCAGTCCTTTTCTACTGATTTATCCAAAGACAGAGTGTACTTGAGATAACGTGAATGGTAATTTTCTTTAGAAAACTGATTTCTGAATATTATTACCTGTAGTAATGTGACGTCTCTCTCTCTCTTTTTTGTCCAATAATTCTGTAATTATTAATAAATAGTGGAATAGAGAAAGAGAGAGACAAGCTTTATAATTAGGATTCGCGTTTGGGGGTAAGATATGTGTGGAAAGTCCCTGTTTTGAATTTTGCTGACCATGCACTTAACTGAGTCTTATGCACTGCAGGTGATTGTCAGGACCACCGGGCTTGTTAGTTCTGGGGTTTATAACTATCTCTTGTGCCAAGAAAAATTTGAAAAGTCTAATTTTATTTTGTGTCAGAATGAAAACAATGTTTTAAGGCTCACATTAAAAAAAAGAAAATCAGTCAACCCTTCTGGCCATGTATTTGTGCCACTGAGAGCACTTTTACATGTCCTTTGGGGGTAGGGGTGAAACTACTTAATTAGTATGGCTCTGAGATCTGCTTTAAATAAAGCACCACCATGTCTCGTGTACCAGCATTCCTGCACTTAAAAACGGTGGTGGTGGCGCTTGATCTAAAGCCCACTCAGTGAACTTTAGTTCAAGTGCCTCCGCTGCTGTTTTTAAGCATGGGGACACTGATGTATGAGATGCAGGGGGCTGCTGGAGTATGGTAATTGCCACATACTAGTAGACTCAATTAACTGAGTTTGCTTTGACACAATGGAATTCCAGCACATCAGCGCAGTCTCCACGCTTATGTATAGGCACCCATAGTGACTTTTTTATTATTAACCATAACAGAACTAATTATACCTCATCTAATAATTAAACTTTAAAATATGATAAGAAATGTCTAAAGAATGTATTACATCATTTTACAGTACTTTAAATGCCACTCAAGAAGACTTTCATGACCCAGCACAACCTTCACTGCCCCTATACTTTGTGTCATAAGGTCAATTGACTATTAATTAGCCAACACACTTGCTACTTATAATAATAGACTCATAACTAAGGGGGCAAAAATTATCTTATATCTGAGTAAGTCATTGGTTCTTTACAGTGCTTCTAGTTAAAGAGCTGTTTTTGTAAAGTTATTGGGATACCCAAATGTTATAAGGCATGTGTGCATGACACTTTAAAGTGGGTTAAATGCTTTTGCACCACTTCAATGGTGTCAGTGTTTGCACACCTTGGTGACATATTAATTCCAGCCACTGTAGGAAATTTGGTGGCATAATATGCCTTAAATGACTTGGGATGCAGCAAACTAAAACTCCTTCAAAGAGTTGGGCTCCATGCAGCTCAGGGGCCCTTCAGGAAGTCCTGCAGGTAGCCTGGGAGCAGTCTGGGAAAGGAGGCTCTGCCCAAGAAAACTGAGGAGCCTGATCTCCCCCCCGCCGGAGCCTGCCTGAGCTGCACAGGGGCCCAGTGCTTCCCTCTGTGGCTGTGGTGCCCTCTGGGACCACCCAAGCTGGGTGCCTGTGGGCAGGTGCTGCCTGGGTGGGGTGGGCCACCATTGCTGTAGAGAGAAGCACCAGCCCTCCCTCCCCCCCTCCCCAGCCCAGGGAGCACTCTGCCCACTAGCAGCTCACCCCCTCCACCTCTCCCTGCCAGAGAGGCAGGTAAGTCAGCAGGGTGTGTGCACGACATGGGGGTTTAATCAGCCCTAAATTGAAGCAGTGCTTTTTAAAATCCACCACTTCAATTTAGGGTCCCCATTTCATCTACACATGCCATTAGATTTTAATCAATATTAGGTATTTAAACACTTTTAGGAATCTGGTCCTAAGTGTAATTCTTCACAATCTTGCATTTTGTATAATCATGTATACCTGCAAACTGAGTGACAACTGCCTATAAAACACTGGGTGTATGTACACGAGACACTGAGTGTTCAGTAGCCCGATACTACTGCGCAATAGTGTTATGTGGCAAAAACAATGACATAATGTTACTGCACAGTAGTATTAGGCTACTCCACAGTAGCATAAGAAAAAAGGCATTCACCAGTGCTACCTGCAGTAACTTGGGTTTTTGTGTATTTATTTAATACTTGTTTAGACAAGTACCAAATAAATGCACATTAACAACTGTGCAGTAGCAGCTCTTTGTAAATGCGGCCACTGACATAAATAACTAAATGAAGTCAAAACAGTGGAAAAGAAGGTCCTGCCTGCTTGAAAACTTTCAGCAAATTCTACCTCTCCTGTAAAGCCTTTATATGTTCACACATGGAAGGAAACCAAATCCAATCAAATGAGCTCTGAAATTAAAGGACCAGATTTTGCTCCTCAACATTTTTCACCGGCATTAATGTATCTTCCATATAATTCACTATAATTTACTGTTTCTCATTTTACTTTTAAGAAAACTCTTCCTTGAGAGCCACATAAAATGAATGTTTTTCTTGCTTTCATTTTTTTTCGCCCTGTATAAGTGAAGAAAGTTTAATAAGAACTGTTTATCTGAATGCAATTTTCTCTGCATTTAGTGATGGTATTTCTTTTTCTCCATTTTTTCTTGCTGGAGCATGTATTCAGGATCAGAGATCCCCCCCCCCCCCCCCCCGCTTATTAATGGCTTTTCTGTGATATTTTGTAATGTCAAATTTTAGTCTCATGTGAATACATCCAAATTTCCTTCAAGTTCTTAGGGAAAATTCTGATTATACTGACTGTAAATCTGAAATAGCTCCAGGTGGCTTCCAGGTGAAGGAACAAGAAGCTTACTGTGAATCTCAGTGGGATCACCCTGCATTTACACCAGACTGGTTAAGACCGGAATTTGGCCTATCTTTGTCTTTGAGGGCAGTATTTAGTTCACAAGAAAGAGAAGAACCAATGACTGAAAGGAACGACTTAAGATTTTCAGCTAAAGTAAATTGGCATAGCTCCAATATTCTACCAGAATTTAGAAGATGTGTGCATATTCCTCTTCAGTTAGAGTGTGACATATATGATGAATGGCCAGTGTGGGTGGTGCTTTAGAATTTAGGAGATTTTACAGTAACCCTTTCATTAAGTATCATAACTGAAGGAGGGGGGCTGAGGCACCAACTCAAGTGCTGACTTAGGAGGGGAGCAATAGAACAGCTGCTCCATACACCACTGGTGCTCAAGGGCCAGAACTGCCTGGTTACACCTCTATCTCCACCCATCAAAAAGCAAATACTTTTTTTTAAGTCCTTTATGGGATGGGGACAAACAATAATAATATATTTTTTAAAAACCTCAAGTAGGTATTTGACATTTAACCCAATACTGTGCAAGTTCTAAAACTGTAATAATAGTAGTTGGATCTTATTTAGTATTTTGGATCCATAGAGCACAGACAAATTTTCAAATCAGGTGAGTGCCATGATTGAAATTTTACAGATGGAAAAAAAGAGGCACCAGGAGGTGATATGAGTTGTTTAAAGTTGATGAGCTAGTCAGTGGCAGAATTGAGAATAGACGCGGCATGTGCTTTTTAGCCAGTTATGTTAATAACTAATGATATGTGTGACGGCGGCGTACCACCATCATGGGCACAGGAGGAGGCCAGGAAGGGTTGCGGGGCAGACGCAACCCCGAGACAGAACCCCAGGCGGGGTTACTTACCTCTGGGAGAGACGGCAGTGTCGGAGCCGAGACCGCAGCAGCAGCTGCAGCCGCAATTACAGCCGCGCGAGCCGGCATTACGCCGGTTATTTAAGCAGCTGTTCCCGGTGAGGGAAACAGCTGAGCCAAGCCGCGGGAGAGTTTAAAAGCCCTGACAGCACCCGCAGGGAGGGGGAGCGAGAGAGAGAGAAGGCGGGCAGGACGTCCAGTGTGCTGCGGCTCCCCCTTGGGAAAGGCACCAGCTAGGCTGCGCCGTACCCACGCAGAAGCCAGGACAAAGTTTGAAGCCTCTGACAGAGGCAGGAGGAGGCTCAAAGCCTCTACCAGAGGCAAGTAGTAGGAAGCTCCCTGTCCTACTCCAGGTAGGGAGCGGAGAAGAGCGAGTGTCGCTCTCGGGAGGAGGGAAGCAGGGGGAGCACTGAGGCCCCCTGCGCGGATCAGCACGGTTCCTAAGGGGAACAGAGACAGGGACAGGTGGGGAAGTCCCTAGTGGCTGCTGGGTCCAGGACGTCAGTCCGGGAAGTCTCCCCACCCAGGTAGAATATTATTTCTAGAAAAGGGGAGGGAAGAAGGACAGCCAGAGCTAGCCGAGGAGCCAGTGAGATTAGAAGACAGGCTGGCCAAGAGATACCGCCAGGCCTGGGTCCATACAGTTGGAGGAAACCAACGACAAAACAAGCCTGCAGAGAACCGCAGGACACCATCCTACCAGCGCGTGATCGGGTGGCGAGTGGACGGGGTGTAGGGGTGGCGGAGCCCCGTGGAACAACAGAGGCGACAACTGTGAGTACACCCGCGTCGGGGAACCCCTCTGATAAAGAACTCCATTGAAACCCTCTCACAAATCATACATAACAGCAAAGTCGTGGCAGGTGGGACGAGGGGAGGGGCTACCTAAACAACGGGTGATACTAGACTCGAGACATCTGTCATCACAATCTGTTACTTTAAAGTTAACTGAAACCATCTCTTGCGCCTGGGAACTTGCTACATAAATTGAAGTCTTAATTCACCATAGTTCTTCATAGTTACTGTCGCAGGGCACCCCGGTGCCTGCTCCTAGAGAGGAGAAACTGCCAGGGAGAGAGCCCTGGCAGAGCCAATTGAGCACAGCTGCGGGTTGCCGGAGCAACTAAGCGGAGCCAGCTGCCTGTAGGGGGCAGGGCCTGGCCCTTATGAAGCCCAGGGCTGAAGCCAGGCTAGCAGTTCTCTGCCAGCAGCCTGGGAGGCAGGAGCTCTGGGAGTGAGGATGTGGAAAGGAGCCTAGCAGCAAGTACCATGGTCATATGGAGCAATGTTGTTATGGCCATAGGGCTTCGGGTTTGAGTTATAGCCAGACGGCTTGAGCTTGCATTTGTGTTACAGCCTAGGGGCTTGTGGGTTTGCTTTGACGTTGTGATATTACACCCAGAGGCTTGGGTGAGGCTGTAGGGGTTGGAGGAGGCCTCAATCATAGGGACCCCAGAGAGTGTGGGGTGCCCTAGCGCCAAGAGGGCGCATTAATTTCACAGCGCCAGTGAAGGCGCAGCTTGCACGCCAGTGCGGAAGCAACTGGCGGCAAGAAGCGCGGCCAGTGGGTCGTGGGCGCAACCAGTAGGTTGCAGACGGGGGACATAGACCCCGGATCGCATGCGGGGTACATAGACCCCAGCCCCAGAGCGAGGGGCAATTTCATTGAGAAGCCCAGGGTGGGCACGGCGAGCCCCAAAGAGGGGGAGCGCCACATTGTATTCTTGAGAAGCCCCGTGGAGGCACGGCGAGCCCCAAAGGGGGGGAGCGCCACATTGTATTATTGAGAAGCCCTAGAGCGGGGCGATACTGAGGAGCCCTAGAGCGGGGCCGTATTCACGAGCCCGAGACGGGCATAGCGAGCCTAGCTGCAGGCTAGTGCGGCAACACCCCTCAGACCGAGGCAGGGCGCTGCGGTTGCCCCGAGAAGACAGGGAGTAGCAGCGCGGTGACCCTGTATCAGAGAGGGTACCCGTGCGGTTGGCCGGAAGGGTCGGGGCCCGCTAGGGAGTCCCTGAGCGGGACCACACCGTCAGGGGAGGCCCAGAGTGGGCTAGACGAGAGTCCCAGTAAGAGGCTGGGTACTAGAGAAAGCCCAGAGTGGGCTAGGTTATAGAAGAGGCCCTGGAAGCGGGCGTGCAGACATACCAACGTCTATTACATCTGCGAGGCTTGGGGCATGGTATCGGGGAGGTTGGAGCCACGCATAGCCCATAAGGCTAGGGTGTCCAGGGAACACCCACCATATCGGGAGACCCCCCCAGGGGGTCCGGAAGAACCGCGGGGACAGAGGTCCCGAGTAGCCGTGCCCAGGGAGTCATAGGCAGCCTCCCAATCATATTCCAGCAAGACGTGGCGGATGAGAACTAGAGGGTGCCTTGGGCCGGCCTGACACGGAGCGAGGGACCTCAAGGAGATCATGGCCCTCTGAGAGGACCCTGCCGTGACAGTTACATTTTAATATGAAAGTAACACAGTGGTAAATCAGGTCTTATTGCTACAACAACAATAATGATAATAGTCTACTTCTTTCTTTGCATCTATTCAAATCTAATGTTTACAGCAGCAGTTACTAATATTCTAACTTGAAAAGTGCTTTGTATATTTTCTAATTTAATTCTTTTTCTTTAGCTACCACAGACATGTTGAGAAATATTTTAATAATTTTAATTGACATTTGTACTAATAGCATATAATTACATTCCTTCTTGTGCACTGACTTGATATAAGCCCCTACAATGGAAATTATTAATACTTCTTAAATAAGTAATAATGCGAACAGAATCAACAGGATACAGTTTAACAACTCCTTACTGCAGTGCTAGTCCAATAATCTACATTTTGGAAGCAATGAACATTTGTTAAATTTTTAAAGCTTTATTAAGAATTTATAATGCTACATGTAACTTGAAAAGATAGCAAAGCAGATGTGAAAAGCAGCTTTTAATTTAAGAACCATAAAGAATATGAAACAAGCTGATAAAAGAAATGAATGCAAGGTTAACAAGGCAACTCCAGAGCAAAAGAGATGCTAAATTGCTGTATAATCCAAAGTTGTTTATTTTAAATCAGCGGAGTTACTTTGGGTTTATGCAAATTACATCGGAGTTGTGCTTGTAGGGCCTGCTTCTGATCTCATAGCTATGAGTTTGGTTCCTAAGGCCAAAATCTTCTCAGAGCTCAGAATAAGTTTCTCCTGATAAATTTGTGCTATATCATTAGAAATTGCCTGGATGTATGGAACCAGCTTATGGTCTATATTAAATTGGTATAAAACTTAAAGTTAATGGTATTACTCTACATTTAAATTGATAAAATTCAAAGTAAATTGTGTCCCTTTTCTCCATTTAACTAAAACATTTTTTATTTAATAATCTCCATGTACTGTCCTTAAAATGGGATACTTTATTCTTAGTAAAAGTACAGCAAGAGAAATGTCTCCCTTTTTTAATTTTACTTAGGCAATTACAAGTACTAGCACTCAATATGGCTTCTATACATACAGCAATCAGAGAATGTATTTATTGTTATTTGCAGCACACACCATTTTTTTTTAAGCTTCATCATAACGAAGCTACCAATATTTTCAAGAATTTGAAAACCCTTTAACAATGAACGGCCTTACGACTAAGAAATGCACATATTCTCATTGAAATTCAAAGCTAGCACCCAGAAACAGATGATGAGATATTATTATCACAGAAATACACAAGGCTCTTATTTCAAACTCACATTTATATATCGTTTTGAGCTCCATTAGGCATCTAGCAATGAATTCACATAAACTGGAAAAATATTTTTTTGAGGATATAATACATATAAAAATGAAAATATTTCAGACTTACAATACTTAAAAGAAGGAAACACACTATTATTTTTTTGTCAGGACTCAAGTTTTTTCATACAAGACATGGAAGTCCTCTACACTATGCTCCTGTGTAACTGCAAAACCCTCTTTTGCTAGTCAAGGGATGCCACTGTTCTAGGAAAAGCATGCGTGTAGACATACTTTTGCTTTCTGCCACTGTTATGGTCCCTTCAGCAGTTGCGCCTTCCCAGGTTGCACTTTTTACCTTCCTAGCATAGCTAATGAAATGGGGTAGTGTAAATCCCAGCTGAAACTACAGAGAGCTGCCAGCCTGGCTACGTGAATGAGTGACCCCTGTCTGCCAACAAAAGCCCCCTTGGACTGGCAAAGTCTATATTTCCAAAAATAAGATAAAATAAAAAATAAAAAAAAAACATGAGAAAGGTTGGCACATTAAACCAGAGACTCACTTTGTAGCCCAGGAATGAAGGTAATTAGCTCAGGATTTGGGAGTAACAAGGTCAAGGTCCTACTCCAAAGAGTATGCCTTTATTTGTACAAAGTGGGACAGTTCCAACAGGAAAGATGAAGAAAAATGCTATGCAGCACATCCAGTTATAGATGGATATGAGATGTTGAAGAGATGTGTTCATGTCCCTAGTCTGTTATTCTCCCACTAGCCAGAGAACTTCACTGTTCACAATTTCATTTATTTCTTTTTTGGAAGGAAGGTATTGGGGTCTTTCTTGTTTCTGGAATTTCTTGCTGGAGGTGTGAAATTTCTCCTAAAGAAATCTTCATAAAAAAAATGGTATATGCCCACAAAAATTCCCAATAAGCTTTACTCGGCACCTAATAGGAAAGAGATTTAATATTCATTTGTCTTTTTGTAACTGGTAGATGAAACTGTCCTCAGTACAGGGATATTCAATTCCTTCCTTATCATATCAGCTCCCATACTATGGGAGGTGTCCCAGGGATGCTGGGGCTATGGGGGAACCCTGGGACAAAACAGAAGGGGAAGAAAGCCCCTACTTACCCTTCACAGGAGCCGGAGGCAGCAGACGAGTGCACGCTGGAAAACCACCCGCGCGGTTCATTAGCCACACTCATGTTCAGCTGGGGCTGGGTGACGTCAGCAAGAGACGCCACCCAGCGGGAATAAAGTGCAGCCCCAGGAACGCAGGTGGGTGGCAGACAACTGGAGAGCCCGCAGGGGAACCCAAGGCCAGGAGCTTGCACCCACAGGGTCTGTCTGCCTGAGGCGGCGAGGGTTGCTGCAGCTGCGGAAGCAGTGAGAGCTGCAATGGCAAAGGAGCCGGCAGAGGAGCTGTTAGAGCAACCGGCATAGAAGCCGGTGAAGGAGCCAGCAGAGGAGCCAGTGGAACAACAGGCAAAGAAGACAGCGAAGGAGCCAGCAGAGGAGCCGGGGGAGAAACCGGCGAAGGAGCCAGCAGAGGTGCTGATGGAGAAACTGACAGCGAAGCCAGTGGAGGAGCTGGCAGAGAGAGCAATGAGAGCAGAGGGAGCGGCAAAAGCCGGGACAGCTATGGGGAAGCTCAGTCGAGGGACAGCGAGGAGCAAAGGCGACAGAAGCAAGACTGGCAGAGACCCTATCGGGGATAGCTGCAGTAGGGGCGACGGGAGACCCCAAACTGGGAAGGCCAGTGGAGTTAGTGGGCCAGAAAAGAGGCTCACAGCACCACTGAGAGGAGCCAGCCGGGGCTACAGGACCTCAGGGGACTATAGTTACGTCCCCAGATAGGAGCAGCTTAGGGGACTCTGAGGCACCGGGCAGTTACAGGGGTTCTCAGGCTGGGGCTCACTACTTTCCTCATAGGCCTTCTTGCCTGATGATTGCACCTCCCCGGCAGGCACGGTGGTGGGTTTTTTTTCTTCACGTGGTGGCACAGCGGGTGTCGGAATAGGGGTAAGGGTCAGCAGGAATCACGGGCTTCTTAGCCTTCACATTGGAGTCCAGCCTAGGCCACCAGGTCCTGCTGCGATGGGACAACGGGAAGTCCAAGGGAAGAAACCAGGAGGGGCCAGTAATAAAGGAAGACTTGGAGACCCGCGGCAGAAGGTGGCGTTTGGCCGGGGCATAGGGGAGGTCGGAGCCCCATGAGTGCCCACTGAGGGCGTGACGTCCCTGGAGGCTTCCTCAAAGGGGACCCCCTCCACTGAGGATCCATTCAAAGTCGTGGCAAGGGAGTTGGGTCTTCCGACATCATCCGAGGTACCCTCTGGGGTCCCCTAGCAGGTCCAGGGCAAACCCGGTCAACTGCCCGGGCAAAAGCTGCTCGAGAATGCCTAGTAGAGCAAAGGCGGGCACAGGAAGACATAATCACAAAGAGGTTCTGGAGCAGATCCTCTGCAGAAAGGGTAAATTTCACTCTGTACAAATTACATAATCACTATTTTTCTTAATGGACAATGAAATAAGGGGGTATATGACAACATCTTAATTGCATTTTAGGCATTCAGATAAGCTATTTTATTATGGAAAGTGTTATAGTTAAGTTGTGTTTGATATAAATTTATAGATCATTAGCTAACTAATTATATCTAATGTGAAATTTAGTAATTACATTCTCATTAATGACAGTTAATTTGATGTTATTTAAAAAGTGACAATTTTATTCTACTCAATTTTAAGATAGGTAAGAAGTGCACTATAGTTTAATTATGGCTATGTAAATAATTTAAATAAACTAAGAGGTTAATCAGTGGAAGTGCTTACATAACAGCATCTTTTTCCTTTTTAAAGACAGATTTGTTTATTTCTGCATTTCTTAATCTAATATTGGATAGATCATGCAGTAGCTGCCTATGCAATGAATAAATCAAGAACCTCATTTCCAACTCTGTCAGTCTTTTAATCTTTATGATAAGAAATATTCAATTTTCCCTCTTTCAGAAAAAAATAATCTCACAAAAAGAGTAATGTTTTGGTATCTATGTTTGAAGCAGTTTACCTGGCAGATTTCCATGCTGGAGAGCACCAGAAAGAAATCATGAGGTGAATAGCACTGTAGGCACTAGTAATAAACTGATCTTGATATAACATATGGCTTTTAAACATTTCCATAGACCAGCAAACACAACCAGTATCTATATGACATATCAATACTAATATAACTTTTTGGAAAGGATATTGCAAACAGAAAATATTTCATACAAAACTGTCTGTCTTTAGCTCTCTTTATATTTATTTTATATATATAATAAATATGGAAAATGTAATACAAGATAGTTACAGCTTCATATTTTGGATATGATCGTAGTCCTGAAATACTGTCTTTTCTCCTTACCTCTCTGCCAGTGTACAGTACAAATACTACTTTATTTATTTAGGGCCTGGTTGTGCCCTTTTTCTGCCCCTCATCCCTTTGTTTTCAAAATTCAAACAGTCTCCTCCAAATGAATGTGCATAAGTGTGTATTTTTATATAACAAAACAGATCAGGCCCTCATGTATTTGCATCACTGTAGGACTATTTGCTCTAAAGGGCTCTGATACTACTACAAAGGGACTTGTACAAGTACATGCATGCACAAAGCCCTGTGATATCAATAAGCTCTGCTATACATGGGGTTCACTTTCCCAGTTGTTTTTGCAAGACTTGGGACTATGGCACCACCTAACATCAGTAAAGGAAGGGAAATCCCAGTTCATTATTTAGCTAATTATACATGTGTGAATAGATAAGGACATTTACGTGCATGTAACAAGTTTATTTTAGATTATTGGGTATCTATCCATGAGTACTCGGGGGGAGGGGGAAAAAAAGAGCTTTCTCTACAGAAGACAACTTTTATTTATATTAAAAAATAGTTGCTGAGGCCTGTGAAAATAAAGACACCAGTCATTATGAAAAGAATAGCTAGAACTCATATAAATTCACACAGTTTTGTGAAATGTGAAGGCTTAATTAAGGTCTGCATATAAACACTGATATCCAGAGCATGAATGATACTAACATTCATCAAACCTTCTTTTCAGAGCAGGACTCAAGACTATTCACGGGCAGATATCTAAAAATTAAATTAAAACAAATTCCTTTTACCATAATACATAGTCAAAGAGAGCTGTTATTCAGATCTTATTTGTGGGTTGATATTTCCTGAATACTGCTTCAAGCTAACATTCCTGTTGTTTTAAATGTTAAAAAGTTCTCAGGCAATGGAATCCAGCTGTGGAATAATCTTTCAGAGGACATCAGGCAAATTCAGCGGATGACCACCTTTGGGAAATGTTGCAAGGCCTTCCACTGTGAGAAGTCTTTCTGTCGTAAGTGGTGCTCACAGATAAACCACTAGCTCTTCACTTCCAAGTCTATCCCCTAATGTTAGCAGAAATTATATTCCCCCTTAGCCTCTTCAAAAAGGAGACATGTCAGATAATGCAAAATCTGCTATGGCCTTAACTACTTCTATCAGTTTTACTGATGGCAGGAGCTGAGATACTATAGTGATGGGAAGTAGTAAAAAACCCCTAAAATAGATAGAAGCAGAAAAGGAACCCACTAACACTTTTTTTATTTTCTGGATTTAGAAGAACTTTGGAAGGGAGATAACTCTTCATATCTCCAATACAAAATAAAATGCATTTGAAATAGATCTATATCTGTCTGTCCATCTAAGCCTATTGATATAAGCAGGCATGTTGCTAAATGACAAAGAAATCTCCCTTTATATGGGCAGCAGGAATCCTTATAGAAGAAGGAAAAAAATATACTATTGACTTTTTGTATTATTAATTTTAAACGTTCTGCTCACAATGTTCTTTGAGTAGATGTGATATCTTTTATTAGACCAACTGAGTAGTTGGAAAAAAGATCTTGGCAAGCTTTTGGGCTCAGTCACTCTTCTTCAGGGATAGGGAGTCTCTGCTTTTCTGAGACTTCAAGAAATAAAAGAAGCTAAAATTGTGGCAGGATGTCAGTGAGAATGTAAATAGGTAGAAATTAGAAAGGCAAAAGGTAAAGCAGAGAAATAAAGAAGAGAGGGGAGAGGGAAGAAAGCAGGGGGAAAAAGGCTAAAGGGAGACATTACGGTGATAGAAGACAAGGTAGAAAAGAAGCTCTTGGTAAAAAAGGAAATAGTTGGAGATCAGGAAAACAGGAATGAGAGAAGCTCAAAGTGTGAGAGGATGTAGTGAAAATATAAATAGGTAAAAAAGGAAAAATGAAAGGTAAAGCAGAGAAGGGAGGGAGAAGAAAGCAGGGGCAAAAAGAAAAAGCCAAAGGGAAAAACTACAGTGGCAATAATACAAGGTAAGAAAGAGAATCTCAATGAAAAAAGAAATAGTAGGGAATCAGGGAGACAAAGGGCAGAAAAGTAGGGGAGGGGTGAAAAGGTGGGGGAAAAGAAAAATGTAATTGATTGGGTCATAGGCAGACAAGGTTCCTTGGGTGAATTTGATATCTTTTATTAGACCAACCCAAATAGTTGGAGAATAGTTATTAAGCAAGCTTTCGGGTTCAAAAACCCTTCGTCAGGCTAAGGAAGTTTCAGCAGTTGGTGTGCGCTCTTCCTGGATGGAATGAAAAGTAAAGAAGCCAGGGGCTGGACTGGGGAATCAGTTGCCAGGCAGATTATAATGTATCAAAAATTCAATGTCTGTGTTTAGTCCATGATCTCTAGTATCCAGGAAGTTGATGAAATGGAGCTCATAGGCTCATCTCTGGGAAGTGTTGTGTAAGTTTCCCTTGAGGATCAAAACTCAGATTGGAGAGAGAGTGGCCCTCCTGTGAGAACTGTGCCCCCACCGGTAATTGGGTATTTCTGTCTTTGATAGATTTCCGGTGTGCGTTCATTCTGGTGCGCAGTTGTTTGGTCTCTCCTACGTAGGGTTGGGTCAGGCAGGTAACCTGGTGAACCAGATGTCAGGCAGGTTGTAATATGTCATAAAACCAATGTCTATATAGAGTCCATGATTTTTTTTGTATCCAGTAGATTTATGAAGTGAAGTTCCTAGGCTTGTTAGGTGTTTTGTAATTTCCATCTGAGGTTTAGAAATGAGAGATTGGAAAGGGAGCGATTGTCCTGTGAAAAATGTGCCTCCACAGGTATTCCTGTCTTTGATATATTTTCAGTGTGTGTTCATTCTGGTGTGCAGTTGTTGTTTGGTTTCTCCTACATATTTTCCATCAGGACATTTAGTGCACTGGATGAAATAGATAACATTTCTAGTGGCGCAGGTGTAAGATCCAGGAATGGTGGAGTTGTGGGGTGTAGTAATTGTAGGGGTGGTAGATATGTTGAAGATATGTTGGCAGGTTTTGCATTTCTTGTCCTGGCATAGTTTGGATCCATTAGGTGTGGTTTGGGTCATAGGGAGTTTGCTTCTGGTGATGAGGTTAGCGAGGTTCAGTACTCGTTTAAAGGCTGGAATGGGTGGTTTTGTAAAGATTTCTTTTAAAGAGGGGTCTTCTTCTAGTATAGGTTGCACTGTTTGAGGATTTTCCGTGTAGGTTCCAGGGAAGGGTGATATGTCATAACTAATGGTGTGTAGTTTGTGGGGATTTTGTTTTTGTACTTCAGCAAATCTTCACATGGTATCTCGGTGGCTCTTTCAAAAGTGCAACATCTCTCTCTGAAGGAGTGTCCTTGTTGGCTAAAGACCCTTTTGAGATTTGTGAGGTGGCAGTCACAGGTATTCTCCTTACTGCACATTTGGTGGTATCGGAGAGCTTGGCTGTATATTACAAAGGTGACTGTGCCCGAAAACTTGCCAAGAACTTCTTCCACCTACTCAGTTGGTCTAATTAAAGATATCACATCTACTCAAAGAAACTTGCCTGCCTATGTCCTTAGACCAACACAGCTACAACCAAAAACCCACCAACGTTCTGCTCTGTATTTAAGAACAATACAAGAAAAAGACCTTATGCATAAGTAAGAAAATACAATTCAGTGATATAAAACTAGCTTCATGGAAGTTGTATTAAATAGTATTTTCAACCACAGGAAATAAAAATTGAATAATATTTTTATATGGGATAAAGTGACCACCATCATTAGCTATAAGTATTTAAGAATATAGCATTTTTCTTTTCAGGAAATAGATTTTTATATAACTTCCACTCTCAACAATCACAAGAACATTCTGTGGTCAATATTTAAATTATATATGTAATATTTCAGCATTAACACCTTCTTATAATTTTAACATAGCATATTTTTAAATCTTACATATTTTCTTATCAGTAAAGCAGAATTTTGCTATTTATAATATCTGGGGGAGGGGGAAATGTTTACAACCAAGAATTGCTAAGAAATATCACCTGTAAGTGAAAAACCCCCACCTCTTCTCCCACTAAAAAAAAAAAAAAATTGGAAAAAACTCTATTCTGTTTGTTTACTATCAGAATTAATTTTGACTTTTCAAATATCCAGGACTGATAAGTTAATGGGTTTTTTGTTTTTTGGTTTTTTTTAAATAAAAAGCACTGCAATGTCCTGTTCTTTTAGAACTGTCAGATTGAGGCTATAGTCAGTATTGGGCACCGCACTTCAGGAGGGATGTGGACAACATTGAGAGGGTCCAGAGGAGGGCCACTCACATAGTCAGGGGGCAACAGGGCAGGCCCTACAAGGAAAGGCTACAAGACCTGAACTTGTTCAGCCTCCACAAGAGAAGGCTGAGAGTGGATCTGGTGGCCGTCTATAAACTAGCCAAGGGAGACCAGCAGGCAATGGAAGAGTCCCTGTTCCCCCGAGCATTACTGGGAATAACACGGAATAATGGTTATAAATTGAACGAGAGTAGATTCAGGCTAGGAATCCGGAGGCACTACTTCACAGTAAGGGCAGCTAGAATCTGGAACCAACTTCCAAGGGAAGTGGTGCTCGCTCCTACCCTGGGGGTCTGTAAAAGGAGGCTAGATAGACACCTTGCTGGGGTCATTTGACTCCAGCATTCTTTCCTGCCCATGACAGGGGGTTGGACTTGATGATCTGCTCAGGTCCCTTCCGACCCTACCAACTATGAAACTATGAAACAAGGCAGTACATAGCAGTATTGAAATCTTATCAACATATGTAAAGGGGTCCTCAATGCAAAGGACGTGATCACGGTGACAACTGAAATTGCACAAAAAATTCTACCCCAGCAGCTTGATAAATTTATTTTGTGGAAACATTTATAAGCTTAACCAACTCAATTTTCTTGACACCAAGGGGACAACATTATTGTGACTTAATTTTCCCTCAGCCTTATGGGCTTGTTACCCAAGAAACTAAATCCTCCCATCTACTGACAGCAATAACTTTTTTCTAATATATAGAACTGCAGGTCAAGCATAAATGCTTATATTAGGTATATAGCTGCTCCTAATTATATAATAACTTCAAGCTCTATTTGTGCGAAAGAAAAATTCAGCTCAGAATAATACCTAAAGTTCAGCTGTTTGAGATTATAGCAGACAATGTAAAATTAATCATATTGTGGCTATTGAAGTAGTATATAACAATTTTTAAAGCTTGAAAATACATTTACCAAGTCATGTAATTAATCAGATTCGTGGTCACATTTTACAGGCAACTCTTAGCAAAAAAATTTGACAATATACATGATGGAACTATGAAAACATAATGAATATATATACATTTTAGAACACTTCAGATATTTATATTTCTACTGAAGTGTACTAATTGTTTTTATGGCATATGCCAGAGGTATAATCTGGCTAATAAAGTATTAATAATTTCGGGAATAAATAACAAGTCCTTAGCCATTCTTAGCTAGGAAATTGAACAGAATCTCAAAAGAAGGATTATTTTTTATAAAAGGCTATTTTGCACTTTTTATGAACCAGTTCACAAAACAGGGTTTCAAAGAGCTGATATTATGCTATTCTGAGCTAGATATAGAGAGTAGGTCTGAGATGTTTATCTCCCCATGCTGTATCAGATTATAAGTTGCTGTAGACAGGCATAGCTTTGTTGATTTTAGTGAAGCGTCACTGATTTACACAGATATACACTTATCAATATGAGTCAACTTCTTTAATTGCCATATACCATATTGTCTCAAATACAAGATGATTTGATTGTCTATCTTTAAACTGCTGCCAAAAGCAGCATGGGATCAGTAATGGAAACCAACTATGAAGTTGACTACATGTAGCCAACCATGAGCATGATTATAAAAACATGGCCCTTGTTGGGCAAACATACTGATGGAAACCTACCAGAAGGATAGGTTAATGCAGCCCTTCTAACTAAAATATATGGTAGTGCCCATTGTGCAAAAATCCCCTCAGTACTAACATTTTCAAGTTATGGTGAGCCACTACACTGAAAACATTTCAACTTCCAATTTACTCTGTGCGTTTCTTTCCTATTTCCAATGATTCCTGTTTCTTCACAAGCCTTATATGTCTGGCAATCATTACCAAATTGAGACCAAGAGTTCACCCAGAATCCTTCTGTTGCACCCTCCCTCAGCCTATTGCATATGGGTAGTATGGTTGTATCCTCTACAAGGTAGACCTGGATCAGGTTGCCCTGTGCCTCATCTGCATAATTGTTTTTGGAGGGTCCCAGGACTCATGACAAGAACATCTGGTTCCAGTTATCAATGGGGGGGGGGGCTAATTATCCTAGGGGTGGGTACCTAGACTACACACACATACTGAGCAGTGCTGAGCTGTGGGGTCACCATGGCTTGAAAAGCTGTCCACTTTGTTGGGCCCAGCCCAATAAACAATATGGTAAACCATGAGTCTTTTGGCTTTGTATAAATATCAAATTATTAATGTGTACTGTATATAAGTAGGTACAAAAGTCCTGCTTAAAAATGGTGTACCTGTGCTAAAACTTGCAGCAATTTCAAAAAAGGCAAATGCACTGCATGAACTAAGCTTATGGATACCTGTGGTAATGTTATACAAATCGCTACAGGCATTTTTATTTCAAAGTTAGTGTTTTCAAATTTGCCCCTCCCTCCCATGTGCTCAGGGAGAGCAGGGTCCTCCTGTAAGGAGGGCAGAAAGAGACAATAGAGGAAGGAGTTAGAGGGGCAGAGGGCAAGGGGGCTACCTGACCCCCCATATTTATTTTCCCTGCTGTAGCAGTAGGAAGAGGACAAATGCAAAGCAACCCTCCAATAATAACAGTCTATACCTGAAAACTGTAACAAATTCATAATTTTCCATATAGACAATCTAATAATAGGAGGGGGTAATTATAAATGACCCCTCAGGGTCATCTTATATTTGAGTAAATATGGTAATACAAGTATTGTATGGCAACTTGGAAGGCACAGCAAAAGTGATAGAGGAGAGGAAAGAAAGCATAGGACCATATTTTCTGGTGTGGTGCCACACTGCTCATAGACCCTGCATAGAAAGGTGGTACATGCATCCCAGGTATCATGGATTATGTTGTCACAAGGGGGTGTAACAGCTCCAACACTCTGCTGCTGGAACAGGAGTTATGTGCATAGATTGACATACAATTGCACTATTTCAAGAGGAGGCAATGAGCCGTCCTTCTTGGGAGTACACATCAGCTGACAAGGTATAACTGCTTTGTCTGTCCTCTCCTACAGCAACAAAAGCTAAAATAAAAGCTAAAATACAAAAATTTATCCCTAAATAAAACAGGGGGTACACATCCATAGTTTAGCTTTCTTTGCATTAGGAGCAGACAAATTAAAGTTACATCACATTCAGCTGCACCACTGTAAATCCCCTGTGCCTTTTACAGGGATGTAAGTGTTTCGTATTTGGCAAGAAGTGAGGCAGCAAACCTGGGGCACCTGGATGCTGAGCCAGTCCCCGGGGTATCTTAACAACACTAGCCCAATGGAACCTTAGTGCAGGGGGGACCTTTGACTTGACAATGGGTGCATCTACATGTCACCCTATGGCAACGTAGTAACATGCTACATTGCCATACGGTGTGCTATGGAGATGTAGTGATTGTGTGTGTCTACATGTGATGGTCAGCTACGTTGTTGTAGCAGTACACTCCCCAGGTATAGTGATATGGCAACATAGTGGCAAAATCTACCTGTGTGCCATACACATAGTGCAGTAATTACCTGTACTGCACCATGCTTTAGTACTTCCAAAAGGAAGTATTAAAGGACAGCGCCATAGCAACATTGCCATATGGCAATGCATAGACATGCCCTTTGATATGCATCTCCTCAAGCATAAGAGAATCACAGCTCTGAAGTGACATACATAATTATGGGGACTAGCAAAGACAAAGCTTTAGACATCCTCAAGTTCAAACAGGAGCTAGATCTTAGTCTTTTGCTTTATTTTGTTACACAGCTTTTCCCCAATAAGCTAGAGGTTAAATCACTTGCTTGGAATGGGGAAAGCGGGTTCTAGGCCCTCTGTCATTTCCCTAGACTGTGTTTTAAGCACTAGGCTGAGGGTGGGAGCAGCTTCCATTCCACCTATTGAGGCTACAAAATCAGTTACCTGTTTCCATACACGTCCTACCATCTAAAACATTTGGATGGATAATCTTGAAGCTTTAAAGCTAAACATCAACCTGGGGTACTTTGTAAATTCTCCACTGTCACATTTATTTTATAGTGTTATTCAAAAAACACTGAGCTGTTATTCAAAAAACACTCCTCCCCTCCCCTCCCCCTGCCACTCTGGTGGGGAGGGGGGACTGGGCCCTGGGGGAGGGGGGGACTGGGCCCGGACCCCAAGCAGCAGGAGGTAAAGGGGGAGCAGGCCTGGACAAGAGGGGGGCACAGGGCTCCATCCCTGCGCCTTATCTTTCCTGATGGGCAATTAGCTAGTACTTTTATATTTTTCCCAAAACAAACGTAAAACCATTTCTATGTGTTATAGCAGTTTTAGATACAGGAATTTGATCAGAGCACATGCAATTCACTCCTATTTAAGGGGAAAGGTTCAGTGTTGCATAGACTCAAGCTGTTCTACTGAAGACAGGTAAATTTAATCCTTAGTGAATTAGGATACTTTTTTGTTGATTTACATGCCAGTAACCTGAAATCTGTTTCAGTACACAGCTACTATATTTAATTCCAATATATTATTGCCTTGGCATTACGGACAAAACAAACTATGTGGACATGTTTGTATGTCAACAAAGTTCTTTTGAATTCTGAGCAGCTATCAGTTCAGAATAACTGAACTCTTCTCTCAGTTTATTCATTATTCCCATGTCTATATTTAATAACCAATAGGACTTTGGCATCCCCCTAACAGGTGGAATTTTTTTCTCAGTTGCAAAAATGAACTGAAATGGGCATTATTTGCAAGGTTGTAAACATGGAAGGGAAAGACGCTATTTAAAAGTTAATGTTTTATAAGATGCTAATAAATGGCACATAAGCATGGCTGCATCAACTGACAGTCCTTGGGCCTGACAGTAGAACTCAATTAATCCCTTTCACTTATTGACAAGTTTAGATGTAAAAGCCCTTCAGTGCTAAAATTAGTCTTTCAGTCATAGAGAATTATGAGGTGAAATTTACTACTCACCTATGGCACAGACAGAAGTGACAATTTTCACTTGATGTGGCCACAGAAAGCAAACGTAAGTGCACAGTGAACAGCTGCAGACCACTTGAAAAATGGCCAATCAAGCATAAACCTGAACCCTCATCATATGTCTATTTTTCAGCATGCAGATAAATTAGTTAATGCTTAACTCTCTGGGGGAAGAGGCTCAAACGAACCTTTCTACAACATGAAAACAGTACAAAGGACCTCTTCATGGTATACCAAAGTGTCCTTAGAAAAAAAACATGGTAAACACATTGCACATTTACCACATCTTTAAAAGGGAAAGGTCTATGACTTAAGAGAGTACAAATTCTTCCAACATATACTGCAGAAAGCCAAAGGTACAACTTAGCAGCAGATAAAAGTACATAAATCACTGGCCAGGAGAGAGCAAATTGACTTTCATTGGTGGTACCTCACCAAAGATAAGGCCTTCTTAAAGCAGAACATTTAGAGTATAGAATTAAACAACAACAACAACAACAATAATAGTACTAATAATGATGATGTGCTACATATTATATAATCCATAATAAATAATAATATGGTAATATATAATGCCGAATATAATTTATATTTGATATTCTATATTATATACACAATAACGTACTATTATAATATTTTATTAGTTCTCTGTTAGAGAGTCTATAGCACCTTTTACTTCACTAAATATGCACAAATATATTAATTTGAAATTTAAAAAAAAGGTAATTTCCCAACTTCTGTGTGTTTGATTCTACAACCTTAACAACATATTCTGGCACAGGTTACTTGTATAGATATATGGTTAGCCTATCCCTGCAGCAAGCAGTTTTATTAATTGCATTAGTCTTTATTAAAAGCTTCCATAACTTGACAACTACAATTTTTATCTAGAAGTTTACAAAGTATTTGTAATATATTGGATTGGTCTGTTAACATAGAATCTTTAGAGAACAAATAGTTAGCATTTTATATCTAGTTACATACAGATTCTCTTATCAGTCATTTGTTTAGGTAGGCTTTGCTGTATCTGTACAATACTATCAGGCTGAGATACTAGAAATGTTTCAATACATCTTTACAAAGCTTTTTCTTGATGGAATAATATCTAGGACTCAAATAAGTTCTTTAAGTCATTATTAATAGGGGTCCAAATGGTAAACATTAGGGCTGTGCAAAGCTTCAGTCGCTGATTTGATCTGGTGGAGATTTGGCCCGATTCAGCAGCCAAATCTCCAAATCAGAATCAAATCAGGAGTCCCTTCAATCTCTCTGAATTAAATCAGGATCCTCCAAATTGATTTGGGGAGATTCAGGGAGATTTGATTATTTAGACACAGACAAAGCTTTAAATGTTTTTTCTATATACCTCAAGGTACCAGGTGGTTCATGAATGCTGAGATGGTGGGGCAGATGGAGCATCCCATGGGGGTGTGACATCACACAGTGCACTTGGAAGAAGCACTTCCAGTCCACTTCTGGGTCCACTGTGGAGCGCATGGGGGACCCCCTCAACCCCTGGCTTGGTAACTGTTGTCTCCTGGGTCTGGGGGGGATACCCAGGGTCCCCCTGTGGCCGATCGCCAAGCCAGGGGTGTTTGGGGGTGTGTTCCCTGAATGCTCAGCAGCGGACCCAGAAGTGGTCCAGAGGTTCTTCCAGTCTACTTCCAGGTCTGCCACCACACACACAGGGGACCCTCCATGCTTCTGTGGGATGCTCCATCTGTCTTACCATCTCAGCATTCATGAGCTGCGCCTGGTACCTCGAGGTATGTAGAAAAAACATTTAAAGCTGTGTCTATGTCCAAATTGCTGATTCTCCAAATCGGCATTGAATCTTCAGTTTCGGCCTCAGCTGAATTGAATCGGGACAGTGATCCAAATCAGCGAATCAAATCACTGTCCCCTGAATCAGGCCAAATCTGAATCTGAATCAAATATGGCCCACTTCGCACACCCCTAGTAAATATCCTCTTCTCTTGTGTTTTCTCCACCCTTTTATTTGACATTTAGTTAATTGCTAAAAGTCATTTTTGTTAATCTCTTCACTCACATTGACTAGTATCTTGTACTATGAGTATTTCCAATGAAATCTCTGGGAATCTATAAAAGATGATGGCTGGAGCAGAAACAGTTCTCCCATAGCATGAAAACCACTGAGATTAATATATATATATATATATATATATATATTCTAGTCTAAATCAAAACAAAAAGTCAGAAACTCAAAAATAATTCAAGTAGGTCAAAAGCCTTTTTTTCATTTTAAACCTCACTTTCAATTGTTTTTTTGTATTGGTTTTAGCTTTTATTTTGAAATTAAAAGCCAGTTGACCTGCAAAACCAAATTGTTGTACTTAGTCCTTTTTCAGTTTCAAACCTTTTTCCAACCTTTTCTGGATTGAATTTGATAATAGTGACCCATTTCTTCAAAAAGTTTGATTTAAAAAATGGGCATTTTCCAGTGGAAAAACATTAAATTCAAATACACTTCCTGAGATCCGAAGGTTATTCAAATAGTAGTATTATCCTGTAATACTAACATCAAAACTTACATACTTTTGTTCATACTCCATCTACTTATACATCTCATAGCATAGTTTCATAGTTTCATAGTAGCTAGGGTCAGAAGGGACCTGAACAGATCATCTAGCCTGACCCCCTGCCACAGGCAGGAATGAATGCTGGGTTCACAAGACCCCAGACAGGTGATCATCCAACTTCCTCTTGAATTTGCCCAAGGCAGGGGCGAGGACCACTTCCCTGGGAAGTTGGTTCCAGATTTTGGCCACCCTAACTGTAAAATATTGCCTTCTAATCTCTAACCTAAACCTATTCTCCATCAGCTTATGACCATTGTTCCTTGTCACCCCAGGTGGTGCTGGGGAGAAAAGAGCTCTGCCTATTTGATGTTGATCTCCCCTGATGAGCTTGTAGGCAGCCACCAAATCCTGCCTCAGCCTCCTCTTGCTGAGGCTGAACAGGTTCAGGTCCTTCAGTCTCTCCTCATAGGGCCTGTCCTGCTGCCCTCTCACCAAATGGGTGGCCCTCCTCTGAACCTTCTCCAGGCTGGCCACATCCCTTTTGAAGTGCGGTGCCCAGTACTGAACACAGTACTCCAACTGAAGTCTGACCAAAGTCGCATAGAGGGGGAGTATCACTTCTCTGGACCGGCTTGAGATGCACCTTTGGATGCACCAGATTCCAAATATTCCAAAACGCATTTATTTTTATTTTTTTCCAGTAATTACATTTTCTCAATAGACATCAGCACCCACAACTGAAACTACATTTTCCAAAGAGTTTAATTTAGGCACCAAAATAAGTAAGTAGGTTTTCAGAAGGCTTCATCATATTTGGTGCTAAGGTGCTTTGAAAATTGATCAGAAGTTCCAATGTAGTAACTTCTGGGCACCTACGAAAAGTATTACTATTAGTTTGGTGCCCAAGGAATCTGGACATTAGATATTTTCTGCATAAATACGGAGCTCTCATTTTAATGTTTCTCTTTTTTCATTTATGTTCTTGTACCACTCTTCACAGCAAAATAGTATAAACCATGTAGCTGCATTGTTTAAGCCAAAAAACTCAAAACAAAACAAAAAATCAATCAAATGATTCCCATCATTAGCTTTTAGCTCTCTCTGGAGATCTAAGTACCACTACTCTACAATGCTCCTTTATCCTACTTGTTGTTTTCTCTTAAATAGATACTGCATTGTATCCGGTAGGTGATTTTATTTGCTGTTTGTCTTAGCCTTTCCTGTCAAAGAATAGATTTGTGGCATATGTACTTTACATAAATAACTTACACATTGGTTGAGTGTTATATATAATAGGAGTCCAATTTCTTTTTAAATAGGAACTTGGTTCTCAAACACACAATCTATAGATATTTTTAGACACATACACACATAAGCATACGTATATGCAAGAATTTTAGGATATTTTAACGGAAGATGTCTGTCAGATGTTATCCAGCTGCCAGTTAATTTTTGGTTTTAGCAATTATCTATAGTTCTCTAAAATATCTGAAATCCTGCTTTTGACTGTGCTATATGAAACTAGATCTACCATCTGTCTCAGACTCAAAGACCTTGCTCAACTACATCTAATGCTTTGGTAAACATTGACTGAGAACTGAACACAGATCAAGAAACATTTCTAGGGAAGATGTAAGATTATAAGAATTATATGGTGCATTTTTCATTAAACCACACAGACCAGGTATCTTGCAATTTTCAGTACCTTAATTTATTGAATTACTACACTCCACTTCTAATGACTTATTCTATTATTCTTGCTTAAATAGAAAAAATACTTAAATCTACTGACTCTGCAATGTCCATTACAATGACTTGTGCCTACATGATGCTAACTTTCCCCTAGCTTTTCTGGAGATAATATTACTTACGTCCCTCAGAGGTCTGTTAAGAAATGTATTTATTTCACGACTGAAATACATTCCTATGAAGCCCCATAAGGAATACAGCCCTCAAAACAGAGCTTGTGCTATCTGTGTAGGGGCAAAATTTCACCCTACTGTCTGCAATATATTTTATATCTTTGAAAAATTGGTGTTATTGAAGTGGAAATCATTATAATTGTATTATTATCCTGCCTTCAGGTATGGGAAATAAATGTAATTGCTCCATATGAGAAAGATAGAAAAACCATAATGTATAAGTAACTATAACCAGTTCCGAGTTTTCGTTTAACTTGCTCTGTACTACTTCGGCACTGTCACAAGTTAAGTGGGCAGACATTGAGATCTAGGATATTTTAAAACTGAACAGCAAAAAAATTTCATTAATGCAGAGTTAGAGTTTCCTGGTACTATTTTGTGTTCTTCTATAACATCAAATTGATCAAAATCCAGAAAAGAGAGTCCACAATACCTTAACTTCTATCCCCTAAGCTGAACTTGGAATTACCAAGCAGAACAAAACCGTCATGCTAGATGGCATTGTGTGTACAAGAGTGAAGGGTTTGTAAAATTCATCACATGCAGTGTTGTTCAGTATAGTTCAACAGCAGCATGACAGTATTTGTTTTATGAGTGTATTGGACCTATTGCTCAGGGAGGGTACAGTTAAGTTTATATGGGTTTTAGCTTAACTCTTCATTTCCTGGCTTTCACAAGTTTGATGTTTGCTGAACTTAATGTTTTGGAAAGGTTAAAGCACAAGTAAACTTAATTTTGCAGTAATCAAGTTTTAGTTTTTTATTTTTTTTAATAAAAAAAGAAATGTACTTTATAAATATGAGTGATCATGGGACAGCTACAATTAACCATAATTTCTTGCATATAGAGCACACTTTTTTTTCCCAAAACAAAGCTGCTGGAACATGTTAAGTGTGCATTATATGCTCAAAATATGATAATACCAGTTTCTGCTGGTTACCAGTAAAAGTGAAAGTAAAATCTCACAGGGAGCAGAACAATTAGCAAGCTCTTCCCTAGTTGCTGCTACTCAGTTATTTACTACAAGGAAAAATCTTTTTTCTTCATTCTGCCTTTCAAAAAAAAAGGATATGTACTTTATTCCAGGACATGCCATATGCGAGAAAATACAGCATATAGGTTTGTAAAGCAAACTGTGGAAGTTGTGTAATTCCTTAGTGTTCCTTTCCTCCTTCCTGAATACTTTCTTGTAACCAAATAGGGCTTTTGTTTGGAGTATTTAGCCAATCAAAGACCTGTCCTGTTTAGTGATTGTGAGACAAATCACAAAAAGAAGTTATTTCCCAAGAACTTGACAGTGTTATTACATGGTGGATGCAATAATTCTAATTCAGAAGACTGTTGTGTCTGTTCTACACATACCTCCAGCACAACATAGAGCTCCCTCTCCATCATTTTCATCTCATCCTCCCTGTTTCATTACTTTAAAGTCTAAGGCATGAGCACCTAAAAGGTTGCTCTTTGCTCAGTTCCCCTGCTCACTTCTGCTCCAACCACGTATCACTGAAAGCAGCTTGCTGGAAAAGGGCACAACTCCTATTTATGTAGACTGAGCCATGTGCCGAATCAAATTCCACAGCTATCACAATCTGGAACCTAGATCACATGGAGAAACAGGAAGAGGGATTCAGACACATCCAAAGGGGATAGGACCCAGGTGCTGAGCGTTAGGCTCATACCTACCTGTAGAGCTTAGCCCTTTATCTTTAGTAGTATTTTCAACATTGCTTTCCAAAAAGATTGTAGGTTTTCTACACTAGCTTGAATGACTTGAGCAATTGAGACCCTGAGAGGCATAACCAGAGCTATGTTTGCTGCCCCATTTCTCTGTAAAAACAGTAAGTAGAATCAGTAAACCTTAGGATAAATTGTTTCTTTTGTGGGGGGATAGCTGCTGTGGATTGTGTGCCCACCATTCTGAAACTATAACCAGCCTTGCCCATCTCCTCTGAAAAACTCATAATATTTCAAGAAAATCCAAGCAAACAATTTGATTTTAGAGCACTTGGAAGAGTTGACCTTTAAACAGCAGGGAGTTTTTAGAGAGATGGGAAGTGATCTATTCATCTGAGTTGATGATCTCAGCTGAATAAGAACACCCTGGAGAGATTAATACATTCTGACACAGTCATCCCAGTAGGTTTTTTTCATCCATCTTTCTCAATGCCAGAGACAAAGAGCCCATAAGTATTCCCATTGCCAACCCCTCACTCTATTTCCATAACTGTGTGGTCGGTGTATGCTTCCCATAAAATACACCACATAGACTGGAAAGACTTCCCAGGTGCTCACTCTCATGGAGGGCAGAACCCCTGACTCAACAATGACAGGGGCTCAGGCTCTTTTTGAAGGATTGGAATCACTCAGAAGAGGAAATACAGAAAAGAGATGAGACAGGACCCTCAAATAGGTAAGTGCGGAGAGGAGTATATAGCTACACCCCGTAGACAAAGACCCCCACTCCTACATTTTACCTTTCATGAGTATTACAGAAAGGAGGATTCAGACACCATAAAAGACTAAAAGCCTCTTGCCTCTCAAGAGCCTAAGATGAACAATGACATTGGCCCTAACTTCCCTTGCTACTTAGTTTGCCCCTCCCTTGCAACCCATCCCTTCCACTCCCCTAATTCCTTCTGATTTGAGCCCTGCCCAACCCTTCTTCCCTAGCCTATGATTGGGATAGATTCATCAGGGATGATACAACCTTGAGCAGGGGGTTGGATGGCTTCCTGAGGTCCCTTCCAATCCTACATTTCTATGATTGTATGATCCATGCCCATTTATCCCCCCTCTCCATAATTTCCTATTACCTTGAAAATATTTTAAGTGATTTGAATGTTTTCCAAATTATCTGCTATACTCAGACTAGTTTTTCTCAAAATAATAACAATAATGCTTATGATGATAATAATGATGATGATGATAATAGCAATGACAACAACAGTCATTTTAAAAATTGATAGAGACAATTTGTATCAAAATGCTTTTCCAGAATTGAACCTGAATCGATTGTGACTGGGTATTCCTCTGGCTACTGTCCATTCAACCCCAGGAGTAATCCACTCAGACTGCCAGTGTGAGTTTTGTGTCTATCCTGAACATCCATCTCTTTTTTGAGGGTACTGCATGCCATGCAGTGCCCAGCATAACTATCTAGTGATTGGAACCATGCTAGGTACAAGCAGAGATCTAGTTTGACACTGAGGGGTATACATTTTAAAAAATATACTGATTGTCACTCTCAAGAAGATTTTTTTTGGAGTCCCAGGGAACTCTATCTCAGAGGCCTGTTACCAAATAAACAAAGAAAGACTCTAAAATACTACGCCTTACCCTCAGGAGAAACACTATATATCAGGATAATGTAATTAAACATGTAGATTTTAGAACACTTAGAAAAATCCACTTTTAAACAGAAATATAACCTTAGTGTTACCTATAGCACAGCTGGCTTTCTATTATAATATACACTTTCCAGTAAGAAACTAAAGCAAACAAGCCTCACTTCTCTTTTAATTTTCAGTAGCTAACAGGACTCATAACTGTGGGAAACCTTTAACATGCTGAAACTAATGGATGTTCACTTCAATAACAAAGGAGTTTAGTAACTTGAAAATGCTGCAAAGTAAAACCTAAGATAGTTTTAAAAGGAACAGCATTTGGAGCCTGGAAAGTAATGCTGCACTCCTAAGGTAGAATTCTGTTTCCTTTTATATACTGAAATGTCAGCTTTCTGACCACATACATAATGATTTGGCACTTTTGTTGGGGTAGCAATTTTACTTTCCCTGCTGCCTGGATGCATTACCATGTGTACATAGATTGAACACATGAAGTTGGCTGCATACTGGCTGGGTAAGTATGTGGCTAGGTATGTATATACATGTGCCCATTCTGGTCTGCCCACAAGGAAGTTGACTGCAATAGTTGGGTTGTTGAAGCACTTGCCCTGCAATCCAGAAACCCGGGTTGTAGTCCCTTCTTGCCATGCAAGTTTTGAACGTATGCCTCTGATTTACCAGCACAGAGATTTTACATGTTAAACGCAATCTCTCCCCTCCCCATGTAAAATATTGAGCAACATAAAATGCAAATAGGGCTTGTAGATACTATCATTATAGATATAAGAAATAATTTAATATAAAAAAAATTTTGGATGAACTCTGAAGTCTTAGAAAATATTGAAGCTTCAAAAATATCTTACTTAATCCTTAAAAATGTACTGATGGTCCAATCTTACATAAAACTTTGCAAGTAGAATATCTTATTCTTGGAAGACAATACAACTCTGTTTTACAAACAAGCAATGTCAAACTAAAGTAAATGTTCTCAGAATGAAGAATCTGGCAGGCTATCTTCAGGTATTCAATGATTCAAACTTCATATGGCTTTTGACCTTTTCCTTGGAATAACATGAGGAAGGAAAAAAAGGTATTGGGAAGCAGAATTCCCATTTTGGGTTTCTTCCCTTAAACATACTAGCAAGACAGATAATTAGTGCAGTGGATTACTCTCATAAGAAATGTACGTGGCCTAATGATGACATTTATCTAACACCTACAAGCTACAAATACTGTCAACCTGTGATAAACTTGTGCTTAAAAAAAGGTTGCTTTTCTTTTACTGAATCCATTGACTACTGTATATTGGCTCTGAATTATTTTAAGTTGAGAGAAATACAACCACCCCATTTTTTTTTTACAGGAAGCAGATAGCTCAAAGTGTTAAATCATATTAGGTGTCAGACTTAGTTGCTACAGTAATTCTTCTTCCAGCTGAGGAGGAATGAAAATCTTTAGAAGTATTCAAAACTTCAAGGGATCTAAAAGCACAAATCTTACCAGAAATCAGTAGGATTTGTGCTCCTAAATTTAGGTGTGTTTCAAAAGATTGTGTTCCAAAGGATTTTTATACTTTTAAATCAAGTTTTAAAAATTATGAGGAATATGCTACATACTACAAACAAACCAACCCCACATAAATTCTTTCTAGTCTTTGTATTAGATTTTTTTTTTTTTTTAACTAACTTTAAATATTAGTAGCAAGTGGCAGACTATTCTTGTATCTTCTAATCCAGGGATATCTAGCTAGTAGCCTACAGGCTGTGTGCATCCTGTAAGGGGTTAATTTGCAGCCCCTTGGCTCTTTTCTGGCCACCACTCCCCTCTTAGCTGTGATCACAGAAGCAGGTAGTCTCCAAGCTCCACCTCCTTCCTCTGGCTTTCCCTACCTACTTCACCCCAGAGGCTGGGAGTAGTGTGATGCAGTGAGTGGGGAGGAAAGGACAAGCCTAGTGTCACATAGTGCCACATAGTGCAGTGCTGGTACTGTGACATGTGGTGGGATGGTGCTGGAAGATCCCATACAGACACATGGTGTAGTGGTTGAGGGAGGCATGGGTGCACTTTGCAGTGGGGGAGGGTGCCTGAGCAGCATGTGGCTGAGGGACCATGTGGCTCATCCTGATGACACTCCCAGACACTTAGAAACTGAACAGCCCTGTTCTAATCCAAACTCATTGATCTTGAAGGAAGTAATATAAAATAATATTTTTCCAGAACATTTATCCAAGATTTTTCTGATGACCTCTCATGGTGGGGTTGTATTTGCTGACAGTTTCTACCCAAGAAAACCTCAAACTGGTGAAAGTTCTATCCCACAACTATCAAAAACATTTGTATGCTATCTAATTTATACTTATCCTATTTAAACTTTACCCCATTAACCCTTGTGAATATGATAGATGCTATAGCTACAGAAATGAAGACAATACATTTGGGGGGTGGGGAAGAGTAATAATAAAAAAAGAACATGTCTTATTAGCTAAGCAACCAATATCTAAAGTACTGCAATAAACTCAGAACTGTGTTACTGGTAATTTGAACAGAAGGATAGAGAAAAAATAAGCTAAATAAATAAAATTTATTTTTTATCTTTATGATGGAAACAACTTTATTACAAAGAATTATGATTCAAAACATAAAGATATTCTCTTTTCCAAAAATATCTGACAAAATAGCATGTTGCATGTGATAGTTCATGATTCTCTGAACTACTTCATCTGTAAGGTGCCACCCTACCCTACCTTCCCCTCAACTTCAGACTAATATGGATATGCACTTCTCTGTCCCAAAATGAAAAATCATTAACAAAATTCTGCAGATTACAGAGCATGTTATGTTATGATTCATATTTACTGGCAGGCACCCATGAACACCTACACATTACGATTAAAACTTAATATTCTTAGAAAAGCTCAGCTGAGGCATTATCAAGAATAGCACAGAAAGTTACCACCTTCTGCTCTTACAAATAGAAAGTGGAAGAGTGGGCATGTATTCTTCCTTTCTCTTGCAAGTTGTTCTGTCACAATAGTGGTATCTTTAATAAAGGATGGTCTTGTATATTTTTCTATCCAGGTGGGAAACTGCCTGTGTCTGAAATATTGCTGCCTGTTAAAATGGTCTACCTCTCTCAGTTAGGAGCAGGCCTTCATTACAAAGTTAGTATGGGAGATGGACAATGCTCTGAAATTACAAAACCAGAGAACTTCTCAGCAATAAAAATAGGTTTAAGGGAAATAGCTAAGCAAGATAAGCACTTTCTATTGGGGAAGTAACAATGTAAAATTGGTATTTTGAATTTTTTTTGGTAATAATTAAAGAGTTGATTAAGACTAAGCAGTAATGGGCTTAACAGGATAAACAATAAACAGTTAAAAACAGCCTACCAAAAAAACACACCATAAAATGAACATGTTTTTCAATTAGATATACCATTTTCATACCTGTTCAATAAAATCATGAGTCACATTTCTCTCATTTTGAACCTTTATATCCAGCGTGGTCTTAAATGTCTTTTGAACAGATCACAAATTTTTCTATGCCAGCTAGGCTATATTTTATATTGTTACCTGTGTTTCACCTACTTGCAAAGACCTGACATACTAGATTTTGTACCCAGCATTAAATTTCACTTTTAGGGTCTGATCCTGTATACTTAAGTGACTGATTTCTCAGTCTCTAGATGAAGGATTCCACCTCCAGTTCCTTAAAATAATTCTATAGCTCAAAAAATAAATATCCCCATGAATTATTCATGTTTTATGATAGGATTCAGAACATGCTGGACAAAAAAAATCTATGTAGACTACAAAAAAGTGCTTATGATTAAATACCACACTTTCAGTTATCCCAACCTTCTTTTTAAGACAATGTCCTAGTAAATGAAAATATATAAATATTTCTATTTCCACAGTCCATATCCTTGACTGATTTCCATGATTGCCCTTTGGCTTGGAATCCAGTATATTCTGAAAGTGACTCATTGTTGAATTAGTCTGTTTAATATTGAGAAAAGTTTTATTATTATAATAAATTATCTCTTGACCTCTGGCTTCTAAATAGACCCCTCTACAGTCTTGCTGCAAACTAATCTTATTCTCTGAGAGCACTGGAACAATTCAGTAGGCAATTATACATATCAGATACTGGACCTTCAGTGAATCCAGAAAATCTAATAGTTGTGAATGAGTAATCAGAATTTCTAAATGTGATTTTAATTTTTTCATGGAAATTGGTAAGGATGTCTACTCCGGGCATGACAGTGAATAGATCAGCACTATATAAACACATTATTATATAGATTGAGATGAGTGGTGTGTTGTGTGTCTTGGACAATGACAAAAAGGACATAATGCATATAAATAAATATTGGATATTCACGTATTAAAATAATGTAAACTATTTTCTTATAAACTTCCAATACATGTACTCATCTACAATAAAATGATGAGGAAGAGAATATTACAGTGTGGAGCAGATGCATCAAAGCATCAAAGTTTGGACGCTTTGCTCTTCATCTCACACACAATTGCCATAACCAATATATTTTAAAACCAGAATGTTAGCAAGGTTCTGAAAGTTAATCATGCCTTCAAAAATATTCCAACAGACATTTTTATTTCCCTAAGCTATCTGAAACAAAATGGCATTCTAATCAAAGGAGACAAAGTTATTATGATGCACTTTCTGCACAGTTATTTTATTAAGCATGTTTCTGAAGTATTGCTGTCATCATTGCAATTTATCACATATCATCATCACTACTATTTCTGGAAACCGTGAAGTTGGTGGTTTGTAATAGAAAATGAACCACAGACTTATGACTGGTAGTTCCCATTTTACTCTCTTTCAAAAAGAGATTACTTTGTACCTTGTACTGGTTTTTGGTGATTAGTTGAACGCGATTTAAAAAAACAGCAAAACTTATGTAAACTTGAAGAAATAAAGATTCAGTTCTTCATATGCTTTTTTTAAAATTAACAGGCATATATACTTAGTTGTTCTTGATATCATTTAATAATAACTAATACAGAAGTGACAAAAAGACAATATAACTTATCCTGTAATTGGAGAAAGGTGACATTATGTTGGTATTCAGTGTATTATCATGATTAAACACAGTAAAAGTGACAAACCACGATTAAGAGACATATGTCACAACCACATCTTATGTTTAACTTGCAATAAATACCTCGGTGCCATCATAAATGTGAACCCATCATCATGAGGGTTTAAAACATTACACTGGGTAGACTGCTTCCAGCAATAATTGAACCTGAGACCTCTCTGGGTCTTAAAGCATGTCCCTCAATTTTAACAGACTCAGCCACCTCCATACCTGATCCAAATGTGGACAAAGTACCATATTAAGTGGATGTGGGTTGCATGGGCAATTCTATATATATAAAGGGCTTAGTCCATCTCTCTGCGTGTCTGTCTGTCTGTCTGTAGCCCTCTTAGGGCACTCTGACTGGTTGTCTCAGAAGCCAATCACAATGCTTACTGAAACAACCAATCAGAGTGTTCCACACAGACAGACACACAGACGACCAGATGCGGAGACAGGGGGCTGTCACGGGGCTGGACGTGGGGGGGGGGGGGGATGCAATGCCAGAATTGGAGCAGTGACAGCACAGGCTGGTGGCTGGTGGCGGCAGCTGCAATGCACAAGCTATACCCCCTTCCCACACTCCTGGGAGGTGGTGGCGCTGCAGGGTGGTGGCTTTATCCCAGATGCCCCCTCCAATCCCATCGTTCTTGATGGGCAATTCACTAGTATGTCATAATATTCTAACTTTCTAGTCTGTCCTCTTATATTGGGCTGGTTGGAATACAACCTGTAGGCTGGATCTGGGCAGCCAGTTGTTTCTATCTGGGCTGCATCTTCCCGAGTGGTGATGTAAATGGGGCCAAGCCCTGCTCATTCCCACCTACAGCAGCCCAAACCATGCTTGCTGATGGCACCACCCTGGTCCTAGGCCAGGCCAGCATGCACAGCTTCCCAATGCATGTGCCTGGATACTGCTCAGTTCCCCCCATCTCCAGTGGCTACTCCTCCTGCCCCTGCTGAGCTATTCCAAGCACACACTACCTGCAGGTAGCAGGTAGCACAGGGAAGCAATGGTGGCCATGGAAATGTGTCCTGGGCACCACATGCCCAGACAGGTGGGAAGGGAAGCTGTAGCTGGGTAGCTCTTGGCCCAACATGTGGGGCTTCAAATTCAGTTCCACTCTGCCCACCTGACATGATGAGCCTGCAGGTGTCCAAGTGGGTGGAAGACACCCATACTGGGAAGATGTGAATAATGGCTGGGGCTGGGCCAAGGACTGTTGGCAGGTGCGGGTTTTGTGCAAGCAGGAGCATAGTGTGGGCTGGAGAGGAGTGGGTGGAGTTCAGCCCCATGTGGACTGCCACAGGGGCCAGATGGGAGTGTAGACCTCATCTACACTGCACCACCCAGGCTTCCTCTGCTGCACATGTCCCCTGCCCCCCACCCCATCCTCTTCCCACCTCCAGCTGGCTCCTGGGACCTAGTGCATGGGCAGCCCCCCTGACACACACACCATACACACCCAACCCACACCCATTCCACCCCCCCACACACAACATATAGTAAGACTTTATTTTGAGCTGTTATGCAATTGCCTCTATAAACACTACTCAAAACCCAAAAAACCATAAATCAGGACAAAAAATATATATTTTTTTAAATAAATGTAAAATGTATTACAATAGATGTTTGATTTTTAGTATTTGATTTGTTTTTTATCTGTAATTTGTTAAAATTATATCTTCTAAAATATTTTGTGTGTACAGCCCTTGACAGCTTACTAAAACTCATTCAGTGACCCACTAGCTGAAATAATTGCTTTCCCCCCCCCCCCAATCTTATACTATTTGTTCACATTCTTTCAAATTTCAATCTTGAATGGAAGTCTCTTCCATACAGGTAGTTCACCTACCCAGGATTATACACATGACCCCATTATCATAGATTCTAAGTCATTCTCAGAAATTAAGATATTTATCTTCTCAATACCTGTATTAGGAACATAAACATGATTATATCCATTTCAGAGATGGAAAAGTACAGCACACAGAGATAAGGTGACTTGCCCAAAGTAATATAGGAAGCCTGTGCAAGCATTAGAAACTGAAAAGGGGTTATAATCCATTTATTTCTTCCCAAGGCAGTAAACCAAGTAACCAATCATTAGAGCTGTGTGAAGCTTCAGTCACTGATTCAATTTGGCAGAGATTTGGCCCGATTTGGTGGCTGAATTTCTGAATCCAAATAGAATTAGGAGACCCTTTAATCTCTCTGAATTGAATCGGAACCCTCCAAATCGATTCAGAGAGATTCGATGATTTGGCCATAGATACAGCTTTAAATGTTTTTTTCTAAATACCTCAAGGTACCAAGCAGCTCATGAACACTGTGCTGGTGGGGTGGATGGAGTGTCTCATACAAGCATGGGGGGGGTCCCCAGCACGCTTGGCAGAGGACCCAAAAGTGGACCAGACACACTTCCAGTCCACTTCTGGGTCCGCTGCGGAGCACGCAGGGGACCCTCTCCCCTCCCCCTGGCTTGTCAACTGGTGCCTCCTGGGTCTGGGGGGGGCACCTCGGGTCCCCCTGTGGGCAACTGCTGAGCCAGAGGGGTGCAGGTCCCCTGTGTACTTGGCAATGCATGCTTGGGGGGAAGTGTACTTCTGGTCCACTTCTGGGTCCACCACCAAGCATGTAGTTCCCCCCACCATGCTCCTGGGGGTTGCTCCATCCACCCCATTATCACAGCATTCACAAACCATGCCTGGTATCTCAAGGTATGTAGAAACAACATTTAAAGCTCTGCCTATGGCTGAATTGCTGATTCTCTGAATCAGCATAGAATCTTCAGATTCAGATTTGGACGAATCAAATCCGGACAGTGATCCAAATCAACTAATCGAATCACTGTCCCCCAATTTGGGCCAAATCCAAATTGAATATGGCCCATTTCGCACACCCATACCAGTCATGATCTTAACTAAAACATAGTCCTGAAGTTCTCTTCCAAACCTACCTCAACAACAAAAATGTTGTACGTTCACACTCACGTGAGCAGCAGCTGGAATTTTCCAGATGCTAAAATGTTTGGCAGTCATACACACCTAAAACTATTTTCAATCTTGACTGTGAAATACACAAATATCTGGTTGAAGATGCTTCTAGATGACTAAAACATTCCCAAACAGTAGCAGCTCAGTACAGAGACTACTAGGCTTACCCCAGACAGCAACAGATTACACTACAAACTTTATGGGTATGTCCAGACATATAGGCACATGTGGTTTGTGGCACCACAAACCTCTTTTTAGCACCACAACTGCACACAGAGAACATTAAACATACTCCTTGCTGCAAATTTGCAGGACAAGGCAAAAATTATCTACTGGGAAATCTCAGTAGCAAAAAAAGGGCTGTGACAAAAGGGGTGCAGTGCACACAACAGGAGCATACACCAGAAGACAAGAAGGCTCAGTCTTCCAGGGAGACACTGGCTGCTGGCCAGAGCATCTCCACTCCTGCATTTGTGCCCCAGATTCTCCAGCATGCCAGAAGCTGGGTGGAGCTAGGCATGGGCAGTTTGCCTGAAGTGGAACAATCTCTCTCTCACCAAAGTGCATGTTTAGGGGTGTAAGCTGTGGCAAAAAGCAGCAGCACAAATTTGTGCCCCTGCTATTTTTCCTGCTGCAAGTGCATTCACCTGCACATCTAGACATAGCCTATGGGGCAATTTCCTCACAGTCTCCCACAGTAGGATTCTGGTCTATGTTTTTGACTCCTAGGCACCACAGTATAACAATAATAATAACATTTTCTAGCTCTATGCATGTAAAGATACAAGAAAAAAAGAAAAAATATTTATATTTTAATTATTAGCAGTTTCAACTTTTTCTTTGTTTCTAAGCAGTGTTTCCCCTCTCATTTCCTACACTCATTTTGGTTTTCCCCCCAAATGTTTAGTCCAGGTCAAAATAAATGTATTTACATTCATATTTTAGATCTGAGGAACATTCCAATTATTAATATTTTCCTCTCTTTTTATTCTATAGCACTTTCAGGCATTTGTGGATGGATGAAAACAACCTAAAGAATAATTGCGGTAAGTAGCTGGGAGATTACATCAAGCAAAATATTTTATCACCACCTAAAATCCCCACCCACACAGACACTGCATTTTTAACACTCAGCATGAAAAAAATGAGAAAGATAATGATAAAACAAAAAGAGAAAACCAATGCTTTAAATGCATTTTTACGTGACCACAATAAATCTGTGTGATCATTGGGACAGTGATGAATTAGGGTTATGCTTAGCACATTTAAGCAGCAAACACTATCAGGATTACTCATCTCTTGTACATTTCCTATTTTCAGGATTTCACTGCAGTGACAAGCACTGTGTAGACTGTTCTTTCAAACACTCCCTGAAATCTCTTGTCCTCTGAGCTAAATCTGTTTCACTGTTTTTCTCAGCAACACCATAACTAGTGCCCTGTCATTTCATTTTTAAGCAAAGATAATAGTTCCAGATGTTTAAATATAGGACCTTAGGTCATGGACTAAGGAAGAAGTGAATCATAAAAGGAGAACTAAAATGGTATTAAAGACAAAACTATCACAAAATACAAATACTCCCCTGCTACATAGAAGCAGTAAACTGATGGTTTTGGGTTTTTCTTTCCAGGTGCACAGTACTGCAATAGAACAATGGCATTTGCAATTGAACTAGGAAATTTTTCTATTCAAACTAAGGGAAATCAAGTAAAGAAAAAAACAACGATACACTATGGTTTTCATTCTGCACCTAATTACATCAGTGATAACATTCCAGTGAACCAAAATGGTTGCAGGTTCATGCCCTAGATCAGTGAGGGCCAACCTTTTTGGTAGGCTTGCCACAAAGTAAGCCCTGAACCTTCCCAGGGTGTTACTCCATTCCTTTTTATTTGCCCAATCTGTTGCTCTGCTTTCAGTTTCCTACGCTGTGCTCCCTGACTGATCTGCTTTCAACTCCCTGCTTTATTTGTGACTGTGGTCCTTCGCTCTCTTCAACTTGCCACAAACAGAGGCTGCCTGTGCCACTTGTGGAATGCATGCTGCAAGTTGACAGCTCCTGCCCTAGCTCTCCAAAATAAACTATGCAAAGTTTTATATCATCCCTTTTAGACACTGTCTAGGAGCTTCAACTGAGATGATAAATTATTCCTGCCCTTTCACCTAGAGAATCTGCAAATACTAGTCACAAAAGAAGATATGAAACCAAGGTCTAGGAAGGAACAGAGGACAAAAGCAAATGCAACAAAAATATTATTTTTTAGATAGGAAGATCACTTTCATTTTCATATTATTATCTGTATTTTGGTAATGCCTAGAGATTCTGATCATGAGCAATAATATAAAGGAATTCCATCCCCACACCCCCAGCCTGCAAATAGTACCAATAGTTTTCCTAAATGTGAATTTACTAAGGTATCTTAAAATCAAATCTCCATAAAAACAAATTTACTACTGACAAGGCTAAAAATAGTTGTAGGGAAAGGATTGTAGCTGCAGCAAAAGTCATTGTGCATAAAAGACTGAGAGAGTCTCCCTAGAGCATTTCAAGAGGTTTGAAGATGATAAGTTGTTGGTCTTCTGTATGCTTTGTTGGACTTCACAGGTTTGGCAAAGAAAGTATTTTCTGGTCATGGTTGACATATCTATAGATATCCATGGACTATTTATGAATTTATTCAGAGTACTAATTTGTCCCCAACACACATATACTCAAATAAAAGCTTACTACAAAGATGGTGTATAATGTGTCTACTTATTGGTTGGTAACTCTTTCTGACTAATTGTGGCAGGTGTATCTATTGTTAGAGGCAACTATAATAGAGATGGCTAATCTAGCAAAAAAACATTGGAGCAGCCACATCTTGGGTTATGAAGTGAGGTCTGTAATCCATCACTGATTTGCTTTACTAATAAATGCAAATCCAGGATGTGTATAAATATGACTTTATACACCTAAAGACTATAAAAACTATATCTGGATCAGTGTCAGAATGCCAGTCCACACTTTACAGTTAAAAACAATTAAAACTGTGGACTATTATGAGCCTATATTTTAGCTTTTAATGGCACAGAAAATATAAGAGTACCTGTAAAAGGATTATGCCTGAGGAACCCTGCCCTCATTTTAACCTACGATGACTCCAGTGTAGTGGTGGTAATATGACTCTTTTCCCACCCAGTTGTATAGCTGTCCTTTGAAACAAGTATAAACATTGGAACAGTGGAAATTTCTTTCCCATTCTCTAAACTACATCTCTCTATGCCCATTATGTGCCCACAAGGTACATCAACATGTGCCTCTACGGTGCTGTTATTACTGTGCCATCATTTAGTACTTCCCTTTGGAAGTACTAAATAGTGTGTATATAGTACTAAATAGTGCCCATAGTGTTTATTACCGTTTAATAGTGCCCATAGTGTTTATTGAAAATAGCCATGGAGAATATTTACAAACTCCAACTTTTGGCCTACTCTGGTCTAGTTATTTTTATAAATTAAAAAAAAAAGACATTTCTCACCTTTAGGGACACACATGTAATGTTTGCACAATGCAGTCTGGATTTGTAAATGAAGAGGTATTTATAAGCAACATTTCCTCGATGGG
This sequence comes from Alligator mississippiensis, assembly GCF_030867095.1. Classification (NCBI taxonomy): domain Eukaryota; kingdom Metazoa; phylum Chordata; order Crocodylia; family Alligatoridae; genus Alligator; species Alligator mississippiensis. Next base: position 312,734,885 of record NC_081824.1, read on the forward strand.
TATGTAAAACACTCATTTTGGCTGCAACAGGGGCCAACCACATGAGCAACAGCTGGAGTTTACATGGGACATTAATCATAAGAGTAGCAGCAGCTAGCATTTTGTTGGTTTTGCTCTGAGTAGCAACAGAATGTTGGCACAGTAGACTATGATTGCCACATCTCACTCACATACTCAGGTGGTGCCTTGTAATCCATATTGCCATTTCACATTCAGAAATAAACGGATATGCAGAGTATAGTGCAAAACAGACAACAGAAATACATTGATTTGGAGAATATGCAAAACAGACAACATTGCTGACTGTTATGGAATAACTGCCTAAATCCCAAAATATTGTATAGATAATAATCTTAATTTGATTTCACTCTGCATTTAACTTTTAAGACTGTTGATTTGTACTTGTATATATAACTTCCACTTCTTATTACCGAAAGGAAAAGATAATGATCTGGTATGGCATATCCACTGGCTCTAGCACAAAGTGATGAGTAACAGAAAAAGGGATGCTATGTTTCAGATTTCCACCCTATACCTAGATATGGGGTTGGATTTCAGCCCCATATGAATGGGTTGAATTTTCTTAGCCTAGTAGCCAAGTTACTCCAGTATGCCACTTAGAATAACCTGAGGCCTTGCAACAAAATGTAAAACAAAGGCAAAATACCCTAGTTATTTGAATATAAGATGGGTTTTTTCCCCAGTCACCATGTGGGGGAGAGATCCTTCAGCTGCATTCAAGTACTAGCACAGGACAGGCAGTGGTTCAGTTCTGGCTTTGGCCACAGGCTCAGGCTGGAAGCCAGAACTGAGCTGCCATCTGCTTTGAGCCAGAAAGGCTAATTTGACAGGGGAGGGCGAGTGTGGCTTGAGAGAGGGCAGAAAAAGACTGGGTCAGGAGTTGCCATTGCTTCTCCCTGGCCAGGCTGGGGTAAGGCCAGGCCAGGCCAGGGCTTGGAGAAGCAGAGCTAGAGCACAGGGTAAGTGGGATGAGAAGGGAGTAGGAGGGGACAGGCACAGGAGGGAAGGTAGGAGGAGGGGCAATTGGTGGGGGGAAGGTTAGAGGGGAGAGCAGGTGATGGAGGGCAAGTTATATGGGGAGTAGGAAACGAGGGAGGAAGACACAGACATGGGGGGCAGGCACAGGCACAGAGGAGCAGGAAGCAGATAGGCACATGGTGTGGGGATGCATGGTGGGAGGCAGGCAGCAGAGGGGGGCAGGTACAAGGTACAAGGGACAAGGGGCAGGGAAACAAGAGGCAAGAGTCTGGCTCTTGCTCCCTGACACAGTTTTCTCTGACATTGCAGCGGAGTGGGAGAGAAGATGAATTTAACTTCCGCTAATTAGATTCTATACATGGAAAACTGTAACAAATTTCTCATTTATAATCTATAATCTAATTACTGGAGGGTGGGGGAGGCTAAAATCCAAACTTGTGTTGGATTTGGGTAAATACAGTAAAAAAAGAGCATACATGAACACGTGCATTATGGAAATGCAATATAAAATTAGTACCCCTGGAAAAAAAGCCTAGAAAAAACATTTTAAAACAATCTATTATCACAAGCTGTCTTGTTAACATTTAGGTTAAAACTCTCATAATGATAGCAACTGTCATGAAGCTGTGTCATTCACAGGCACAAATGCTGGTCTTCAACATTCCTTTACTTAGCACATCTTCTATTCAATATTTTCATCTACAACTCTTCCTAATATGATTTTAAATCACCTGCTATCCAGAAAAACTTAACTGGAGTATGACAAAGGTTCAGATGTTTTTAGAATATCTGGGTGATGGGGCCTACATACCTCACCACAACAACTACAGACAAAGGGAATTGTGTTTTATGTCTTGTAAGGAGGAAATATTAGCCAGTCTTCATTTAAGAGGGCAGCCTTTAAAAAGGAAGAATTTTGCATTGGGAAAAGTCTTTGTTTCAGGAACAGCTAGTTTATGTTTCCTGGATTAAATGGACCCCACATATACTGTTTGGAAGTTTGATTCAGTTTCCACGAAAATTAGTTGAAGCCATTCTATTAACCTTACTGAGAGCTGGACTCAATAATGAATAAGGAACAGGTTTTGTATGATCCTTTAGGACTGTTATGTCATTTGGGACTCACACTCCAGGACACGTTTTCCTGGTGAAATAGGTATGTGTTCTGATTAGGGAGTGGGGGGAAATATAAAGTATGAAAAGGAAAATATGCAAGACTACCACTGATCATATGGTTTGGTATTCAAACTTTACAGTGAGGGTGAAGTTGCATGTTATACTTGGACCATACTAAGAGAATTTAAAGCACAAGAGTCTGCACATTAAAGCTTGTTAACTAATGCTAAGTGCCCTCTCAGCATTTCAAAGTTATGCTGCTTCAAGCAAGGGCTAACTCAGGACTGTGATACCTAATATAGGGTTAGGGTAACTTCCATCTTCTCCACTGAGATAAAATGAGCACTTTCCAGTCCTCCAGCATCCCAAGATATATCACTTCCAGCCTCTGTCCATGCTGGTTCCTAGCCATACCCACCTGCTGCTAGGCATCCTGGTTCCTAGCTATATCCACTTGCTAGGCCTCTAGTGGCAAGTAAGAGCTGTGCAGGCAAGAAAAACAGTATTTTTTGTTTGACTGCTCAGAGCATGTTTTAAATTTAACACAACATAACATTCCACAGATTCAGTATGGTCTAAGGGTAACATGTAACTTTACCCTGTCCTAACTAGGCTGAAAACATCAATTTCTTCAGACAGATAAAAAGATGTGATTTACAACTGCCTTTTATTTTTAGCTTCTAATTGGGTTTTATAGCTAAATCAAATCTCATTGTTATTGTTATTCACCATGTGAAAAGGTTCTATCAGACCTTCAAATTAATTAACTTCTGATATTATAGCTGAAGATACCTTCAGTTGCTACATTTGAGTTATGAAATGGTGAAATGAACTGACCCCCCTGCTACCTTCTCAGACCTCCAATTCTTAAAAAGAAGTGAACTGAAAAAGAATGGTAGGAATTTCATTATGGCTAGGGATAGAAATTACACATAAACCAGTCTAAGCGACTGGAAACTAGTTCAAATCTGTAGCACAAAAGAAGTTCAGTGCACCTAACCTGATTTCAAATTGGCTGAAACCAGTTTAAGATAAACCTGGTGGATATAGTATCAGACTGAACTGATTTAGGTTAAATCAGTTTTTTGAACTTTTGTACCAGATCTCTTCCAGCTTCAAGTTAATTCACAGTCCCCCAGCATTCCAGAATGCTTTGCACATTCCTCCCCCCCCCCCAAAAAAAACCCTTTGAAGGGTGGGCAGGCCAGCCTTAGCCCAGGCTGTCTGCTCTAGCTGATTGGGGAGGTGGGCTGTAGCACCTCCCAGCTTCTGGCCTGAGCCACTGCAGGCATGTGGTTGCATTTCTGGAATCAAAAGTGAATATCTGTTCACTTGCTTATCAGTTCAATCTATACAGCTTAAACTAACCTGTGAAGATTGAACTGATTCATCCACAGGCTTTTTGATGGTCTGTACTTAGCCTATAAGGAAATCTGTGGTGGGGAAAGCCCCCAGTCTTAGGCTACTAACACAATGGAAAATATTTAGAAGGAGGAAGAGGGGAGAAAGGGATACAAAAAGAAATCAATGAGATTTATATATGGAGGTCTAAGTTTAGCTTGACATATCCAATAAACCCCCCAGTTTTAAGGAGCCCATAGATCATTCATAAAGGTTTATAAGAAAGCACAAAAATCAGCCTGTCAACTATGTTATGCACTGCTTCACGATTCACACCAGTATGCTTCTTGGAAAGATTAGCTGGGCATGTACAAGGCAGGATGAATAGTTAGAATAGTCTTAGAATATAAATGGGGAGGGCAGAGGGGAGGGAATCTTATTTTGTCAGACCTGCAAAACCTTGAACCTCCATTTTTATATTGAAAAAAATCTCAAGTACTGGAACCAGTAGGGAATAGCATAATTCTGTATTCATCTTAAATTTTCCAAAGATATAAAGTAGCCAATAATCAAATTCCTCATGTAGAAAGAAATGTATGCATAAACCAGTTGCTTCTCCACCACCCTAAAGCACCTCCTTTATTTTTGAGATCAGATATGGTAGTGCAATTGTAGAAAGGTAGACATGTCATTCTTAGTCTGAAGTTAAGCAGAAGGCAAGGTAAGGTTGGCAGATTATAGTTAGACTATAAGGTACTACCCAGTCCTACAATAAACTGCAGTAGATTCTTAGAGTTTGAAGTCAGAAAGCAGTATAAATTTATATGTTTGAGCTTATATAAAAGCACAAACAGGATAGGTCACAGGATTTTCCTGAATTAATTTATTCATGTTTGAACCTGCATTAGATTAAAAGTAAGATTAAAACAGGGCATGTCTACACATGGAATTAATGCGTAGGACGCTTACTGTGTAGTAAAATACTGTGCAGTAAGCTTTCCCTGGGAGCACATTGATATGTGCTCCCATTGGGAGCAAATTTGTTCCTGATGGGAGCAGTTCAGGGCAGGGGTACTACAGTCCTGCTCTGCTCCCATATGGCAGGCAGGGGGAGCTCTAGGCTCCCTCAGGTGCCAGCCCTAGGCTGGCTGGGGGCACTAGGGTCAGGCATGGGCTCCAAGGGGTATGGGAGAACTGTCCCACTTCCATGCAGCTGCCTCCCACCCCAGGCAGCTGTCTACTACCCAACCCTCTCTCTGAGATCAGAGCCAGGGCTGGGACATTGTCCCCTTCCCTAGCAGAAAGCAGCTGCCAGGGCCTGGTTCTGAGATTAGAGCCAAGCCCTGGTAGCTGCCTGCTGCCAAGGAAGGCATCAGTGTCCCAGCCATGGCTACAATCCTCTGATTGGAGTCGGGGCTGAGAAGCAAGCAGCTGCCCAGGGGAGGGGACAGTTTTCCCACACCCTGCTGCCTGGGCTGACCAGAAGCAATTTGCTCCCAGTTAGGCTTGTAACCATGCACTAGTGCACATTAGGTAATGTGTGGTAAATCTACTACTTGTATTTACAGGTAGTAGAAAACCACATATTAGCCTATTTTAATGTGCAGTAGTTGCTGTGCATGATTACACAGTGACACTTTATTGTGCAATAATTAGTCTACTGTGCAGTAAAGTATCTTGTGTAGATGCACCCACCATTCTCTTAAAAAAGATTCAATACATGCTGGTGTTCAACCTTCTGGGCCCCCTGGCTGGATGACTGGCACAGGTCCAGTCTGTGGGTCAGATCCTGTGGTGGGGCAGTCTAGGAGCCTGATCTAGCGCATTGTCACTTCACAGTAATAATCCACATGCTGGTCCAGACCAGCACACTAGACCTAACTGCATGTGCCAACCCAACATCACACATTGCCCAATCTTGTGCATCAGATCCAGCTGCATGCCAATTTGACACTGCACACTAACCCAATCCTGCATAGGCTACCATGATCTAGTGCAGTGGTTCTCAACTTTTTTTGTACTAGGACCCTTTTGTAAACATTGATGGCCCATCCTGACCCAGTGTCCCTCACTGCTGACCTGCTGCCCCCTGCCCCAGGCCCCAGCCCCCAAGTGTGTGGGGGGGCGTGTATGTGTGGGGGATGGGGGCCTCCAAGCAGGCCCAAACACCCCATTGCAGGCTGGAACTCTGCCAGCCAGCAAGGGAAAAGCCATGGTTTGCCACATTTTTTTTTCCTTTAAAAGAGAATCCATTTTTAAACTTTGTTGATCCATTTTTAAAGTTTGTTCACAACCCTTTCACATATACTTGTGACCCACTTTTGGGTTATGACTCACAGGTTGAGAAACATTGATCTAGTGCACAGGGCCATGTCATCCAACCCACAGGGCTCCCTACAATCTGGAAATTTGGAAGCAGCAGAGATACAATTAATGCCACCCCTGCTCCCATACAGCCAAATTTTCAGACCCATGGGTAGATCCACAGGCTAGATGACATGGCTACACAGGCCGATCTGGCCCATCAGCCAGAGGTTGAGCACTACTGCAATACAAGCATTACTAAGTTACTCCAAGGGAGGAGAAATACTCTGAAGTGTTTGCACTCAAAAATTGTGTACATTATCTCTAATCGAAATTTCTCTAGCTGCAACTTCCAAATATAATGGAACTTCACTGCCCCTGATTGTTACTAGTACATTAAAGATACATTAGGATATTAATCGATGTCTGGATATATTAGAAAGAATGATGCTTCTAAGTGTTTCACTTCATAAATTCATTTGGTATTCACTGCAACAACAGTAGTCAAAAGAGATTTGTTGGGTAGTACTGTGAATGTCATATACACTTTCAGAAGAACTCTGTTTTAATCCGGTATTATATCATTAAAACAAGGTGTCATAGAACACTGGAATAAAGATTTATGATCAAGACATTTAATGTAAGCAAATGATTTGCTGGATTATCAGTAAAAATGATGCTGTAGATGTTGAATTGTTGCTATTTCAAAAATTACTTCCAAATTGGTTTAATTGGTTAATCTATGGAAACATTTCCAGTAGGAAATGAACATCAGTGAACAGGTCTGAAGCTGAAATTTCTTTCTTAACTATTTCACTTCTTCCTAACATAGCTGACTCACTATACAATTTGGATCCAGAAGTATAGATCCTTTAGATATGTATGTTTAAAGACTTGTCCTTGAAATTTCTGCTAGTACTTTAAGTTTATTTTGGATTTCTAAACATCTGTTACTTTTTATTTGATTAAGAACGAATATGTGCTTGAAGAATAGCAGTTGTTTTCATATCATCGGCACTTCAGGATGGTTCAAACATCAATCTCAGATTTAACTAAATCTTCTGCCCTGAAGAATTCAGGAGGTACCATGGGTAAGAATAGAACTGCTCTGTATCTGCTATTTTTGTAAAGCGCTGAGGAATGATTCTGATGCGCTGTGTTTGCCAGATTGCTTCCCTTAACTAGAGTTATTTAAAAGACTTCAAATGAGGTCATAGCTTCTAAAGGAAATAATCCCTTATTTCAGTGTAGTCTATTGCAAGTTTTTCTAAATAGACCTGATAGTAACAAAATTGTATCTTAACTACCTGCATTTACACTTCAGTTTCTTAAGGTTTAAGAAGTTTTAAGTTTCAATAAGCTAATATCCTAGGATAGCAGAAATACCTCAAGAAAACAAGATTATTTCAAATATTCACATACCTTAAAATAGATGGCTAAGATTTAAATGTCCTAGTACTATTCTAATATTAATCTAAACCGTCATAAGCTTAAATAATAAATAGATGGCTTATCACTTTTCATATGTATATTTGATTTAGGCTTCTAAATGAAAAGGCATGTGTGTATGTATATGCAGACACACAAAGAGCAAAATGCCTGGATACAGAAATGAGCATAGCACTTCAAATTCTATAGCACTGGAAGTTCTTATTCTTCTCCAAAATGAGCTTTCATAGTCCTAAAGATTCTCTTTCATACAATGTTTTTACCCTCTAACTATTGAGCAGTATAATAAACCAAAGAAAGGTCTGCTTTTAATATTTAGCTATGTACTGCACAAAGCTCAGAGGTAGGTTGAGAAAATCCAAACTCTGATATTGGAATATATTTCAGTATAATCTATATGGCTTTAGAGGATTTAAATTGTCACAGTAACAAAAATTGAGTGGTTTCAATTCATAATTATCAATGAAGAAATGTCTGTCTCCACCCTTGGGAAGAATATACATCAGGCAGTAATCATAAAACTTGCTAATAATATGGAACCTTGCTTTTGTGGGGATACAGTTTGTCAGATCATTGTAAAACATCTCCTCCCTTGTTTCGCTTCTTGTTCTGTGGGACTGGAGATCGGTGGTTTCCAATTCTCTCTCAGCATATAGAAAACTGGTTTTTAAAGGGCAAAGAGACACATGATAGACCAGTTTAAAGGTGGTTTACACGTGAAGTGGCCTGATGTACAAGCCTGCTAAAGTATTTTAAAACCACCTGGAACAATTCAAAAGTGTACCTGGAAAATCAGGTATTCATCTGAACTGATTCACAGTACATACATCATATCAGTATTATGTGTATACATCAAACATTCTGTGACATGGGTCTGGCCAGTCCTCCAAGTATTCTGCACTGCATTTTTTTTAAACCCCTGTCCCTTCCCTCTTCACTGCTGGAACCAGCCAGAACGCCACTATCCCTTTTTTGGCACTCCCTTTTGTTGGTGCTTTTGACAATAAGCTCCATCACAGAACTTGCTCAATACAAGCTCTCTCTAAAAAGCAGCTGAGTTTTCACTCCCCACTTGACTCTCCTTCTTATTATGCCCCTGGTCAGCTCCTGGGAAGCCAAATGTGATTCTAAGCACTCTTCTTGCTTGGTCACTGAAAGTCAGGCAAGCACACCCCAGTTTTGTCAACTGCAGGCTATAGAAGTTTATTGAACTTGTGTGTTATAAACTCACTCTGATTTTAGAGTTCATGCAGTGTCATGAAGATTTTTTTTTGTGTTTGTTGTATTTTTGTGTTTGTGGTCTTGTTGGAAAGCCAATGTTATGCCATATCCCATTTATCTTTTTATCGTTGTATAGAATATGTTATGCTGCCCATCTGTATCTTTAGGATTTTGATCAAGGTTTAGCCAAAAAAAAAAAGAGAGCAGGCAAAACTGATAAGTAACTTTTTCTATTTGATACTAGAGCAAGGACAACTGCCACAGCAGGTCCCATGGTGGGACAGGAACCAAATTATCGTCTGCTCATAATGGGAAAATCAACTATACAATAGCAAAGTCTTAAGAGAAATATGACCAACAGGTCAAAGGAATACCAGGTGTCCTAGGGAGATAAATTTCCAAAGGATTTCATGACTCATAAGCAATTAGAATAATGATGATGAGGGCAGGGAAGTATTTTAGAATCTATCTGTGACAGAATCATGGTCTTTGAATCCCAGGCTTCAGAGGTTCAAGATCCCCAGCAGTTGGGACTAGCAGAATCAAGAGGAAGGCTGAATTCTGGTGATACTGGCAGGATTCTCAGGAGGGCTAACATGTAGCCACGTTAGAGAGTAAGAAACTTCTCTTCTTTCTTTGAACTTATGGGCAGTTTTGCTTGTATTATTGCATGGAAAGAGTTATCTCTGGATGAGCGATATTCCAGGCTTACAATTTCTACAGAAAGGGGGATCTAAAATTTCTTTCACAGTCTAAATGGGAGGCTACTTCAGGATGGCAGAGATTCCTCTGCTGCATTTGTGAGGTCCAGTATAAGGGCAGTGGGGCTGAGGCTTGTGGGGATAAGGAATTATCCGAAGGCAAACCTTAAGCTGTTCCTTGAGACAAGTGACAGAACAGAAGAGAGAAACTAAGCCATCTGGGTCCACTCTGCAGGTGGGTTTGTGACATGTTTTAGGGAGAATGAAAGGCAGAAAAGTAAAAACACTCGCAGCCACAGGTGAACTGCCCCCTTGCTCCTCTGGAGCATCCAAAGCATGGATGCAAACCTTACCCTTAACTTGCCACCTGAGACCTCCTAACCTAATGCTCACTTCCACCCCCTGGTGTCAGAACCACACAGTTGTGAACCTTGCTTCAGTACCTTGTGCCTTGGCATACTTCATTTTCTTAACAACCCAAAGACAGTATATGAACTGAAATAAAGGCAAATGGCTTTCACCATTTAAGTGCAGTCCACAGACTTATGAACTGAATGTGTATAGGTGATTTCTCTACCTTCATAGAGCTAAAGGTATTAAGAGTAGCAAAGATGGAAACATTGGGAAAGGGGATCCTAAAGATACTGGAAACTTACCATTTCACTTCAGATGCTGGACTTAAGGCATCTTCAAAGTGTGGTTAGTGGGCTAAAAAGTGGTGAGGTTGAGGGGAAAAGAACAGCTTTAAAATGTGTTTTGAGGGGAAGTAGTGCTATTTAAATGAGATACTGAAGAAATATAAGATTCAAACTTAAGCACACATAACAAATGAGAACAACTTATAAATTGAACTTCTCAGTTTTTTTACCTTCAAAATATTTCACCATCTAAAAAAGTCAACCACTCTATCTGATTTTTAAAAAATGTGCCACTCCCTATTTCATTCACAAATGTTGACTTTATATTTATATATTGACAATGCAAAGTGCATTTCTTATTTGAATGTATCTACATGTTACAGTGAAAAAAAAACATTATCAAGTTTCAAACTACTCAGGTAAACCTACCTACCTACCTACCTCTTATCTGTAGCCAAGACACAATAATAATGGAAAACGTATACTATCACATTGATGGCACTCAGATTTCAGATTACACGTCAGGACCCAATAAACCACTAGGGTTAGGGACAGAAGTTACACATAAACCAGTTGAAGTGATCAGAAACTGGTGTAAAGCTGTAACAGAACAAACGTTTCAAATTGGCCAAAACTGGTTTAAGATAAACCTGGCTGAATGTAGTATCAGACTCAACTGATTTGGGTCAAACTGGTTTATGCTACTTCTGTCCCAGATCCCTTCCTGATTTAAGTTAAATAAGAGTCCCCCAGCATCCCAGCATGCTTTTCAGCCCTGGGCTGGACTGTGCTGTCTACTCCAGATGTCAGAGGTGGCCCCATCCCTCAGCTCTCTAGCCAGAGCACAGGTGGGGCATGGCCAGACACCAGCTGACATGACCCCCTGAGGCAAAGTGAGAAGGGAGGGGGCTTGTTCCCCTTTTCCTCCCCTCTCCCACCAGGGGACCACAGCCAGGGTCTGCCCCCCGTCAGGCCCCCTGTCTGCAGCCTGAAGCAAAGGGGGAGGGGGATTTAATCTTTCCCTCTGTCCCCTATCCCACCAGCAGCTCAGGTCTATCTGGCTAGGGTGGAACAATGGAGCAGTGCCTGTCAGCCACCCAGCTGGATCTGGAGTCAGATCTCCATGCCCTGGGGATAAGCCACCAGGCTGACGCTTCCTGCTTGCCCACCCAGAACAACAGGGTGTGGCGTGGCAGGGGCAGGGACACAGGCAGAGGTGGCACTAGAAGTGGCCATGGCAGCAGCTGCTGTAGGCAAATGGGGCAGAACAGCCCACCTGGTCCCAGACAGCCTGCAGCTTGTGATGCAGCTGCAGCCACCACGTACTGCACAGGACATGAGGTATGGTGGGTAACTGCCAGGCTCGGTGCCTGCTGGTGCCTCCAAGCTGCCCAGGCAGCCTGCTGCTCAGCCAGCCCCCACCTGTGCTGCCAGGCTGGGGTCTCACAGAGCCGCAGCCACTGGGAAGGGCCTTTCACATCTGGCTTTGGCTCCATGACAGCCCTGACTGTCCTGGGTACGGGAAGCCAGGAGCAATCCTGCTGCACAGTCCCCGTGGCCCCACCCAGAGCTGCAGCTTACTGGGAAGGGCCCCTCCACCTCTGCTTGGCACCACCTACAGGCCAGCTCAGCTCAGCCCCACAGCCCCAGACTCAGCAGCAGCCCCAGCCCTGGGCAAATAGCAAGGTCACACCGGCCAGCTCTGGCTGGGCCCCTCACTGCCCAAGTAGGAGCAGGGGGGAAAGCAGCTGCTGCCAAAGGGAAGGGAGGACTGATCTAGTACCCCCTAGCTTCTAGCCTGAGCCACTGCAGTCATGTATCTGCATTTCCAAAATCAAAAGTAAATGTCTATTCACCTGCAAATTGGTTCAAACTTTGCAGGTTAGACTAACCTGCAAAGATTGAAACTATTCAGGCTCTGGCTTTTTGAATGTCTGTCCCTAGTGTAGAAGACTAAGCAGCAAACACACCCATTCTGTTGAACCCAATTAAAACAATTAATGCCAACTTGATGTAATTTATTTGTGTGTGAATATAATTTTTATTTAAAATTCACGTGAAAAACATTTTTATTTTTTAAATCTTATAATAAAATTGTCTGCTCATTTAAACAAAAAACAAAGGGAATCTTCTGTAGAAACAGTTTAATTAAAAAAAATCCATGAGTATTAACACTACTTGTACTGCAGATCCATAGCATAACTAAGGTGGGGAAGATTAAGGCAGCACCCTCAGGTGCTGATGTGGTGGAGTGCAGATGTGGAAAAATAATAGCTGGTTCTGAAGCTACACAGCCATACCAACAGCCAGAAGTTGCCACTATCCCAATACATTGCTTCTCCCATGGGTTGCAAGAATACCCTCTAGTCCAAGTTTGGATGTGGTCTGTTATATAAGCACAAAGAAAGACATTCCTTGACCTGAAGATGCTTTAGATATTCTAACTAGAAAAAAGGAGGAAGGGCACATAGGAAATCTAAACAAAGCACCCAGTCCTGGAAAGGCCTACATACATTCCCAACTTTTTGTAAAATGAGCAGTCCAATGGATTCAATGATCCATTGATTTCAACTTCAACATGGAGCTACTTGCACACTAAATAAATATATTTAAATGTTAAATACAATCAGTGGTCTTTGCACAACTGACCAAAAGTGTTTTTTGAGTATTGATGATAGTCACACAAGTAGGGTTCAACACTTAGAACACACTCTACTAGCACAATGCCTATGGAATCTGGTGTGCTGGTGCAGATGGCAAGAAAGATAGCTTAGACAGGGGCCAATGAGCACCATGTGGATATTTTGATATCAGGGGATTTGCTCTTTTGGGCTCAAATATAAAGCAACCTAACTACCTATATGTTGATAAAAATTACCACAATATCAGGCTTCTTAGGAAAATCTGCTTAGGTTTTAAGGGGATTTATTTCTCATTTGTTAGATTATTTTCCCCAAAAAGCAAGGAAGAGAGAGAGAGAGAGAGGCACAACTTATCTCATTTACAAGACTGTACATAGACAACTTCAGACTTAAGCATTTCATTACAAATGACATAAACATCACTCACAATCGCAAAAATATTGTTACAATCTGAAAACATTCTGCTTGAAACCACTAATCAATAATGATGCCCTTGGTCCATCTGAATGAGTATTCCATGAAGAAGTTTCAGCATAAGCAAATGAACCCTGACTAGATGATGCATTAAGCCTTGATGAATTCATGAGAAAAATAGCACATGATCTGAATCAATAATTTGTAGAGTACAATGAATATGGAGAAATGAAAGAAAGAGATTGAAATAGGAAGCATGAATACATCTTCAAAAAAAAAAAAAAGAAATTGTTTTTTAGATATATTGGGAGTAAAAGGAAGGCCCAGGGAGGAATAGGACCGCTGCTAAATGGGCAGAAACAATTGGTGACAGATAGGGGGGACAAGGCTGAACTCCTCAACGAGTTCTTTGCCTCAGTGTTCCTAAGTGAGGGGCACGACAAGTCTCTCACTGGGATTGTAGAGAGGCAGCAGCAAGGTGCCAGACTTCCATACGTAGATCCTGAGGTGGTGCAGAGTCACTTGGAAGAACTGGATGCCTTTAAGTCGGCAGGCCCGGATGGGCTCCATCCGAGGGTGCTGAAGGCACTGGCCGACATCATTGCAGAGCCACTGGCGGGAATGTTCGAACGCTCGTGGCGCACGGGCCAAGTCCCGGAGGACTGGAAAAGGGCTAACGTGGTCCCCATTTTCAAAAAGGGGAGGAAGGAGGACCCGGGAAACTATAGGCTGGTCAGTCTCACCTCCATCCTTGATAAAGTCTTTGAAAAAATTATCAAGGCTCACATTTGTGAGAGCCCGGCAGGGCAAATTATGCTGAGGGGAAACCAGCATGGGTTTGTGGCGGGCAGATCGTGCCTGACTAATCTAGTCTCTTTTTATGACCAGGTTACGGAACGCCTGGACACAGGAGGAGGGGTGGATGTCATATACTTAGACTTCAGGAAGGCCTTCGATACGGTATCCCACCCCATACTGGTGAACAAGTTAAGAGGCTGTGATGTGGATGACTGCACAGTCCGGTGGGTGGCGAATTGGCTAGAGGGTCGCACCCAAAGAGTCGTGGTAGAGGGGTCGGTCTCGACCTGGAAGGGTGTGGGCAGTGGGGTCCCGCAGGGCTCGGTCCTGGGACCGATACTCTTTAATGTCTTCATCAGCGACTTGGACGAGGGAGTGAAGTGTACTCTGTCCAAGTTTGCAGATGACACAAAGCTATGGGGCGAAGTGGACACACCGGAGGGCAGGGAACAGCTGCAGGCAGACCTGGATAGGTTGGACAAGTGGGCAGAAAACAGCAGGATGCAGTTCAACAAGGAGAAATGCAAAGTGCTGCACCTAGGGAGGAAAAATGTCCAGCACACCTACAGCCTAGGGAATGACCTGCTGGGTGCCACGGAGGTGGAAAGGGATCTTGGAGTCCTAGTGGACTCCAAGATGAACATGAGTCGGCAGTGTGACGAAGCCATCAGAAAAGCCAATGGCACTTTATCGTGCATCAGTAGATGCATGACGAATAGGTCCAGGGAGATGATACTTCCCCTCTGTAGGGCGTTGGTCAGACCGCAGTTGGAGTACTGCGTGCAATTCTGGGCGCCACACTTCAAGAAGGATGCGGATAACCTGGAGAGGGTACAGAGAAGGGCAACTCGTATGGTCAAGGGCCTGCAGACCAAGCCCTACGAGGAGAGACTAGAGAAACTGGACCTTTTCAGCCTCCGCAAGAGAAGGTTGAGAGGCGACCTTGTGGCTGCCTATAAGTTCATCACGGGGGCACAGAAGGGAATTGGTGAGGATTTATTCACCAAGGCGCCCCCGGGGGTTACAAGAAACAATGGCCACAAGCTAGCAGAGAGCAGATTTAGACTGGACATTAGGAAGAACTTCTTCACAGTTCGAGTAGCCAAGGTCTGGAACGGGCTCCCAAGGGAGGTGGTGCTCTCCCCTACCCTGGGGGTCTTCAAGAGGAGGTTAGACGAGTATCTAGCTGGGGTCATCTAGACCCAGCACTCTTTCCTGCTTATGCAGGGGGTCGGACTTGATGATCTATTGAGGTCCCTTCCGACCCTAACATCTATGAATCTATGAATCTCCTCAGAAGTATGGTTTTAGTGGACCCTGACTAAAGAATATGCTTAATTATTATTATTTGCACTGAGATTAAGACACTCTGGCTCTAAGAGGACTATTGTGTTAGAGGTTATAATAATATATTTCCTGACACAAAATCACTAGGTTGGTTTTTCGTTTGTTTTTTAAGGCTCTCTTCTCTACCTTAAATTGATAAAGGGGAATTAAAGGGGAATTGAGAGGGGATACCGTCCACTCTTTAAAAAGGTATGTATATCCTGTTGCTTTGATATGAATCTTCTTTCATGGCCAGATAATCACAAATGAAATAATTATGGAGGATTTATTGGTGTAGGAATTGTTCCTAAATCACTTTGAGGGAATTTCCTTTTGGATAAAGGAATGGTCAGATCTGGAAGCAGGCAGGCCTCAAAATATATGCTATAATTAGGCCTTCACAATATATGCTGACAAGACCAGGAGGCATCCTTCTTCATGGCAACATTCCTGGTGGTGTTATTTTTAGGAATAATATAGCAGTAAGACTACCCTGGGATGACCCCTCTTTCTATTTCTCCACAAAATTGCAGTTTGGGGAAGTCTCAAAAATAGGACACAAATGTGTCTCTTTTCCCTTGCTAGTGAATTTTGTTTGCATACATTTTAAAAGATATCAGAGGCCCACCTAAGAATAAGAGTTTCATGGATATAGGTGATCAGTTATAGGCAGAGGCATAGCCAGGCATCTGCACAAGAGGCAGCCATGTGACATACAAGGCAGTGCTGACCGTCTTGATGCCAATCACAGTGGTAAGATCAGCTGTCTCTGCAGCTCCAGTTGGTTTTGTGCCATTCCAAAAAGCTAGCACTCAGGGCAGCTGCCCATTCTTCCTGCCTCAGTTACACTACTGATTCAAATGTATACAAGATGTAAATTAAGCTCAGATTTGAGAGTCAGATTCCAATAAGGGGACAGGGACATTTTTATTCATCTAATTTCCAGATGGAAGATAACAGGCCAAGTGAGTTATCTGGGCCTTCAAGTACCCTGCCAATTCAGGTTCACAGCTGGGCCTTGATGGTAAGGAAATTCTGCAGTGGTAATCTGTGTTACGACTGCCTGATTCTCACTTATGGACTTCTAAGCAATAACTATGAAATGTGGTTACTGTACATATTAGTGTAACTAACTGGGTATTTTGAAAGGGGATTATGTGAGGAAGAGAGAGCCACAGGGGGCAAAGGAGCACCAGCCAAAGATAGAATCAGTGGCCCCAGCCCCAAAGCCCCAAAGAGCCCGGCAGAAATCCTCCTTACTCAGGTGTTTCTGGAGGAAAGGGGCTGGGAATTCAACCCCCAGTATAAAGAGGAGCCTGCAGCAGGCAGGAAGGGGGAGCACAGGACCGGAAGGAGAGGAGCCAGGCTGAGCAAAACTGCAGGAAAGCCTGAGAGCAGCCTGGAAGACTGGCAGGAGGCTCCTGCAGAGAGGGAGCTCCCCAGAGGAAGCCTAGATAAAAGAATTGGTGAAGTAGCAGCACCAGAAACTTACAACGATCTTGCTGGCAGCCTGAAGTGCACAGCACAGCTGGAGAAGATACCGTAAAGACCCTAATAGAAGGGGACCCCAGAGACAAGGTACCATAAAGACCCTAAAAGGGGGGCAAGGACAAATTATCAAGGGTAGACCCAGTGGAAAAGGTGAGGGTGTAGGGGATGGTGGAGCCCTCATGAACATAGGATGGTGGACGATGACTGACTGGAACTACACGCCCAGGTACATAATTCTACTCCCATAAACATCAAGTCATGGCAGGAGAGGATGTGGGTGTGTGGACCTCTGGTTGGGACTCGTCACTGATATCAGCCGGTAGGCTGAGGTCCTATGGTGATATAAACAACATTTATATATATATATATATATATATATATATATAAAAAGAGAAAACAATAGGCCGGTCAGAGACTGACTGAAGCCAAACCAGCTTATACCCAGAGACCGAGGGTGGGGCTGGAGGAGCAAAGACTCTTGGGGGCTACGTAAGCAGTACCATGACAGCTATGTACTTAGTACCCTGACAGATTAAATCATCAAAGCACACAGAGTACTAAAGGAAATCCAGAACTTTCAAAGGCGCTAAATGTCAACTTATCTCAAATGGTGGATCTGGGGCTATGGCAGAGAGCTGTCTGGCCCCCATAGCTCACAAGGCCAGAAGATCTGAGCACGAGGTAAAGAAGGTGAACTATTATATTGAATATCTGATGATAGTAAATACTTTTCTCACTTTGGAGCAAATAGGAAAAATTCATTTTCTAGGAAACCAAGTGGGAATTTGGGACAGGCAGCAAAACTAAATGCTAGCTCAACCTGCTGGCAGATGCCCCTATACATACTTTGCAGGAGATATCAGCTTCCAGGGGCCAAAGAAAAAGTAACCTTACTGGAAGATAATCCCAAAGGAAGCTGGATTGGACTCCAAATGTCTGGTATAAAAAGGAAGTAATCCGTTTCTCACAGCCCCCGAGAGAATCCCATATGAGAGAATAAGATATGGTCCCACCCCAAGTTGTGGTACCATTACCAGGATCACAAGTTTGGTAGTATGGAAGGATAAGACTATTATTCACAAGTGAGGAAGGAACCATGATCTTTTCTGTCTGGATCATTGCCTTACTTGTTCCCAGGTGAGATAAGTTAATGAAGATGTAACCTAATGAAATCACAGTCCTTGATCTTGTGCCTCCTTCTGATTGTACAGGAGGAAGAGCCAGGCTGTAACTCAAACAATGTAGTATCTCCTGTGTGCTCTTACACAACTGCATTATATTTGGTTCTCATGAGATAGTTGCAACTTAATTACACATGATTCAAGCAAAACATTACCCCAAATCCTAGGACCTCTTTATCAACACAGATACAGTAAAGAAATCTTATCAATTCTGTACACAGGTAAAGATTAAAATTCATAGATACAGGATTAGTACATGACATAAAGACTCATTATTTCACAGAAGATGTGGCATTCTGGCTAACAGAGCAGAAGTTAGAGAACAAAACTAAAACTGCAGATTTCCATCTGACTGGAGTTTTGGGGAGAGTGGAAATAGGAAATTAGGCGTATTTCACTATTTAGCAGAAGTAATTTTTTGCCCCATTGGCTCAGTATATTTTATTTGAGTTCTCAGCTAAAGAAGATGTGATATAAATTCCTCTTTCACTTTGGTTTGTCTTACCTTAGAATCAGGACTTCTTTCATTTCAGTTTTTACACCTAAATATTTTTTGGCTTATTGTTAGCTATGGGTAATTTAATGATATCTTTCCCATTATTTCAGTGCATAACCTAAAATCATTCAGCCCTATGTGATAACCCATTAAACATTAACTTTTCTTGATCATAAATTCATTCCTATAATATATTTTTTGAGAATCTTATTGACCAGATCTTTGATGGTGTAAACTGATTCAATTCCATTCTCATCAACAGAAATTATATCAATTTATATCAATTCAGGATGCATTCCATTTCCAAAAAAAAAGCAGATTTGGTTTTATAAATTTTAGCCAAGTATATAATTCTAACAAGAAAAACAAACTAAAAGGGGAAAAAATACTAAGTAGCTGCTTTTTTCTAGTGCAGCAGGACATTTGAGACTAATGAGAAATTATACATACTAGTATGTTTTTCTCTTGGGGTCAATATTTGCATGTTTTGTTTTATGTTCCTTATCAGTAACCAATTCCACTTAGAGACAAGAGTACTGAAGGACTAATGCAAAACAAACTGCATTGATGAAACTTTGGCTACTGAACCAACTTTTCAACTAAATTGTGATGTGTTGAATGATGGTCCCATTTTAGAAGTTCAGCTTTTCTGTAAAAAGTTTTTTAGTAAAAATGTAACCATCTTCAAGGAACTATTCTTTTAATCAGTTTCTTCTGTTTCTCACATTCTTCTTACTTCAAAGAGATTTTCTAAATTATCTAGTTGTACTCTGAAGTAACTCTCCCCATTTCCCGAAGAAAAAAAAAATTCTGTGCATTCTGTCATGAAGAGCATCTCTATTATGGTCTCAAGACAAGTAATAATTCATGAAGATATTTCTGTAGACCACAAGGTTTTGATAAATCTTTTTTGCAACAAAGAAAAAAGTGACTATCCTTTCAAAGATAGAAAAAATATTATCACACCTTTATTTAAAGAAAAAAACTGCAACCAAAATATAATACTCATCAAGAAACATAGTGATGTTTTAAGACTAGATTGCAATCCCATAAGAGCAATTGAGAAGGTATATTTTTTTAGTAGTACACACAAAGTTAAGGCACATTGGGCATCAATGTGGACTAAGGCACTTAAAATACAATTCCATTCCATCCTGCTTGAGGCCCTAGAAACCCATTAAAGCTCCTATTGTTGTAACACGTTGTCCACTGCCCCTTGGGAGTGAGTCACAAAACAGCAGCAAGGAGGCAGACCACCTTTTGCATTAACATTTTTTAAGGACTAGCATGGTGGGAAAAAATTAAACTGTTTAGTCAACTTATGTGTCCAGTAACCTGAAACAGAATCTAGTCCCTAGTATTCTATATTTTCTTTCCTATGTTCTCTCTCCTATTTTTATATCTTTTCCTGTACTGTGGGAGAACCTATGCCTAACTCTACTGCATCAAACACCGACTATTTGTCTTCACTTTCCAAGTCCTTCACCGTGTACACTCAATGTACACATCATCTCTCAAACATCATTGGAAGATCCTCTCCCACTTCCATGCTAGAGAAATGCCAGCCTTCTGACTGAAGCCAAATGCTTTATAACAAGTATCTTTGTGATTTCTCCCATGCTGTTCTTCACATGTGGAAGGAGATCCATAAGGAGTTGAAAAGCTATTTCATTGTATTTCTTAAGAACTTTCCTGAATACTCTTCTTTAATGTAACATCTGCAAAAGAAGCTTAACAACTGACAAATAACTACTAATAGTTATCCACTGCTTATCATGCTGACCAGTATTGGCCCACTGTTTTTATTAATGCAGTCCCTCTACATCTTGTCTTCTATTTGTAAATCCCTTAGGGCAGGATCCAGTTTGGCCCTGTGTCTGTATAGCACTGAACACAGTGGGTTCCTGGTCCATGTTTAGAGCTCATGCACACTACTGCCATATAAAACAAATAAAATAATACTGGTGCATCTTAACTGGGGAGTGGGAGTCCATTTTGCTAGGAATCTTAAGCACAAGGACAAGATCCTATTCTACCTATTAGGTATCTAAATAGAGCTTGGGTTTTAAGGGCTATCCAGATTCTATTTCACCTAGCAGGCATTGAATTTTATTTAGGCAGGTAAATATAATTTTATTTCACCTTACCCAAGTCCCTTTAATCTATCAATGCGTCTACTTTTGGAATAATTACTACCTATCTCTTACAAAAGAGTCACAAAAAGGACAGTGAAGAGGACATCCAGTTTTTGTATCATGCTGGGACTCAAGCAGGGTGAAACAGAATTGCATATTATGCCTGTGTGAGGCAGCTAGTATTCACTTCATATTTGGATTCGGTTGATTTGGGGAGCAGTGATTCGATTTGGTGATTTGAATCACTGTCCCGAATTGATTCAGCCAAATCTGATTTGGAGATTTTGCCACAGCCGAATCAGCTGAATCTCCAAATCACACAGGCCCAATCCCCCACCCGCTCTTATTGGCTGCCCTGGCTGCCCCTGCTCCTGGGTCTTTGAAAAAAAAAAATACACTCACCGGCTCCTGCCTGGCAGGGGGAGTGATCCATGCTACATGGCAGGGGGCTCTGCCATGAGCCCCCCAACCCCTGCCTTCCCTCCCAGCCCCCACCATAGCTGCCCCACCTGCCCCAACTCCTAGCCCTTAAAAAAACCTCTCAAAAAACCCTAGATTCCCTGGCTTCTGCCCAGCTGGGGGGGGGGGGAAGTGCAATCCCTGCTGCCCCTCACTACCCCACCCTGCATGGGGGGCTCTTCCATGAGCCCCCAGAAGCCCTAAGGCTGCTTCAGGAGCCAATAAGTTTGGGGGGGGGGTTAAGGGGCTGGAAGCTGGGTTGCACAGGGCAGCCATGGGGGGCTGGGAGAACAGGTGGGGCTCAAGAGATTCATCGCACAGCCCCCCCCCACAGCAAGGGGCAGTGGGGGCAGTGAGGATTGCCCCCTCTGCCTGGCAGTACCCGGTAAGTAGGGGCTTTTTTTAAAACAACCAGGAGCTGGGGTACAGTGGGGCAGCCATGTGGGGGTGGGGGCTGGGGGACCAGGCAGGGATCGGAGAGCAAGAGCACTCAGAGGGGCTGGGGAACAGGCAGGGGGTGGGGCCTGGCAGGAGTCTCTTCATGGTCCCCTCTTCCCTTACTCCAGCCCCTACCTCCCCCTACTTACCAGCATGGAGTCTGCGTCCAGCTCCCTGCTACAGCCAGTGGGGACTGCCTGAATCACTGAAGCTCTCCAAATCTTTTCTGAATTGATTTGGAGAGCTTGAATTAATTCAGACCTTTTACTTGGTCCCCTGATTCAATTTGGATTCAGAGATTCAGCCACCCAATTGGTCCAAATCTCCTCCAAATTAAATCAGCACCTGAAGCTTCGCACAGCCCTATTGCATATACAAGCCCAGATCCACTTATGTGCCCAGTTGGCAAAATGGAATCTGTCCCTAAGTGCCAAAGTACAATGCTATATTAGTTGTACTTTTATGGTGAAGGCTGTTTTGTTACCACAGTAACAGTTCTCCAGAGACTTGAGTGGGAAGGAATAGGTTTATGACAATCTAATCTTACAATATTATTTACAATCTAAGTATATGGTAAAACACAACATATAGATACAAGCAGTAGGAGATGGAATGGGATAGATCCACATTCTATATACCAGATTGTTGCCTCAGGATTCTGTCTTAAATGTAATAACGTCATTTAAAAAAAAAAAGAAAAATGGGATGGAGAAATAGCTACTAAATGACCGGAGCCCAATTTTTGTGAAACTACCTATTTATTCTATGTATACTTATATCTAGAGTCTATATATACAAAAATAAATAAAACGTTTATATAGATAAACAACTATGGCTACAGATGGACAAACAGAAGCATAAACTGCTGTTCCTTCACTAGGGTAACAGCTTTTCTACAAATTGAGACGGAACAGAGGAATTCTGTTTTGACTAGACAGTTCAGTACATATTAAACCAGTTCATTTAGGGGCCAGCCTGCTATTCTTATTCACATTGAACAGCACCTTTCTCCTTGAGTGGTCTCATTAAGTCAGATAGGGTGACTTGTGAAATAAAATGTGTAGGAATGCCAAAATCAGCTTCTTGTGGGGGGAAAAAGTACAGTTCATGTTCTTCTGATGTTTCTATTGAACTGTCAGACAAAAGAGAACTCCCTGGTTCAGCTTGTGGAAAAAATGTTAAGCCGACTGAACGAACAGCAGTAAATCAACTTACCCATACTCTGCTGAAAGGCTGGCCAATATATTTATCTGCTTAGAGTTAACAAGTACTATGCTACTCATATGATAAATTATTATATATTGATAAAAGAAATCTGTATCTGCTTCTCAATCAGCTTGTACAGATGTGTCCTCACACACCTTAAAGTCTCTTGGATAAAAGAAAAAATTGGAATGAACATGGTTCAAAAACTTAAGTCCTTTCAAAGGATAATTACAGTTGCTGTCTTTTATGTTATCAGGCATGCTCCAATCACTGATTTAAAATGAGCAGTGGGTCTGGTTTTTGATGTAAAATCTTTCTACCCTCTCATTGGATAGATACTGCATACAAGCTCTACATGCAATAATATTTGAAGATCTTTTGCTGGTTATCAAATGAAAAAAAATGAAACGTGAAATTTCATGAAGTATAAGGACAAGTACAAACTACAGCACTTAGGATGGAAAAATCCTATGTACCAGTATAGGCTGGTGACTGACTGGCTAAGCAGCACTACTACAGAAAAGGACCTGGAGGTTACAGTAGATAAGAAGCCTAATATGAGCCAACAGTGTGCACTTGTTGTCAAAAAGACTAATGGCATACTGGGCTGCATTAATAGGAGCATTGCCAGCAGATCAAGGAAAATGATTCTTCCCCTCTATTCTGCACTTCTGAGGCCACATCTGGAATAGTGTCCAGTTTTGGGCCCCCCACTACTGAAAGGATGTGGACAAATTGGAGAGGGTCCAGTGGAAGGTACTGAAAATAATTAGGGGGCTGGGGAACATGACTTATGAAGAGAGGCTGAGGGATCTGGGCTTGTTTAGTCTGGAGTAGAGACGACTGAAGGGGGTTTTAATATCAGCCTTCAACTACCTGAAGTGTGGTTTCAAAGAGGATGGAGCTAGACTGTTCTCAGAGGTGGCAGATAACAGAACAAGCAGCAACGGTCTCAAGTTGCAGCAAGGGAAGTTTAAGTTAGATATTAGGGAAACTCTCTCACTAGGAGGGTAATAAAGCATTGGAACAGATTGCCTCTAGAGATTGTGGAAATGCTTTGACATCAGTAATACAGCTGTTTATATGGCACCTCTGACACACTGAAATGACACTTCAAATCCCATTTACTTTATTTCAGTTGATATAAGTAGCAGGGGAAACTAGATTTTGTTTAATCAGTCTCTCTTACTTTTCCTTTAGATCAAATCGAGGGTTATCTATTGATTTATTAACTTGTCTAAAAGATAGTAATAATATGAATTATTTTATTGATAAATGCTTATGAGGTACTGTGATACTGTTGATATTATAAGGATGGGGAGGATACAAATAAATGTATTAACTGAATTGGCACATAGCTCTCTTGGGCTGAAAAAATCAAGGTATTGTCCAACACTGTAGAGATGTTCCAGATATTCTTGGAATATTGGACTGTAAAACAACATCATTTTTATATGAACAAGCTGTTTGTTCAACAGTGCACACAGTACATCATTGATGTTAGTAACCCAATGCCCTTTTAGGCTGTTTCCACATAAGCATGGGTATTTGTTTCCCTGGGGACAATAGGCAGCGGCACACCTTGCGTCACTGCTACTTGTTCCCAGGAAACACCTGTGCCACATGCTCTCTGGAGTATAGCAGGTTACCCCAGGTGGAGTAGGGGAGTCTGAGGCCAACACTGGGCTGGCCCCAGCAGCCTTACCTGGGAGCCTCCTGGGGCTGTAGGAGCAGCGATCCGGTTGCTTAGAACCTGGCCAGCAGCTGGAGTGTGGCTCTAGCCAGCCAGGCTTCAGTTTTGGGGAGGCTGCACTATCCCTGTGTGGTCCTCCTTTGGTGCAGGTTTTTTTGACCCTAGGATCTCCTGGGGTCAAAAAAGCCCCTAGTGCTGTACTTTACAGTGTGGAGGACAGCTGAATGTGTAGTATGTGGCACTGCAGACATACCACACGGTTGCACATTTCTGGATATGGTCTTACTGTTTTTACAACCTACTTGACTCTTCTATTTAAAATGTCATGTTGTTATCATTCAACTTTTACAGAACAGTGAGTACTGTCATTCTCTGAACTATAAAATGGGTATAATTTATATTAAATGCATATAATGTAACATGAATTAATTACACATGGTGACAGAAAATTGAGAGGAAAATGAAATAAAATATTTCATGTACTATTAAGTGACCTTGTCCACCTAAAGTTTTCTATAACTGACTATCACCGATTTGATGTTTGCCTTTTTCATTCAGTGTTAGCACTACTAGTAGCAGATTGAGAACAAAGCAATTCATTTTGAAAATTCCATGCAGCTCAAGTATGATCTTACTGGTAAATCAAAGAAAAATGTAAAATGCATACAGTAGGTGGTTACTTGTTAGGACTTGGAAAAAAAGTGAACTGAAGCAAGAATTCGAAAGCTCAGTCTTGTCTTCCAACACAGAAATTTGTAGAACCATGTAAAATATTTTACAGGTTTGTTTTACTAACCTATCAAGTTATGAAACAGAATCCTCAATAATAAGAAACACTATTTCTTTCCCAGAAAGTAGCTGTGCTGATTGTAAGAATGTGATATTGTGGTGATACATAAATCTTCAAAACCTCAGCATTTGAATACGGCCTGTGTCGCAAACCCATAATATACATCAGCCAACAAATTTCAGCAGATGTCCAGTTTGCAGTGCTTCAGAGCAGTCTTATACACCTCATACTGCATGCAGTGCACATGCACTTGTTCACCTTACTGCTGATTTGCAGCATAGCAGCTTTTTTTTTTACACACAAGATCCCAGTGTGAAAAAAAAAACACGGAAAAAAGCAGTGCAGTGCAGCACAGTGCATTCAGCAGCAGCATGCAGCAGCAGAAAGGGAGCCTGGCCTGCCATGCTCTGGCTTGATGCCACTGCTGCCCTAGGAGGTCCCAAAAGACCAGATAAGGTTGCAGGGATCAGAACAGGTGCTGGCCCCAGTCTCCCCTACTCCAGCTGAGTCATTCTGCTACACACCAGACTGCACTTGCAAAGGTGTTCCCAGGGACAAATAGCAGTGGTACAAACATGAGCCAGTGCTATTTGTCCCATGGGAAATGCATGCCCCTGCATGTCCATGCTCATCTATATGCACTTTATGGGTACATCTACATGTGCAAATAAAGCAATATAATAAACTTTGGAGCAGTTTGAGCCAGAGTAGACTTCTCCTGCACACAGCATCTACATGTACACCCAGGAGAGCAGCAATTAGAGCTGGGGCAGAGCAGGCCTTCGGCTGGTGCAATTTATGCCCCTGGTCAGTGTCCCTGACCATACTATCCTATGGTAGAGTTAATTTGTTTACTGCATCCTAATACCTATAGACTGTGATGCTTTACTGTGGAGTTAATTAGTCTACTCCACAGTGTAGGTAGACCCCAGGAGTAGAGAAGACACCAGCATGTGTAGATACACCCCAGGAGTAGAGAAGACACCAGCTCTATGGATAAAAACACTTAGGTAAGTTCTGGAAACGGCCTGTATTGTATGGCATTCTGAACATTTAGGCAAAGAAGTTAACTGGACAGTCATGCAAAAAATGAAAGGACAAACTAAATAAGAGAACTTCAGAGGAAGAGAAAGAATCAAGATTGGCAGCCTGGTGATACCAGTAGTCCCTGCCTAGCAATAAATGAAAATAAAGGGATATAAAGAAATGTTTCATGAATGGAAGTAGAGTCAGTGAAAAATCCATTTTTTCACTGAATGTGAGGAATAACAATTCATGGTTTTCCTTTACTTCTTAGACAGGAAGAAATAAGCAAAGAAAAGGAATATTAAAAGTTCAGATGAGGATAAATGAAATGATGCAAGGAGGAGGAAAAAAGTAAAGATAGAAGTGAAAACATATGGAAACTTGGTGAAGAACAGTAGTGGATGAATGGAGGTGCGTTAAATGTTTTAATTGTCTGGTGAAAATTTTGGAGAATTACAAATTTTCCCCTATCATGAATTGTGATAAAACAGCTAAATCTCAAATTTTCTTGAAGTAAAGCTTTGAAAAAAACAACAATGCTATCTAAGCCCATTGAAATGTGGCATTTTGAAAACTTTTAATTTTAATTTGTAAAGTAAATTTTGAAATAAAAAATCATTTTGAGCTAGGAAATATAATTTTTTGTTTGGAAAACATCAAATGTGGATACAGTTAAACAATTCTGAATACATCTTTTTTTTTTAAAAAAAAGAGAAATGAATCAATACCTAGTACTTAATTGAAAAGTTGCAGTTTCAATACATGTTCTGATAAAGAATGTTTGTTCAAAAATGTCAAACGCACCTGAAGGGGAATATAGTAGAGCTGGGGAGGAAAATATTTCCTATCCCATGAAAATTTATGATTTCCTGTCACATTAGGGCAAAACAATGGACTTCCATATTTTGAGAAAGTAAGTGACAGATTTCCCCTCTCAAAGATAACCAATAGCGAAGTGAGTGTCTCATCTGCGTTGTGAAGGCCCGGATTCACATCCTTGCTGTGCTTAATTCAGTTTGGAGATATTAAACAGCCTAAGATGGAATTGATCTAAGTTACACTGTTTTCTGTAAGCAGCATAGTATAGACCAGTAGTGAACAAAACATACATTTGCCCTTTAGTAGAGGGGTGGGTGGCTGGTGGTGGGGAGGGAGGGCAAGTGGTAAAAGTGTACTGTCTGCACCTGGCCCCACAGTCAGCTGAGTGTCCAGACTACTTGGGGTGAGTCTGTCTGTCTTTGTCTGCTTTTTTCCCACTAGAAATTCCATTTTTGTTGAATCTGGTATAGATGGTATCACAACATTTTAGTTTTCAGTAAATCAACATTTTGGGCATCTTTACACATGCTCTGGGAGTAGGTGGAGTGCTTTAATTAGAGCAGCTCTGAGAGCCACTCTAATTAAAGTGCCCACAGGATCTTGTGTATTTAATAATCTATGCTTCAAAATGGTGGCGGGGGCACTTTAAGTAAAGCTTGTTCAGTGAGCTTTAAAGTGCTCCCGCCACCATTTTGAAGCATGGGGACACTGAATACATGGGATGTGGAGGTTGTTGGAACTAGCTAATTAGCACACTCCAGTAGACTCGATTACTTGAGTCTGCTCCAACATGCTGTAATTACAGTGTATCGGAGCAGCATCCCTGCACATCTACAGGCACCCTTTGAGAGTAAATAAATAAATAGTTTCAGTTGAGGGGAAATGTTCCACCAACTCTAATCAACTGCTTCTAGGCTAGAAGCCATTTCTGAGTTAAGACAAAAGAGTTTTCATGAACTGAATTTTCTTTTCATATCTAAGCATTTTCCATTCTTGAACTGCTTTTCTTGTAATTCTATAAAAGGCACTGATGCTGTTCATTTCTTATTACATTTTCCCTGCTGATAGGTATTTGTTCACAGAAGCATATTTGAACCAACTCCATCTGTCCATCTGCTGCTTTGACTTTTACACTTCTCTAATTCAATGTAAATTTCATGTACCTCTATAGCAACTCTCAGGCATGACTTGATTTTTCAAATGAATGACTTTTTAGTTCAATTAGTTGCTTGCCATAAAATGCTCATCCTTTACTTTTTGATCATAATGTACATTCTCTATGTGTAATAACTGTTCTTTAATACCAGTTGATCCTACAGATCTTTCCTACTAGCTATCACTGGGATGATCCAATTTCACAGCATGATCCAATGAAGCAGAATAAAGAATACTATAATGCTTTAAGACAGGGGACTCACATAAGTACTTCTGTGTGGTCCTTTCCTCAAAGCAAATGCTTATTTAAGTGTCCCAGCCTCAGGATTTAAAAAAGAAAAAAATTGCCTCACTACATGCATATCTGGTATCTTTTGAACTCTATTTGGAACTTGCCTACATGCTGTGCTTAATTTCAAAATCCAGTGAAATCATTACATATAAAACTATTTTGTGTCTCTTATCTGTGCCCCACAGTATATTAATTTTGTTTTTGATTTCTGATTAAAAATAAAAAAGTTCCAGAGAAAAAGAATGAAGGACATCTGCAAAACGTTCACAAAACTCTTGAAATATGCATTTTTTTGGCTCCCGATTGTACATCAATTCATGTGTGTGACTGTCACATGTTATTATGTAATGTTAATCATTTCAGTCAATTTTAAGATGTCTGTTTTATGAGGTACAATTTGTACAGTTGTCGCACTGAAATTAATCTGTGATGTGGTGAATCCAATCTTTACAATCAAATAACACATACAGCATGACATTTTAAAAGTTACTTATTTGAGAGATTTTAGCAATATTCTCTGTGGTATGCCAATTCTGAGGCCCAGTGAAAATAGAAAGACTCTAAGGTCCCATTAGGTTTTGGATTGGGTCCTACAAAAATAGGGAGTTTCTCAAATTAGGGGGGAAAATCAGAAAAGGTAGAAATATTTCTATTACCATTTCATGATTACCCTGTTGTTATAGACTTTTTGACTATACATTGAGCATCCGATAGCAAACTTCATGAATGAGACAACACATTAATGTATGGGCTAGAATCATTCAGCTAAGTTTCAGGAACCTCTCATCAAAATCACTCAGCTTTTAGCACTGCAACAAATTATATAGGAAGCTATGCATTAATTTTTGAGAGCAAGTAACTTACATACTAGACTTCCATCTCTCCTAAATAGGAAGCAGCATGCAATGATGCACCAGAAACAGAAGAGTTTTTAGTTTGTGACCCCGAGTCTGTATTACTCCTTTCCATGGGTGAAGTTCAACCTCCTATCCCTGCTGCATTCTACTTCTGACAGCTGTGTTATCAGTTTGTATGGAGTTCTCTAACCTTCTATTTCTGCCCACCCATTTTTCACCTACAGAGTCTGGGGATCATCTTCCTCTCCTGCCCATTCTCAGAGAATCTCACTACTGCTTACCATTAGGATAAGCTTTAACCATGCTTAAGAACAAGAAAGGGCTCATGTTCAGGTTTAATTTATGTTTCTAATTTTAATTTTAGATCTGTGAAAGATCCCTTAGTGACAGCTGTGGTTACCAAAGTTTTCAGTTCAGAAAATTGTAATACACTTGCCTTGCCAATGTACATGACTCTTCACAGAAAGAGCTGCATCCAGGTATCTCTGTCAACATGCCACATAAGAACAGTTGTGTCCATAATGGTTGCTTTGTGGATATGTGTTTTCTGGGAACCAAATTCTACATGTGTAAAGCATGTGACCTAGCAGCCATCAGCTTTTATACACTGTTTGCCCAGGCTGGACCTAAAGTGATGGCTTTCTCCTGAAATTAAATAACCCAAGGATCAGAACATCTGACAAAAATTCTAAAAAGTATTTTCTAGACATAATTCTGAAAGAGGATTATTATTGTGTCTGGTACACCCTACATTTCAGGGACCTGATGAAAACTATTAGAGCTAACATTTAATGGACATTTTACTCCTACATGCTCCCATTTTGTCAGGAGGTAAAGGGAAAGTACTTGCACATCACTACTGTGCTAGAGTTCAGTCAGCAGTGATCATGGATGGCTGAGGAAGAATAATATGGGGAGATGTCAAAGAGCTGCAATATTTAATGAAGGACTAAGATAAAGCCTCAAGCATTCTCTCTCATTATCTTTATATCTTATTGTAAACGAGTATTAATACCAGTGAAAGTTCCAGGATCAAATCCAAAAGTGAACTGGATGTTTTATTTCCTTTCTTGTATTTAACATATTTTATCACATACACCATGCACCTTTTCCCCCCAAATTAGCTCCCCCAAATGAGCCTCCCCCCCAACAACCACCAGATTAGGGTGCATGTTTTAAGCAGGGAATCTATTTTCCTTGCTGTAAAAGATGCTGATAGGAAAAACTGTGCATGCCATGCAGCGGCCAAAATGGCTGCTGCTAGTGTTTGCTCTGCAATTTGAAGGGACAGACTCTTGTGATAACCCTGTCACAGCCCTAGCTATTGGCTGAGCTCTTTTGCTTGTGCCTGAAGCAGCAAGTGAGCTAGATGTTAGTAAAATCTTGATGAGACTAGTGATATGGAAACAACTTTATTTACAGGAACTTTTATATATAACTACTTACAGTAAAGAACTAACAGTCTTGCCACTGCCCTTGCTAGGCTCTGGGGCCTAATGTTGTGTGGCAAAGTAAGTCCTTCTGGGAACATGGAGGCTAGGAACAGACATTCAAAAAGCCTGAGCCTGACTTGATTTGATCTTTGTAGGTTAGTCTAACCTGCAGAGCTTCAATCAATTTGCAAGTAGATAGACATTCACTTTTGAATCAAGAAATGCAGACACATCCCTGAAGTGGCTCAGGCTAGTAGCTGGGGGAACAGCCCTCCCTTCCCTTCTACAGCCATGAGCTGAGGAAGGGTGTGGCCAGGCCCTGGCAGGACTCTCTGATTAGGGAGAGGTTTAAACTCCCACCCTGCCTGCACAGTCCCCAGCCAGGGTGTGTCTGGAGGGGGAGAGAGAAGCAGCCCTTGCCAGGCTTTTCCTGGCTCACTGCTCAAGGGGCAGGGATGTTGCCAGACCCCAGCTAGCACCCTGAGGGAAGGGAGGGGGGAGGACCACTTGTGTGAATTGCATGCATCTGTTGATGATACTGAGCTTTTATATATCCCTCTCCCTGTTTCTTCATACTGTCTGTAGCAAACTGGCACTCACAGGTCCCATGCATTGCAAAACAGGTCATTTCTCACACCTCTCTCAGTCCCCTCTTGAACACTGAAGATTGCAGCCTTTGAAGCAAGCAAGCCAGCAGGCAGCTTATCAGCCCATCAAGAAAACAAAGCCTCTCTCATCACTAGCTCAAGCTTTTCTTAAAGAGCTATTTCCAGGAAAGGGGTCTGGGACAGAAGATGCATAAAATTGTTTCACCTAAATCAGTTAAGTCTGATACTATATTCAAACAGGTTTATCTTAAATCAGTTTTGGCCATTTTGAAACTGATTTATGTTCACTGAACTTCTGTTCCATTACAGGTTTAAACCAGTTTCTCATCACTTAAACTGGTTTATCTGTAACTTCTGTCCCTAGCCCAAGTGTTTAGGAAGTGTGGCATTGCAAAAACAGTCTGCTGCACAAGGAAGTCCTGATGCCACTCTATGTTGACTTGCTTCATGTCATATAGATAGCCATGACTGGAAAAATCTGTTTTTCTAACTTCTGCTTTCCCAAAGCTAGGTGCTTATTTTATGTGGAGGTGTGTTTATGTGAGAAAATATGGTATTCCTTTTCACACCTCTTTCTTTTAGTCCCCACCAAATGTAATTTATACTTATTTTTTGCACCCAGTATAAGTAAAATAAGCATAATTTCCCCTTATTTTCCAACCAACTTTTCCCTGATTGGCAATTCATATGGGGGTAGAATCATGGTGGGGATTCTACCCCCATGATTCTGCCAAAAGTAAAATATAACAAAATTTGATTTAGAGTTTGATGAGGCTTAGCAAGATAAGACACATAATTATTATCACATGTCTTTCAGGAATTGTTGGAAATAACTTCCCTTTCAAAACTGGGCATTTCCCCTCTTATCCATGCATTTCCCTTCCAACTCACCCCAAAATAAACATATTCCCCCCAAAAAAAACCCTGCTGCCAGAGCTAATATACTGGCAAAAGCATAAGTTATATTTGTGTTAAAACTTCATCTTTGGCACTAGCAAATATACTTGGTGAACTCAGCCTGCAAAAGTGTCTTGTATATTAAAGAGACCAAAAGCAGAAAGCTATATTTACTTATCCATATAAGAAAATAATCTGCTCAGCATATCAGGATTTATTTGCTTTATGAATGTAAAAGGGGTACCACCTGGTGGTGAAATTCCATGAAGAAATCAGTTTATTGTATCGAATACTGTATTTTCCTCATACTGGTAAAGTCACTGGTAAACATTTTGACAGGCAACCCTAAAAACAACCCCCTGAAGGATTATGAAACCTCTGATGCTCTTTAAAAACTAGAACTCTTCCAACAGGCCACTATTATTTTCCCAATCTGTGTTCCTAAAGGCTGTTTAGCATAGTGACTGCCAACTGGCAATACCCAGCTGATGAAAACAATGAACAAGCAAAATGGCTTAATTTAAAAACTGTTTTTTTCTCAACAAAGATAAAGCAAGTCTGTAGCAAAAGAAGAAAAATATCATTTCTTTCTCATTTGGTAAATACATGCCACAAGATTTCATTGAGCAGGTGCTCTTGAATTCTGTGTTGCTACTAAAATGACTGTACTATGAACTAAATATTTCTTTCTCCGAATCAGTCTTACTAGATTATGTATGAAAAAACCTTATATAACTACACTAATGCAAACATTTTTCTTTTACGTAGAATAAAATGCATCAAGGCACACAGACAAATATAAATGAAAATTGGAAGACAGCCTTATACATTTTCTCAACTGCATGCCTGCCTCAACCTTTGTTAAAACCTTAACATATTTTTTGTTGCCATTCCTTATAGCATATGAAAAATATTAAGACAGCTGAGTTTAAAAAGTATCCCAGAGATATATTTTTTCCAGTGAAAAAAAAATATTTTACGGAAAAACCCGAAAAAATTGTCTACTAGTTTTAATTGTTATTTTTATTTAGTTTTGTGTGTATGTGTGCACATGCATGTGCAACTCTACGTATCACACAGCTTTAGGATTATGGGTTTGCCTGTGGGGGGGGCTTGATCTGATATCTGAAGAAGTGAGTAGGAGTCTTCATGTTAATTTCTCCCTAGCAAAAAACCATTTCTGCTACTAAGGCAATAATGTCTGTTTTAATCACCTTTAGCCTGAGACCTAGTCAAAAACACTGGGAGGACAAAAATACCTTGCTGGAAATGACCAACTTTCCATTAAAATTCCCAAATCTGTAATAATAACAGTGGATCCTTTTTTTTCCACCAGAACCTGCCCACCTCTCCTGCATCTGGTAGGCAAGCTGCTGGCAGGCCCTGAGCAGTGGTAGGCCCCGGTGCTTCCCTCCATGGCAGTGGCACCCCTGCCCCAGGACTGCCCAGGTGGGGTGCCAGTGGGTGGGTGCTTCCCTGGGGGTGCTACCACTGCAGAAAGAAAGACGGGGGTCCCCCACAGCTCACAGGCTGTGACCTGCCAGCAGTGTGCTCCCTGCCAGCAGTTTGCTTCCAGTTTCCTCCCTGGGCACGGGAGATGCAGGCAGATTCTGGGAGAAAAAAAAAAAAAAGATCAGGCCCTTTGCTCTTCCCCCCCACCCCACTTGGCAGAGCCTACGTGTGTGAGCTGCTGCTGGGTTGCACAGCTCCTGAGCTGCAGCGGGGACTGGAGCTTCCCTTTATGGTGGTGTTGCCATCCGGGGCTGTATGGGTAGGGTGCTAGCTGTGTGGGTGCAGCTCCAGCTTGCAGGCAGGACCTGTTGGATCCAACAGTGCATGGGATGCTGGAAGCCTGGGAATGCTCAGGGAAGCTTGGGCTTGGTGGGCTTCCAGTGCCCTGTGCACCATCCCTGCTTCCTTCCCACTGCCTGGGACCACCCAGGAATGGGCTGGTTGCCCCAGGAAGGTGGCTGGGTGTGCTAGCAGCCAGAGAAGATGGCAGGGACTGTGCATGGGTCACTGGAAGCCCGCCAAGCTCAAGCTTCCCCGAGCATGCCCAGGCTTCCAGCACTTAGTGCACTGTCCCCACCACCTTTTCCAGATAGGGCCCTTGTACATGTGAGGAATATTGCTATAATTTATGTAGCAAACTAAAATACATGGGATGCATTTTAGCTTGCTATGTAAAAGAATAATTTAAATCAAAATACACCACCAAACTTGTAAACTGTTATGAAATTTCATCATAATATGCCACTGAATATGTACACTGTTATGGAATTAAATTGTTAAAAAGGGCAATTAATCCACTAAAAGGGGCAATTTCCACTAAAAGGGGCCCTCTTATTCTATGACTATGAACAAGTCACAAGGTCAGACTTTTGACAAAATATGTATTTATATTTCTAAGCCTGAGTTTATACATGATCAGCTTTATGTAGCCTTTTTGAGGATGAGAAGTTTTGATTCTGTTAAAGTATTCAGTCAATGGATAACTCAAAATCCTGTATTTAAAGAATACTTTTGCAATAAAAATGTAATTGCAAATGTTTTGTAGGTTTCAGCTCTGTCCTTGGACCCATATTGTTCAACATCTTCATTAATGATGTGGACACTGGAGTCAGAAGCAGACTGGCCAAGTTCGCCCATGACACCAAACTTTGGGACAAAGCATCCACACCTGAAGACAGGAGGGTGGTGCAGGCTGACCTGGACAGGCTCAACAAATGGGCAGACGTGAACCTGATGGTGTTTAACACTGAAAAATGCAAGGTTCTCCCCCTTGGGAGGAAAAACCTGCAGCATCCTCATAGGCTCAGCAGTGCTACGCTGGCTAGCACTACGGAAGAAAGAGACTTGGGGGTCATGATTGACCACAAGATGAACCTGAGCCTGCAATACGATGCTGCAGCTAGTAAAGTGACAAAAACACTGGTGGTTCAAGCACCTACACTGAACACCTTCAAGAGTAAATTGGATGCTTATCTTGCTGGGATCCTATGACCCCAGCTGACTTCCTGCCTTCGGGCGGGGGGCTGCACTCGATGATCTTCCGAGGTCCCTTCCAGCCCTATGAAATCTATGATTTATTTGCCCAGAGTATATTATATGCCTAACAACAACCTTCACAGGGTTATGAACATCTGCATCAATGCCAATTTGTCTACTTTTATATCAAAATAAAAAATTAACATACCTAAGAAAAGTTATTGAAAAGTACTTGCAATACATAAGAATAAGGAAAACATCCCCCTTTTAGCTCACTAGTGCTAGAAAGTCCAAGATCTTGATTTATTATTTACCGATGTTGAATTAAAGCCTTAATTGTAAGGAGCAGATGTGAAGATGAATTCAATTAGTTTGTCACTGAATATAACTGCAACTATTGATAGTTTTCTGATTGTTCAGTTCATAGGATTTTTTAAATTTCAGAACATGTGTACAAATTTTCTGAAACAATCTATTCAGAGCAATGTATAAAATGATAGGTAGCAGCTATCATTTTATAGTACCAAATTAAAATTAAGTTTCCCTCAATAGTTGAGTTTAACAATAGCCACATATTAACTTGGAAAGAGATAACTAACTCAGAGAGATCTCAACAAAAACAGTAATTCACTTGGGTAAAAACAA
Source organism: Alligator mississippiensis (assembly GCF_030867095.1). Lineage (NCBI taxonomy): Eukaryota > Metazoa > Chordata > Crocodylia > Alligatoridae > Alligator > Alligator mississippiensis. Next base: position 312,770,443 of record NC_081824.1, read on the forward strand.
TTGAATAAGCAGTCTGACTTAATATGGAGGAGGTATAGACTGGAACTAAAGTGAAAACATTAAAAGGTTATATGAAGTAAAATCAAGAAGAAAACTGAAACTAGTAAAACTCAGTGAATCATCTTTATGTATAAGAGAGGATTGTATTAACATTAGAAACAAGCCAGAACAACATACATAAAAGGAGCCCTAATATTGCTTAAATCTGTATTGTAAACTAGTCTAAAAAGAAAAGTCTCTCCCATTGTCACTTGTATATATCAAGATATATATTAGGTACCAGTGTGGAAGTGGTACTGTGTGGCTTATGTAACACATCCATATGAAATGCAGATTTCTCCAAAATTTCTGCCACAAAGCATCTCTTTTTGCACACCCAGAATACTGTTGTGATGGACACAAATGGATTGTTATTCTTTGCAATAAAAATATTAATCATGGAGGGATATCTTATTTACCAGGAATCTCTCACAGTCATCTCTATTAATTCCTTTTTCCTTCTTCTGGTATATTCTAAAGAGCTAGCTCAGAGACAAAGAAAATGTCAGTAATATTTTATGTCAGTATAGCTCAACAAACAAACCAACAGGCAAACACACAAAAAAACCTCCTGTTACATAAATGCCCCTTAAAGTTTTAAAAGAAAAAAGTGATTCTTACAAGAAAGAAGAGACTCTACAAACTGTGTTTCAAATAATGTTGGAGACGTATATGTGAGGAAAGATGGAACAAATGGCTCAATGAAAGTAACAGGGTCAACCTCTTCAGTGCCTTCAGGCCTGCTGTAAATTGCAATGATACTTGATCTGTTTCTGTTCCTTCTAATGCATTTCCAAAGTTTTCGTTTCAGAGGGTTTCTAAAAGCTTTTGACAAGGTCCCTCATCAAAGGCTTTTTAAAAGATTGAGTTACCATAGGATTGAAGGGAAGGTTCTTTCTTGGATTAACAGCTGATTAAAAGATAGGAAGCAAAGCGTAGGGCTAAATAGTCATCCCACAGGGGTGTGTGCTAGGCCTAATTTTGTTCAACATTTTCATTTAATGATCTGGGAATGGGGGTGCACAGTGAAATTTCCAGGTTTGCAGATGATACCAAAGTATTCCGGGTAGTCAAATTCCAAGATGACACAGAGCAGCTGCAGAAACATCTCACCAACCTAAGTGAGTGTGCAAAAAATGGTAGATGAATTTTAATGTCAACAAGGTAATGGACACAGGGTTGTGAACTAGCTGGTACTACTCAAGAAATAGACTTTGGAGTCACTGTAGACAGTTTTCTAAAAATATCAGCTCAACATGAAGCGGTGATCAAAAAGGCCAATAAAATGTTGGGCATTGCTAAGAATCTATATTGAAAATAAAATGAAGAACATTATCATGCCATTATACAAATCCATGGTGGGCCCACACCTTGAATACTATGTGCAGTTCTGGTCTCTGCATCCCAAAAAGGATGTAGTAGAAATAGAAAAGTTACAGAGATGATCAACCAAAATTGTCAAGGGTATGGATAGACTAAAAAGGCTAGGGCTCTTCAGTTTGGAAAGGAGAAAGCTGAGGGGGGTTATGATAGTGGTCTATGAAATAATGAAAAGTGAACAGGGAACACTATTTGCCAAGTCACAGAATACAATACCTTAGGGGCACACACTGAAATGAGTAGGAGGCAGGTTTAAAACTAGCAAGGGAAAGTACTTTTTTATGCAAAATGTAGTTAACATGTACAGTTAATTACCATAGGAGGTGATAGAGGCAGATAGCACAGCCAGGTTCAAAATGGGACTAGACAAATTCATGGATAACAGATCTATTAATAGCTGTTAAACAGAATGGTTGGAGATGTTTCCTCTGGCATCTCTAAACCAATCATGTTGGATGCAGGGAAGGATAATGAATAGGGGATAGATCACTCTATGGTATATCTGGTTCAATGTTCTCTCTCAAAAGCATCCACTCCTGTCACTGACAGAGATAGGCTATTGGACTAGATGAACCATTGGTCTGATCTAATAGGTCACTTATGTTCTTCATGAGAAGAACATAAGTGACCTATTAGATCAGACCATTTTAGGTAGACATAATATCCTACCTAAAATGGTAGGATATTATATGTTCTAACTGTATATCATTATGCAGTACACTCAAAATTCATAAATGAACTGTTTTTCCATTCAACCCTGTATTGACTTCCTCATCATTACTAACATAGATTCATAGATTATTAGGGACTGGAAGGGACCCTGTAGATCATCAGGTCCAGTCCCTTTGCACTAGGCAGGAAAAGACAACTGGGGTCAAGTAACCCCAGCGAGGTGACTACCCAGTCTCCTTCTGAAGATTTCCAGAGTAGGTGACTGCACCACCACTGGAGAGAGATTATTTCACAGTCTGGACACCTTGACTGTGGAGGAATTTTTCTTGGAATTGAGCCTGAAGTGGCCTTCCAGGAGTTCACATCCACTGCTCCTGGTGTTCCCCAGAGGTGCCCTGGTGAACAGCCATTCACCAAGTTCTTGATGTACTCCCCTGATGTAGCAGTAAGTGACTATCAAGTCCCCTCTCAGTCTTCTCTGCTGTAGGCTGAAGAGGCCCAAGTCCCTCAGTTTTTCCTCGTATGGCTTGTCTTGCAAGTCCCTGATCATACAGGTGGCTCTTCTTTGGACCCTCTCAAGTTTTTCTACATCCTTGTTGAAGTGTGGTGCCCAGAACTGGACACAGTACTCAAGCTGTAGTCTCACCAGTGTGGAGTACAGTGGGAGTATCACTTCTTTAGTTTTGCATGAGATGCAATGGTTAATGCATGCCTTCGTGTTGTTGTTCCTGCTGGCCACAACATAGCGCTGCTGGCTCATGTTCATGCGATGGTTGATCACTACGCCTAGGTCCCTTTCAGCAATGGTGCAAGTCAAATTATTGTCAAGCCTGTAGGTATGTTGGGAATTGTTTGCTCCGAGATGGAGCACCTTACACTTCTGAGGGTTGAACTTCATCTGGGGGCAAACAATCTCCAGCCTATCCAGGTCCACCTGTATCTGCAACCTATCTTCTGGCATAGCCATGCTCCCCCATAACTTGGTGTCATCCACAAACTGGGCCAGTGACATTATTAGCATTCTAGAATATAATCTTGGAATTGGTAGCAGAGCATCCCCAGAGCATTTCAGGCTGCTATACTTGTGTTTTTCACTGTGCCTTTGACAATGGTGTGTTTTGTTTGATGTGTCTCATATCTTTGGAATCTGGAGGCTTGAGAGGAATACAGAGGGGGTGGGGAAAGTATCCAAGCAGTGTGGTTTCATTACTGCTAAAGCACTTCTGTTTTCATACATTAACTGCAACAGTCAAACAGCTGCACCCCGATCAGAACTCTACCTTTCTATATCTATACACAAAACAAATACATTTTAAAATGATGACTTTAGTTTTGCCTTTTATTACAATAATGCTGACTACAGACATACTTCTGTGATTCACTGTATGTATAACTTTTCTCTTGGTAAGTAAGGAATAGCCCTACCTACTTGCTTACTGTTCTAACAGAAAAATATTCTTGTCTGAATAAAGAAAAAGTGCATATTAGTAAATTAAATGAATTAGGAAAAAGAAAGTAAAGGAACTTCTGGTTCCACTGATTTCAGCATGAGTGGATTTTAACCATGAAACTTATATTTAGCCATATGATTTAGGGATTACAATACTTATATAATATGGGATGGTTTCTTTGCTCAATTTCCCATTGGAAAGGGCCTCATATTACTAATGACACCATAGAGAATTGTTTCTAATTGAAACCTCTTTGGGCAGTACTAGTATACTAGCCAAGGACTGGGAAGAAATAGAAAATAAATGCCCTTTCACCTGTTCCAAAACAGAGATGAAGTACACTGGTGTGCAGAATGTTTAGGCTCGCACCATTGCTGCTCATTAGCAGAAGAACTTAAATGTGCTTGCTATTACACCTTTAATTTTCAGAAGTCTTCATTAATTTGACTCCTTTTCATTTATATTTAATGCTTCTGAGGTTGTAGAGGAGTTTCTAGGAATAATAGATAGCCTGCTGCCAGAGACATCCCTAGGGGTGTGCAGGGCCCAGGGCATATCATCCTGTGCAGGGCTTGTGGGGGTAGTGGTAAGCAGCCAGAGCCAGCAGAGGCGGGGCAGGGCTGGTGAGTGGCTAGAGCCAGCAGCACTCAACAGCAGCAGAGCCAGCGACGTTTGGCACCAGCAGTGCATGGTGGCCACAGCAGGGCCTGTATGCCACTGTCCCTGGGGCCCCCAAAGCTCACAGCCGAAGGCAGTTACCCCAATTCACCGCCCCCAGGGGCAGACCTGCCTGCTGCTATTGGCTCTCAAAAGTAGTAGATCAAGTAACATAACATGCATGTGGCATGTGTTTTGCTCCAGGTATCTAAGAGTGAATTTAATTAGCAATTAAATGTCTGGTAAAGCAAAATGACCTGGCTAATAGAGTAAAGTTGTGAAAATTACATGATTCTCTAATAATTTAATGCATTTAACAACATATATTTTCTGATACATGCATAATGTTATCTTAAAGAAACATATATATATATATATATATATATATATATATATATATATATATAAAGTTTATGTACTATAATTTTACTATATCAATTCAACCTAAAAAGGTTCTCAAAATGACACTGTTTTGCAACTGTCATCAAGATGTGGCTGAAGGTCATGTAATGGGAGACGTTAATACTATCAATGTTATGTTTCCTAAAAAAAGGAGTGATTTACTGTTAGTAACTATAGAATGCAGGCTCAGTAACTCTATAATCTACAAAGTGATAAAGCAGTTGTAAATATGTTTTGTGTGACAGAAAGGGGGGGGGGGGGGGGAATCTTTACCATAACTCTGGTGTGACCCTGCAATGAAAATAATGGGTAACAGAATCATCATTCATTGATAGGAAATTGAGTCTACTACGCTCTGTTTTCTTGGATAATGTTTTAGTAGGCACAGTTGAGTTCTTCACACCATGTGCTGAGGATAAATTGCTTCAATAAAAATTCTATTTAAGGTAAAGAAAAGTATCTTCAAGATTTTAACACATTTGGGTAAATAAATGAATACATGCTTTGATTTATGGATTTTACAGATAGGCAAAATAGGCTGAACAAAACAATTCCAATGGATGCTTAGTTTTCTGGCCCATATATTTATTATATGATGGCCATCAATATTGGGTATTGTTTCCCATGGGTGACTTTTTCTTTGACATAACAATAAAAAGGTTGTGTATAGTTAATGCTGCCCAAAAAGGAGGTCCAAGCTCTAACAGGCATTGCACTTAAGATGTGATTAACTAGTTAATATTAAATAGTGCCCTGGCTACATGTTCAATCAGTTAATAGCACGACAAAACAAGGAAAGGAATAAACCATATATTTTCCATGTATTTTGAGTAACAGTTTTGTGGTTAGTTGCTATCATGCCTTTAATTGAACATGTGGCCAGCCTCTGGAATACATGGGAGCCTTTCAAGACTCCTGCTGTATTCCAGACGCTGAGAGTAACCCCCAGCTAAATGGGGCTACTAGCCAAAGTATGTACCATGCACTCCCATGCCTGGGAGCCTCACTCAGCTGATCAGGGCTCCCAGCCCAAAGAGGACATCATGCTGAGAGCCCTGGTCAGCTGATATGCTCCCAGAATGATGCACTCCTCTGACTGGGACTCCCAGCCAGGGTGTGTTCCTGCATCTTAGAGCTCTGATCAGCTGATTGGGTCTCCCACTTGGAGGAGCATAGGGAGACAAGCTTGCTACATGCTGGTACTGGTGGAGCCTGGGCATCCATCTGCACCAGCAAGATGGCATGATTGGATCTGATGTGGAATCCCACAATCGAGCCTCATGCCACACATGTGTGGCATGGCAGGAAGTGTGATTGTTGGGATCCCACATCAGATCCCCTTGTGCTTTTACTTTAACATCTGTCAGAGTCCCCAAAGAGATTATGTTTCAAACACCACCTTCTTTGTGCTTTATGGCTGACAATCCTGCTCCATAAATTTTGCAGAAGGAGGGACAGGGGGGAACATTTCCTGCCATCGCTTGAGTACCGGGACTATATTTGGAAGCAGTTAATTTGTAGAATCATGGAAGTCCAGTAATCTCAGGTTTGCCCCTCTTGTTAGGCTTGCCTCTGAATGGCTATTCTGGAGATAATCCTAATCCAGCTATAAATATAAGGAAATACAGCAATATATAGGGCCTTATTATACATTAATATTAGGTGGCTCCTGGAGCTTTCCACCCCTGGATTGACCACACATTGACACTTGAAACTAGTTGTAAGGGCACTTGAGGCAGCGTAAGGTTATACCATTCCATGGCATGTTTATCTGTGATTTGTACTACCCACCACATTTTCATCTGCGGAAAGGAGCCAACTCTGAGCCTGGTCGTAAGACCCGCCCATTCCTTTGTCCTTCGGTCAACTGCCCACCTCCTTCTCCTGCCATGCCTTGATGTCCTAATGTTCTGATATTAATAGGCAGGAGGCTGCCCTTCGATCTGCCCTGATGTCAAGGGCCAGATGTACACGTTTAATTGCTAAGTAAATTCACTCTTAGGTACCTGGAGCAAAACACATGCCACATGCATGTTATGTTACTTGATCTACTACTTTTGAGAGCCAATAGCAGCAGGCAGGTCTGCCCCTGGGGGCGGTGAATTGGGGTAACTGCCCTGGGATGTGAGCTTTGGGGGCCCCAGGGACAGTGGCATACAGGCCCTGCTGTGGCCACCATGCACTGCTGGTGCCAAACGTCGCTGGCTCTGCTGCTGTTGAGTGCTGCTGGCTCTAGCCACCCCTGCCCCGCCTCTAGCCACTCACCCCTACAACCCATCTCTCACACACCCTAGGGATAGAAGCCTGTCCTGACTCACCAGCCCTGTAGTGGCAACTCACAGCTATAGCTCCTAGTCTGGCCCCTGCTTGTCAGCCCTCTAGTGGCAAGTCACAGCTGTACAGGTTGGGGACAGTCAGAAAAGGTTTTTAAGGTGTGACTGCTCCAAATTCTACTTAGCACTAACACCATAAATGTTTTAGGATCTCAAAGTGCAACATGCAACAAGGCCTTAAGTTCATAACAGCAATAATAAATACAAATGCCACTTTTGTGGTGTCAAATTACCACCAATGGTAACTGCTTAAGTTTTCTTTCTGACTGCTATCTATAGAACCTAATGTACCTCTGTACTGTATCTCATGTGAACAGTATTTTTAAAGGAAAGAGAATAAAATGAATTACTCAGATAGAAAGGACTTGTTTCTGGCAGCATACATGCAGACATTGTTACTTTTGCACTGCCAGAGCTGAACTAGTAGTCTGCCTTTTTTTTTTTGTCTTCTTCTACAGACAGAGTTGTCTAAATTAGTGCACTTTACAAAATAATTAAATCAAGGAAACCTGCCACAGCTGTTTTGAGAAGTATTTACTATCCAAAATCCATAATGACAATTGTCATGAGCTAGTAGCATTAGATCTTCTGTTTTACTGATTCTAACTTTAGTTTTTGATAGCAATATGGGTTGGAGAGAAGCATCCCAGAATGCTTTGCACATCATCTGCAGACTACCCCTCTCAGGGCAGGTGTATTAGTCTTGGCCCACCTTATCTGCTGTAGCCGAGCAGGGAGGTGTGCTCTAGGGCCTGTTGGCTTCTGGCCTGGGCCACTGCAGACATGTGGCTGCATTTCCAGAATCAAAAGTGAATGTCTGTTCACTTGCTTATTAGTTCAATCTAGGCAGTGTAGGCTAATCTGTGAAAGCCTTTAGTTTTTTGACTGTCTGTACTAAGCAAAACAGTGACTCCAACTCATTAAGCTAAGTCTTCCACACAGCAGAATTTCTACATGTAAAAGTAAGTATATATACAAATATATATATATATATATATATATATATATATATTTATATATTTATAAATATATATAAATATATATACCTGCGGGAGGGGTGGCAATGCAGCGGGAGAGGCGGTGGCCTGAACAGGCAAAGACGCCTGTTTGGGCCTCTCAGTGAATCAGCATATTTTGTATTTTGTTGTCTTGCACCCCCCATCCCCCATGGGTGCCAGATAACAAAGCTTTTGCTGTATTTACTGGTTTAATGGTACAACATGATATGAAACTTACAACCATGAACTTATTTACATATCTGTATCTATATCTGTATCTATATCTATACTAATGTTACTAGCCTAAATAGGTTTACATAGGCAATAACGCTTTGTTTTTAACCTCAAACTCAAGCACAGGACTAACCCTCTATGGACTTTCAATTAGCCTGCAGCTTTGTCCCCTCAACAGGGCCCTTCCAGCAGCAGGCAAAGGAGCACTAGATAATAAAGCATGGGTTAGTCTACACATCAATGACAGGAATATCTGGCAGTGATGGGACAACAATTAAACATACAGTATAAGGTTACACCAAAAGAAATACACATATATACAGATAATCCATACAACAAGTTCAAATATAAACATAGCTTACAGTTCTTTACAATGCAACTATAAGAATATATATATATAACAGGAATCCCAACAGCGTAAGGAACCAGACCACCACAATGGTACAGCAAGTGTCCCCAAAGAAGAAATGGCAACCCAGGGAAAGATCCCATTACCTAATAGAACATCATTACCCTCTTCCAGGTCACTCAACTAGGAGGGCCCAGGAACCATGACACCACCCTTAATAAACAGGGGCCCTAGACTCCCCTCTGTGCCCAGAGGTGAATCATCCCCTCTCCTCAGGGGCTTCCCCTTGGGAGCAGACCAGTCAAGAAGTTAGAGGAGTTAGTTCCCTTTCAGGTCCTCTTCTCCCCCCCCTCCCCGCCCCTGGCTCAGGGTGAGGTGAGCTTACTCCTGCCTTCCCCTGATTGGTGGGGAAGAAACATTGTCTCTGCCAATGGAGCCTGTACCCTTTGGGCTCAAGCTAACAGTCTGGGCTGATGGTGAGCCCACTGGCCAGTCTGCCACATATAGAATAGTTTGGCTAGGGATGATTCTGCCTCAGGCAGGGGGTTAGACTAGATGACCTCTGGAGGTTCCTTCCAGCCCTACTTCTCTATGAATCTATGACACTAGAAAATGATAGCATAGAAAAAGTAAATACATTTAATATTATTTTCAGTCTCATTATCAAGACAGGAATTCCGAAGTGTTCATTTAAACTGTTGTACCCAACAGACTGATTCTTAATATTAAAGTCCCCAGTGGCAAAACTTGCCATTGCTGAGGGTCCCACATCACAGCACATTGATAAAAAGGAAACCATCAAGAATCACTTGACAGTATTTTACTCACATGGATCAATAGTGAGTGATCCAAGGAGATTTTCCCTAATGGTTAACTTCAGTGGTTGCTCTCAGTGAAAATCCAGGATGCAAAATGAAGGTTAAAAGAGATTGATAACCTGCCTGTAAAAAAAATTAAGCCAGCCTATATAATTCTGTAGAATGTTATTTCTATGGTAGGATATTTTAATTCTGTAGGAATATTGTCTAATTCTACTGAATTCTATGGGATTTTAAATTAGTCTCTATGATTCTCTCTTGATTTTATTTTTCTTACATTAAGCAGGACTTCTCAATAAGAATATATATGGTAGCATTCCATAGTAACCATAAGCCCAGACTTCAGAATACTAAAGTAATATTACCAATGTCTCTGTTAAATAATCCTAGTGAAAAATCACCGATATAATGTATTTCCTTTATTTTCTCTTCTAGTGTATTTGTATTCTACTTTTAGATATTTTTATATGTATAGGTTGCTGACACTGATTTCTTATGCAGCCAAAAAAAAGCAATTAAGTGAATTAAGTGAATAAAAAAAAATGAACATTCAAATTTTCTTGCTACCAAGCTTGACAGTGTCTATAAATGAGAATAATATTGTCAGGAAAAAAATGGTCAAATAATTATTTTTTCATTTGTAAGGATCAGCAATAGACACACTTGATAATCTTGCAATTCCACCTTTTGTTCTTACAAAAAAAGGAAAGCAAAATACAGATTCTCCGATTAAATGAGTTCAAAAGCAACAAAATATAATTAATCCAATTGTGTTCACTCTAACTCAATCAGTAATACCAATTTGTAGAAAAATGCAAGATCCATCCCCAGCTACCACCACAGATAAAATCTTTTTGTAGTGTTTTCTTCACAAAATAGTGAAGCACAAATTTCTTTGTACAGTTAAAAAGGCAAGTCCCTCAAACAAGGAAAAAAACAACCCAAAAACTTAAAAGTTTGAAATGTTTGGGCAAAATGGATTCCTAGATTTTAAAAAAATGATTGTTCAAGTTAAGCAAATGAGGCTATTCAGATTTAAGGGCCCTAAATAGGCAGGCATATGCATGGTACTGTAATTTTTGAATGAGGTGTTGATGGCTTTGCTTTGCAATTTTGCTGCATGGTAAAATCCAATATTTGTTTTACATTAATGAGCAGTAAAAATAGGCTACTGTACATTTAGCATCACTAAAAAAGCATGTCCTTTCACTACTAATTATTAGGGCAACCTAACACACTTTTATTTAGTACCTCACATTAGAGGTACTACATTTAATGTGCAGTAGAAAAAGCTCATTAATGAACATGTAGATGCATCCAGTGAGTAAAATCTACTTAAGAATAAGCAAAGCTTGATGGTTGGAATATGAAACATCTAGGCGTAAATGTGTCTCTACCCAATTCAACACAGAACCTTAAAGCTGGTTGTTAAAACCCACTCACAGGCATGTGGAGACCTAGATTCAAATTCCTGTCCTTAATCAGGCTGAACAGACACTTGAATCTTGATCTCCTAGATCTCAGGCAAGTACTTTAACAACTTGTGGCTATTTTGGGTTGAAATGATCTCATGCTACTTTCTGAAAAAAAATCACGAAGTCTCAGTTTTGTTTCATTATGAAACTGGAACTTGAATAGCCAACCTTAAATTCTTGGTTTCTGGTCAGCCCTTTCTGAAAGCAGAACAGAAAAAGTTTTAGTTTTACAGGTAATTTGCCTGAATTGGTAGTGGGTAGGTTGGATTTATTAATGTATCTTTTTCAGCTGTAACTTCTATAATGAATGCTAAAATAATATTTATTACATTCTAGGTGAGAGAGAGAAGTCTTGTATTTTACATATTTCAGTGATTTCAGTTTAATGAGAGAAAATTAAAATATACTTATTTTTCATTGGCCTCCCCAGATTTCCTAAATTATCAGTATAATACTTTAAACAAGATCTTTGTCTACTGTATATTACTCAAACATTAATTAGCATATGTATTCAGACTCTCCTATTTTCACCAGGTCTAACTGCCAATTCTACCTTTACTATATATTTGTATAATGGACTTCTATAAGCAAAAAATCAGGTCTGCCCCCTCCCTCCCCCCCCCCCCCCCCGATAACAAACTCTAAGCATCTAAAGCTGACTAAATACATCTACTGGTTTAGTAGTTTGACTTTTGGACTTGTTTTAATAGGAAATACATACTTTTGTAATGTTTCAGGTCCAACTCAAATTGATTCTGGTAGGCTTGGTTAGCGCATATTAGCAGGTGTCAGTTTTGTAACTTTTTCTCAAGAGTCAGAGTGTTAACTCAAGTCACTTGGCTTAACTTCAAACTGGGTAATTTTAAATAAAATTCTTCTGCATTTTCATCTGGAGGGGGTATTTACCAGTCTACAGGACCCTCTTATGAAGCTCTGCAAGCAAGGAACAATTGTCACATTATACTTCAAAAGGTGAAATGGTGTATCAGTAGCTCTTTAAAGATTTTTAAAAGAATTTTTAACCTTCAGCATGCAATAGTCCAATAAAGCATCATCAATTTCACTTAACTTAATAAAATTTATTACTATTTTCACTACTTTTCACTACTATAACACATCTATTAATGAATTACTAGTTTTAGTAGGTTGCATAGGTAGCATAATAAGGAAACCATATCTCTCAATCAATATACAACTGGTTATAAAGCCAAACTGCATTTTGAAAGTGTTTTGACACTCTAGGCAATGGACCTTTCTTCAGTAAAGTGACTTTATATAATTAGAATGGAAGGTTGAAATTATCACTGAAATTAGAAATTAGTTGAAAGTGCTAAACTTGGAACCTAGGTCTTGAAACCTTTCAAAGTTGGAAAGGTTTTGGATACTGGTCAGATACTAATTAAAGCAGCAATTTTCAATCTCTTTCCTTAACTCATAGGTGTTAAAGAGATGGTTCACAGGCTGAATAGGATATCTGGGAATGTTGTAAGGGCGGTACGGACCAGTGCCAAATTCCAGCATATGAAGCCCTTGGGGGTGAGCAGTGGAGGGTTGAGCAACAGGTGCTTCAACCCCTACAGATTAGGAATCCATAGTAATTAATGCTGCTGTCACTCTTTCTGCTGCTGGAGGTGGGTCCAGATCCAATTTATGAGTCTCTTTGTAGTCTGGATCTGCCCCGGGAAGGTGGGGGAGAGGGGGGAGAGGAAGGAAGTTTGACACTTCTATCTATTTTAAAATCATCTCTTACCTTCCCTAGAGGTCAGAAGAAATTAGTTTTACTTTATCTGTTGAAATTCTACATTTAAAATTGTATTTAGATAAAGAAAACATTATCCCAAAGTAGCTCATATGCCTTAATCATTTTCAGTTATTTTACATGGATCCTCAGGAAATGAAAAAAAAATGGCTTTGAAGGGAATGTCCACTTAAGATTCTGATTCTGTGCACATCTCTTTCATGCTACATTCAGAGTATGACTCAAGCTGAAAATTTGATAAATGTCTTCACTATTTCCATGTAGACAGGCCTTCATAATTTCTCATGCTCTTCATTATGTGAACATGTGCTCAGATACTTTTTTCCCAAGGTGGCTATGACAAATGTAATTTAAGTAATCAAGAAAGTGGGACTAGATGTATAGTTGTAAGTAAAACCCCAGCTGCTCTCACAAACCTTATGGCTGTTTCTTTAGAACCTTCACTTACAAGGGAAATTGTGATTGTTATCTTTTTCACTATAAGAATTTTTTTCCGTCAGAAAATTTGTAACAAAACAGTTCAAAGACAGATGGTGGTTTAAGTGGTGCACATTATATAGCTAAGGTACATAATGTCCATTAGATAGCTAAGCTCATATTTTCTGTGGAAAATTTCTACCATCACTCATATTCAATAAAAAAATTTTCTGAACTTAAATCATTAGAATGTTCATATGAGATACTCAGAAATAATGAACTAGAAAAGAAAATTAGCTTGAGCCTGGTAGGATGGTCCATTGCCAGTGGGGTCTTTTGATGACTGATGTGTGTCCTACCTGTTTATTCCATCACCAGAGGATCTAGACTAAAAATAAAGTTTCATAGACTGGTTCATGTATGAACTGCAGGACAAAAAGAGCTGCAGTTGGATAACCTCATTTTTTGAAAAGGCAGCCAGAGGTGAATATAGGTCACTGAATACACTATTCAATTGTTATCCTAAGCCGATATGTTCACAACAAACCAAAACACTGCATGAAATAACCCAGAATCTCTATTAGCCACTCATTCATAAACAAGATGACAGTAGCTCTACTGCTAACAAGATGACTTTTAAGTTCTATTTTATGCCAAGTAAACTAATGATTTCAGCATGCTATTGATGCTGCCTTCAGGCAAAGTTTGGACACCTGTAGCCTAAGGGGATAGTAAAAAAGTGGAGGAATAATATAGTATAAATGCTTAAAGCTTTAAATGATTTCTTCTCAGCCTTGGGGCTTGGAGAGGATGAAAGGACACCACTTTGAGTATGAGCTCTCAATGATCATCAATTTTATTTCACAGCAAATAATTACAAACTACAGATCCTCAGAGGTCACTTAAGTCATTGTTCCTGCTTTACTTTGAAATCTCCAAAGAACCTAGGAAGCCTGCAGACCAGTGATTCTTAACCAGGGTGCTACAGCACCCTGGGGTGCCTTGAGATCCTTTCAGGGATACCACAGTATGCCACATAATGTTAGCACTGTTAGATGTGCAAACATGATTTACAAGATAAACCCAGAGATTTCTCATAAGAATCATTTTTTTTAAATCTGATCTGTTGTGATTTTTAAGGCTAGGAACAGAAGTTACACATAAACCAGCTTAAGTAATCAAAAACTGGATTAAACTTGTAACAGAACAGAAGTTCAGTGCACATAAATCAGTTTAAAAATGGCCCAAACTGGTTTAAGATAAACCTGATTGTATGTAGTATCAAACTAAACTGATTTGGGTCAAATCAGTTTATGAAACTTCTGTCCCAGACCTCTTCCTGGTTTAAGTTAAATCAGTACCCCAGCATGCTTTCCAGCCCTGGACTGGGCTGGGCTGCTTGCTCCACAGGCAAAACCTGGGTGGGGTCTGGAGCCAGGGGAGGGTGGGTGTTAAACTCCCTTTCCCCCAGTTAAATCCCACTTCTTCCAAGTACAGAGCTGCCCTGCCCTGCCCTGCTAACTTTAATGAAAGTTACTGCTGGCCATGACTGTGAACTATAAATTCCAGAGGCAACTGGAAGCAGGAAGAGGAAGTGATGAGCAACCTTGCAGAGTCCTGCTGGTGTGATTCTGGACTGAAAATCCCAGAGACCTCAGGGGCAACAGAAAGAGGAAGCAAACATATAGCCCATGTTAGCTACATGCCAGAAAGCCATGCTGTAGAGCACCCTGGCTTCTGACCTGAGCCACTGCAGACATGCAGCTGCATTTCCTGAATCAAAAGTATATGTGTGTCCAGTTGTTTCTCAGTTCAATCTCTATAGCTTAGATTACCCTGCAAAGACTGAACTGATTCAGCCTCAGGCTTTTTGACTGTCTGTACTTAGCCCTTGAGTTCTTTGCAATAGAAAAATTGCTGTATTACTTTTCCCTAATCAAAAAAATGAGTGAAAGCTAAAAGCTGGCATTTTTTCAGGGATGCCTTGAGTCTAAAAGGCTGAGAGCCACCTCTGTAGACAAAGTTAACTAGTCAAATTTGCAGGGCATCATGTATACAGTAAGAAACCTCCTACAGCAGCAGTTCCCATCTGTGCTATGGGTACCACCACTGGTACGCAGGCAACCTGTCAGTGGTATGCATTAACAGATTTATTATAATTACTTTATATGAAAAAAATTGCTGTTGGTACTTAAGGTTGTAACATTTTAAATTGGTAGTGCACAATCTGTCAATCTTTGTGCCCTACAGCCCCTTACTCCATTCGTTCACTTACTACAGATAAAGTTAGGAGAGACTGCATTCTACAACCACTATACAGAAAATTAAACCTTCACTAATAATAGAGGCTCATTGCTTCCCCTCCTTCTTTTACTTGAAAGCACAAAATGCTTCCTTTACTTTTGAAATCCAAGTAAGTCAGACAAATAAATCACTACCAAGTTTCCATAGCAAAGGGAGAACCACAAGGAAACATTCAGGGTGCAATAATTCTTGTCCTGCTTATTTACTATCCTACTTAAGTGGTTCTTTATTTAAGTACGATGCCTATCTCTAAATTTTACACGCAAATTAGAAGTTAATAAGATAGCAAAAAAATATCTTATTCATGAATTAGCCCAGCCAAAGTTTTCCCTCCTTAATTACAGTAAAAATATACTGCTTCTGAACACTTTTGGTTACCTTATCATCAAGGATGTGGATAAATGTCAAAGAGAATAACTGTAGCTTAGATCCTGAAAAATATGTAACTATATACTTTGAACTCAGTAAATGGGACAAGCCAGGTGCATTAGTATTTGTCTAGGTAAGCTGTGTCTGTTTTTATAACAGCAGAAAAGATCAATGTATTCCAGGGATGAGATTTAAATGATACTTTTAGAAAGTACCTTTTCAGTGGATCAGCAGTTTTAGTGACAGATGGAGTTTTAAAATTGGGATTTGGGTCTCTGGATCAAAATGACTGAACTCCAAATATCAGTCTAACAAGAACATTTAAAAAATATCAGATGGAAAAAAATACATATAAATATCTGTTTTAAACATGTATTATTTTTCCAAATGGAACACGAATATTAGGAATGTCAGATGTTTATATCATATTTAGGGTTTAAGCACCTTGCCCTGTGTTTAGAAAAAAACCCCTACCATTAATTTCAGTGTTAAGTTATTGGTTTTTATTATTCTTGTTTTTTATCATTCTGCCCCCATCCTAATTATGAAGAAAATAAATACATTATGTTTTTGTTAGGTTTCTTAAAATGAAATGGTTTTGTAATTTTTAATAGCATCATCAATGAAACAGAAATTCACATGAAGTTAATACTGAAATGTGTAAGTAGGGCACAGTGTTACCTTCTTTGCTTGGTAGTCACTACCTAGGCATTAAATTATCCATTGGTCAATTTACACTCATTCCTGTTGGCTCACATCAGCATACAGATAGCTCAGTGACAGGTGTAATAGATCAGATTGATGAAGTTTTTGGCTAAGGTGTCCTCTTTGCCCCATAGGCACAACATAGTTTAAGGTAAAACTGGTAAGGAATAAAATATTAACCTGAAAGGCAAAAAGCCTAGTGAGAACAAAATGCTACAATATTTACAATATGTCAGATATATCTGACAATTACTTATTCTATTCAAAACTACATCCAGTTAAATTGCCAAATAGAAAACTACCAAAAAAGAATGCAACCAAAGACAAAAGTTGTAAGGCCATTTGATTTTTTAAAAATAAGTTTCTGTCAGTCCTTTCTCCTAATTTTTCCTCTTCCTTCCCTGTTCCGTTCCTTTCTTTTTTCAGAATGGATTAATCCTTGTGGGCAACACATGAGTTGTGAATCACTGGGGGAAAACTATTCAAACTGCTCCTGACTCAGAGGAAGATTTTCAAGACCTTATAATTCTATTTGTTGCATTATTCACTTCAGTATCCATTGGCATTGCAGCTTATCTATATGTACAGCAATGATAATTTACCTGAATTTAGAAATTCAATCATTATAAATTATTTTAGTCAGTGGATTTAGAAAAGAATTTATAACACTATAATAATATTTAGTCAACCTTAAAGATGTCTGAGTTTGAATAAATCACCTAAACCATATCCAGTCAGCAGTTCTATTACCTTGAGGTAAACTGCAAGCAAATACTATATAATACAACCATCAGTAATCTATGGGTCTAAAATGCCTTTTCAAAGTGCATAATATTTTTTTTTTTTATTTTAGCACCTCCACACTATGTCTTGGTGAAACATCCAAGTTTGGACAGGGACATAACTGAGGCAGATTGGTATTTTCATTTCACTCCACCATCCTCTAACCATCCAATTATATATGCTGCATCACTTCTTAAAGTATAGGTAGTTTCTTTGTAGGAAATGATTAACTGTATTTTCTTTCACTTCCAGATACCCCAGAATATAAACAGTAGTAGTAGTTTACTTACAGCTTTCATTGAATAACATGAAAAATAAAAAAAATTATACATAATACAATAATAACATGTACATAATTCATATTTTTGGCAAAAAGCACACAATAATTATGTATTCTACCAATTTAAACAAAACAGAATATAGTGTATGATGATATAAAAATAATAATGCAATAAAGCAGTGGACAATAAAGTAAAAAGGGGAATTCTCTTTGATCTTTGTATGTTTTATTATGTGTAAGTATTGCAAATACACCTAGGGTTTATAGGACTGTTTCTAAGTTGTTAGACAAGAGTCAAATTGTGTTTTCTTCATTTGCCTAATATTTAAGATATTCCATGAATGGAGAAATCTATCTTTCCCTTATTTTTTCAAAGTAAGAATAATATATATAAATAATATCAAGAGCCAGACACTGCATTTCACCCTTACTCGCAAGGAATGTTTAACAGCAGCTTTGTAAGTGGAAGAAATATAAGGTAGAGCCACAAATTATTTCACTGACTTAGCAAAAAATATCGTTTTCTATCAAGCAAGAACCTCTACATCAAAAAACAGAGCTAAATCACGCCTTGAACTTTACAGCCCTACATAGGACTGTGAAGTGGCACTGGTTGTTCTACTGCCTCCATCTACATAGGTGCTAGGTATGTAAGAATAAGCAGTTGCCATGCTAATTAACTCCCTCAGCTACCTTAGATGATGGAGAGAAGAGTTAAAGTTTTGGCTCTGCTTCTATTCCTCCTCTCATCAATGCCCTGAGAACCATAGATGGAGTAGATATGAACTTTCATAGATTAACTTAGTGAGAGGGCGAAAGTGAGAGATCATAGAACTCATCAAAAAATGGGGCTGGAAGGGACCTCCAAACATCATCTATTCCAATCCGCTCTAAGGCAGGATCATCCCTATCCCTATATATATATAAATATATACCTTAGTCTTTACCTTCATCTCTGCTAGATGTAAATTTAGACATAGGCGTAGATGTAGATATCTTAGTCTATGAAAGTGCATATCCACCCTGCCTTATGACTGACTTCAGATTAACATGGCTAACTACTAGGCGTGTGCGAAACAGGCCATATTTGATTCAGATCTGGATTCAGCCCAAATTGAGGACAATTTGATTTGATTCGTTGATTTGGATCGCTGTCCCTGATTGACTCAGCTGAATCTGAATCTGAAGATTCGATGCTGATTTGGAGAATCAGCAGTTCCGCCATAGACACAGTTTTAAATGATTTTTTTACATACCTTGAGGTACCACGTGCGGCTCGTGAATGCTGTGATGCTAGGGTGGATGAAGCATACCACAGGAGTGTGGCAGGGCCCCTACATGCTCATTGGTGAACCTAGAAGTGGACTGGAAGTACTCTGGGAGGATCCTGGGGACCTCCCCAGACCCAGGAGGCACCAGTCACCAAGCCAGGGGGGTGATGCCCCATGCGTTCCCTGGTGTACCCAGAAATGGACCTGAAGTGCTTCTGCTCCACTTCAGGGTCTGCTACCAAGCACACTGGGGAGCCCCTCATCCTCCTGTGGGATACTCCATCTACCCCAGCCCCACAGCATTCGCAAGCCTCCTGGTACCTTGAAGTATGTAGAAAAAACATTTAAAGCTGTGTCTATGTCCGAATCACTGATTCTTTCTGAATCAATTCAGAGGGTTCCAATTTGATTCAGAGAGATTAAAGGGTCTCCTGATTTGATTCAGTTTCAGGGATTCAGTCATTGAATTGGGCTGAATCTCCACCAAATTGAATCAGGGACCGAAGCTTCACACAACCCTACTAACTACCTCTTTAAGCATGGATGAGCAAGTGAGTGTGAGGCAAAAGAAAAAGAACATGAGATGTTTTGCCAGTATAACAGTATTAGTAAACTACTACATTCCTATTCCTGCACCAAGAGGTAAGCAAAGAAGGAATTGTACCAGAGACTCAAGATTGCCTACCAAAGATGTGATTTTTTTACTGACCATATTTTACTGACCATAATTTTTACTGGCCATTTTATTTAGTGACCATTTTATTTACTGTCATATCTTTTACTGACAGATAAGGGTTTTTTTTTGTTTTTTTTTGTTTTGTTTTTTACTGCTTTGTATTTTTACTTTCAGTAAATATATATATATCTTGGTTTGGCAGCCCTGTGTGACTACAGCAGTGGATTTATACCATGCTGTCCCCACTCCAGGAGTCCTCTAGTCACTCCTACACCCTGATATTCCTGGCTGCAACCTGTACCATATCATCTCCCTCCCAGGTGTCCTCTATCCATTCTCATACCTTGGTATCCCTGACTGCACCCCACATTGTACTGCCCCAACCACAGGGGTCCTCTACACACCCTCATTCCCTGGTACCCCAATTGCACCCCATACCACATTGCCTATCCAGCCCACCCCCAGTCTTACCACTGCCAGCCTCACTCCCTGTCCCAGTATGGACCTCCAAAGAGACCATTGTTTGCCTACATGCCACCCAGAAGTGTTATAGATAGGTGGGAGTCAGCACCGGGAGCAGCACAAGCATCACAAAGCCCTACAAACGTGCTAAACACCTTTAGGGTGCTGAACTCCCATTCAGACACCAGGTAGTAATACTGTGCTCCATCTGTGCTTTAATTATGTGACTAGCTTGCTTTCCGACTACAGAGTTTTTTTTATAAGCTCCATGCTTTGCAGAGCTGTTTTGCTTCCTGATTTACAGATGGCACATTTTTTTATGGAATTTACAGACAAGCATTTTCAGCCTGCTTATTTATTGAGTGTCCATAAATTTACTAACAGTTGGCAACCTTGTACAGAGAACAAGACTTTCTGGTACAGGCTATATATGCTGTCTTTTATCAAGGTTGGGACTAAGGGCACAATCTAACTGCTCCATTCCCTGTAGTCAAAAGTTCCCACAAAGAAAACCTTCTCCTCTTCTAGGAGAAAGACTGCACTGCAAAACACTGACTGGCTGGCTAATCAAATAACAGTTTTTAAAAACCTCAACCGGGTAATATATTGACTGTTTTTGTGCTATATGGTTTTTGGGTGGGATTTTTTCCCCACAGGTTCAATTTAATCCATAGATGGGAACATTCTCTGTATACCAATTCATTACTGGTGCTATCCTTCTTAAGTCAGTATTATCCCAGGAAGGAATTTAGGATATAGATTCTGTCATCTATCAGAACCTATATTTGTTGCATCTCTTTTTTAGGCTTACCAGTTTTAAAGTAATTTATTTGAGCATGTTCTATCCAATATAGGCATCTATTCAAGTATGTGTGTGTGTGTGTGTGTATATATATATATATATATATACACACACACACACACACACACACACACAGAGAGAGAGAGAGAGAGAGAGAGAGAACCCAGCTAGAAAACATTACCATTGATTTGTTGTTCTGATTTCAGAGGACCCAACTAATGTTCATTTCCCAAGAAAGAGCATCCCTTCTAGAAGCTAGTTGTATTTATGTTTTACATGTGTAGAAGTAGAGAAAACTCATATTGGGACAAAGTGATCAAGAATAAAGTAGGATGAAAATAAGTGAATCATTTTAAAGTAATATGTGTGGTACCAGAATGTATAGTAACTGTAACTGGCTAAAACATGTAGTTACAAATGGAAGACTCGTCCCTGCTCCATACATAGGAATTTTAGAAATGGACTAGAATAAAAATTAACTAATGCAGAGAGTATTAAGTATAATCACCTGGAAAATAGAGAAATATTTTAAAGTATTAGACTACATTTTTTTGGAACTCTATGTCAGGGTCAAATTACCAACATTCTAATTGATAATGGGTTTTAACATACTTTTTCAGATGTAATTAGAAATGTTTATTAGATGTGAAAAAATCTTGATAACCATCTAAGCAAAGGAATCCTCATTATGGAGGTAGAAGTGTATAAAAAATAAGCAATTTGGTTACATCAGGACTTGTAGACAGCATTTTCTCTCAAGGTAAAATATGCTTCCTTTTTAAATCCTACAGTATAATAAAATAGTTTTAAAATCTTCACAATCTCCAACTTCATAAAAATGCCCTAGGGTGAATACAATAATTGTAAATGTGTCTGCTCTGCAGACTAGTGGAATATTGAGTATCATAGCATACTTTGTTACAACAGATATTGAAATAGACACTTTGAAAAATTATAGTGTTTCTGCTTAGAAGCTCGAGGCATTAAAGATATTCAAATAGTCACATTTTGACTAAATCTCCAACCACTCGTTTCCATCTTATTTAGAAGTTGTCTTTCCCTCTAAATACTTCTAGTGAATTTCTAGTAACCTATACGCAGTATACTAAATATAATGGAATGGAAAATAATTTAAAATGAGAACATAGCACTTGATGTTACAAAAAATATACAAATCTCTCTTATAAACTGCATTAGTAAAATGTATAATAAAAATAAGAGAGAAAGAATCACATTTGTTTGCATATGCATTCAGTGTTTTATCTAACTCATCAATATTCCTTTTAATAATAGCAGTATCTCTCCAAGATACAAATGCATCATTTATGAAGTACTGTTTTGCCATTCTAGAACTAATTTCATTTTTTTTAAATATACTAGAACCACAAACTACTTTATATTTTATGTTTCTAAATGACATCAAGGATTCCTTTTTTCCATTTTAAATTATGTTATTTAAATTCTTTTGCATAATGACATTTTAATATAATGTTACAGTTACTATATGTGGTACATAGGCACGGTCCAAACTTCATTGGTAGGAATTAATTTTGTATTAGGCCCAGTTAGAGGATGCATCTAGGGCATTAGGCTTATCTTCCTGCTCCTCCTACTCAAAGAATCTCAGATTTTCTGAAAAGGATTTTCATGACTTGGAAACAGGACCATTAAAAATACCTACCTTTCTTCTGCCACTTTTACATGCAGAAACATGAGCTGAGCAATGGTTGCACAGTTATATCTTTATTATACCTTAAATGCATAGCAGCCATAGATGCAAATGGAGCTATACACAAAGTTTCCCTGGGTGTGTTTACAATTCCATGGCCCTGAATCTGCAAACAAAGGTTAACATATACAAATTCATTCAAGTGTATTGTTCCAGTAATTTCAATGGATTTATTCATGTATTCATATACTCATGTATTTTTTGTATGATTTGCCCTATATTAGGATATTAACAAACTGGAGACACTATAAGGAAGGCACCTTTATGGATCCAAGATTTTAATTTAAATTATGTTGTCCTATGACATCTTTACTACAAACTTGGGAGGAAGAAGTGTGAGTAAGATTGAGAGGGTGAGAGCTGCAGACACCTAAGACATCTGTCACTACAGACACTCAGGCTTATTTTGCAAAACATAGGGTATTCTGGAGTTGCTCCTGTAACTTCGCCCCATGATAAAAATAATGTATTAATCATGCCATAAATAGCAACATGTTCACTGAATTTATGCCACTATAAAATGCAAACCATCCATAAAGGTGTTCCACAAATAAGCCAGACATATTTGTGGCTGGTTTGAGCATGGCCATAAATTGCACATGTTACACGTTCCAGACCTGGAGCTGCCCCATTCTGATGCTGACAATCATGATTGTCAACATCAGGAGTGGGGTTAGCTTTGGGACTGGGCAGCCCCAGTATCAATGCTGACAATTGGATGCATCAGTTGCAAGGGAGCCCCCTCCCTCAGGAAACTTTGCAATCCCATGTGGCCAGTATTTTAAGGCAACCCCAGCTGCCTTGTCTCACAGCTCCCATGCAGGCTACCATGATCCAGCACTTTAAAGAACTTTGCAACTCCTATGACCCAGAAATTTCAAGAGCCTTCTCTGCAGCTCCCATGGTAGCTGTAAGGCAAGGTAGTCAACATGCTGGGCAGGGTTAAACTCCCTGGCAGGGGAAACCCCTCAGCTCCCCTCAACAAGAACAATGCAAACTACATTTGAGTTGCAATCTTTCCTTTAAAATAATGGCATGATTTGGATCTGTCCTTAATCCCAAAAATCACATATCTGCCATGCTTATGTGCAAAACACAGAGGTTTGGGGATTGGGGATCAGATCCTATTGTGCCATTACTGTACTGACTGTTAAGGGCCTCAGACTAAATAGACTCAAATTTCATGGTAGGACTCTTTTGTTCCCAGAGCAGTTTGGAGTTCAAGAACCACAAAGGCAGTTTAGAGCTATCTTCATCTCCCAGCACTTGAGTTTTGTTTTGTACCTAGTACAAAAACTCACTGACAATTTAAAATATGAAGAGTAATACAGAATTTTTTGTAATACAGTTTACATTAAGAACCTTTTAATTTGAAATTGTCAGGTTTCTTAGGTCAAACATTTTAAAGATCATCTACTTGAGAATGAATAGTTCCAATCTCCTGTTAAAAGCATTTTTAAGGTTCCAAAGGCTTAAAAGCAACACTATCCACTCAGAAAAATAACAAGAACTGCTTAATTAAGGGTGCTGTTACAGGTTACCTTTAGACTGTTACAACTCTGTGGAATGTTAAGTGGTTTTAAAACAATCAGAATGGTTTCAGAGTAATTGCATTTTAAGTTTAATGCCATCACACTGACCTGCACAACTGTAACTTGCTGCTAGAGGGCCTGGCAAGCAGGACCATGGCCAGGAGCTGGCCAGACGAGCCCTGGGGGTTAAATGTGATGACTGCACAGAACCCAGGGAAGCATGCCTCTAAGGGCTCCACATTCTCGCCACACTCCATGTAGGCAGCCCTTTTCCCCCTTGCCTACTCCCCGAAATTCTCCTGACTAGGGAAAAGCTGCCTAGGTGTGGGTCAAAGTCTTAGCCCTCTGAAGGGAGGGCTGTTTGCCTACTTCCTAGCCTAGGGACCCAGGTCAGGCCTTGGTGCTGGCAGCATGGTACCATGTGATCTGAAGTCATAGCTACTGTGAGCAGGTAGATCTTTTGGCTTGGAGCCAGTGCTACCTCCTGGGTAATAGAGCTTGGGAGGATGAAATGTTTGTCAGTGGTAGAGGGGCTGGGAGCTGTGTATTCTGGGATTCTGGATGACTGCAAATTGATCATTTTATCTCCATGGAGCGGACTAACAATACCCTATGTTATGCTAAGCAGTTCAACCTTAAAGATGACCCTCTACTGAAGTGGTATAACTTTAAGATGCTTCCAGGGTATTTAACACAGTTTAACACAAGTTAATTCATGGACGCTCCAGTTTTAAAACTCTTTAGAATGCTTTTAAAGGTAGTGCTGCAGCATGACCATAAGATATAACCAAGTATGGTCTCCTTGTTCTTAATATGCAGGAGGTAAAATATATATATTTTAATCAGTGCATATCTCTGATGATATAACTAAGATCATTTTTAAGAGAAGTTCACAAAAATAGCCACATTAGTGGCTGAATTAAGAGAAATTCCAAAACAAAACAAAAAGAGGCAGCAGACAGGGACTTTGTTCTTTCTATCTTGCATTAGAAACGTTTCCAGTTATAGGCAGAAAGAGATGTTTATCTTTAAGTCATTGGTAGTATCCTGCTCAGCTCAGGAGATCTCATATTATCAGACATAATATGCTAATAATAATATACTATAGAAACTAATAAGGATAACAGGAAAAGCTGAAAAAAAGTTTTATAACTTTTTAGTTTTTTGGCATACTTCCTGGAAGTCTCAGTAATGACTATACTTATTCTTAATTGCTTTCAACACACTTACATGAAAACTACATTCAGCTGAATTATTTCCTGGATTCTCTCTAATTAATCTAAAAGCAGCTGTTTTAAGACCTCTGATGATTAATAGTTGCAAGACAGCTAAATGCCTTGTGCAGTTGAAAACTCTCTGAAACACACTGACACACATGCACGTGGTTGCCATCCTCACAACAGTCTTTCCGAGAGAATGGTATTTTTCAGTTGTTTTTTCTCAATTTATCCTTAAACTTTCTTGTTGAAATTTAGTCACAGCCCAAGCATTTTATATAATTGTTCCATATAACAGTTTTCATTTTTTAGTACAGTAATTTATTGGTTACCAGAGTATTCAGATCCAAATCCATACATCGTCAACCAGAAAACTGCAAAGAAACTAAACTCTATAGACTCTATGGCATATGTGTTAATAAAATAAGGCATTGGAAGGAGAGAGGTATCACTGTATCAACTATATAGTTGGTCCAGGAAAAGATGTCACCTCCAAAAATCTCACTTGTCACATATTTTCTGGGCTATTACAACTGTAACACACCAACCCTACTAAACAATGAAAACATATTCTGAAGCAGGCTTTGCTAGGTGAAACTAATGCCTATCCAAAACCTGATATAAGGTAAAGTAATAAAAACTAGTCAGTTTATAACTTGCAATTTGTAAAGTCCTGACATATATAATTTCTAAACCATACATATTTATATAGAAAGCCATCATGCAAGTCATATAAATGATTTTTCTTTTCTCTAAATAAAAATTATTTTGGTTTCTGTTGCTGTTGGAGCATTACTTTAAAATGACACCTGTATACTGATCAAGAACTTGAACCTGACATTCTTGCTGTCAGTTTAATATACATAATCATTCTTTTTATTTCTTTGAAATAGCAAGAAACTGTTTTATGTATAGAATTTTAAATACACTGACCTACAGCAAGGAGAGATTCTCTCTCATGAGTAAAGCCCAAATAGTTGTACAATAGTAAAAAAAAGTCAAACACAGAAAGACAGTACGATATCCAGGATTCCTGGTGGAAGTTCCCAGATTGGGTAGAATTATTTTAGTTTGGAGCTTTTTTTTTACTTCATTCTCTCCCTTAAATGTATTTGTTTTTTGTTTTGTTTTAGTTGTCACAAATCCTTCAGGACTAAAAAGTACCTAAGTGTTTTCGGCATTGAAACTTTGAAACTGTATGCTGCCCTATGATCCTGTGTACTTCTTTTTCTATCTTTCCAAACAGGCTGCTTGCAGATGCGGACAGGTGGGGTGGGGAAGGAAAGGGTGCGGAGAATGGCACTTTGCTTTAAACTCAGCACACTCCCATACTGAGCCCAGTGCATGCCCAAAAGAGGGAGTGTCTTAGTTGCACCCAGCTTTCCCAACATCTATAGAGATCAGGTACTTTAGTGGAACTTTATTGGTGCTTTTATCTAATAGCTGATTGAATCAGCTTTAGCTAAAAGCATCAATTAGCCCCACTGAAGCATCTAATCTATACAGATGCTGCAGAGCCAGGTTGAAGTAATGTGCTGCTGCTTCCACCAGAGCATTTTTTGGTTTGTTTCCCCTCCTCCCCTCCCATATCTGTCAGTGCTCACAATTCTCTGATGCATTTGTACATGGAGCTATCATCTCAGCACCATCTCTTGGAAAGATAATATAACCGGCTCTAAGACTGCCATTTAGCAGCCCAAATTACAGGAAAAGGGAAGATTGGATATTAGTTAGTATTATACCTAGGGACCTACCTAAATTGCAGTAGAAGTGCACTGTCCAGTGACTCTTTTAATCTTGCAGTTTCCCAAGTGCGTCCTGCCCTCCTGCTGCTGATTGACACAGGGGCCTTGCTGTTTGCTCCTGATCAGCGAGGAGGCAAAATCCATGGTTTTAAATATGGCACAGTTATGGTCTCCAAACTGGTCATGAGCGAGCAGCAAGCAGTCAGCAGCAGGGCCCTTCATAAATTGAGAGCGGGGGCATATGGGGGAAACTGCAAGATTAAAGGACATGCCATGCAGAGCACTTTCTGCCACAATTTTGGTCGGTCCCTAATTATACCTTTGCAAAATTTATTAATGAAATCTTAGTTATATCAGTTCAAAGATGCTGTATAACAGCATCTGGGAAGGAAAATTATACTGATATAAGACACCATTATATTTACATGACTGTGCCCTCAGCAGGGTTGTTATTGGTATAGCTATTTTGGAGAAAAGGTTTAATTCATAACTGAAATAGAATCATAGAAAAAATGGAGATGAACTTTAAGAGGTCATCTAATCCAACCCTCTGCTCAAGATGGGATCATCTCTGTCTAAACCACCTCATTCAAGTGTTTGTCTAGCCTGCTCCTAAATACTTCCAAGTATGGAGATTCCACAATTTCTCTAGGTATTCTGTTTTAATCTTATAACCTTCTAATATCCAACCTCAATTTCTCTTGCAATTTAAGATCCTTACCTCTTGTCTTGTTTCCTGCAGGCATCGAGAACAGTCTGTCATAATTTTTTTTTTATACCAGCATTTGGGTATTTGAATACTGTTATCAAATCCTCCTGCAGTCTCCAGATTAAATAATCCCAGTTTTCATCTATCAGGTTTCCTAGACCTCTAATCATTTTTGTGTTTCTCCACTGGATGATTGCTCATTTTTCTGCATCTTTTTTTAAATGAACACCCAAAGATGAACACTGTACTCTAGGTGCAGTTTCATTTGTGCTGAACAAAGTGAAAGTATCCTTTCTCTTAATTTACAGAAACACTTCCATTAATACAACCCAGTATCCTAACGGCTTGCTTGCTTTTCAACATTTTTTGGCCTACTGAATATTTTTTACTAATATTCTTGGATTTCACTATAGATCCCAGATCTGTTTCTGCAAAACTACCATCTGCCCACTCATTCCCTAGCTTGTATTTGTTTACTCACCCTTACCAGATTTCATTTGATTTTTTCAGACCAATTTCCAGTTTATCAAAGTCATTCTAAATCCTAAATGTATTCTCAAAATTGTGTGAAACCCACTTGGCTTTGTGTCATCTGCAGGTTTGCTAACTGTGCATTCAGTATCATTTTCCAAATCAGTTAAATAGTACTGGACACAGGAAAAGACCTACTTTATACCCGTCCTCCAAATTGTATATTGAGTTACTGGTAATTTTTTACCATAATACAATCAGTTATGTATCGACCTTACAGTACCTTCATCTAAACTGTATTTCCTTACCTTACTAATGTGAATTTCATAGGAACAACATTCAAAGCCTCGATACAATAAAGAATCACTGATCATTCAATGATTTCCTCATCTACAAAGAGAATCTCTATGTCATAGAAAAAAACCAGGTACCTGAAGTATTAATTCCTTTGTACAAATCCTTGCTAGCTATTCTTGGTCAACTCTAGATACTTAGGAATACCATATTTAGTTAAACCTAATATGGGGAGGAGGGGGTTCCCACGCAACACAGTAGGAAATGCCCCTTGTCTTGGCTTCAAGTACAAGCAGAGGTTGGGGGAGGCAGATGGCTTCTGCAGTTCCAACTCTGGATCCAACCTGGGCTGGGTGACAGTTCAGGTTGCTTCCTCCTCCTGCCCGCAGAAGCCTCTGCTCCTCCTCCCTCTCTGCTTGTCCCGCTACAATAGTTCAGGGACACATTTAAAATAACCCTTCAATGATTAGATTCTATAAATGAAAAAATTATAGCAGATTTATAAATTTTTCATGTCTAATTATTGGGGGGAGAGTCATTTGAAATTCAAAACTGTTTTGGATTTGGGTAAACTTGATGGGTTGATTTGGGTTCCTTGATGGTCTGCTAAATAACTTTTCTGGATATTCAGGGGAGACTGACTAGTTTATAATTCTAGAGATCCTCCATCTTCCTCTTTTCTGTAAAGCTTTTCCTTTTTCCAGTTTTTTGGGACCTCCCCTGACCTCTGTGAGATAGCGAAGATAATAGCCAATGATTCTGCAATTAACTCAGTCAATTCCCTGAGTGTTCTGGGATGCATCTTGTGCAGCCCTGCTGACTTACAAACATCCAGCTTCTCTAAGTAATCTCTAACCTGCTTTTACTGTATTCTAGGCTGATTATCATCTCTTCTATCCTTGATACCAACTGTGTTCATCATCTGATATCATCTGAGACGTGAAAATCACTTTTTCAGTTCTATCATCTCAACCCAGCCAAATTATTCATTCTAAAATTTACTATGAATGTTTTTATTGGCTATATTTAGCCTTTGGGCTCCAGTCATAAAAAGTGATTCATGGCTGTCCAGTTCAGCAGAAGCCACAGGAGAAAACAGGTCAAATTTCATGGCAAGGAGTCATATTTGTTTGTTTTATTTTAATCAAGGGCAATGCAATTCTATTCCTTCATATACGTTCTGAAAGGTGCAACTCAATGAAGCACATACTATTTTGCAGCTATTGTGCATGTGAACTGCATGCATTTGTCCTCCTCATGTGGATTGCACTGGACACCATGGTAATGTGTTGTCATCAAAGCTGACAGGCTTCTACATAGAAATTACACTCTAGGTAAGCTAGCTTGAGCAAACACATGAATTGAGAAGATTTAAGCAAAGGGATGAAGTCAGAGTTCTGTAGGATTGATTAAGTGAAATTTCGGTCTCATAAATCTTGTTCCGACTCCCTGGACATTAATTTGTAAATCTACTTAGAGGCTCAATAATTGCACAACATTCCTATGTGATAGAAGTTTCTAAGAAATAAAGCCCTAAGTACTTTAAATAGACCCAGACACTTAAGTTGCATTTTACAAATGAAATATAAAAGTTGCATTTTACAAATGAAATTTAAAAGCTTCAAAAATATCAAAATGAAATATTTTAAGAACGATAGTTCCATACAAAATAGGAAGTGTCCATAGTCACAACTCTTGCTGCAGATATCTATCTTCCTATACATGAGTCAGTTTTTCAATCATACTTAGTTAATAGGTGTTTAAAAAAGACTACGCCTTTAATCACATCATAGAATATGATTTCAATTAACAATTTAAAAAGATCTTAGAATTAGAACGTTGAAGCTTTACAGCAATAAAAAATATTCATAACATTTATCAGAACGTAAAGTAGAGTAAGCAAGGAGGAGTGTCTAAGAAAAGTCTCTTTTTAAGGTCTTTGTGTAAGCAAAAACTGGACTTTAGTCTTTCATAGAATAAACATATATTTATTAACTTTGGCCTCTCACGGACAGCCTAGACCTCTCTAAACTGAAGCAGTTCTAGTATTTTATATATATATATATATATATATATATATATAGAATAATCTGAGGGAAAAGAAACCTCAGGCAATGTAGATGATACAAATAATTACAAATTTCCCAAATAAATATAATGTACCTCACATATAAAGGATATGACTCAATTAAACTCAATTGCATTAGCCAATTTAACTGAATTCAAAATAATACCATATGGCAGAGGTAAACTTTTGCAGGAATCAGAAGATGACTATGACAGTCTGTAACTCCAAAACATTAAAAAAAAAGATTATCAGAACAGGGGGGAAAGTCCTTCGAAAAAAGAAAGAAAAAACCCACACTACAGCTGCATGACTCCTCCAGCATCCAGGTTCATGTGGGAAAGAGGAATAGTTCAAAGTGATTTATAAATACATTATACAACATGACTAAAAAGTGAGAATGAAATAAAGCATTTAGTTTTACAAACAGAACTAGATGATTGAAACAAAGGAGAAGGTTGTTGCTAACTGAATCTCAATTCTGCAACTCAAAGCAATCTTGCAAACAAAATGTTGCTCTAACTCAGGTTATTCTGATGTCACACATCTGGATTAGATCTTACAAAAGAAATTTCGCTCTGATATACAATATGTATTGCTAAATATTTAATACGTAAAAGAAATATAGAATAATGCTTGAGGGAATGTTGTAAGTAAATGAAATGTTAATCTTTGGTGGGAGGGGGTCTTTCTTGTGTACCCACAGCACATGCTGAGACATTGAAGACCAGATCCTCAGCTAGGGTAAATCAATCCAACTCCATTGATTTCACTGGATCTATGGTGATTTATTCTAGCTATACATCTACCTCATATTCTCAATGGCTTTGTCCACGTTAAGGAAAAAGATGTGTTTTTAAACACATTAATTTGATATGTGTTAAAACAGCTTTTCCCACAGTGAAGACATGACAAGATTTGAGAAGTTTGAATAGTTTGCTCCCACTTCCCTTCTTTAGAAAATTAATTAAAATAATTGGACTAAGCAATAACCATATTTATTTAGAGGGTCTTTTAGTTTTCTCATGATTGATTTCTAGTTTTCAAGAGACTGACAGGCTGAAAAAGCTGAATTTTAAAAGTTGACAAGCTGATCACTCATTTTAATTGATTTTACAATGAGAGGATTTGGATAGGATATGAGAATATGTTGAGGTGAACTGCTGGCAGAATACAAACCCACCTACAGTCTCTACTGGAAAAATATTTAATGCACGTACACGCACAACGTTAGGTCCTCTTTTTTGCCCTAAATAATGAGTATACTCAACTAATTTGAACTGTTAAAGGACACAACTGAATTTACCCTTTAATCTCCCATGTGCTACATTACAATTTCTATCTTACTTTCATTGACTTTAGTGATATCAGCTTGGGGGTCATAGGCTGTTTACTATGCACAAGAAGAAAGAATTATACCAATGGGCCAAAAGTTAGAAAGAATTAGTAAACAATTTAAAGTATTTATCTGTATGTAAATACAATAGCTTTTAATATTTTGTAGTTAAGATGTACTTTTATTAAGTACCATGTTTACCCAAATCCAAGACAACTTCCAATTTTAAATCCCCTTCTCCAATAATTAGATTTTATACACCAAAAATTTGAACAATTTTATAATTTTCCATGTATAGAATCTAATTATTGGAGGGTCATCTTAAATTCATCCCCCTACTGCTGTGGCAAGGAAAGTAGAGGTGGGTGACAAAGGGCCAGACACCCACCCCTTGATGTACCTGACTACCTCCCCTGCCCCTTGTCCTCCCATGCCTGTGTTTGTCCTTCCTGCCACTTGATGTACCTCCCCCAAGATGCACAGGAAGGTCTCATTCATGCCTTTGTGACTGCATCACCTCCCCTGTACCCAGTGTACTGTCTATATCCTTCCCTGCTGCATGAGCCACCCCAGCCCAGGACAGCCAATAGCTCAGTTTCACCTTCTGTTCTCAGCCCGTGGCTGGAGCACCACCTACCCAAGACCTGTACTCAAATCTAAGGTGAGGCACTTTCCCTCCATGCTGTTTGGGGAAAAAAACCTCATTTTGGATTTCAATAAAAATGCTGAACTTGGGCAAGCAGTTAAGCTTCAGACATAACTCTAAAAATAACTCCTCTGATTTCAACAAAACTACGTGTACTTAAGTACTTTAATGGACCCTTAGGTAACAGCTTGAGCCTGCAAGCTGCTGATGACTCCATTTGGGTTCTCAGAGTCTTCCGTTCTCATTGACGTCCGCATTATTGCACTGTAATACTGGCATGAGCATTGTTGATGACAAAACTGGGTCTTGCGTAATGTATAATAATTGAAAAATGGGTATCTTAGTATTACCCTTAAAATGTATGGTAGTTCAAATCAGAGGACAAAAATCCACCTCAAGACATCCTCCCCCCACAATAAAACAGATAGTATTGTTAATGTTAATGCTATAATACAAATTATTTTTTTTTAAATCTAAAATTTTGAAGCAAAGTTGATTCCCAATTTTGATGCAGGCTGGTAATATATGATTATACAGATAATCAAAACTGAAACAAAACTGATATGCATGCTGTAGTTTAGTTGTATGCATACTGAGTAAGCACATTAAATAAATTACATAACTGTATGCAGGGGTTTGCTTGTTTACTTTTCATTCCACCCAGGAAGAGCACACACCAACTGCTGAGGCTTCCTTAGCCTGACGAAGGGTTTTTGAACCCGAAAGCTTGCTTAATAACTATTCTCCAACCATTTGGGTTGGTCTAATAAAAGATATCAAATTCACCCAAGGAACCTTGTCTGTCATAACTGTATGCAGTAATTCATCACCATATTATATTTGCATATTTTGACTAAGGCTGTAGCCATTTTTCCCAAAAGCCTCTCTGTTCCAGCCACAAAAAGCATTGATAATGAACTTTTGAATCTTGTTAGCATGTAACATGTTAAGTATGTTAGACAGGGCAGAAAGCTAATTTATGAGCTTCTGGGCATCCTATAATCCAGATGCATTAGCTAATAGCATCCCAGGTGAAGATAAGGAATCCTCCCTCTTAGGGACAAAATCTCTCTCAGAATGCTAAATTTTGCTTAAATGGATCACTGATGGAGAAAAAAAGATAAAAAAAATAGCAAAACTCCTAGCCATTTGCCTAGCCATTGCCTTTTCTACATATATTTAAATCCTCAGATAATCAGTGGGTGCATCTACATAAGACGTTTACTGCGGAGTTGCCTAATTAGGTCTGCAGTAAAGTCTCAGAGTCTATATTTGGAGCCGTTTTAAGCAGCTGTACACTAATAAATACTGCTGTTAATACTTGTAAACACAAGCACTACCCTGCGGTGGCATTTAGTGCACCACAATACACATTTAGACACTGACGGTGCTTGGTGGGGTGTGAGGGTACTTCAGTGGGGAGGCTGCCTGCCAGCTAGCCCTTCACTGGTGCACCCTTGTGCCCCAGCCAGCCCTTCCGCAGAATGTTGAGATTGGGAAACACCATGTATCTGGGTCCAAGAAGGCAGCTTTCCTTAAGCCCTTTCCAGGATAACTGTTCTTCTGGCATGGTTTAGTACCCACCGAGGTGTTGAGACTTAAAGCCCATTTTATGAAAATGGGAGACTCCTCCCTAGCTTGCTCCTGTGGCCATATGGCTGAGGGCAGGTGAAACTTGGGGGCATCCAAACCCCAGGACTCCAGGATTGGGCCTGCACATAGGATGCCTGCCAAAATATGTTGGAAATATCTGAAGCCCCTGGTGGGGGTAGATGTTTGCCAGTTGTAGTGCCACTTATGGTTCTGGACTGACTCATGGATTTGGACTTGATTTGGCTTGAAACACGAAACATTTCTTTCATTTTTTCTATTTTTTTTTTATTTTTTTGAGAATGGTTAAAGCAGCTCCAGGCTGGCAGACTGACCCCCAGGGCCAGCTGCTAGCTGGGGCTGCTCTGACCCAGCTCAACATACTGCAGTCCCAGGTGGATATGTAAATGTTGCACCTGAGAGCAATAAACTCTGGTGTGAATCGTACCAGAGTTTATTCAATTGCATTAATAGCAAGTGTAGACACACCCAGTTTGGGGTAAGAAAATATTACTTTATTTAAATTGGTATTTTGAGACTAAGAGGGAAATAAAGGAAGAGAAAGACCTTGGTTAGAAATATATGCATTATATTTCATTAAATCCATCTCCTTTCTATTAAGGTGTTGATTGTTAGTTTTATACAAATAAGGTATTAGGTATATTTCCAGTTAGAAGATATGATTTTTTTCTTTATTATTTCAGAAAGCTGCTGGTATTGGGGTGAATTTAACAGAGTTCAGTTCAGGCACAGGCCATTTATTGACTGATTCCCTCATTTGGGAAATATGAGTGCAAATCGAGAATACTGGCTAGGGCCATGTTAAAACATGATCATTTGGAAATAGGCAAGGGCCATGCAAATTTCAGATTTTAAATTAATGAATTAAGCAAGAGAATGGAACCTTTTCCAGGAGTGGATCTAAGATTTGGCAAGAGGGGTGCAGGAGCAATCACTCATACTGCAGGGGTGGCTGCAACCTCTGCTTTCAGCCTCCTTCTCCTATCCCTCCTCCCCTTCCCCACTGGTGCAGTAAAGCACACCACAGGAGCCTCTGGGGACTTTTCAAAAGTCCCCAAAACAAGTTAGATTCCCCTTCCCTTCTACACCCATCTTCTCCCTTCCCCTTTCCCCCCATACCTTGCCTGTCACTGCTGCTTTCCCTGCTGGCCAAAGGGTGGGGGAAGGCCCCCAAGCAGCCTAGCTAGAGAAGGGAAGAGTACTGTGGTCCAGTCTGAAAGAGAATGAACCCCCTCTGGATCCACTTTTGACCCTGTCAAGAAATATGGAAATACACAAAACCCTCTCTATTTGCGGGTTCAGCATTCGTGGTTTCAAATATTCGCAAGTGCTGAACCTGCTTCTTAAATATACTTACAGGAGCTGCGCATGAGCTCCATCCTGCTGCTGCACTCCTGCTGCCACCACTGCTGCCAAGCTCCCACTGTTGCCAGAGCAGCCGTGCCCCACCAGCCGCTGGGGGCACTGAGTTTATGAACGCAGACGGCATTCATGAACACAGCGCCTTATTCACGGATTTTGCCATTTGCAGAAGATACAAGAATGTATCCCCCACAAGTGGCGAGGGTCGCCGGTATTTCTTTCATGAAATTATAGTTATGGTGCTGCATAGCATTTACTTATAATAGGCATCTAATCGTGGCAATATGTGTGCAGGTTTGGCTGTCATGACATTACAGCAGAACCTTGACTGGACCAACCAAAACAGGAGAAAATTATCAGTGAAGAAATGACTGCAGGTTTAGAAGATGGGGTCAGACACCTCCCAGTTTGCCAAGAGCTGGGAAGAATGTATTTGTACATTCAATGCTGCAAGAATGTATTTGTACGCAGATGATTTCAAGTTGTAAATACAATAGTATTATTTTAGTGCTGAAAAAAATGAAATTAGCCTATAATAGTTTGAAAGAAAAAGGCATAACATTTGGAGAAAGCAGTAAGGAAGACTCTTGCTGGGTACAATGCCTCTACCTCTACTCTAAATCAAGTGTCTTTCATGTACAGGTACTACCATACTTAACTATATTGTGGCATATCAATCCATAATATCTACTGGAAAGGTATGTTGAAGTGCATGGTATATCTTTTAGAACAGTGGTTCTCAACAATTTTAGACTCAAGACACCCCTCAGAAAATGCCAGCCCTTAGTTTTCACTCATTTTTCTGAGTACTAAAAAATACTAGAGTCATTCTTCTGTTGCAAAGAACCCAGAAAGGCTACAATGGGCCAGAATGTCTTTTAGCTCTATGGATTTCTTTTTAAAATTCCTGGGTTTATGTTGTGAATCACATGTAGGTGTTTACACATATAGCACTGCTAATATTGTGAGGAATAATTATTGTACAAATTTTCATATTCAGCAATATTAGTTACATAGAATGATGGAACTCTAATCTTCTGTTGTCCTTCTACACACGATCTCCAGATGCTTTCTGAATTCTTCCTTGCGTATGTGTATATGCTGCTTTTATGAAATGGGAGTTTCTCAGATTACAGGAATGGAGATCCATCTTGATGATCAGAGGGAATTCTTTTCACAATTATTAAGATATGATATTCTCTTTTAATGCAGTTAATCATAAGTGAAAGTCCCCCCACCTCCATCCCCGAAACACCTAAATTCTATTTCTGAATGTGCCTAAATGACCTAGAAACCCCTAGGATATACCCTAGGGGTATATCTCTCATGCTGTCAGAGATTTGACTCAACTCAGCTAGCTACTAAATTGGCTAGTTCAAGCACTGACAGAAGTGTAGTTGTACAAGTAGAGAGAACAGCAAGAGCTACCAAATCCACTCAAAAATCTGGGTAAATACTTGGATGGCTAGCCTGTGTGAGCAGCCATGGCTACATTGCTGAGCTAGCATGAGCTAACCTGTTTAAATTTAGCTTGTGTATATCTCCATGACCTGCAGTTATACCTTAAATGGTAGTATAAACATATACTAAGTATCACTGAAAGTCAATGGGAGATAGGGTCCTAGGTCATGGGTTGGCAGGGGGTTTCTAACAGAGCTGAACTCTGAGCCCAGACCACTTCCATCCCAGGTCACACAGACACAGTGGCCTGGTCCACATGAGCAGGCATGAGCCTTTGCAGGAGTACAAATAGTAGCAGCACAAATTTGTGCTGCAGGGCACACCCCTGCCCATTTGCTTTGTAGCAAGACACACTGTCCCACTGCTTCATGTGCTGCAGGGTGGGGCTGGCTGGGGCCCTGGTGCTGAGGCACCATGTGCCCTGGCCAGCTGGGGAGCGGTATGTGGAGATGGGGGGAGCAGGCAGCCCAAGCCTGTCAGCTTCCCTCTCTCTGCATACTGTGGAGCCCCTGCACTGACTTACCCTGAACCCCAGGCAGCCGCTCCCCATTTGGCTGGAGCACAGTGTGCCTTGAGACAGGAGAGCCCTAGCCATCTGCTCTGCAGGGCGTGCAGTGTGCCTCAGCACAGGGGCTCCATGTGCCTCAGCATGGGGGATCCACAGTGGAACTCCTGTGCTAAGGCAGAAGGGAACAAGGGAGCAACCAACCCAGAGCTGCCTTCTCCCCTGTTTGGAGGCACCCTGTACCCCAGCCAGCTGGGGAAGAGGCTGGTTAGAGTGCAGGGTGCCTTAATACAGAGGTTTCACAGCACATGGAAATGCAGGAGCAGGCAGCTTAGGGCTGTCTCTGCATTTGTCTTGGCTCATGTCACTTTAGTGTGCTTTGTGCTGCTGTTTTTTTCCAAGTTTGTTTTTTTTTTTGCTACCAGGAAATCCCTGTAGCAAATTTGGTCCTAGTGCTGCAAATTTGCAGAGCTGCACACTGATTAATTGTGCAACTCATGTGGTTTGTGGTGCTGCAAAAAGGTTTGCAGCACCACAAAACACATGTGCCTGCACGTCTGGATCCAGCCAGTCACTGCTCCCCCCTCCCGCCGCCATCACTTCTCCTCCTCACCACGTAGGCAAAACCCTCTACCACAGAAATGCTGCTGAAGCTCCTCCCACCAACTCCACAGAACATAAGTTTCAGACCCCTATATATCATATAGGTGTTTTGCTCCTGCATTCTTGCTATATGAGACTCTCTCCTTTCAGTTAAAAGTAAAGTTTCTAACCTGCATAGCTGCAAAGAAAATCTTAATGCAAATCCTAAAAGCTGGGAAAAACAGAAGGCAAATAGAAAACTGGATGGCATTCTGGAATATATGCTTTAGTTAAATGAGTAATTGGGTTCAATCCAGAACTGACTAAATGAAATTCTACAGTTTGTGTTATAAAGGGGTCAGATTAGGTACTCCAGTGTTTCCTTCTAGTATAAAAAGCTGTGGATCAGTGAAAACATCTATTTAAGCTACTTGCATGGTCATTAAGTCTTATACTCATGGAGTTTTAGAGAATAGATCAAAGGAGAAAGACTGGAGTGAATTTTATTGTATTTTATTTTTACATTTAGGGTTGGCAATACTAACAGTCTAAGTATCCATCAACTACTCTGCTCCTGGCAGGAGAAAATTAGAAGTGTTCCAGGGAAAGTCTGAACACCATTTTTCTCTGGCCTGTTAGGTATAAGTAGCAAAAGAATAGCTTGCATGTTAATAAATAAATAAATGAGATACCACTGTAATTAGCAAGAACTAAATGGAAGAGAACACAGTATATTTTTTCCATAATAGGGGGAGTGGGGGGAAAAAAATAGTCATTACTAGATACATTACTACTTAATGAATTTTTAATTACTGAATCTGACAAATATTGCTTAAATGAGTTACTTTTAATTAACCTAAGAAACAGAGAAGATATACTAAAATGTTAATGCTATTCAATATTTGTAGTAGGATAGTAAAGCAGCCTGCATTGTAATTACTTCCCTAACTTTACTCTTGCTGCACTTATCAATAAATAAGATTTTTCAATACTGCTGACAGCAAGATTTAATTAAATGTACAAATAGCTGCAGCATAATATAAATCCTTTTCAAATGCCTTGCCAGTAAATGTAAAGTTATGCTTTTTCAGATTTCAGGGAAATGATGAAAAAAGAGCAGGACACCTGGGTATCCTTTGATTTTAACAACTGATTGAATAAGCTAATTAGCTCATGAAGACTCTCTGCACTCTACATCCACACTGCTTCTATCACATTGCAAATGCTCCAACAGAACGTTAAAAAACTAAATAAACAGGTCTTAGTAATTAATCATGTGTGAGGTCAATTTTGTTTTCTAATGCCAATCTACAAAAGGACAGGAAAGGCTAAAACACTACTAAACCTGATCTCTCACAAACCAAGAAGAAGCTTAAAGACTACTGAATTATGAAAAGTCTATGCATAGTAGAACTATATCATACGAGGAACAAGTTAACGATTTGGGGATATTTAAAAGAACATTTTATGCACTGTAGCATCTTGTTTTTTTAAAGCCTTCTCATATGAGAAATCAAATATTCCATTTTCACAGATATTTTGGGATTTTTGGTGAGCCCCCCCCCCCCCCCCCCCCAAAATCTAAGGTTCTCAGTTTCCACCATTTAGTACAGTGTCATGAATCTTGTTAGGTTCAAGGCATCCTTTGATAGACTCAAGGCACCAAAATTCAAACTCTTAAGGTGGTGCTTGATTTTCATCCACAGAAAATAATATAGAGCAATACTTCTGTTGCAAAACGACTCAGAAAGACCACAAGTCATAAAGTTTTAACACTAGGATTTTAAGTTTTAATACTAGGAATTCCTATTGAAATCTCATGTTTCCATGCCTATGAGTCTTAATGTTGCACGGCACCTTGTGGCACCCAACTGGTATTGCTACAGTGGAGCTTCTTCAGAGATTGGCTCAGGATATATGAGGACTCAGGAATCTCTCTCTCAAGGTTAAAATGGATGCCATTTTTGTTGCAGGATCAGCTGTACCAGGATGTGTCCCAGCACAGCTCATCTGATTGACTGGCAGGTACAGACACTGTCCAGGGCTCTTATGCCACAGGATCAGGCCTATACCATTGCTGGGGCTTCTGAGGCCTGATCCTGCAGGATGGCTACGGGTACTTGGCCCCGACCTGAGGCACATGTCTGCATCACAGAGAAATGAACTGCAGTAAAAGCTCCTAGGCTAAGTACAGACAGTTAAAAAGCCTGAGACTGAATTGATTCAATCTTTGCCAGTAAATCTAAACTGGGAAGAATGAACCAAGAAGCAAGTGAACAGATATACACTTTTGATTCCAGAAATGCAGTGACATGCCTGCAGTAGCTCAGACCAGAAGCTTGTGGGGGGAGGCACTAGAGTGTGCCTTCCCTTCTCTTCCCTTCCTTTTGGCAGTGGCTGGAAGGCTAGAGGGAAGCTGGAAGAGAAGCCCTCCAAGTCTTTTCCCCCACTCCCTGCTCAAACTGAGGTGGGGAGATGTGTCCAGGCCTCACCAGGCCCATTGAGTATGATGATGGTGGAGTTAAACCCCCACCCAGGCCTGCACGGACACTAGCTGGGGTGAGCTGGGAGGGGAAACCCTGCTAGGCTTTTCCCCTGCCCCCTGCTCGAGTGGAAGGGGGACTGTGGCCAGACTCTAGCCTGGGCCAGCACACTGAGACAGAAGGGAGGGGTGTTTAAACCTTCTCCCTTGCTTGCACAGGACCCCAGCCAGAATCTGCCTCACAGGGGCAGAGCAGCCCCTGCTAGGCTTTTCCCCTGCTCCCTGCTTAAGTGGAGGGGTTGTGGGGGGGAGTGGCCAGGTGCTGGCTGGGGTCAGCATGCTGAGGCGGAAGGGAAGGGGCCCATGCTGGCCAGCTGGGGTCCCATGTGGGCAGGGAGGGGAGCTTTCCCCCTCTGCCTCATTCAGCCAACCCAGCCTGAGGTCTCAGCATCCCCTGCCTCCACTCCAGTGGCGAGTGGGAGGAAAGCCTGTGAGGGGGCGCTCTGCCTCTCCAGACACATCCTGGCTTGGACCCAGAACCAGGTTTCCCACCCCCACCGTCACCCCCTTCTCAGGCAGCTAGATCAATGTTACCATTCTGGCTAGGGAGCAGAGAGGCGGGGCCAAGCCAACTCCACTGGAGCAGACAGTACAGCACAGGGCTGCAAAGCATCCTGGGATGCTGGGGGACTGTGAGTTAACTTGAACTGGGAAGGGGTCTGGGACACAAATTCCATAAACTGATCTGACCTAAATCAGTTCAGTCTGATACTATATACAACCAGGTTTATCTTAAGCAGTTTTGGCCATTTTGAAAGTGGTTTCTGTGTACTGAAGTTCTGTTCTGTTATAGGTTTACACTGACTTATGATCAATTAAATTGGTTTATATGTAACTTCTGTCCCTAGCCCTAGAGTTTGTACCACTTAATTGCAGAGGACATCTGTTCACTTTTAGCATGAGGTCCACATTCCTGGGCTGCTGAGCTCTCTAGCCACCTTGGGCAAGTGCTTTTGGGACATGCTTTATATGTTGCAGAGTAAGGGAAGCCCACAGTTCCCCAGAAGGGGATTCTGGGGTGTGTTTCATGCTGCAGAGGAAAGGAACCCACAGAATTCTCTGCTCCATACTTGCAGATATGTGCCCTGATAATTTCCCTTCCAGGGAACCATGGGATTTCCTGGTTCTATAGCATGAAAACCACATTCCAGAATTTCCTGCCTGTGGTGGCTGGAGAGTGCAGACAACCCAGGGCTGCAGGAATTTCACTAAAAGCACTTTATCACCCTTTGTGATGAAGTGGCACAAGCTCTTACATTTTTGCCCATTTCAGGTATGACAAGGGGCAAGGGCATCTGTTCACTTGTGCTTTGTGCCACCATAAAACCTTTTTCCGGCATGGTAAGGGCAACATGTATTTACATCCTCAGATTATAATAGAAATGTATCAGTAGAACAATACAGGTAGGCTTCAACCATGCTTGACATTTCTAGCCAAATCTTGCTGTGCTTTTAGTCTCAAAGATCAAAACTAAAGTATTATCTTATATCTCAGGAACAAATAGCTTTCTTTCTTGTAGAAAGGGGTTGCAAGGTAATACTCTTTAAATTCTGAATCATAGAACTTGTGGTAACTATGTAATGGACATG
The DNA here is from genome assembly GCF_030867095.1 of Alligator mississippiensis. Lineage (NCBI taxonomy): Eukaryota > Metazoa > Chordata > Crocodylia > Alligatoridae > Alligator > Alligator mississippiensis. The sequence continues at coordinate 312,812,476 of NC_081824.1, forward strand.
AAATTGAACACATGCACATTTCTGCCACCGCCAATAAAGATTAGAATTTTAATTTTTGCTCAGGATGTTTTCCTACCAATACAATTTCAAAATTATCTCAATTTCAATTACCTTTTAAATTATTTACCACTCATCCAAAGCTATTCACCTTCTAACCCAAGATGAAAATGAAGGAATATTATGAACAAAAGCTGTCTTCTGTCCTAATTAATTAGAAAGTTCTTAGAATAAATACCAAGCTATCTACCCTGACCTGAAGATGACATTTATTATAAACTAATGCTTCTAATTTAGTCCAGCTAAAATAAAAACAGTTCCTGAGTATTATAGCACAGACCAAAATACCCTGGAAACATTTCTGGTAACTTTGAAGCACTACAAGTTAAATTAGATACCTGTTTTATTGGATCTTATCTGGAGGGCATTATATTGCCTTTATTCTTTCTGCACTGTGTCAATGAGGGTTGTGCAAATAGTTTCAGGGCAGTATATCAGGGCTGTGTGAAGCTTTGGGTGGTGATTTGATTCAGGGAAAATTTGGCCCGATTCAGTGGCCAAATCTTCAAATCCAAATTGAATCAGGGAACCAATAAAAGGGTCTGAATTGATTCAAAGCTCTCTGAATCTTTGGGAAAGATTTGGACAGCTTCAGTGATTCGGGCAGTCCCCGCCTGCTGCAGCAGGGAGCTGGAGCCAGACTCCATCCCGGTAAATAGGGGCCAGGGGAAGGGGGGCACTGGAGGAATGGGGAGGTGACCATGGGGGTCCCCTGCCAGGCCCCAACCTCTGCCTCTGCAGTCCCCCCATGTCTGCCCTGCCCACCCCAGCTCCTGGCCCTTTAAAAAAAAGCCCCCACTCACTGGGTGCTGCTGGGCAGGGGGAACCCCTGCTGCCCCCCACTGCTCCATGCTGAGTGGGGGGCTCTGCCATGAGCCCCCCAACCCCTCCTCCTGCTTCCTTAGCCCTCCCCCATGGCTGTCCTGCCCAGGCCAGCTCCAGCCCTTTAAGAAAAATAGAATTGAACCGCCTCCCTTGGACTCACCGGCTCCTGCAGTGGCCCTGGGGCTTTGTGGGGCTTGTAGAACAGTCCTCCATGCAGTGCAGGGCAGCAGGGGGCAGTGGGGATCTCCCTCTACCAGGCAGGAACCAGTGAGTGCAGGGCAGCGGGGATCGCCCCTGCGCCTGGCAGCACCTGGTGAGTCAGGGCTTTTTTTCCCAAGTGCCAGGAGCTGAGTCAGGTAGGGCAGCCATTACCAGGCTGGGAGAGCAGGCAGGGGATGGGCCTGGGTGATTCGGAGATTCGGCAGCAGTTGAATCTCCAAATCAGATACAGTCAAATTGATTTGGGACAGTGATTTGAATCACTAAATCGAATCACTGCCCCCCAAACTGGACAAATCTGAATCCAAAGTGAATACTAGCCACTTCCCTCAGGCCTACAGTATATGGACCTTAATGTGCAGAAGTTTGCCTGAAAATAATTCCGGAGGGAAGAATGGCACTAAGATACTTAGTAGAGATGAAAGAAAGCTCTCAAGACAAATTTTAGTTTCCTTTCATTCCATTTATAATGCTGAGAGAAAAGTTTTCAAATTTGTACATAACTGAGCCAGTTGATATGGCTAACTACTGCATACAATCTAAGACACCTTGCCAGATTGTAGTTAAGAGGGTTCTTCAAAAGATAAAAATCAGATTTTTCCACATGTCCCCATTTGATGCCCAATGACTGAAGCCCTTGACACATTTGAAAATTTGAGACAAAAAAAACACTTCTTCTAAATTACTATTTTCCCAATATTTTTTACTTCAGCAATTCAGGAGTTTCAAAAAACATTTCCAAAAGGCTTATGTTTCCTCACAGCTACATTTTAGGTCCATAAACTGATAGCAACGTACTGTACAAGACATAACAAAAGAGAAACTCGAAGGGCAGGATGTCATTTTTGCTCTAAAAACAGAATAATGCAAAATATTGTAAAGGCAGCTTGTAGAAACATGTTTAGCTCTTGCTCTAATCTTTCTTTCTACTTTACATTATGGCATTTGACTTCAATTCCATACTTAGGAGCATCCCCCATCTGCTATTTTTCCAAAAGAATACACTGTTTACATCAAACACAGTAAGTCACTAAGTGCTTTTGAAACCTTTTAAATTAAAGTAATGATTTAAATACATGCAATATCAAATAAATAAAGCAAACAAGTACTTCTCTAAATATTCATGGAGCAGTATCAGCAAGCTAATTTCAGTGTATGGTAAAATTATATTCCTGAAAATTCTGTCTGAAAAAGAAGAACTAGCTTCAAGTGTTTCAATGGTAATTTGGAGGAAAAGGAGGAGAAGTCAACTAATTGATGCATCCTGATTTTAAAAGTGATCATTTCATAGCATTTTTATCTAGTAGGAATTATTATTATTACTCTAATTATTATTATTTGTCTCTGTACACACAAAGGTCATAGTCCTCTCCCCACATATCAACTGTTTCCTAACTCCACAATCCTCTGAAGTGCTAATGAATATGTTATTATTTTTCTTTTCTCTTAACCTCTGTAATCTAGAAAATTATTCTCATCTAATGTAATTTAGAATATGTGATACCATTTACTAATCCGGACCCAGCCACAGGCATGAATATACTAGGCTCTGTGTAAAAGAAGAAAGGAATACAATTGCTATATGAATAGTAACATGGGAGAGCTAAATATGGAATAGATAATTTAGGCCCCCAAATGTGGCCATATATAACTCTTGGGCATTTTTCTGTACTCTGAAAATAGACATAGGGAAAATCTTAGTCTGGCTCCTGCTTCATCATTTTTTCATTGAACAGTGCAGAATGGGAATATGGCCTAAGAGTCCCTATTTGAATACCCATTCATCCCTGTCGTACAACATTTCTTTCTATCTCTTGTTACTGCAAGTTAAATTTTCATTCTCTTCAAAATCTGCTACTTTGTCATTGTGACGCAGAAAATCTAAGACGTATATTTATGTAGAACCAACATTTCATTTTCTACTGTTGAACAGTCAGCAACAGAGCAAAAGTTCAGACCCTATCCCCAAGGCTATACAAATAGCAGTATTACTGATGCACATACAAGGGGAAAAATATTTACAGGCATTGCTGATTTGTAGTCGATCAAAATATGAGAGGAAAAGAATCCGTGTTTGCAATATATGGAAGGACAATAGTAGTAAGGAAATATACTACCTTTACAAGCTTGTAATAAGTTCTTTTAAATCACAAGGACTAAAGGAAAACAAAAAGCACTTGGCAAAGTCTGTTTCAAGAGTACCATCACTTTCTTTTTCATTTTCCTCCTAACAAGCTGATGCAAAAAGAAGGAATGTCAACCTTCAGTGTTCAAAAGCACATTTCTGCCTGAAATGGTGAATAACTGCTTGTATTTCTGGCAAACTGAAGTCACTGAGATTGGATGAAAGGGCAGAAATTATATAAAAAAAAAGAATGAAGTAAAGACTATAGAAGCAGTATCATGTTCTTCCAAAGTATCACCCTGGTGGAGTACCAGACTGGATGAATGCAGATATGACAGAGAAGCTGAAGAGCCTGTGGACCATGTGTGAGTGTTGTGGAGAAAGAGATTTCCATTTAAATTGTATAAAAGAGACATTCTACAAATGGCAGATGGAGATTCCCTAGTGATAATGACAAGCTAAATCACCAGGCAGTTATCTTGCCAGTCTTAGGCTGGCCCATGGGGGTTTATAACTTTCACTTCACTGAACTCAGTGATTTACCTAAAGAAAGATAGAAGGCCTGGGAAAATACAAGACCTATGCATTATGAAGAGTCTCTGACAATAAATAGGACTTTTTTTAAGACCTACTATTTTAGATGTGGTAACTTTAAAATTCACTAAAATCCCTCTTAACAGCAATATACGAAACTCCTCTGTGCAGAGCAGTGAAAGGAAAATAGACTCTAAAATACCTTCTTTATGTATCATAACTACACACAAACACACATATGAACAAGAATGGAAAATACATATCCACATAGGAAAATTTTAACACTTTTCCTCTGCCAGAATAAAAAACAATAACACTGTACTGTAAACCTATCTGTTTCTGTCCAGGGAAGACAAAAATGGTCAGGAAAGCAGAAATTATTCACTTAGTCTCTGATAATTTCACTCATTTGTGTGATATATTCTATTAAAAAGAAAAGGTCTGGGTCTGGTTGTGTTTTTTAGGTTCTTGTGAACTCGTTCTTTTTTACTAGCTTTTTATTTGATACAAACAAATAGTGAACTCCCACAGTATTTGTTGCATATAAAAGTTGTGAAAAAAGCCTTGAAAAGTCGAATTCACAAGAAAGCCTGTGCATGCACCCAAACACACACACATACAATTTTCTTCAATTGGGTGTTTCATGGAGACAAAGAAGGGTGTTTGTCTATTTGGTACTTTTTATTTTTTTAACAGCATATAGCTGTTGGGCATGTCTGTGCTGAAAAGTGATGCCAGACAGTAATGACACGCCATTACATCGTTATTGCCCTCTTCTAGTTTTTTTCATTCCATAGCAGAAAGGATGAAACAACAGTTAGCCATGATTTTACTCTTAAATATAAAACAAAGTATGTTTTGAACTAAGAGAAAAAAGGAAATGAATGACAAATTAAGTTTATTTTTATTCAGTTTATGACTACCAGGGAAGGAAGACTATAGGTGTAAACAGATTGTCACATCTCTCCCAAGAGAAAGTATTTTCTTTCTTGAGATCCTACAGATTTAAGAATCCATTGTCCCACTTTAGTACTTGTGAAGTATACAAGGTAAAGTGTCCTAACACTTTTCCCCTGGGACAATGCTATAAACATGTGTAAGTCAATTCAAGTTTATTGTGAGTCCTTCCAGGCACAAGCCTATCATCTTGATTATTACTAACTGGCAGAGTGTCGGACAGCAAGGCAGTTTGAAAGGGCTGTATGTATAAATGGTTGTGTCACTCTTTTTTGATCTGGGTTAACACCTGGGACAATCAAGATCATCTCAGACGACATGTCCGTTTACAGCCTTAGTTTTCACATGCATCTATACAGGTGTTGGAACAGGTAAGTGCTGTTATGTGCTACTTCCATTACAACAACCATAAATTTGGAGTGCTGACAGACATGCAGGCCTCTGCTCTAACTCATAGTGCTTCACATAAAGCACCATGCGTTAGATCACCCTCCCCAACAACCCAAGAGATGTCTGTCTTTGGGTTGGGAGGTGGGGGGGTGAGGTGGAGGAGAAATTGAGCCTGCCTGCAGTGGAGGAACTGCCCCTCTCCCCTAGCCCTGTTTCCCCTCTACCCCCACCCCCAGCCCTGGTGCTATGTGCAGGAAGGGAGGAAGGAGAGGGAAGGGGGAGTGAGCATAGGGCTACAGTTTGCCCAGCCTGAGCTGTAGAGGAGGGATGGTGTGGGGCCCATGATGTGGAAGGGCTCCAATCCACCTGGCCCACTCTCTAGCTCAAGCCAGGTAAACCTCAGTCCCCAGCTCTTTTCCCCTCCCCTGTCCTCCCTCCATTCCTGCAGATAGCCCCAGGAGTGGAGTTGAGTTGATGCAGCCTAGCCCTGATTGTGCAACAGATGAACTCTAGGGAAGACAAGCTCCATAAGTCACTCCAAAGTGGAGCTCCTTCATCTGATCCCTCATTTGAGGAAGGTTAATTTGTCACATGATCAGCCAATTTAAATGAGCTGTGTCATAGCATGGCTGTTGACCACTTTTGAGTGGCTGATCGCTTGACACATATAACTTCTGTCTGTGCCCTTGGTGGAATGATTTCCTCCCAGACAAACAGATCACTCTCTTTTGCTCTTTAACTTCCGTTGACCAACATATATATATACACAAATATATATATTTACCAGTGATACATTCCAGTTTTCTTTTGCCTTCTAATCTTTTAGGTTGAATTAGGGTTTTCACTTTATCTGGAAAAAGTTCTCTCTCTCTCATTAGCTTTTTTTCCTCCAAATAATTGCTTAAGACTATCTTGCTTTATTAAAAAGTTTTATTAACTAAAAAAATTCCTAAATGTTTGACAATACTGATTAATTTCAGAAACAGTTGCAGAATGCTAAGAAACATTTAATAACAAGACCTCTGACAGACACCAACATAAGAAAAACTTTAAATACTCATCTTGGAAAATTTAGCTAAAATAGTTTTTTTTCACCAAAAAAACCTACTTGTTGCAGTTAAATAAAACTATGTTAATAATATTATTTAGAGCAATTTATAACCTTTTAGGAAGGAAGGATGGACAGATTTCAAACTATCCTGGTAGTAAAGCTCTCTTCTCACTTTTCCTACACATGTCATTCAAGTTTTTCCCAGAGAATCATATTCAAATCATGTTCATTTATGAATGAACCAAAGGCCATCAAAGTAAAAGGGAAACTTTTAAGTGACTTCAATAGCACTTGGAGTGGGCCCTGAATAATATTCAGAAAGTAATCACTGGAGTTTCAGTGCACAGTACAAAGCTTCTTTTCCCTGTAATGCTAAGCAATTTGAACTTTTCTAGTACATGGCACAATGCCGTGCATATTTCTATTTCACCTTTATTGCAAATCTAATAGAAGAAAATATTAATAAGATCCTTTTGTTATTTTTTTCTTAAGAAATAAATTTATCAATCTCCTGGAAGTATAGTCCCAGTACTGTAGAGTTATAAGTACCAGTTCTTTGGTATTCTATACCAACAGTGTAACGTGGGGGGCAAGGGGCAAACAGGGTACCAGCCCCAGGCACCAACTATGAAGGAGTGAAAGAAAATGCCCCTGGAAGTCTTTGTCATGAAAGGACAGTCCTATGCTATCTGGCCATAGGAGTTTGGGAAGTACAGCCCTGCACAAAGCAGTGTATTTGGAGGGTTAGGGTGAATGGGGTGAGTAGAATGGTGCTCCTCATCCCCTGCCTCCCCCAGGAATCTTTGCCATAGTGAACACAATACTTCTCCCAACAGCATATCTGGGGGTGGAGTGCTAGGAGGGAGTGAACAGGGCACCAGGGATGCTCCCAAGAAGCCTACGCCACTGAACTGCTGCCACTAGAGCCAACAATACTGAAGCAGTAGGGACAGCAGGAGCAACAGCTGCCTTCCATGTGCAGTGAACCTGGGCAGATAAGGGCAGATAGCCCTGGCCCTGCCTCTGCCTTTCCTCCCCCCCGCCCCGCCCATTCTACAGTGGTCAGCATACCCCTCCCCCATTCCCCCCACTGCCCTGGGTCCTATGCCTCTACTTCTTTGGATTTGCCATATTTTGATTCTTTAAAACTTTATCCCCATTTAACACTACTTATTATCGTCTTAATTTTTCTTGAATATCCCAAGCTCTCTTATTTTCTCTTTCACTGAGGCCATGAAATAATGTCTGCTTCCAGGTGTGCATGTATTTTTTTATAATACCATGTTTACAATTATGGAGAGTAAAAGTGACTTCTCTTCTCAAAATTAAATAGATTATGCATGGCAGATAAAATTTGAGACCTGAAACCCACAATAGTAGATGACAAGGCCAGCACTGACTATATGGCTACTACTATATTTTTTGGAAAAGGAGCTTTTAAATAATACACATTTGGGCAATGTAAAAAGTGCTTATCTGTACTAACAGGTACACTTCCAGTGTGGGATGGAAATATCCATATTAATTCAGTGACAGAACTATAATTCAGGGATTTAAATTCCTATCCAACACCAACTATATGTTGGGGGAAATACAACTTTACAACAGGGTTATATTAAACCTGAAGTGACTGATATGACAGTATGTAAAAATGTGTCACTCACTGGACTTTACTGCTCAAGCAGGAAGCAGAGCATTCCACCTTAGAAATCTCGACATTGTGCTTCAGGAAACATAGGCTGACTGTGGGCTGTCTGCATTGGTGACTCATAGGGGGAGGAAGGTGGGGTACATGCCCCCCTGAGACTGGCCACTGCTACCTTCTGCAGGCCACTCGCCACCTCCCCCCGCCCTCGGGAAGGCACACGACAGAGTGGGACTCCCAGGCATATAAGTCCAGGCCCTGAGCCAAAGCAGGCCCTGCAGGCTGCAAGGAGAGAACCTCCCACAGGGAAGCTGACTCTGGGAAGCACTTTCCAGGGATCAAGTTGCAGCAAGCAAGGTTTAGGTTAGCTATTAAGAAAAATTTTCTCACTAGGATGGTGGTGAAGCACTGGAACAAGTTACCTAGAGAGGTGGTAGAATCTCCATCCTTGGAGGTTTTTAAGGCCCAGCTTGACAAAGCCCTGGCTGGGATGATCTAGTTGGGGATGGTCCTGCTTTGAGGAGAAGTTTGGAACAGATGACCTCCTGAGGTCTCTTCCAACCCTAATTTTCTATGATTCTATGATGTTATGCCCAAGCTACAATAGTGAGAGTAGACCTAGACCTTGGAATTATAGTTTGTGGGAGGTGAACTTTATGAAAGCATTTTGCATATATTTCAGTTGTGGTGGTTTATGCTTGTTTTTGTTTCTTGAATAACTGGAGGACTGGAAGTGGCTCTAGGGGAGGAGGTGGCCACAAGCAGGATACCAGGTAGGTATCCTCTACCGCAAGGTTGATGCCCCAAAGAGCCAGGACTTTAACCAGTGGACCTGGGGTGAGGGGCTTCAGCTACAGGAAAAAGGGCCTAGGCCAAACAGGCTGAAGCCCAAACAAGGGTTGGGGTCTGAGAGGCCCAGCATTAGTCCAGGAGACAGACAGATAGACTTTGGGGTATTGGGATCTGAACTCCAAGTGCAGCAGGTCAAGGTGAGCCCCTGGAGTAGAAAAATGGACTATGAAGAGCACCTAGAGTTTGCCAGCTTCTAAAATCAGCCTCCCCTCCTCATCAACAAAATCAAACATGTGGCAGGTGAGACATCAGGGGAGAACCCTGAGAGGTGGAAGTAAAGATTGATCAGGACTTAGACATTCATCCAGGGGGTACCATGGCAGCCCTAGAACATGTCTTGTTACGGCTGTCCTATGCACTGCTGCCATCTGTACCCAAGCAGACTAACGGAGCCTGAAAACAATGCTGAAATGCATCACAGTCTACCTGCCGCCTTACCTCAGCTGCCCAAGGTTAGCACTGCAAGCTCTCCACTCTTCAGGGCCTCAGCATTTAACTAGCTGCATATACAGCTTCGGGCAAGTTTCTTTACCAAGAGAACAAACCTGGGAGAATTCTCCCAAGTTACTTGAATGTATGTACGTAACCAAGGCTTCCCTGTTTGGCTAAAATGTGTCATCTGTTGTAGACTGGAAATACTATTTTTATAGTCAGGCAACAATAGTTTTTTTGGGGGGGGTTGTTTTCTTTTTTTTAATTGTTTCCTTCATTCTTCCTCCTTTAATAGAGAAACATGATTTAGAATTTTAACTCATGTTGAATGGCAATTTGGTGTGTTCTGACATTCCATTATATTGGCATGTAGGGAAAAAAAATGGGTGCTCTAGATCAGCCTCTCTCAACCCATGGGTTGCAGCACAGAAAGTGGGTCACAAAAATATATGAAAGGGTCATGAGCAAACTTTAAAAATGCATTTTCCTTTAGAGGAGAAAACTGTAGGGAATCATAGGTTTTTTCTCATAGGCTGGCAGAGTTCCAGCCTGCAAGGGGCTGCTTGTCTCACCCCCCTCCCTCCCTCTGTGCCCCACACACTCACCCCCTGCCCCAAATACCGGGGAGCTGGGGGCAAAAGCTCAGGAGTAAGGGGCACTGGCAGGACTGGGGAGCTGTTTTCTATTTAAACTATTTATTGGGTCAGGACTGGCCATTGATGTTTACAAATGGGTCCCGGTACAAAAAAGGTTGAGAACCACTGGTCTAGATTCACATTCACAGGGCTGATCTGATTGTGATGGGCAAAACTGGTAAGGGTTGTGGAAGAAGGGAAGTATAGCAAAGAACATCCTGATGGAATCTCCGAAAAAGAATATGGATTGACACTGACATCTAAAGTTATTGCATGCCTCCTTCCTGACTTGCCTGAGTTGAAAAGATGTGTAGAGTCAGCATTTCAACAAGTTTTGAAGGACTAAAAAGTAGTTAAAAATAGAAAATCTACAGCAAGACCCTCTAATATTTCTTGGCAGTAAGTCTCAGTGTCAGCAATCACTTTGGAATGCCATGAAAGAAATGTATACTGATTGACAAAACCTCAGGAAAAGATAAATTAAAAGATAGAGTGCTCAAAGCAAAATATATGTGATGTATTCCTGTAAATGTTAATTAGCCTTACAAAGAAATGAATGGCATGTAAAAGGGCTTTACTGTTTATAGAGCCATGCTGTTTCACAGGGCTTCATCAGATTTTTAAAGGTCTTTAGAAAAATAAATCTTTACAAAATGATTTCAGGTAAGAAAAGAATGCATCTTTGCAAAACGGTCCCTTGCCACTTTCACTGAGACATGTTCAGAAGTAGGGTACAAAAGGACTTGACTGGAAGCAGCTCTCTGCTCTGGATCCACATTATCTTAATCTTTGAAAGACACAATAAATATTGCCCTTTCAAATGTTTCATTATCTGTGTTGTAAGAAAATATTCATCTTTTAAGTATGCTATATACACACATATCAAGACAAGGAAATTGTGAAAAGGACACTTTATTGTTTTTTCCCACATTTTGCAAGATTATTTGTGTCATGATACACAGAATAAATCTCTGCATATTAAGATTCAGGTCTGGATTTTCTGTAGTTCTGATATGAGGATATGGGCAAGATAGCATATTTATCTCTTACAGGCCCCAGGTGAGACTGGAGCTTTGTGTATGAGCTTGGATGCAAACTGTAAAGGCACATTTGTTTCTACTTTTAGCAACTTTGGGAAATACTGAAGAACCCTTAGGAATTGCATCTCATACAATCCTCTTTGCTTAGTAGAGAGAAGACCATCCTCATAGAAGAATTTTCATGAAAGACTGGTATGCAGTAGGTTTCTGTTATCTTCCACTTAGCTGTCTGCAAGTCTTCAGTTACATTGGTTGCTTCTTCATTTTTTTTTTTTTTTAGGTCAAATAACAAGAGTGGGTTATGAAAGGAATCTATTATCTCCCTAGAATTTTGAAATTTTTAATTCAATATGACATACTCTGTTACATGATAAAATTAGGGTCTTTTTGTTTGTTTGTTTGTGTGTTTGTTTGTTTTTCATAAGATAACATCTCATTGGCTTGATCAGAAATAAAGAAAAAATATAGATACTGGAGTCAGTATTCATGAAAGGAAAGAGTTCTGGAGAAAGGAAGTTACTAGCATAGTACCACAAAGTGTTAAAACCAATTCTATACCCCTTAGACTGCATGTCAAAGATGAATAAGAAATCAATCATTAAATGATCACATCTGCTGATGATACAAAACTAGAAGGACAATGAGTAAAAAAGGAGGCAATAAAATTCAGAATGACTTACACAGCACATGAAGGTAAGTGGCTTATACAAATCATCATGAAGGAGGATGCCAGGGGGAAAAAAATCAGGGGCATATATTGTCCATTCTATGCATAGATGCTGCAAGACTTGGAGCAGAAAAAAGATATGGAGATAAAATTCTAACATTTTTGGCACGGTGCTTACCAACAGTAAATAAGATGGTAACAAGAATCTAGGATGTGTAAATAGAAATACTGAATATAAGCCAAGGTATATTGTTTTAGGACTGTAAGAAACACTAGCCAAGCAAAATGTGAAATACTGTGTTCACTATTTAGTTGGTCTAATAAAAGATTTCACATTTACCCAAAAATCCTTATCTGCCTGCATTCACTTCTGATATACTTACAAAAACCATGCTTAGGTATGGATAACATAAAACACCAAAACAAAACTAATTCAGTCTGTCTCAATGGTCTTAATTATTCTAAACCCCTTATCTGTAAGAAAATAGAAAACTGTGCAGGAACTATAAGCTATACAAAGTTAAAAACAGAGTGGATAGATGCTAAAAGGTTCTCAGAGCTAGTTTCATAGGACATAATTAAGAAGTCAAAATTTATCATGGTGCATTAGTAGCTGCAGCGCTGCAGTGTAATCTCTGCTGGTAAATACTGACCTTTTTAAGGTGTAGTCACTATGCATTGCAAAATGTAGTGTTGTAGAAAACTCAAAAGAAAGAAAACAAAGTTCAAATCTTCCTCTCAACACACAGACTATGCATGGTTGAGTTATAAAAGAGTGGAGAAATTCTGTCATTTTGTGACAAACATTTCAACCTAATGGACAGCAATAATCCCTATGACTGCTGTGCTCTTACTCTCTAGAATGGGAATTTACAGATGGGTGTCTGTAACTACAGACTCACTCTCTTCGCTTCACTTCCTCCCTCTTTAGCCTGATCCGATGTTCATGGTGTGATCTATATCACACTTAGGCCAGAGGGGTAGAATAGTGTGTATGTGGCTCTTGGAATTGTGACATCTGTGATATAGCTAAGATTATCTCCTGGGCCTACTACTGCCTTCATGTGGGCTGCAGGATTGGTCCTGCAGTGAAAAAACAGTTCACTGAAGTAGACAAGAGTTTGTGAACATGGATAGATAAATATATGGAATCAAACAACCAGGTAGAAATAATAATTAATACATACAATTTTCAAAAGGAGTTACTGATGCATCTAAAAGGAGATTTTAAAAAAAAGGATGAATAAAACTGCGAAGTAGGAAAGGACTTAGATAGTCTTCTTTATGTTCTATGATTTACTGTTAAATAATAATGCACTTAAAAACTTGCTTGAAAGACTATATACATGTTAAGGTTTTCTTTTTCTCTGTGAAGATAATAGACTTTAGACATTCATGTTTGCCACATTACCACACTTGCTTATTTTATATTCTACCCTTTGAGCCTTGCAAAAGACACCAAACAAAAGTTACAAACAATCAACCCCAGGGAGCAGGCAGAGAAGGGTTAAATTGCCTGGGTTTACTCTTCTGGCTCAGAGGGCAGCTGCTGCAGCAGCATTAGAGGTAGTGGAGGCAGTTTAAACCTTCCTTGCCTGCTCCCTGGGACAGACAGTGCAGGCAGCCATAGGTAATCAGGGTTCAGGGGAAAGTGAGTAGAGATCTGGGGTACTAGGGAGGGTGGAGAGACAGTGGACCCAATCCAGGCCAGCAAAAGAGGGTATAGACCCTAGCTCAGCACTGGGAAGGGGGGGTGGGAGGGCTCCTTCCTCCCTCCCCCTGCAGATCAGAGAGTGGCAGGGGGTGGGGCTAAGAAGCTGGCCTAGCCATGCAGGTTGGGGAAACAACCTTGGCATGGGGCTCCCTGCACTTGGCCAGATTCCAGCTCCATTGGTGGGGAGCCCAGGTCAGGGCATGGGACTCCCTCCACATGGGTAAACCCTATCTCTATACTGGGACAGAGGCTCCTTCCTCCCCCTTGCTCCTGCAGACAGACAGCAGGGGGCTGGCATGCACTCAGCAATGGCTGGCCAACTGGAGGCATGCTCATGTGCCCCCCGCCTTCTGGCCTGGGCCAGTGCAGGCTTCTGACTGAACCAAAAACTGAATGAGAGTTAGGTTCAATATTGGTCCAATCTATGCAGTTTAGAGAAATCTGTGAAGATTGGACTGATTCTGTCTTGGGCTTTTTGACTGTCTCTACTTAGGCTTAGAGGTCTGAAGTGGTACTGCAAAACTTATAAAAGCCTGAAGGCTTGTAGGCTCTCTCTTTTAGGGATTCAAGGGAAATTGCTTTGCTGATTTACAAACTTGGTTGTTGGTAGGACAAAACTCACTACCTGCAACAGCATTATCAATACAAAGTTATTCCACTGTTTCATTATTTTATCTTCTGAAATTTATTGAGAGAGAGACAGAGCGAGAGAGCGAGAGAGAGAGAATATCTAAATGCTCCTGAAATGTGAATCAGAGCAAAGGAAGTTAATCTTTAGTAAAATAACTTCTGTGGAATTACTCCACATTTATCCCAAGGTAAGTTAGAACAAAATATGCTCCACTGACCATACATGAAAATAATATTTAGCTTTCTGAATCCAGCACATAGAATCAAGATGCATTCTCCGCGTGAATTTGGGTTTGTTAACCAGTGTGGAAAATTGTGAATACAAGAAATTGGGTCATCATCTTGTTATGTCTCCTTTAATAAATGATTTAAAATCAAATCTTCATAGGTGCTGAGCACCTGCACTCCTACTACAATCAAGGTAGTCTAGTCTACATAATCTGCAATCAAGGGAAACTATGAAGAGCTGAAACAAGTTTATGCATAAACAACGAAGACTGAAAAATCATAATCCTGCATGATTTGGCCTTCAAGTACTTACATATTGTCTTAGAGGGCTGAGAGAATTCATTACCACATTTTACATCATTCATAAAAAGAAACAAGCAGAAACAAAGACATGGTATTGTTTAACATTAGAATCAAGAAATTCCATGCTTTGCAGAGGTTAAAGCAACACTTTCTTTCTAACTAATCAAAGGAAAAAATTATGTCCAAAGGTATAAGGCCCACCATGCAACTAAAGATAAATACAGAGAATGTAACTGGGTTCACAGTAAATAAGCAGAATCATAGTTAGGTTATCTGTTCCAATCATAACTACCAAGATGGATGAGATGTTACCCGTAGTGGGCATGGACACGTTCTCACAAATTAACAGTATATCAGCTATACCGATAACAGCCTATATCCATATTTGTACCCCACAGTAAGTGAAAGCTAGTCTGCAGTAGTTTATCCCTCAATGAATGTTTGTGTCTAAACAGCCTATAATGTGGGAACTCAGAGCACGTGTCTCTTATATCTGTTCTTATTGCTTACCTTTCTTCCTGTAAATGGAAGGGTAAGGGTGTGGACACATATATTTGAAGCAGTTACAAAAGGGGAACCATTTAGAAGGGCAGCAACTGCCGGAAGCATTTTTAAACTCAGTACAGTTTTGCTACATCTGTAGCATTCTCAGCTCATTCCCACATAACAATTAGAAGATACCAGCTTCTGCCCTTTTGGAAATGTACCAAAAATGTGTACGTTTACCTTTAGGAACTATTGTCCCTGGCACACATTACATTCAAGATGTGATTAACCAGTTAGAGAGAAAATGATGGCTTCATTAACATCCAAAGTTTCATTGTTAGTTGATGAATAAACTAGACATTTAGATCATAGATGCATAGTGAATGTTTCCCACTCTGGGTCAGAACATTGTCCATAAAATATGGCCAACATTTATTTTCTTGGAATAATTGATCCCCCCCCCCCCCCACTAGCATACATGTATGTATCTGTAGTATGATACACTGGGTTTTAATAATATGGCAAGAGGAATGAAGAATTCTGTGCCTTATGATTCTTATGTTAGTCAGTTGCCTAGTTCTGCATATCAAATAGATAAATCATGAAAGACCATGAGAGAGAGTATGCAAAAGCTGTTCTACCAGTTCACTCTAATAAAGATAAGAGTGCTAATCATACACTTTCATAATCTCTGAATTAGCATTTTCTGTTTTCTGGAAAATATCATGGTTGTGTTTTTCCTTCCAACAGCTCAATCTATGTGAGGTCAAGATCCTTTTGATTTTTTAGGCTGTCTTGGAGATTGATTGAGAGAACATTTCATGGTACCTATATACAGTTCCTATGGATAATTCACTAGGAATAGGCTATCTGATAATGCAAAATTCTTTCCACTCATAGATTATACCCTATTTATTATTATAGCATCTTAAAAGAATTAATTGTATGGAATGTTAGGATTGTTTTTGCTATTCATTATGCATATAGTTAAAAATCTTCAGCACTGTTATACGGTTATGACTGTCTAGACAAGATATGCAATGCTGTTACTTGATTGAATAAATATACCACTACCATCTCATGGCATTTTGCAATTATGATCACGCAAATATCAAGTATATGACTCGGAATCTACTTTCAATTAATAATCCTTTCTCTAAGACTTAATAATTTGTTCACAAAACAACTACAAAAGGCATGCAGAAATGGATGAAACAAACTAAATAATACATATAAGTGAATGTACATGTAATTATTGCTCATTTATATTGTCTTGCAACATAAATCTATTTTCTATGGGCCAAACTAAGTAGCAGAAGGAATACTTCTCCTAAGTTTTGTAATGTACATCAGACTCCACCTACTTGCTTTCAAAATGAGACCCATTCAGAGTAGACTGGGATGTAACTGTGATCCAATTTCCACTTAGTTCAGCACACAGACTTTCTGAATGCCTCAGGCACATTTTACCTTTGCCATTGTCTAGTTTACCACATTCCTACCTGCTAATATGGACAACCCTCCCTAAACAAATCTTTATAGTCAATCTGGCTCAGTCCACTTCTTCCACTTCCTGATGTGTAGCATAATTTTCCAGAGTGCATTGCTCGATGTTGTTCAGTAGTCCATTCTCTTCTGAGATAGTAAAAAAGATCTTGTCATATAATTCCAGAATACAGCCATACATCATTAGGCAGCATGATAGTTGTTGATGAAAAAATACAGTTTTGATGACAGAAAATAAGCTAAAAAGTCAGTGAGATGGTGTGTCCAACTGCATCAAAAAGTCACTAATATACAACTGAAAGGACACTGAACATTGCGCAATACAATCACAATATGCAAGAGAGAAACACGTTTTTCCTTAGAACGCTTGGATGAACAAAGTCTTATAAAATGATACCTATAAAACTACCATCTTAACTAATTTAATCTAAGTTCTTTGGTGCAATAATGCAGCTCTTACATACCATTGAGAATTATTAGTAGCCCACATTTTTTGATAACTGGTAAACATTAGTTTTCAATAAACAGCACAGGTCAAATTAAGATCTGCTCTGTTTCTATTGCACACAGAAATACGCAGGTTTTTGTAACTAGTAGAATGGACATGTAAGCTGAGTATTGTGTTATATAAATATATAATACATCCAGAACATCCAGGAAAAGATCTTCATTAATACCAAGTAGGACTTTTCAATAATAAAAGCTTTGCCTGGTGCTACAATCAATGTTCTAATTTTTTTTCTTTGTACATCTGGACCTTGGCAGTTGAAATCATGATTAAAATTAAAAATTGCCCAGAGCATTCTGGCATGTATGATAATTATGTAGATTACTAAACAGCTCAATCATGTCCAGACCAACAATCATGTCACTATCTATAAGTCAAATGATTTTAAACTCTTCCCATATAAAGTGAAAAGTGCTTGCTAGTAAATGACATGCCCATCGTTTAGCTGTATGTCAAACCACATTACAAAAAGGTCATCTTTTACAGCATTCTTAGCAGAATGTCCAGAGTGAAACTTCATTATTCAGGTACCTGCTTATCTTTTTTGAAAAAGCATGGATAAAAAATGTGCTATGTTATAGATTCCTGATATTGGCACTAGCATAGTAGTAAGAAAGCCAGTAAAATGGTATTCCTAAAATATCATGAATCATGCTTTACATTGGACTTCAGCAGAGATGGGAGCTAGATATTCTTTTCTCAATATGCCAGTAAGAAAGATTTCTTCCCACCTTCCATGAATTATTGAGTTCCATAGAGTAACTGCATATATAGTTCTTAGAGGTGATTTTAAATTTCCAGTTCTGTATCTGCTCTGTGTGGAGTGTAGTACACTCAGCACTTTTCACAAGAATAGTGTTTACCCTCAAGTCCTAATCTAAATCCTCTCTCTCGTACTGTCTAGCATGCAGTGTAGGCTGCCATCTACCCATCTCGCCGGTTTCTGTTATTCAATATTTTAATTGGTGATAATTGACAGAACTCACTATTGCATGAGTTAATACACTGGAAGAAGATTCAGAAAAGTTTCAAGTCTTATTCTATGAGACTTATATTTCACAGGACCATACTCCACATGAGTTCCACTGGCTATTACAGTTCTACTTTGAAAATAGGAAACATGTATGTAGATGTTTTTCATTGGATAGCAGACTGGGAAATGAACTGAATTACACTCTACTGAATTGCAAGACAAATTCTAAGCAAAATATAGCCAACTGAATATCATGAAAACAACAGAGATCTCTGTTGAAGAATAATTAAATTGTAAGAAAGTAGTACCATATATACTCAGTTCTGAGATGAGGTTCCCTGCCATCTAACGTGGGGAAAAGGCCCCTTGTCTTAGAATCGAGTATGAAGGTGTAGCCATCAAAGGCGGTGTTGGGGAAGGTGCTTGCTGTGGTCTGGGGTCAGCCCATACTTGGGGTCAGGGGGATGTAGCCAAAGCTGATACCTGCCCTCCCTCCTTGCCTTTTGTATCCTACCATGCTGCAGCTTCTTTCCTCCCATTGCCCCCCATGTAGCCTCTGATCCCCCCTACCCCTCTCCCTCCCACCCTTATCCTTTGCTCCATACCAGCAGACTCCATCCATGCTACAGCCTGGGGCACTGAGGTACAGGCATAGGGTAGAAGTGGCAGGGGGCCAGTCACAAGCAGCAGGACAAGCTGATTGACCTCCACGAACTACCTGCCCCCCCCCCCGCCACTGCCTGTGGTGGGGGGGAGGGTGAATTAAAAACAACCCTCTAATAATCAGATTCTATACATGGAAAATTAAGACAATTTTTTTCATGGACAGAACCTAATTATTGGGGAAGGTCATCTTAAATTCAGGGTCATCTTAGATTTGAGTAAATATGGTAATTAAAAATGTTCATTTAATTTCAGACAAAGTACAGCAGATATGTAGAAAGTGAAGTGAAGTTGGTAGAAGCCAACGAAAATATACAACAGAAATTAGTAGATACAGCTATAAAACAGGCAACAATTTTTGTTGCCTGTACTTCAATTAGAATTGAACTTCATTCTCCAAGATCATTACAATTAGTATTAATAACTTTACTTGCATATGGAAATTCTGCCTCAAAAATATTTCGAGGAACTATTCAATTATTTAAAGATTAAAAATTTGCAAGAAAAAAATCAATGGATAAAAAATAGGAAACACATAAAAGAAATGAAAATTCTAATTTGTCCTTTTAAATGAATTCCTCTATTAGAACTCCATTACATTTCACTAAATGAACTGTTTCTTTCAGAATGTATTTTGTCTTTATATCTGTAATAAATGCATTTATATCATACAATAAAATGACACAGAAGGCACATATTCTGCCCTTAATTACAACAAATCAGAATCTCCTGTCATTGGTCAAATGGTTAGTTACAACAGCCTGATATTTTATCTAATTGCCACATGCAAGCTAATTCTTGTTATTATTTTAGAGTAGAAGTAATTCCATAAAAGTTAGTGCTACAGTATGAATACATGTATATATCTAATGCTATAGAAACTATCAGCTTTTAAATAAATATAAGATTCATGAAAGGCACTGGGCTAAGCAGTTAATCCACAAGCCTGATCTGCTTCAGGTCTCCCTATGCTGCTCCAGCATAACCTATTTTTTCAGGAATGTGCCTCTTGTATTATTTGCTTTCCCAATACTGAACACAGTACAGTCCCTTCTAAAAAGAGTTTATCATTTAAGGACTAGATTATAACATGGTTTATACATCTGTGAAAGGGAGTAAAGTGGAGTACCACATTATACTTTTGTGAAGGCCACAGACTTTAGGATAAATATCACCTGGCCAGAGTAGCCTAGATAGAATAGAATGGAAAAATAGTGGGAGACGCTAGTGATTTACTGCTACTAATTTAGGCCAGAAGTAAATTATCATCTTCACCCCTCAAAGAAAGAAGGAAACAGGAGGCATTTGACTCAAATGGGTGTCTGAGTCACAATGCTTCAGGGCTCCTCCTGAGGTAGAATAATTTAGGTATCACTCCTTCTCTGTTGCTTAAAGGCACAATCTAGTCTAAAAAAAATCTTTAAAGATCATTATCCAAACAGCTGTAGAAAAGAGGGGAAACAAATGGTCAGGTTGGTAATTTGTCAAATGAGATCAGAATGTTTAGTACCCTGATTTTGAGATGCATAGATAATCTCTAAGTATCTTTATTTTAACTATAATCTGTGATTTATTTTCTTTTAAATGTCATGGTGAAGTAGACAAATCTTTAACTAAATAAAATATAAAATAATATATAAAATAATGAAGCACCACTGACTTCATTTATAGGAGTAAAGCCTCTAAGACTCTAAAGCTAATTTGAACATGGAGAGTAGTGGTTTTACAAAGCATGTAAGGACATTTCCAACACAGACACACGACTCTTTTACCCAAAGAGTCGTGGTAGATGGGTCGGTCTCGACCTGGAAGGGTGTGGGCAGTGGGGTCCCGCAGGGTTCGGTCCTTGGACCGATACTCTTTAATGTCTTCATCAGCGACTTGGACGTGGGAGTGAAATGTACTCTGTCCAAGTTTGCAGATGACACAAAGCTATGGGGAGAAGTGGACACGCCGGAGGGCAGGGAACAGCTGCAGGCAGACCTGGACAGGTTGGACAAGTGGGCAGAAAACAACAGGATGCAGTTCAACAAGGAGAAATGCAAAGTGCTGCACCTAGGGAGGAAAAATGTCCAGCACACCTACAGCCTAGGGAATGACCTGCTGGGTGGCACAGAGGTGGAAAGGGATCTTGGAGTCCTAGTGGACTCCAAGATGAACATGAGCCGGCAGTGTGACGAAGCCATCAGAAAAGCCAATGGCACTTTATCGTGCATCAGCAGATGCATGACAAATAGGTCCAGGGAGGTGATACTTCCCCTCTATAGGGCGTTGGTCAGACCGCAGTTGGAGTACTGTGTGCAATTCTGGGCGCCACACTTCAAGAAGGATGCGGATAACCTGGAGAGGGTACAGAGAAGGGCAACTCGTATGGTCAAGGGCCTGCAGACCAAGCCCTACGAGGAGAGACTAGAGAAACTGGACCTTTTCAGCCTCCGCAAGAGAAGGTTGAGAGGCGACCTTGTGGCTGCCTATAAGTTCATCACGGGGGCACAGAAGGGAATTGGTGAGGATTTATTCACCAAGGCGCCCCCGGGGGTTACAAGAAACAACGGCCACAAGCTAGCAGAGAGCAGATTTAGACTGGACATTAGGAAGAACTTCTTCACA
The DNA here is from genome assembly GCF_030867095.1 of Alligator mississippiensis. NCBI lineage: Eukaryota > Metazoa > Chordata > Crocodylia > Alligatoridae > Alligator > Alligator mississippiensis. The sequence goes on from NC_081824.1 coordinate 312,833,526, forward strand.
GTTCGAGTGGCCAAGGTCTGGAACGGGCTCCCAAGGGAGGTGGTGCTCTCCCCTACCCTGGGGGTCTTCAAGAGGAGGTTAGACGAGTATCTAGCTGGGGTCATCTAGACCCAGCACTCTTTCCTGCTTATGCAGGGGGTCGGACTTGATGATCTATTGAGGTCCCTTCCGACCCTAACATCTATGAATCTATGAATCTATGAAAGATGATGAGATAAACAAAGTAATGAGGTTAATCACTAGTAGAAAGGGGTAAATGTCAGGGAGGTGGGGGGAGACAGCAATGAGGTGTGATAAAAGCAGGCAACAAGGGTGATGTACGTCCTTCAAGGTAAGATCAGTAAGTATATGTTTTACAGAGTGGATTAAAAAAAAAATCAATGGGTAGAGGACATATTTATAGATGGGTAGGAGACAAAGGACAGTGAATCATCACAGAGGCATCTGAAGGGGAGGGGAAGGAAAAGGAGTTGAAGAACATGAGATCAAAAAGTCATGCAGTTCTATTTGGCATGATCATCTCTAAATATATAAGAATAATTCAACACATGAGACTATTTAGGGCTTGGTTGATCTACTGAGACCTCCTACAAGGTGTCAAATATAGTGGTAATTTTCAACAGGCAAATGTTGAAGAGGCAAAAAGGCATCATAACTCCTTTCTACACTCTTGAATAGGGTCAGGCAATAAATAAATTTGTGCAAACAGTTTAGTCCCTGCGAAGGCAATTTCAGGTTAACGGTAGCTATTTGTAAGTTTCTGTCAAGTTTGGTGAGTCATTTCAGTTAGAAAAAAGAAAAAAGTCACAAAATGAGTTGAAATATTTCTTGTCATTTTGGCACAGGAAATATTTCAACTTTACATTTCAAAACAACACTTCATTTTGAAATTGCACTGAATTGAAAAAGGGCAAAGAACACAAGAAGTCAAAATTAAACATATGATTTCAGGCTAAACAAATCTTTTGGTCATCCCAAAGCAAAAACCATTTTGAAAGTACCCAAAACAACTTTTTCCCTTCTCCAAGGAAGCAGGTCCCATTCACAAAGTTATCAAGCACCATCTTGAAAGTATTTCCCCCCTCAAAATATTGCTATTACAAAGTAGTTCCAGGATTTTAGTCCTCAGAAGGTTAGAAGCATGCTTGTAACATGATGCTTAAATATATTTATGACCAGTTGGTATCTGTTTATTTTTCTTCTGCTAACATTATCCTTTAGTTTAAATAGCTCTTCTTCCTCTCTGATGCTTACTTCCAGTTATGGTTTTAGGGTTCTTTCAGTCATAAGCAGTGGGGGAAAATATTATTTGTGGGGGCTGAGCTCCACCTGACCCCTGTCCCTCCTTGCCATGGGGCCATTGCAGGGCCTGTGCACTCTGGTGCTGTACATGGTGGTGGAGAAGCGGCTGCAAGCTGAGCAGCACTGGGCACTGTGGAATGGTGGCGCCATGGTGCTGCTGCTCTCACCAGCTGCTACAAAAAGTTTGCAGGAGCTAATCCCCATTAGCCCTGGCCTTCTGCTGCCTATGCTTTTAGTCCTTGCTGAGAAATCAGGGTCCCCATTCCTCTGATCATCCTAATAACCTTCTCCTGTTACCTCTTGAAGTTTGTATTCATCTATCTTGAACATGGGTGACTGGAAATATGTACACAGTATTCCAAATAATGTATTATAGAGCATGTACAATGGCATTATTTTGTACTGGAAATACCTTCCCTGATAGATTTTAGAATGGCATTAGAACTTTTTCCTAGTTGCATCATGTTAGTGTCCATAGTTATCCTGTGATCTACAAATATACCCAAGTTCCTCTTCCTCTTTCAATTCCAGTAGATGAACTTTCAGATTATATATAGTACAACTCCAGTTTTAAAAATGTTAAAGTTATTTATGCTATTTTATGAATATGCATTCCTTGATGTTCAGTTCTGCTGCATATGAAAAATCCACTGGGGCTGAACAAGTCAACCTCTTTTCTGGACTTCAGAAGCGAGCTGTGCTTAGATGGCATGTTGTGATTTGGCTGATTGGAAGGTGATATAAGAAACTAGATAGAATCAGAGATGGATTTCCAATTACTGAAACTTTTGGTAACTTTTAATTACCAAGAAAAAGAAGAAGAGCCAGGTATGAAAAGACTAAGTTTTTCTGTAGCCTGGGTAAAGGAGAGACACACAAGGAGGACATGATGAGTTCTAGGAGGAATGGCCTTTTGGGGCTAGATATTCTCTCTCATAAAGGGTAAATCAGTTTGCTAACACTAAGGATTCTGCATACTATAAATGGAAATGACAGCTTGTTTTGAAAAGCTGCTTTCACATCTGCAATCTTTGTTTGTTACATTGCACTTTAAGGATAAGTCCCTATCACAAGTGGAACTAATTTCAACTTGCTGGTGGAGCCCAAGACAAACATGGTGTTGTTACCCAAAGACCTAGTCCTGGGAGCCAAAGGAAGTATGGGTTTTGCCTTCATTAAGAAGCATTATTTGGAACTAGCTTTCACAGAGAGCAAAATCCCTAGGTGCCTCACTTTACACTTTGCATTAAATTTCATTCTTTTATATTTCTCCTGAGATCAAAGTGACGAAAACCCCATTCTTTCTGTTGCACTGAGGATTCTTCCCAACTTAGGTTAGCAGCAAATTTCAGTAGCGCACACATATTTTCATGCCTGGGTTATTCACATAAATATTAATGATACCCCTCCTAAAATCAGTCCTTGAGGTACTCCACTACAAACCCCCTCCAGCCCTCCCTTTAAGCACAAACGTGCACTGTCTTCCCCTTAGCCACCTACTTATCCACTGTCACAAACCCATTCACTGGGTACCTCCAGAGCCACATATCAATAAACAGACTCAAGAAAACATGCATAACATCTCATGACGATCCCAAAATATAGCAAGCTTTTTGGGTTTGTTTTTTATTAGTAATCACTTTTTTCTCCACATTAACTAATAATATCGTAGGTGAAGCCATATCAGATGCTTAACTAAAGATCAAAGAGGTACAACTAAAACCAGTTTTCTGCTTAGTCTAGAAACTACCCACCATGGGTAAAACTAATGTTGCAATTTCTCCCATTTTTCATATACTGCTGTATCTTTGATTTATTATTCTTTCTTTAAAAAAATTATCCCAATTCTTTCCATAGTTCTGAGGTCAAACAAGCACACACAAAATTGCCTGGATCACTTCTTCCCTCTTTCCATTTATAACGTCTGCTACCTTCCAGTACTACGCTTCATGCTAGCTTTCTTTAAAACCCCTTTATTACAGAATTGTGGAACCTGGCCTACAATTTCCCATGCCAAGCCATTCACTTTTCTGGAACAATTTTCTCATCTCATTGGCTTGAGCGTATTAAACTCTTTGTGAGTATTTCTTTTTTTTTTTTTCCTATGTGGAAATATCCAATTCTATATCTTCATTGTCATTAGATAGCTTGCCTTTCCTGACAGCCTACCTTTGCCTCCATGTTCTACATGATCATCCTTGCTGAAAAATGAGGCAAAACATTAATTTAATCATGGGTCTTACCTAATTTATAAATATTAAAAGAGAACTATGTTATGCCCAATGGAGAAGGAAACATACAGCTCCATTGACTAGAAATAGGAAAAGGGGCTATAGGGAAAATGGCTCAGAATCAAGATTTGTATAATTGGTAAGTAAACCTAAAATGCCAGAGAATATGCTCATACCTGAGTCTCCTTCTTAGGCTGTATTTGTTTAGCTCTTCAGCTGCTAACTTGCTCACAGTTCTCACTAACTATAGCTACTGTTGCACTGTGCTGAAAGTGAATTAATCTCTGATAGTAAGTTAAGACTGAGCTGGGAGTTTAATGCTCCCAAACAAACAGCTTGAAACTCAAGTGGAATTGAACACTGAGACATAGCACAGAGTTCCAGAAGAACAAGTTTCACAAGTCTACCATGCACAAAAGGTAGGCTATCTTATAATGAATCAGTGAGCTATGCTATAATGAACCATTTACACCTCATAATCACTCCCAGGAAAATGCAGCATAGTGAAGTAGTCCAGTCTTAAGGCTGTGAGAAGATGAGCATGAGAGGAAGAAAGGACACAATTTCCTGCCTAGCTGAAGATTAAAGGAAACCTTTCTTTACACAGTTGGGTTGCTATCCAAGGGTAATGATTAACCTCAAGAAGTTTTCAAGATGCTGTCATTTGATCACTGGAGGGCAAATGCTGGTACTCACAGGTGAGGTTACATTGGAATCACCCAACCATTTCTTCTTCCTACTAAGATTGCATTAATCTTAATTTGGTCCACTTGCTTGACTTCAGCTTTCTTCAGACTGAAACCTCTGGACACAGTATTATTTCTTCTGAGTTAGAAAGTGATATGCTTGATAATATCTATATATTGACTGCATTCTAACTAGGCTTGATTACAAACATTCGGGGGCAAAAAAGTTCAGTTGGCAAAATTCCAATTTGTTTTTAAACAAAGAGACAAACATGTATGGTACAAATGAGTCTATTAAAAAAAAAACTACCTTGTAGAACACTGCCTGCTGGGCTAGATTACAAACCTGCTTGCTTGGATGTTTTCTGTCAAAGACCTACCTGGTTCCTTGCCATCTTAACTGCCTCAGCTCTTAGCAGCCAAAGCTCTGAGTTAGTCTACAGCTTGTTTAATGGGTTTATGAGGAAATGAGGTTATTAGAGCCCCATTTTTCAGGCTTGCAGCTCCTTGGCAACCCAAAGCATCATGGCTGTCTGGATGCCCAGAGGGCTGTGAATGACCAGTGCCTTCAGCTGCCTGACTCCAGCTGAGCAGTTGGGGCTCCAGTTTTGCTTTTGTCTTAAGATAAAACTATGGGAAAAAAAAACAAACAGTCTGAGGAAAAAACACATTTATATTACAAGTAGCATGCTCTCTTTCTATATGCTGAATTGATCTTTTATGTGTAATTACTACTGACAGTTCCAAAATTTGATCTGTTTATTTAAAACCAGGTGTGCCAGGAAATATATCCAAATAGATGGCTTTCCTACGATCCCTCATTTTCTGGAAAATTTGTCAGAGGGCATCCAAATTGTTATTTATGCATCAGGTTACTATTTTTCTATCATCACTGTGACTCATGTTGGCATACTACGTCCTCATTAACGCTAATTTTTGCCTTCCTTTAAGACAGCTATGTATGCAGCAATTTCACTTCCACTACCTACACCTTGCATTTTCAGACTGGTCTGGGAGGAGAGGGGAGCAGCAGCTACCTCTCTCTGCCTCTTCCCAAAATGGGGCAGTCCCTGGTTTTGGAAAGCAGGTGAGGGAAGTGGGGAGGAGGAGGGAAAGTGGCATTCCCCAGCTCCCGCTGGCCTCCCATTACTGTGGCAATGCAATGATTCACAAGCCACAGGGGCCAGGGAGAAAGCCTGGGGAAAGCCAGCCTAAGCCTGGTCCCCAGCCCTGCTGACTACCACTTGTCAGATGAGCTGCCCAGTTCCTGCCCAGCTGGGTTGCAAGGACAGCAAGAGGACCAGTAGGGATGGGGACCAGGTATAAAGAGGACTTCTCCCAACCCACTTCCAGGCCCCACAGGCTTTTAAATTGCCAACCCGGCAACATGAGTAGTAGGGGAAAGCCAGAGGCAACCATGGACCAGGCTTGGGGAGGTTCTTTCTGAGGTAGTGAGGGAAAACACCCTCCTGCTCTTGTACAGTTAGTGTCATGTATGTGGCAGGGAAGGGCTCTGCCATGGGACTCAGTCTGCTTAGCTCCCAGGGCTTGGGTGCACTGCTGAGCAGAAGGAGCAGCATCACCCCCTGCCTGCTTCTCATTCCCGAGTTCCTGGTGTGAAAACCAGGCAGGAGTTTTGTTCCACTTCTCCTAACCACCTGGGGATGGGAAGACTGGGGCAGTCCATACTTTCTCCAGAACAGGATCATCCCAGTGATAGGAAGGTATAAAGAGTGTGAGAGAGGGAGCTGCTGTAGACTGAACATTTTTACATGGCAATAAGATGAATGTTGCTACTTGAATGTATGCTCTGGACTTCAGAAGGTTCAGGGGAGTATCCTACATGATAAACGTTGGCATGTCTTATCCAGGTGAGAATTTTAAGGGAGGGCACACACTGAAGTTTAACTGAAGTGAAACCTCAATTGAAAATGTCTTAAGTAGCTGAAGACAGTGCAGCATGGAAAAATTAGTAACAGCAGTAATATGTAAAGTCCTGTTTCTGTATGATGGAGTTATTTCATAAAGTTAGACTGAAGGATTTTGTAGTAGGTACAAGTATATGCGACACTTTTTTACCTAATCCAAGTGGCAATTTATTACTGTCAGCCTTGCAAACTCTGTCACAGCTTTATTTTTCACATTAAGCAATCTGAACACTTATATTTGCTCTTTAAAATGGCCCATTTCCACAAACCAGCTAACCATTCACTCAGCAGATACATCAGAATTCCCAGAAAAAATAAGCAGATAATATCATGGAACATCATGTCATCTGCAGCTCAAAAGAATAAGACAACTCCTGAGAGTAGGAAGTTTGAATGGTAAATCATAAATATCAGAATCCTATAAAAACCTGAATACTTAACATTTTGGAATTGATTTTTAAAAGGAAGACAAAACAACATTACTTAAAAAATAATTAACTAAGGGCATGGACAGCTGTCATATTTAGAACACCCTAACTAGGGTTAGGTTGATCTAAATGCCCATATATGCAGGTGTTCAGAGGGGTTAAATTAATGAAAAAATAGCAGGCCCTGAGTAGGTGAACTAATTTAGATCATTAACGGGGTTACCTGATCTATCAAATGCATTTGGTGTGTAGCCCTGTGACTGGGAAAACTCAGCCACATGTCCCAGCCCTGGGGATGTGCTCTTCCTACCTTGCCTATTTTTAGCCCCCACCCCTTCCCACTGGAGGGGCAACACTACCATGGAACTATCACCCCCCTACAGACCCACTAGCTCTCCTAATCCTGCCAAGCCCCCATCCAACACACTGGCCCCCTTCCCATCCTGCCCACCCTTCTCCATACCCCACATTACTTCCACTGGGGTCCCCATGTGCCTTCTGGCACTGCTGAATGGCTCTACATGTTGCTCCAGGTTTATGTTCACATGGCTTCAAGTAAGCTGTGTGAACAAAAGTCAGGTGCAATGAGCAGCTGTACGCACTCCAAATCTTTACCTGGTATAAATCAGTGATGCTAAGTTTAATTTGTATAAACTAGTATAACGAACCTCAAAAATTACTTCTGGACTCCCAACACCTGATACCTGACTTATCAGACTATATGCACTTTGAAAACAAAGTGCCAAGTCTGTGCAGATATAGTCATCTGCACAAACTTATGCTGCTCCTCTTTTTTGTAGAATGCTATGGAATGTGACATCTGACATCTCCCAGTCAGACTGGTACAATACATACTGGTACAAAACAACTGCATAACTATTTTGGCTAAGAAATTAAAAACAAAAAAACAGGCATAGTGGAAGGAACAGGAAGGTTACATGCAAGTAAATGATAAATGTAAGTAACCTATAAAGCATTCAGACTTGCAAAGTTGTCATGGTGCAGAAAAGGAACTGCAGAGTTTTCAGAGCAAACATGTAATTACAATAATTTCCAAAGGCATCACTATGTTGCAGCAGGACTGTTACAGCATATAACTTGTGTCTATTCTTATAGTCTAAGAATCACTAATATTTGGTTTTTGTCAACTGCTTAAGTAACTAGATTCCCATGATTTTTAACTGAAATAAGTCTACAATTATTAGAGCTATGCAGGAATTTTCCATTGTCTGTGGGGGTCAGGAAACCAAAAGGAGACTGTAATGATTTTAGCTGGAAAAGAAACTCTTTTCAAATTGAGCAAGAGGGTGCTGTTACAGGTTACCTTTAAAACATTATAAATCTGTGGAATGTTATGCCATCATAAAGTAAAAACAGTTTAAGAACAGTTAGAGCTACACAACTGTGACTTTGCACTAGCAGACACAGGACTATCCCTCTTTTGGGGTGGGAGAGGAAAGTGTAGCATGTAGCTCAGAGTCAGAGAAACCCCCATGGGGGCTGTGGCTCGCCTCATTCCTCAGCCAGCAGGAGCCAGCCAGAGCTGCAGGTGGGAGGTCAAAAGTCTTGAAAAAAATAAATTGTTTGAAGTGAATAGGTAAGGGGGAGAAGTAAAGAGCAAGGAGTGAAACCAAGAATAATAATAAAAAATTAACCAAAACCTAGCACATGTTTTACTGAACTGAGACTGGGTTGGGCAGCAAGGGGTTTTATTACACCAGTGGGGAGCTAAGACCAAGTGGGCTCCCTGCATACATACAACACCAGGGCAGAGCTGGGACCTACCAGGCTTGCTGTGTGCATGATCACTAGGGCAGAGCTGTGACCCGGCTAAGAATGATTTCCATTCTTAGGCCTAATCTCTTCGTAGAAGTAGGTAGACCGTTAGCTATTGCTGCTTGCATGGGGGTGCTACAGCAAGCAGCAGACTGGTGAGCTGTACCTAGGTGCTCCGAGTAGTCAGGTATGCTAGGGTCACCCCTCTGGGGGTAGGAGTAGGTGTTGGCTTAGGGCCAGCATCACCCCCATGGACTGTAGAGTTCAGGAGGGTTGAATGTCTTCCCACAGAGAAAAGGCACCAGAAAGACTGAAAATGGTGCATCTTGGGATGCTGGAGGAATGAATACAGAGTGTTTTATCTCCCTGGAGCAGACTAAAAATATCCTGAAACAACCTGGATAAAATGGATCAAAGACCTCACCTGTGGCTTTACTTTGAATTATTTAGGTTTAACATGTAAATACTCCTGTTTTAAACACCTTTACAATGATTTAAAGTTAGTTTGTAACACCACCCTCTGGAAAGAGACAGACTTCCTCAGCCAATGTCCCTCTCGTTAGGGCACCCAGATGAGATACAGAAAACTGAGGGTGCAGACAGAAGTGCAGCACCTAGCTGTAACTCAGAACACTTTCTGCAAAGCATTCTCAGTTACAATGTTACCCCAGACCAAACAGAAATTCACTGTTGGGTCCCGTAGGGAGGGGAATCTTGCTGCTGGCTCTAAGCCTGCAGCCAGATTCCCATAGCAACAGCCAGGCTCTCTCTGCCAGTGCTTGCTGTTTTCAGAATGGGAGGGGAAAAGGCAGGAGAGGGAGCTCATTCTTGAAACTTCCCAGCAGGTGTGAAGGGTGGGGTGGGTGAATTGGAGCACCAATACAGCTGCCCCACCCTCGGGGGGAGAGGGCTGAAGAAACCCCAGACTGAAATCCCTCCACTCCCTTTCCCCCCTCCCATTCTGAAAACAGTGACAACTTGGAAGCTCTGTAGACACAAGTTAAAGAACATGCTACGTTTTGAAATGTCTTCATCTGGTACTTCATGCAATGCACTTTGCAGCCATGCACTTGTGTTTTGTCACAGCTATAAACTGCTTTCTGTGACCAGATCAGACAAAAAATGTCACTTCTGTTTCCATCCTAAGGCTATAAACAGACAATACATTTCTCCCTAGGAGAACGTCTTTTGCCCCAGGATCCTACTGACATTCAAACCCATTGTCCTGTTTCAAGTACCAGTGAAGCATGCCAGATAAATTTGGCTAACCTTTTATTCTGGGATATTGCTGTATGCATCTGTAAATGAACTGTGGCTCCACTTATGGTTCATTCCAGAGACAAGCCTGTCAAGCCTGGCTACATATTGGCAGAAGTGCAGCAGTGCATGCTGGAAGCCACATATGTGTAAAGAACTGTGCTGCTTTGATCTGAGTCAAAACTGAGGACAATCAGGACTGCCTGAATGAGATGTCTGTTTATAGTCTAAGATTTATGCCTCTTTCCTACCAGAGTCAGTGAAGGGATTTCAACCTCAGTTTCTCATGTCCCAGTTGGAATACCATGATTACCAGGCTATTGGCTATTCTGTGGCAGGTGTTTCACAATCTGTTCTTGGATTACTTCCATGCTTTATAACTAATTAAGTACTCATTGGGCCAGAGGCAGAAAGACAGTAGCCTAGTGGTAAGGGCATTCTTACCCATGTGGAAAATTGAGGTTTGAGTCCCTGCTCCAATTAAACTTAAGATCAGAAAATTCCATCTTTGTCAAACCTGCTACATGAACAAATATGAGAGTTTGGTTTTGAAAATGTTCTGATTAAAATCTTGTATTCTGAATTAGCTGAATATTCAGCTAATATTCTGCTAATTCAGAATAAAAGATTCAAAATAAAAGGAATATTCTGAATTAGCTTTACTGCTCTCTTGATAGAACATCTCAGTGCAGCCATTGTTCTCTTTTGGGATGATATAGACTAGTGGTGCTCAACCTTTTGGCCCTGTAGGCCAGATGCATAGTGCGGGGCTGGTCCATGAGCCAGATCAAGTCCTGGGTCTGTCACCACCCACTTCCTGCCCTGTGGTCCAGGACTGGTTCTCTGGGGCCCAGCACTGCCCCTCCCATCCCCCACATGCCAGGATTGGATCCCAGGGGCCAGGCACTGTCCCCACCCCCTGCACATGCCAGCCCCCAAAATTGATTGGGTCCTGGGGGATGGCACCTTCTGCTCCTGCTCCCCACATGTTGAGATTGATCACAAGGCCAGCACTGCCCCCTACTGCCTCCTGTACACAAGGATTGAGATCTGGCGGTCCAGAGCCACCCTAGCCTAGTTCTGCACACTCACATTGGGTACCCCAATCCAGTGCACAGGGACAAGGACCACCACTCTCCCACTGCCAAATATCTCAACCCTTTGAGAGCCATGTGTATCAAATGACATGACATCACAGGCTAGATTTGTCTCACAGGCCACAGGTAGAGCAGCCCTGCTGTAGAAAACTCCTGTTTCCCTCAGAGAGAGTCTGTGCATGAGGACAGATCCTAAAATCAAACTCTTCCTTTACAAAATTAATCATGTTGAAGTACTGGGCACAGTGATATGGGGTAAAATGAGAAACGGACTTAGATATATTATCAGAAAAGAAGGCAGATACCTCATGTACAATATATTCGTTACAGACAACTTTGAGAAGAAATAACTTTTCTCTACTTTTGCAAACAGTTTAAAATGAAATAGTAATGCTTCACACTACAAAGCAATACCCTTGGTATAGAAAAAATACTTCAGTTGGATATTACAGCCTCTACTCCAAACTTCCCACCAACCTAGTAATATTTTACTATTATTGTTCTCAACGCCAGTCACACAAAATGTGTATGCATTATATATTTATAAGGAGAATAGCATGACCTCCCTTGAAATATTTATATATATTTATGAGAGTTTGTTCCAAATATATTACTTAGGAATTACAGAATGAAAGGAAGTCATGAATGGTTAAAGCTGTCAACCTAAATGAGTATAAAATAAAATCTCAATGTTCTTAAATCTGCCCAGAACTACAGATGGTGTGACATTGACCAGATGTTAGTGTGGACAGTTGCTTCTCATTTTAATCTTTTGGTGAAAAAAATAAAGACTTCCTTGGGTACTATAAAAATTTAATTGAACTAGAATTCAACCATCGCTTTATCCCTTAAACACTGTCTCCTGCTCTTTATGGCTGAAAGATAGACTTTTTGTAGAGGCTTTGACCTTTTGCATTTTAACCTACTGCTGCTGCAGTAACCTCTTTTAATTAAGAATTTTTATCCTAAGTTAGGCAACCTCTTGTCAAACCTCAGTTGTCTAAATCAAAACTACTCCAGGTATTGAATTATATTTACACTATTCCAATGACCACTGAAATAATTAATTTAAAATTACAATTTTTTTTTATAGTAATAAACAACACGAACTAATGCATCAAGGGTACCTGGATCTGTGAAGCATGGCATGCAAGTCCAATGCTGATTATCTGAAATGTATTATTTTCCTTTCCATTTATCATTTTTATGGATGTATATAATCACTTTTTGTTGGTCTGTAAACACCAAAAGGGCAACAGACCAGGGGTGGTAAATGTTATTCCTTTACCCCAGATTGGCACCCAGCCTACTGCCCTCTATCAGTTAAATTTCTGATAAAAACATAAGTTTTATTCTAAAATGTTGGCACGTGTGGCATATATATAGGGTATCCTTAAATCTTAAATCTTAGTAATTTCACACTTTCAAAGACTTGTTTCCCACATAGCTCCCCTATTCTCAGGAATTAAACCCAACAATGTTTTTTGGAGTTATTTTCTTGAACTCTAATGTTGTATGCTGCTTCCCTTGTTTTTATATAGAAAACTAAATTATCAACACACTGGGCACAGTCCAGAATAATACAGCACTTTGAGCCCAGTTGTAACAATACATAAATGTGCTACCAATACTGCTACACCCTCAAATTGTATTTTGAACTCATCCAATACTATTTCTTCAAAGTAATTTAACACATTTGTAGAAGTCTGAGTGGCGTAGCATGCTTTTCAGTAGCATGCTGAGCATCTATTGAACTGAGCAAAGAACTAGAAACTAGAAACTCATCATTGCTGAGCATACTTTAGTGTCTCAAGACAGCTGACAGACTATGTGGTCTTAACTTCCCCATGTTTCTTTCCCCATTCACCTAGAAGGGTTAACAACACTTCTTAGTTCCCTAACAGAATGCTGCTAGGGTTATTTATTAATCTTGACCATGAAAGGAATCCTGAATAAGTGGGCTTTCAGTAAAGATTCTGAAGTAAGATGGGGACGTAGGGAGGAATGTATATATACCAGACTAAAATGTGTGCTCTGAAGACATTAGACAGAAATAAAACTGTAAAAAGCAGATGAAAAAAAAAGTCTTTACAGAGATATAGGAATGCTAAATAAAGCTGTGGTCCATTATTGGGAGATGGTTTTTCTAAAAAAGGAATTCCAGTTACTTTCACTCATCTGTAACAAATAACATGTTTTTGCCTTGAAAATATGCAAAACATATTCTATGTGAAAGCCATATTTATTTTCACAAAAGGGGGTATTAACAACTTCCTTTGTGGTTTCCTCAAGGATCCTTATATGCATCTTTGCTTCCCTTTCCTGCTTGATTCCTTCCAACAACAGTTTTTGATCTAACTCCATAGCAAGTAGCCCATTGGAAAACAGATACACACCATTACATACTCATAAAAACAATGAAGATATTTCTCAGATTTGCCTCAGCTTTTCAGAAGGAAACCAAATGATATGCATTAGTATCTGTAAATTTAGAGTGCAAACAAGTGTTTGTGGGACCCAGTTTAGGTTAAAATAAGCCCAAACCAAAAAAGGCACATGAAAGCACTCCCCACTCAATGGGAACAATGAGGGGGAGCCTGAGGAGTAACTCAGTGGTGGGGAAGAGGCTGGTGGGATGAAGGACTGGCAGGTCTGTGGGGGCCAGAGGGTGCTGGTAGGTCTTCAGTGGGTTTGGGGGGCTAAAGTAGTCTAGTCAGGATCAGGGTAGGGGGTAAGAACAATTCAACCTAGATGCTGTGGTAAATGGCTAGGCTTGCCCAGCCCTGGGGCTGTGTTGTGAACAAATTTAGGTGTTCACCAGGTTAACCCAGGCTGATCTAAAGTTAATTTACCTCTGAAGTGAACTAACTTTAGATCAGGTGTGCCATTTTTAGGGCCCTGCGATGCTTACATGCCCAGCCATGTAGGTCTACCTAACCTTGGTTATGGTGATCAAAATGTAATGTGCATACATACCCTTAGAGGTCTTTAATTTCTTTCCACTTTACAAAAAAAAAAATAGGAATAGTAAACTCAAAATAAACTTTCTCTAGACTCCCAAATATATTAAAAATATCAAAACAAAAAACAAAATATATATCAAACCACATAAAAGGAACAAATTTTGTCTGCAAAACAGAGCTGTGAATTATTTTATTGCATAGATGCATTTCATGAATAAAATGTCGGAAGGTAGCATACAATTTGTTGGCTGATGCATAAGAACAATGTTTAATGTTGGAGGGGAGAATGGAAAGGAAAAATACAAAAGCAAAATGCAAAGCCAAACTGAACACATTTACTAGTAGGTTAACACAAATCTAATTTTATTAGTCTATGTTTCTTCAGTACAACTTAAATAGTGGGTATTTACAAGTGAATTAGGACGACCATTCAATAACTACTGAGCGCTTCTCAGGATCAAGTGGAATTCTCCTTGTTTAGAATCCACTCCAGAAGAAATTTGCAAAGTGAACATTGACATAAATGAGAGGAAGATCACCCCTTTTTTGCTAGCATCTCTGCCTTCCAATACCTGTTTTGGGCCAAATCCAAATTAAATTGCAAACTGTTTTGCTACAATCATCTGTTTTGCATCAGTACTCCCAACCATTTTCTAAAATGGGTTAAGTATTCATATCATTGCAAGAAAACTTTAGAACTGACTGCAGGAGCATTTATCATTCAAATGCATGACTTCCTCATAAGTTACTATCATAGCTATTCTTAAGAAACAGATAAAAGGATACATCTAAAAAGTAATGAGTGGAGATGTGCATTTTACAAAAAAAACCATAACAACAAGAATTGTCAGCAGATTTCAGCATTCTAATCTAAAGCATGACCTTCTCCTTTTATGCTAAGCTGCTTTTTATGTGTTTTGTGCACATAACATTGATAACACTTTTTTCCTCCATTTTTCAAGGAGGACACATTGTAAGTTTTTTAAATTTAATTTACAAGAGGCTCATCAGCTGCAATTTACTTTGAATTTAGCAACAAAACACACACTCCAGTGGACAGATCCTATCATTGCTACTTTTTTTTTCTTATCCACTTTTTAAAAGATACTTGATGACCAAGTACATTTAAGCAAAAAAGCAAACAAAACGAATCTAACAAAACACCAATACTTTTCTTTGGGTTCTGTCCATCTTCCTCATCACCAACCAATTTATTATTCCACATAAAAATGACAGTGCAATATTCAAATAAATAAATCTCCTTCAACAGCTATTTCTGACCAAAGGTCATTTGTTCTTTTATATCTTCTAGGCCATTTGCCAACAGATGCCAATCAGTAAAACTACTGCTAACTATCCCCTAGGGAAAACTGGGACTGCAGGAACATGGAGTCATTCTAAATAGCTACTAGGAACTCAATGACTGATCTATGTAAAAAGTATCTATTAATGTCCTTTTGGCTTTAGATTTTCTTGTCTTTTACTGTCATTAGTCACTTTTTCACATGGAGTGCACACTATAAAACAGTGACCCTTTGGTACCCTACAGACAGCCTTTTCACATACTGTGATATTCACTATCTCTGAGGCTCTGCAAAAAGTATCAGTATGGATCCTAGCAACAATAAAAGGTCATATAACTATTTTTAAAATGCCAACCATCCTGCTCATAAATGCTCACAGAACCAGTAACAGTTACTTCTTTCAGTGTGTTCAGAATAAGCAAGAAGTCACAAAGGACCAATGCTTATGACAACCATTTTAGGCAGCTAATAGAAAAGTTACATCTTACTGCCTTAGTTTTCTTGAAGACCATGTCTTCTTCCTCATTAATTATGTTCCTTGATAATTTTAGAAGCATCTTCTTTTCCCCTTTAAACTGATATATGGGTCTCAGCAAAATAGGACCATCTCAATGAATCACTAATGTTATAGTCTGAATATCCCAGGTCATCATAGCACAAACATTTGGCCAAAATCATTAGCTTGTTTAAAACCTACTAAAAGACAGCAAGTATGTGCAAGTCTACTTAACAACTCTATTCTTAAGTTAAAGAGTTTTTGTTTGTTTTGTTAATATACAGTGTGGCCTGTACTATGCTATGCAGCTGAAGTAGCTTCCCCCCCCCCCGCCCCCTCATCCTAAAGGGGTCCTTCCATCTTCTATAATAGCCATATCATTTTCATATCCACTTTGGTAAACTGGCATACAGGAAATCACACTCAGAAACACACAACATGCTGAATATGTCTAATATTACCTCCTAATACATTCCAGTACTGTTAAACAGAGAAAGAAGCATTCCATACCTCTCCTTTCCCAGTAATGATCATATATAATTTCCCACTTAGAAACAATGCAGGGAGAAAAAGCATGCATTATCATCAGTATTAGGGGTAAGAAGCCAAACACAGAATTGATGAGTGGCAAAATACCTTTGCCCTATAGGAAACAAAAATGTTTAAGAAAAATGGCAAGAACTATAAGCTGTTCTTTCAGCATACAAGGGAAGCACTATATTCTGCATGTTGGAGCTTTGGTGCAAAATGCTTAGAAAAAAAGAGAGAAGGAGTCACTAAGACCAAGAGTACTCAACCCCTGGCCCATGGGCCAGATCCAGCCTGTGAAGCCACGGCGTGTAGCCTGCAGGGCTCCCCACAGTCTGGGAAATTTGGCAGCAGGGGAGCTGTGACAATTAATACTGCAACTCTTCCCCCACTGACAAATTCCCACACCCTACTTGGTCAAATCAGGGCTGGACTGCATCCCCTCCCAACACCCTTTCCCTGCTCCCTCCCTGTGGGGCTGGTTTGGAGCCAGATTCACACCGGGCCACACCCCTCCTCCATGGGGGGCTGGGTTGGGGCCAGGCCATGGCCCTTCCCTACCACATGGCTAGATCAGAGCCACTCCCCCCTGTGCATCTGGATTGGGGCTGCAGTGTTCTTCACGCTCCCATCTCCCTTCTACATGGCCAGACTAGGCCCCACTGCCCCTGGTCTGCATGCACCAGATCAGGTTTACTGGTTGGATGTGGCCCATGAGACAAAAAGTTTGAGCACCACGGACTAAGGCCATGAGATTGTGTCAATGTGTCCTCAATCCCAACCAAAAGTGTACAGAATTGTTGTTTACTAGGGAAGACTTAAAATGTGTGTGTGAGTGGACCAGCATAATGGGAACCACCTCCATAGGCAGCTGTGGTACATCCTACTACACTCATTTTCCTGCTTCAGCTCCCTTAATATGGCCTTGCCCCCTTTCCTACCACACCTTGATGTAAGAGTTGATATATATTAGGAGGTCTTTCAAAGGATTGGAATTTGCCTTTTGGTGCCTTGTTCTCTCCTGATCATCATTAGGCTACCAGTCTGCCCACTCCTGATGCCCCCTTTCTCCTCTCTCTTTCCAGTCACCTGACCTGGATCTCTGGGAACAGGGCCCCAGTGTTGCTAATTAATCAGCACCCTAGTGTCCTGCTACCCCACAGTTTTTCGGGTAGGCCCCATAGCCCTTTAACTGTGTTCCTTGTCTGTGCTAAGATGCACCTGTTCTGCTGGCTATTTTGCTAACAAGCAACAGGGAATCTATTGCCTGCCATCTCCCTCTGCACCAAAGTAATGAGTTAGGAGTCTCCTGTTACAACCATGTTGGAACATTTTCAGCTAAACGAAACAATCAGATACATTGTTTGTTTATTTTTCAAAGCCTAAATGTTTTAATCAAGAAAGAGAAACCCACTCTGATCTTGGAATAAAAAATTCCATTCCCTTTCTGAGACTGATGTAAATCCGTATCCCACATGCTAGACCAGTTGGGGGCCATCCTTTTTGTACAGAACTTAGCCCTGAACCTTTTTCAAGCGCCATTCCAATCCCTCCCCGCTGCTCAATATGTTGCTCTACTTTTAGCTGCTTGTTCTTTGCTCTCTGTTGCTCTGCTTTTTGCTTCTTGCTCTATTTGCTCTGGTCCTGCCTATCCTCTCCCTGATCTGCCATGTGCCACCCACAGAGGCTGGCTATGCCACTTGTGGCATAGATACCACAAGTTGGTCATCCCTGTCATAGACCACTGTCACAAGCACAACCAGAGAAATCTACTCAGATCTCGGCTTGAAATAAGAACATGTTGACGCAATTCTATTCTTGTAAAAAACGTTTGAAATATCCCTATGATAACTAAAAATTTGTTCAGCCACCTCTAGGATGTGTTTGTACTGGGTAGTAAAGATTCTATATTCTTTCTGCTTTGTCAAGTTAGATGCATATATGTGATTAGCAAAAGGATTATGACGCAGTATGGTTGCTTATACTTAGCTAAGTGGACAATACACAACTATATTCTTTATGATTCCCACACTTACTGTGGTGGGAAGTGGAAAACGTGTTCTTTTTATGTAGATTTTTTTAATAGATGGAAAAAGAAAAAATCTGAAAGCCTGTTAGAAAATTATCTTTAAACCCAAAAAATATTTCAGTACATTAATAACACAACTTTTTAAAGTAGCAGAACATGAAACACTGGCTGTTTACTAAATATATGAAGTGAATATTTTTGAAGCAAATATGATAAAGGGAAAAGGCAAGTATATTAGATGATACACTACAGTCAAGAGAAGGAAAAGGAAAGTGGGACAGAGGTGGGATGTACACATATATAATGATATTGTATTCATGGTTTGAATGGCATATATTTAGACTGACATTTAAAGTTATTTCTCGCTGTGAAGCCTGTGCTTTGTAGACAACTGTTATTTTGGATCCTGGCCATCTATGGTGATTTAATATAATCTTTCACCATGAAGTAACTTCCAGTCAAGATTTTCTTGGTGGAGAAAATGGCAGAATGAAAGGAAACTGCAATAGACAATGCCCCTCCATAAACACATACACTGAAAAAACCTTTGTCAACATGAACGGATTGAGAAAGCCACACACCTCCTTCATTAGATGTCAGTATGGCAAAATTAATTTGTGACTTAACTTCATGATTTCTTTATCAAGAGGACAAATAAATAATCAGAGATGTGTTCAGACCTGGCTAAGCAATCCATCCAGTATATGAGTATCTTAATTATTCTTACTTAAAAAGCATTATTTGCCTAATCAAGGGTTACCTATCAATTAGTCATAGATGGAAATCAGACAGATTTCTTATATACACCATACATAATAAATGCCAAACAAAATATATGCCTGATTAGGCACTACTAAATTTGTGGTGAGTAATGGGACCAAATTATGTCATGCACATGGATTTATTCCCCAACTTGAACTCTATATTAGGTTGTCAGCACAATTTAAAGTGGCCTTCTGGTTGTTTTATGTGATGATTAGCATGATCCTTAAGTCCTGTCAATTGTTAATGAAATAGCCAACATTTCATAACAATACAATACCGCACAATAGCCAGGGACCAATAAAAATAATCAACACAAAGTCTTACAGGCTACATACTTTAGGGGTGTGGACAGATCTGAAAAACAAACAAACAAACAACACTTTACTGGAAGAGGCAGTGCGTTAGTTTGACTCCACTCCGCAGCATCTCTATAGATCGGGTGCTTCAGCAGGGCTTTTTGACGCTTTTATATAATAGCTGATTCAATCAGCTATCAGATAAAAATGCCAAAAAGCCCCACTGAAGGGTCTGATCTATACAGACGTTGGGCAATCTGGGTCCAACTAACACAATGCCTCTTCCAGACATGCACTTTGCTTTAAAGTAGTGCCAGATCCCCCCTCCCCCCAACACACACATCCGTAAGCAGCGTAAGTGATTTGCTCCTACTCAGGGTTGAAGAATATTTCTTACAAATCCACATAACACAAAAAAAGCAACAAGTTACTGTTAATATCTTGTCTAATATATGACTTAACTAAATAGCATGCTGTGAATCCTGGATCCAACATGGTATTCATAGGCATCATTAACTTTGGATAAGGCAGTATGAATGGGAAGACAAATATGATCACACACATGCAAAATTAATTGGGGCATAACAGGTATCATAATCGACACACTGACTTTCCAGAGATTTTTGATGTTGGCCAGAGTATGTACAAGTCTTCTTTTAGCATGTGTGGTGTTACAGAAACCTATTGATGATAAACTCATGAACACTGTACATTAACATCAAATACAAAGAGAAGAAAGGAGGGGTCTGACACTGCTTGTGCAAGAAAAGTGTTTGGCATAACTCATGCACAAAACTGGAACTGACTGAGTTGAATGGAACAGTAGTTCTGGGCTCCTGCTAAGCTTCAGTCCTCATGGCATTGTACCACACCCCTAAGAAACTTTGGCAGCCAACATGGCATACATACTTGCATGTAAAAGACAGAGGTAATGAACTGTTGGATGTGCATAAATCATCCTAGTACAACATTTTTTCTTTCTGCAAAATAGTTCACAAATCCATCTCGATTTCTGCAAATACATTACTTACTGACAGTATAGATGAAGAATTTTCAGACTATGGATTTTACTGTTAACTGTTCATTATTCATTAGTTTTAACATGCCATTTGTTCCTGGAGTCATATGGCAAATCCTGGCCTAGTGAAATCAGGGCTGTGTTGCACAGATGGCACTGGTTCTCCTCTAGTTGGATGCTGAACTTTTTAAAACAGAACAAACATGGTTGTTTTGTTTCTGCAGGAACATCTTTAATTACATGAGAACAATCATTCTACTAAATGTTATTCAAAGAGGACCCCAAATTGTACAAATGTTTGCAGACAGCAAGTATGAACTTCAATAAAATGAACAACTGATCAGAATTCAAAAACATATATATTTTCAAATCATAATCTTCCAGCATCCAGCTATTTCTAGAACTGTAGAACACATCTCACACTTCCAAGCTGAGTTTAGTTCATTTAAAATAATGCTTTGGAATAAAAAACAAAATCCTCTGGGGAAAAAAAAAAATATTTCTATATTTCTTTCTGCATGGCTGTTTTTTCTTGCAGTCTTTCAAATGACTCATCCCTATTGCTGCTCCTCCTTTCATAAAATGATCAAAGAACTAGAGAAACTATAAGGTTTTTAGAAGTCAAATCTTTTGTAATTGTAATGCAACAAACATATGCTTTTAAACTTCTCTCTGAGATGATGCAGCTGCTTGCAGATCTGCTGATGCATAGATCATCTTTGGTCAAACTCTGCTCCCAGATGCAGTGTCATAAATCCACAATAAAATTACAACTAATAAATAGAGCTAGTTCAGGTTCATGATGCTCAAAATAGAGGCAGAATCTAGCCCCACAAAGGGACTCCCCTTCCATTAGCTCTGCTGCAGCAATCTGTTGATAAATAGAGAACTGTAAAAGAACCCTCATTGCTATAGTTACAGCACACACAAAATAAACAGCATGTTTACTAAGAATGAACTGGAAGACCTACACCTTCAAAGGTTGCTTTGATGATTTCTAATTAGCAATGATCTGGTTAAAACTGCCACTGCAGTAGGATCACTGTATGCATTTTTCCCTGTGTTTTTCCCTATGCATTGCATCCTTTTCATGTTCCCTTTGTTTATTCAACATGCTTGAATAAACCACCAGATGGCATTGCAGGGTTCAATTACTTTATTTAACATGCTTTAAAAGGAAAAAAAAACAAAAAACCCTGATATGACCCTTGTATCCGTATGAGGTACTTTTTTCTACTCTACTTCCTGTTTACTATTGAAGTTCTCTATTAGCTGCAAATCCCAATTCAGCAGAAGTAAGTCATTGTGCCCCAACCAGCATAAGAAAACAGAATTTAATGAACTACAATTGCTTGTACAATATAAATGTAAAGAATATTAACAGCTATATTAGAATCGCTTTTTTTTGGCTTAGTTTAATTTGAATTCCACAATGAGACATCTTCAGAAAAGCCCTGAGAGCCAACATACTTAAGAACATCCTTCAATAAAGTTGAACAAATATAAACAAAAGAAGCTAAAGTCAGCTGCTAATAGAGCCACCAAAAGTTTCATGGTTGTTGTTTTTTTTAATTAGATGCTTTACTCTTACTCTTACTTTAAAAAACAAGCAAAGTTTGCTACTTTGTATTTAAAATCCTTGCATACGCAGCTTCTAAAACAAACCCAAACCATTGATCGATGCACTATTTCTGATTTTTTTAGTTGAAAAACTAAGACTTGTTTTAAATATAATGCAGTTCAGTTTTATACTTCAGTGTCATGCAGCAGTGCTCCCAACAGTATTTCTCAGAATTTTAAATATTTATTTTCTCACCCCCACCTAGTTAGAATCATTCCATGTTTCATATATATTAAGATATGATAGCTTTTAAGATTTATCCATCATCTCTTGACCTTTGCATCCTCTGTCCTGGGTTGGGAAATGCTGATTGCCTAGGAAACATGCATCTTCATAGTATACTTCCTTTTTTTCCATACTTGAATCGATGAGCAGTAAAATAGTTAATGTTCCCATTTAACATAGCATAATTAATATCTGAGTTAGCATCCATGAAAAATTTCACCGCTCATAGCTATTCTTTCAGGCTGTCTGAAACTTCAGGCAGATATCAACGTGTAACTATTTGACACGTATAACTCCTACAATAAAGTTCATGTTTTCATGACAAAGGTTTAAAAAAAACTTATGGCAAAAGTCTCCCATTCCCTGGATTGAGAAGACATTGAAACTTGTGAAATGTGTGCATTAATCCTCAAATGACGTCAAAAAAGAAACAAGTGTAGATACTTTATCTATTTTTCATTTACCAGATCTAAGAATAAATTACTTTTTTAATTAGTAGAATCACTATTGGAACCACTCAGCCAGCCATTCTTGAATGTGATATACAGAATTATTAGGTACTCAAAATCAATTTTATATTAAAAACAGTAATTTGAAACCAGTCAATTACATTTAAAATGACATTTTAAACATTTACTGAATAAATCAAACACATTCTGTGAATATAATAGGATCACATGTAGAACAGTAAATGTCAAATATAATAGGTAAATTAGCACAAGTATGAACATACTAACTTAAACATGTTTTCCTGCCCTAGTAATAATATGCAATTAATGCTTTTTATTCCCCCAAAATGGTGTTTAGCAGAAAACCTCACACTGTGATTGCATAGTTTCTGTTTAGCAAAGTACCTATTAGGACATTTCTAAAATTAGCTAGATGGTTGCACCCAGAGAGTGGTGGTGGACAGGTAATTTTTGACCTGGAAGGCTGTGGGCAGTGGAGCCCCCAGGGCTCAGTCCTGGGGACTGTACTGCTCTATATCTTTATCAGTGATCTGGATGTGGGTGTGGAATGCATGCTGTTCAAATCTGCTGACAAGACCAAGCTGTGGGGTGAGGTGGGCACGTTGGAGGGGAGGGACAGAATCCAGCTACATCTAGACAGATTACAGAGGTGGGTGGGTAAGAATAGGATGGAATTCAACACAGACAAGTGCAGGGCACTGCATCTAGGGAGAAAGAACCAGCAACACGCGTATAGGCTGGGAAATACCCTTCTTGTCAACACGGTGGCAGAAAGGGATCTTGGAGTCACTGTTGACTCCAGGATGAACATGAGCCACCAATGCAAGGAAGCAGTCAATAAGCCTAACTGCACCTTGTTGTGCATCTACAAATACATCACGAGCAGGTCCAGGGAGGTGATCCTTCCCCTCAATGTAGCATTGGTCAGACCACAGTTGGAGTACTGCATTCAGTTCTGGGCGCTGCACTTCAAGAGGGATGTGGCTAGCATTAAGAGGGTCCAGAGGAGGATCACTAGCATGGTCAAGGAGCAGCAGGGCAGGCCCTATGCAGAGAGGCTAAAAGGCCTGAACCTATTCAGCCTCTACAAGAAAAGGCTGAGTGGGGATCTGGTGGCCATTTATAAACTCACCAGGAAGACCCAGCGAGAATTGGGAGAGGCTCTGTTCCCCTGGGCACCACCCGGGGTTACTAGGAATAACAGCCACAAATTGTTAGAGAGAAGGTTCGGGCTGGACATCAGGAGACAGTACTTTACAGCCAGGCTCTGGAATGGGCTCCCAAGTGAGGTGCTACTCTCTTCTACCTTGGGGGTCTTCAAGAGGAGACTGTACAGATATTTGGCTGGGGTGTTATGACCATGGTACTCATTCCTGCCTGGGACAGGGGGTCGGACCTGATGATCTGTTTAGTTCCCTTCCGACCCTAATCACTATGATACTATGAAGATGCCTGTTTCCTTAAATGATAGCCCATGGATCCTCCTCATAATCTAATACATAGTAAGCATGTAGAAGTATGCAATCCAAACCAAATCAGTACATGGGGTAAATTCCTTTGTTGCCTGTACCTAGTTATGCTACTGTATTATTCTATTTATTTTAAATATAGTTTAATGGGGGTGGGGGGGGGGGGAGGACGCACAGGAGGAATATAAACAAAAGTTCCTTAAGAGGAAAAGGAGACATGGTTCAGGTGCTGTTCTTAAAGAAACAACAGGTCAAATATAGTCAATATATGATAGTTGTATAATACAGTTATATACCCCATTTTCATCTCCTTACACGCTACTGGCCTGTTCCTATAGGCCCATCCATGTACAGACCCCACAATAAAATTTCCATTGAATTGTTTCATAACCTAGCAACAGTCTAAAACTACCTGAAAGTGAAATGCACTAAAGTAAACTAAACACTGTAAGCCAGTTGGCACTCCATATCTTGAGTGTCTATGTAATAGGACAGCACAGAGGACGAAGGGGGGAGGATCCTTTGTTGAAAGAAAAAAGTACATTTTTTTTTTTTTTTTTTTACAGTTCTTTCAATGTAATCATTACATTGATATTGGTAGCATTTGCTACCTATGGATGCCTATACATGAGCACTGAGGTTGCTCCAATGCGCTTGAATTCCAGCACACTAGAGCAGACTTGATTAATCGAATCTGCTAGAGCGTAGCAATTGCCATGCTCTAGCACACTCCTGCATATCGTGTATCAGCATTCCCATGCTTAAAAATGGTGACGGGGGCACTTGAACTAAACTTTGTTGAATGAACTTTAGTTCAAGCCCCTCCCCACCGCCATTTTTAAGTGTGGGGACACTGATAAAGAAGACACAGAAGCACTTCAATTAAAGTGTCTCCAAGAGCCACCCCTCACCCCTAGAGCACATGTAAAAGTGACTTATAATTTGTAGTCTGGCAGAACTGACTTGGCACAAACCAGGAGGTAGTCAGATTTACAAAAACAAAAAACCCACTTGCCAATCTTGCTGCATTCTTAAGTGACAACATAACTGAAGTAACATGTACAATAAATTACCTTCTGCATTTCAAAACAGACTAGAATGTATTCATACATTTCAATCTGAATATTTAAAATCTTTAAAACAAACATTTTAATATTAAAAAGAAAAGCCTTGCAACAATTTGTATGCAGTAACTTTTAAGACATAAAGATAAACTTGAACACATTGTATAAAAGGATTTGGATCTGGTGGAACAGCAGAAAAATACAAGTGAGTTGTAAAGATGTGCATAATATCTTTTCCACCCACTCTTTAATTCTGATGACCAACAGACAAGAGATACAGCTTAGATGTCAGTATTTATGGTTTCACCAATGATAACATCAGGGTTTTGAGAATAATGGTAACTTT
The DNA here is from genome assembly GCF_030867095.1 of Alligator mississippiensis. NCBI lineage: Eukaryota > Metazoa > Chordata > Crocodylia > Alligatoridae > Alligator > Alligator mississippiensis. Next base: position 312,858,825 of record NC_081824.1, read on the forward strand.
AAAATTATTAGGTAACAAAGCTAGGGAATCAAAATATTACCTTTATTAGGGACTTACCTAATTCGCAGGGGCTTCCCCCCTATTTCATGATCCAAGATGGCACTGGTCCCCGTTTACACAGAGGAGTGTGGCAGGCCCCTCCACTCCTCTGATGGGCTAAGGGGCAGGACTTCCAGGGCCCCTTAGCCAATCAGAAGCAGTGGAGGGGGGGGACTGCCGCAAAAAATTCCCTCCCCTCCTTCTCCTTCATGCTTCAGGACACCAGGGCTTCCCATCTCTGTTTGTTTCCCCTGCTTGCTAGCAGTTTTCCAGCTTTTTTGTGATCCCCTGTGCTTTTTTGTGTGGACCACACTTTTTCATGGGGATCTACCAAATTCGTGGTTTCTGCAAAAATCACAGAGTCACAAATTTGGTAGGTCTCTACTTATTATTCTGTTTCAGCTGTTACCACAAAACAGCCAAAGCTGACACATGGAGAAAAATCAATCTACAAGCTTTGTTTTTAGCATCTAAGTGTACATCCTGAATTATTATTATAGCAATGCATTATTCCCATAACAAAACGTGACTTTGTTATTCTCAAACCTATAATAACCAACAGAAATATTATGTTTATCCCTCCTCAGGTTAGAATTTTGTTCATAATGCACCAGCACATTAAAAAAATAGCACAGCACATCAAATTTCAAAGTAACAATTACAGCACTGATTTCCTTTTCATTCCAAATCTCCTCCAACTATCCTGTTCTTTGGTTTCTGTTCTCTTTTCCCCCAGTTTCTGATTTTTATGCAAGAAAAAAATTGGAAGCATAACATTCTTCAGTTTTGAAAAATCTAAAATGCATTGATTAGTAAGAGCAACAGTATCCAAAAAAAATGGTCTTCAGTGTTTTCTCAGACAAAATTCTCACTGAAGTCAGTGAGAGGTCTTGGAAAGTGGTGTATTGCAAAAATATGCCTTTAAAGCCTGAGCATTCCACATATAGAGCATGGGTGAAGTACTGTGAAACTCTTATTGTTAACATAGCCACTTAGAACCAGGCAGAATAAAGTAGATTCCTTGCAAGAGCCTTTAACATTTTATTTCAACTCCCTGGACCTTACGTGGTTAGGTCTATGAAAAACTTTTAACTCAAAATGCAGATGGGTACTCCTCCTCCTTGTGGCTTTTCATGACTTAGTGTCTTACAGAAGTATATGAGCTAGCATTTTTCAGAAACATGAGCCAAATGGAATAGGATCCCACTTAGATACCTAAGCATACAGACATTCACTGAACATAGTCTATAATTACATGGCTGGCTTTAAGCCACTTGATTGTAAACCAGAAAAGGGATGTACAGCCATTTGTCAGTGCTGAGCAACTCAGGCTGTGAGGAGGGATAGGCGGAATCGGGGGGGGGGGGGGAGTTGGCCAGAGGGGGGTTGTCTATCTGTGGAGCGGATGGCGGGGAAGAAATCAGGGTGCTAACAATAGCCTACTCAGAGAAGGGGTAGGGGATAGAAAGAACACAGCTCCAGGGATGAGACAAGTGTCTTAGCTTTTCCAACCCCAGGGCTATACTCCAAATGCATGCAGGAATTTAATAGGTCAGGTTAACCTGTTTTTAATCTAAATTAGTGCATCTCAGGTGAAGTAATTTAGATTGAGTTCACTATTTTTGGCCCTATTAAATCCCCTGGACATCTACAAAGATGGGCATTTAGATTAACCTAACCCTAGTTAGGTCAATCTAAATGTAACATCTGTATATACCCTTAGGGACTTAATAGGTGAAATGGGATCTTACCCCAAATGATGACAGAGCCACACAGTAGGAGCAAATGAACTCCGAATTAAGATTTCAGGATTGATTGGCCCAATAATATCTTGGGGTTAGTCAGCATTTTAGTTATGAGGAACTGAAAGTACTTCACTATTTCCGAACCTTCACAGTACATGAAGCAGGAATGAATTTATATTTCATTTGTCAGCTGGAAAAATAACTAAGTACATTTACTTATGGTCACAGAGAAAATCGGGACTCCTGATATACACTCCTATAGCTAATCAGTAGCTGAAATTGCTTTCCACTTGGTTTTTAGCTTAGTTCTTTCTCCATCTCCTCATAGTTCCCCAGGACTAGAGGTGTAATCCCAGGGTTTTGTCCATGGCAGGTGTCAATCTATAGTTTTATTCTTTATTGCATCAGTATGTCATTGTGTCATGTTTCACTAGACTAAGGGATATTTTCTTACTTTGGCAAGAGAACATATATCTGAAAATTAAACATTTTGTTATCTTGTATTGAAGAGTCAGGGGAAAAAGAAAAATAGACAAAAACAAACTAATGAGACCCAAGGCCATGACAGTAATAGATATATACAGCTCAGCACTGAGCATAGTTCAAGTGTGTGCCTGTAAAGTTAACTTTGTGCCCAACAGTAAGTGAACTTGCTTAAAATGATTGTGGGTAAAGTATTTATATAGACATGAGAGCTAATAATAAAAGCTCCAAAGTCAAAAGCTTCCAAAATATATAATGGTCTAGGACAATGCTTGAGGAAAATGTTGATGTTGCATGACCAGGATACATCTGTAACACAACATTAACTCAATCATTTTGCACATATTTAGTGCTTCTTTTTTTTCTTACAAACTCAAAAAATGAAAAGTTCTGTGGCCCATTTCTCCTAAATTTTTTTCCCAAACACCAAATGATTTCAATTGAAGATACAGGTTCCTAAAGGAGGATAGTAAAATCGTGACAATTGCCTTAAACATACACTCCAAAACTAAAACAACAACACCCCCGACAACAAACTCAAGTGAATGAAACCTCTCCAATTAGTCATTGAACTAGCGAATATGATTTTAGTTAATATGGTACGAGTTTGGTACAATACAGGAAGACAACAGCTCTCATAGTTATGGGCTTATCAAATTTTCATTCTGAAATATTACATCTTTAAGATTATGACTAAAAGCAAGAATATTATAACCTTATGAAAGTGACAGACAAAAATCCACTATCATGATATGCTACAATTTTCTTTATTCCTGTCATATACCAACATGCAAATAGCTTGCTAATACCATGACTCAACACATCCGGGGAGAAAAAAAAACACATAGAAGGCATTTAAGTTTTAAGCAGCACAGGGAAAAACATTTCAGTATTTGTTTTTGTTTATTAATGCATTTATCCACTAGTGAACAGGCCCCTCCTAAGTCATATGTTGCCACTTATTATTTCTTGTGGTATTGAATATAACATACTTGATTCTTTTTCTTGATTTACAGAATTCAGTGATATAAATCAAAAGAGTCTGAGCTCCATATATAAAAGATCTTGTTCTTTACAGAACAGTTCTGTACAGTCACTAAACAAAAGCAACCGCAAATTTAAACACCAATTGTAATATCGCTATTCTAAATAAATAGCTATTATCTTCAAGTAGGAACAACTACAAACAACTAAAGCATTAAAAACAGTCTCCTCTTAGAAAGCAAGTCACCAAATTGCCTTAATTGGCATTACATCATAGCCTGCTGCATTTTTTCCATTCAAATTAAAGCAAAACATAGGCTATAGATCTATTGAAGCTACCTTGTTAAAACTGTTCTGTACTGTTGTGCTGATTTCAAAACTTGCTTAACCACTGTGTAGAAAAAGCAAGAAAACTTCTTACTGTATATTTCCAAGTACTAAACATGCTTTACAGCCAGAATTGTAACCACAGCCAGATGGAAAATGGAGAAAATCTACTTACCTGAGCCCCTTTTGGTTACAACTTTCAAGCTCTGAGTAAGAGTAGCATACAAGAGAATCAAGTGTGGAATAGGAGCTTTCATCTTCCAGCTCTCAAAGGCTGTTCTCTAAAGTGCCAGAGAAAAAGAACAAACAAAAAACAAAAAAACCCCTGTAAGTATATTAAAAGCCTCATTTTTTATGTTTTCACTGAAACTCTTTTAGTAATTAAATAATAAAAATGAAACTATAGAAATGTCAAATTGTCACTTCAGTTCAACTCTTGTGGTAACATCTTGGCCTAAAACCAAAGACAATTTAGTTAAAAGGGGAGAGGGGAAGGGAAGACAGAAAGAACTAAAAACACTGTGAAGCACTGTAGCTAGGAATTGTTTAGGTTTAGTCCTGGAGTTGTAACATCATGAAAAATGACAGATTTGTAATGAATTGCACTGCATGGATCTAGGTACCTGTTAAAATCTTCTGGCCGAATTCCTTCCTGGGCCAAACTCAGTTAAAGTTTATTCGAACAAAGAATATGATGCTTTTTCAAATCAACAAAATATTATTATTTGCAACCATGTCCAACCACTACTCTTTATTTTTAGATCATTAATGTCCTGAGAAAAAAGAAAATGTTCCTCAGCTGTTAGTTTTGCTTTAAATTTTACAACATCAAAGAGTCTATTCAAATCAGCCTGGCCATCTTCCTGAGAACTGTAATAGGGATCTAGAAGAAACTCATGAGAAGAGCAGTTGTATAGCCCTTCTGACTAAAGTACATTGGATAATTGCTAATAATGATTGTCTCCATTTTACAATCTTATTAATTTCAGTGGGAATCAGGAATGCATAGGTACAGCAAAATCAAACCTTAATTTAGTGTTCATTTCTTCAAAGTTCATACTGAGGAAGCTCTCTAGAGAATAATTCATCCTTACCTGTATGACATGAGTATGCGTGTCACTCCTTTTATCCCCAAGCCTCACAAACCATGCTATGTTATAAACAAGTAGAACTAAGGTGCACTATTTATTCTTCTCATCCTAATAAACAGTGAGTTATTCAGTTTCCTATCTCTCTGAGCTGAATTCAGTTTTATTTAGAGCAATGCTGCATAAAAGTGGAACGTATTTAATGCTGTCTCAGACATTACCAAGAGATAAAGAGAATGACAGTGGTAGACAGATCTGATCCCTGGGACATAGCTTCACACCTAAGGATCATATCTTGCTATTCCTATTCAGTGAAAATTCCAAGAAGGAAATCCATGCAGATCTTTTAGCACTGGGGAAGATTGACTCTGTGGAAATGCACTTTTATAACTAAAGCCCCATCTTTGTTCCTGTTCAAGCCAATAGTTTTTGCCACTGATCTCAGTAGTACAGCACAGGGAAACAGAAGTAACATTTTAAACCACCTCTAAATGACATAGGCTTCCAGAGCAAAGAATCCTATGAACTCACTTAACTTAATGTTAAGTCAATATTGAAAATGGAACTTGAACTCCTAAGTTACTTAGGCATTTTTAAACATTCTACTGTAAGATGTCTGTGTCTTGAAGAAAAAAAAGTGGTGAGAAAGGCCTGGAGGAAACACAGCATAGAGGAGCAAAGTTTCTTAAGGAACAGAGAGGTATTCATTTCTAGCACTGCAAATGTCTGGAAAATACTGCAAATTTCTGAGATTTCTATGATTGCAGATTTACCAAGTGAGGGAGTATATGGGGGTTCCAGCCTGCAGGGCTAGGCACAGACATTACACATAAGCCAGTTTAAGTGATCAGAAACTGGTTTAAACCTGTAACAGAACATAAGTTTAGTGCTCACAAATCAGTTTCAACATGGCTCAAACTGGTTTAAGATAAACCTGGTTGAATGACTTAACTGATTTGGGTCAAACCAGTTTATGCAAGGTCTGTTCCAGCCCCCTTCCTGGTTTAAGTTAAATCACAGTCCCCCAGCATCCCACATGCTTTGTAGCCCTGGGCTGGGCTGTCTTCTCCAGAGAACATGACCAGTCCTGCCCCTCTTCTCCCTTGCCAGAGCTCCAGCAGAGACTGCAGGCACAGCAGGGTCTGCCTGGCTTCCCCCCAATCCACCCCCCCCCCCCCACCATCGCTGCTTGTTGCTTAAGCAGGGATTCCACCCTCCCCCCCCATCTCCCACAGCACGGACCCCAGACTTACAGACCCTAGGCATGTGGTATGCTAGCTAATACTGAGAGGCATCTGTGTGCATGTGTCTCCAATTTCACTGGGATAGGCAGAGAGAACAGTGTCCACTTAGGGCTTTTTGGAGCTAATCAACAGGTGAGATGGTAATGTACCTCTGTCCCTTCCTTGGAAAAAGATATTTAAGAAGAGGTTGAACTAATGAGAAAGGCTTTTGTTTTGTTGATGGGGTAATAAATACTGTGTTATCCATCCCTGCTGGCTCCCTTGCCTGTCAGGTTTGCAGAGAGTATGAAGAAGCAGGGAGAGGGAGATTGAAAAACTTACTATTATCAACAGATGCATGTACTGCACCCCCACCCCTTCACCTCAGAGTGCTAGCCCAGGGCTGGGGCATGGCAACACTCCCACCCCTTGAGCAGCAAGCAGGGAAAAGCCAGGGACAATGCTGGCAGGGTGGGGTTTACACCCCTCCCTAATCAGAGCATTCTGCTGAGGCCTGGCCACCGCACCCCCACGCCCCCAGCTCAGCATTTTAGAAGGGAAGGGAGGGCTGCTTTAGCACCCCCTCCAGCTTCTAACCTAAGCCACTGCAGGCATGCACCTGCATTTCCTCCGTCCAGAGGAAATGTCTGCACAGTTGCAAACTGGTTCAACCTAGGCAGGTTAAATCAATTCAGGCTCAGGCTTTTTGAATGTCTGTCCCTAGCCTAGATGCCCCACTCCCCTGTTCCCCACACCTTCTCCACACCAGGGTCATTTCAGTCTGGGGCAGGTAAGAGAAGCAGCTGCTGTTATACTCCTCCCAGCCCCTGAGAGGAGTGGTGTGGTGGGAAAGGGCCACGGACCAGGTGATACTATGAACAATTAGAAAAAAGGTCTAATCAGTTAGCTAAGTATAGAATTAAGGTCTGGTAGGATATTTGTGAACTAGATTCAATTTAATGCTGACATTGTCATAGCTTTAGTTTTTAGGTCATGATCTTTGATGTTTATGATTTCTCTTTCTATTTTAAACGTATAAATGAAAGCTAATTACCCAGAGGTAAAGTGTAACAGTCACATGTAAAGCACTATGCCGCATAGCACTGCAAGCCTGAGCCAAACATTTCTGAAATCAAAATCCCATTTCTCAGTCACTGCACTAACTGATGCTGCAGGAAATCTTGAAGCTGATATCTTCAGCCTCCAGGGTACCAGTGAGAGTCAGCCCCTTGCTCTGTGTGAGCATAATAAATACTGTCCAAAGAACTACAGGATCTTACTATGCACTACAAAATCACTAAATAAATTCTGGCTGTGAAAATAGCTCCAAGCACATTTTCCTATGACCATGTAGCTGAAGAAAATATTTCTTATTGTAAAATAAAACATAGAAATACATATTCAGAGCGGAATCAGGCAATGTTAAACTTTGAGGTTATCAAGGAAGGCATCAGTAAATATAATAAAATGAATGCACAAGGGACTCAATGAACCAAGGTCCTCTTTGGTGCATTCAGATATGACCCACTGACTTTTTGAAGTAAATAGATAATAAAACTTCACAACTGCACAAAATCTTTCATATGAAGATTTATGAATTAGTTTGAAAGATAACTTAACCTTCAGAAAATTACTTGGAACAGAGATCCTTCTAAATCATATAAATATTTGGTAGGCACCCCTCTCTGCCTTTTGGTAGCAGGCAGTAAGCTTGAAATGCATTTTTTTAATAAATGGGAAAATGTAAATTTCTCATAAAAAAACAAGAAAAAATGCATATTGTTAGGGAAGGAAACAATAAATATATATATATATATATATATATATATATATATATATGATCAAAGATTGAAATAAGAAACGTGGTATAAATGGCTGTGGTTGGGAATCATGCCTTTGGTAAATCCAGCTGGAAAATTTTTCATTCAATAAAGATTGGATCACTCAAAAACAGTAAGTCTAAGCATGTGTATCCATAAATTCCTTAATTCATACACACAGAACCCTGTTCAGAGAAACTTTTTATAACTAAAAGTTGCACAAGGTAAGTAGCTTCAAAGTTAAGGCTTTTCAACAGAATATAAGTTGGCTTCATAACATGTTTACTATTAGATTTCACTTCCCTCCCCCTTTTAAGTTAACAGAACATTTAAATAACTGCCATCAATGCAATGTTAATATGTGGAATTTAAAAGACTACGAAGTCAGAAAATTTAAAAAGAAAAAAACAACAAAAACCCCTGTAATTAATTTGTCTAATATTGCAATATTATCTTGTTGATATTTTACAGGTGATAATTTCCTCCTCTTTTTCCTTTTATGAGGGGACTTTTTTTTTTTTTTTTTTTTACAAAATATTGGATTTAGAAAAAAATTGATTTATCAAAACTAAAGCTCTCATCAGTTTTGGGCACGTCCCTGAGATGTGAATGTTTCAGATTCCATTCTTTGCCTCGCCCAAAACATGCACTATGGTCTCAACCCAAATGAGTGTCATAACCATTGGCTATTTTGAGGTGAGTCTTTCACACTGAACATTTGTTATGGAAACCCCAAGATAAGCGAGTCATAGAAATATCAATATTATATCAGTAGGTTACTTGCCAAAAGGATCCCCACAGTAAGTTCACAGCAAACTCTGCTACTGCTGTAATGACTAGGCCAGGGGTGTTCAACCCCTGGCCTGTGGGTCAGATCCAGCCCATGGAGCCACAATGTCTGGCTCATGGTGCTTCCCATGGGTCTGGACATTTGGCAGTGGGGGAGTAGTAGTGGCAGTGGGAGCCCTGCAGGCCAGATAAGATGGCCCTGCACACTAAATTGAACATGTGAGGCCAATCAGGGCAGCGCAGAGTGCTGCAGGGCCAAATAGAACCAATCAGGGTAGTATGGGGTCATTCAGGGTGGGGGACGGTAGGTGAAGGCCTGAGCAGGGGAAGACAGAGCAGCATGGTGCCGAGCAGGGCTGGGCAGAGGCAGCACAGGGCCCAATCCTAGAATTTGGGACCCAATCCAGCCCACAGACTGGCCCTACACCACTTATCCAGCCTATGAAACTAAAAGATTGAGCACCACTGGACTATAGCATGTCAATAAATTATCTTGAAACTTCAATGAAAAAAATGCAAAACTTGTGCGGTCTCATTCTCTAAGAGTTAATGAGCAAGAAACCCTTGTTACCATAATTAAAATGTTATATTTATCTTTTAAAGACAAACACAGCATGGCATCACTAAGCCTGGTATTGAAGACAGCTTTCTTTCTGAAATATGTCATCTGAGGAAGTGATTGTTTTAAGAGTAGATTAATAAGCATAAAAATATTTAAACTTAAGCAAAACGTTAAGCTTTTGAAAAATCAAATTGTTTTTTTCTGACTGTCGCAGGTTCGCAAATTATTTCTAGTTTCTTCCACAGGATTTGTTTTTGTACTGCTAGTGTCTCAAATGACATCATTTTTGAGAAGGACAGTTGCCTCTAGCAGGAAGCTCAGACATGCCAATGATAATTATGAAATTAGCCAGTGTTTCTCACATTGTATTAATGCTGACATAGGTTTCTTACCTTATAAACTCTTAGACTGCAAGACTGAACACAGTCAGTGACCTGGAAAATGCTGGCAAACTCAGAACTAGGGATTATTTGGAAGCTCTATAGCTGCTTAATGTCAGAATCAAGAAGATTTCTCTCTTTAAGGATTGTCCCCAAAGCCTCTCAGTTTTTAGCAATGGGGACTGACAGTGACTTCACTGGAGGAACTGTGAAACTCAGAGCTGGTTACAAACATTTAATAGAATCATAGAAAAGTAGTGCAGGAGGTCATCTAGTCAACCCCCCTCCTCATCAAGACTGTTTACTAATTAAAATTAAAATTATTTTCAACTTTGTTATTGTTTTAAAAAAATGTCTGCTTTCTATGGAAAAATCCACAATCTAGAAGATTTTCAACCAATTTGTTTTGTAGCTAAATTTCAGCCCCCAGATCTAAATTCTCCCTGCAGAAATTAGGTGAATGTTGTTTGTTTGCTTTCATCAAAATGTTTTGTTAGGGAAAATACCACACATTTTTTTTCAACCAACTCTATTTTATTGAGTGGTTGAAGAATAATACGTAAGAATTAAGGAAGACAGTTCTTCAATTACCTGTTGCACTCTCTTGGTGCCCAATCCAAACTCATTCAATCATTGCAAATCTTTCTTTTATTCCCTTTAATGACTTCAGCAAGGCTTTGAGCTGCTCCTTTAAGCAATAATGAAGGGCTGGATCAGACCAGAATGCCAACTTCTGTAGCCCACTTGCTAGATTTTTCAAAACAAGCAGTTTTGTTTTCTTTCACCTTGTCCCTCATGGAAGGAGATCCTGCTGGAAGTCCCTTTAAACATCCTTAAACTTACAGTTTCATCTTTCTTTAGATGCCTTATCAATATCTGTCTGTGCCCTGATGGCTACAAAAACTTGACAGATGCTAGACTGCTGATGTGTTATGGGGTATTATAGGAGCTCCTGTGTTATGACTTATTGTTTGTAAATCTATGATTCCTTACACTTTCCTACATATATATGGTTTCTCATCTCATATTTTGATTGTAAGCTCACAGGGGCAGTGACTTTTTGGATAAATCTTAGCCACCTAAGAAATAGTAAGTGCCACCAACTCCCTCCCACGCCACACTTGAAACAAGCTAAAAAAAAGCCATGCATTTGTTGTTGATGAATGCTGTCAATGCCTCACTTAACAGCATGTCTGAGATAGGGATCCTGACAGTGTTCTGGACCACACATTGCAAAATAACCATACAACAGTTGAGATGTGTGGCACAAGAAGAGTGGGGTGAAATGGGGAGAGGAAGCTTGTTTCTTGACAATGGTTATACGATTACCACAGTGACAGTAAAGACATACCTAAGTTCCATATTTGTACCATATCTATCACAGAGGACATGGTTCCTAAGTATTCCTGGGTATAATACTAAATGGTAACTATTTATTATCTTAAACAGTTTTTTTGTTATGGCAAACATGTTTTTTAATGACAAAGGAATCTAAGTAAGGCAACAGGTGATCCAGAAGATTTTTTTTCATTTCCTTCAGTTACTTCCTGTTGTCCTCAATGGGAAATAGCTAAAAATTTATCTTTGGTCCTGATGGATTGTAGACTGCTCATTTAAGTTTGCTCTGGTGAAGTTATTAAAGGATTATGATTTTAAAGGGGAAAAGCATAACCAGTGGCTTTTAACTGTATTGTTTTAATATTGATATGGCAATTATTTGATGTTCCTTATAGGTACATACAGACATTCACTGCACCTAACCTATGTTTAGGTGGCTTACTTTAAGCTGTCTAAGCTGAAGCTGGGAGTGGCATGAGAAGGATTCGTGGGTCTGCAGGTGGGGAGTGGGGAGATAGGGAGGGGGAGCTGGCCAGTTGGGGAGTGGGTCAGGGGGCTAAAACAGCTTAATCAGGGACAGGGGATAGGAATAGCACAGTCCTAGGTTTGGGGTGAGGAGCTGGGCTTTTCCAGCCCAGAGGCTGTGCTGAGAATATGTGCAGGCATTTGCTAAATAGGGTAAACCCCTTTGTAGATCAGGTTAACCCTTTCTCAATCTCCTGAGGTGAACTTAGATTGGCCACACCATTTTTTGGCTGAGTTAAACCCTGAAAATTCCTGCATGAGTGGATATTTAGATCAACCAAACCCTGGTTAGGTTGATCAAAATGCAACACTTGTACATATCCTATGAGACTATTGTAAGAATCCCGTTTCAACAGATGAGTACAATATTAAATTCTTTCCCTATATTCTGCTGCGAAAAATAGTGAAATGATCATTTCCAAGCAATATGGCCATTCTTAACACACAACCAATTTGAGTCAGCATAATTTCGAAACCATGTGTCAATTTGTTTTCATGATCTGCTACATTAGTGTCCTGGAACAGATGAAGAACATTGATAGTATTAAAAGTGACAGTTGGAAGAAAACACATCTGTTTCAAAGAAAAAAAACAATGAAAATAAATCTTTCAAGAGTTCCAAAAGCAAAAAACATGAGCAACTAAACTGTCAGGCAGGGATGAGAAACTAGAAGCAAGTGTAATGAAAAGCAATACTAGGTTCTGGGCTTTTCTTGCAAGTCATCCATATCTACCATTCTTATCAGCACTGGTATATAAGAACGTTGCATAGTTTATGAAGCAATAAAACCAGATTACAGAAAAAACACTAAGGAATGGTGAAAAGTCATAACAATTCTCTAAATGGTGGCAATCAAAAGCAAATATGCAACCCATGGGTGCCTCCAAATGAGCACACGGGTGCAGAGGCATGTGTTTTCTGTGGTACAAAAAGCAGAGATACATATTTGTGCTGCTGATTTTTGTCTTCAGGCATACCCTTGCACGAACGCTCCAGTGCACAGTAAATTGACCCAGCTAGGGTAGAGGAGGCTGGGACTAGCACCTGCACTGGCTCCAGCAGCCTTACTTGGGGTTCTGGGGACCTCACTGGATTTCCCGATGTCAGATTTTGGCCCTGCGCTATAAATTAGCAGTGCAGTGAATGGGTGCACATGTGCCATGTTCAGTTTGCAGCACCTAAAAAAGGCAGAGGCTCCACAAACAGCATGTGCACACTTATCTGGATGGGGCTCATTTGGCTACATGGGATGCAAATCCGAACCTAGCAGACTCAAGTTATTGGCATTTGGGGAAGTTCCTATTTAACTTTCTCATCTCATTTGTGGCTATGTTACTACTTTCTTTTTTATTAGATTCCATACTTTTTCATTAACCTTCTGAAAATTATATAATATCTTAAGAAAAGAAGGTTTATAAAATAATCATTATCATTACTTGTACTACGACCTAAAATACACATAGAGGACAGGGCCTCACTCTGTAAGGTACTGTACCCATATCTCAACACAGATATCTCAGATGGTGACTTATGCATGTGGAAAACATGATTATTATTATTATTTTGAATGAAAGATAAGTTAAGAAATATGCGGTACTTTATGCAATTGTTTTAAAGCATAACACAATCCTAGCTACCTACTTGGAAATTACTAAACAGTTTGATGCCTGGCTCAGTGCTTGTTTTCTCACCCTTAAACTCATCATATAAGACAACCATGTCAGCATTGCCCATGCAGTTAAGGTGATGGCTATGAAAACATGCCATGCTTTGTACACTGCTTATAGTGCTTTATGCATCCCTGCCTACTTTACTTAGTATATATTATATGTGGTATTAGAAGATGAGATTTTTTAACACTTTGACCAGTCCATTAAAGGGCCGCACTGAGTAACTTGCAAAAAATCATTCAGTAACAGCACAGAAGGAGGCTGTGAAAAAATTAGCTGTTGTAGCGGATTCCAAATATCAAAAACACTAGGCATTGTATGCCTGAGTATCCTCTAGAGTAACATCACCCTACCATACAAACAATGATAATATTTGTCCCTCAGTTCCATTTGATGTTATTCAGCCTAGTGACAGATTACTAAGAGCAAGATGCAGCCATGTGAGTGTGAGGTGGCAAGAAAAAATTGTTCTCATCTTGCACAGTCCCTTCTGATTATGCAGGTGTATGAGTGGAAAAGCAGGCACTGTAAAGCCATTATTCCTTATGTGAGCAAGGAGTGGATTACACACAGTCTCAGCCTCCCAATGCACCAGACAGAAAAACTGTGTTGGTGCAAACAGGCAGGCAGTGCACACTCTGTAAAGTGCTGCAGTGTGTTGTTTGCCTCCTAGCACAAGCTGGAAGTGAGGAATAAGGGAGTCCCGGTTCTGTCACCTTTATGCCAGGTTAGGACATATATCTCACTCTCAGTTTAAGAGAGTGAGTAGGATTAATGCAAGTATACAATTGCTGCTGCCTCTTTCAATATCTGCAACTTGTAATCACAGAGAAATATGAATCGGGAACTAAAGAGAAAGTGTTGCAGTAAAACCTGTACAGAAACCCAACCTTCTAGTCTATTGTTTGCCATGAAAATTGCAGATTCACTGGAATGCCTGACCATAAAATGTGTGTTGGTGAAAGTGCTTAACAACCAATGGATTAAAGGGGAGGAGGGAGTGAGGGTGGGGAATGAAACCATACTTTCTCTCCATGATGATGAAGAAGTTTGTCAGTAAAGCCTCAAAGAGAAGATTTGTATACATTTGAATATACTCTTCAAGAAAAATAAGATGAGAAGTATTTTTCCCAACCATTCCATGAAAGTTTGGAGGATAAAAAAAACCCCTATTCTTCACTGGCTGAAATGGGTATCTTTTCAAAAATAAAAGAATCCCTTACCCATTCCTGAATAACCAATAGCCTAGTGGTCACGTCACAGATCCAGAAATTTCACCTTTGACAAAACTGATTTATATGTGCTCAAAAATCAATTTAAGAAAATTGCTACTTTCCTACCAAAGTGCCGTGTCAGAAACATCTCTGACCAGCTCCATCTTCCAGTTCTTTCTTAGGAAACTAAATGTGCTCCTGAAAATATTAAATATATGCCAATCCTCTATGCTCTATGGGGGCTATAAACACCCATCTCTGTGATATCAGTATTCTTCACAGGATTAAATGTACATTCAGCAATGATTTACTGGCATGAGCATCATTCAGAAAAGACAAATTCCCATAATCAAGCTCAGCGTAGTTCCCTGTAGGTACATCTATACATGCAATTAATGTGACATGATAAACTCTGGAGTAGTTTGCACTGACATATACTGCTCCCATGTGCAACATCTACATGTGCTCCTGGGACAGCAGCGCTTTGACCTGGGGCAGAGCAGGCAGCAGGCTTGGGGGGTCAGTCCTGGACTCTAAGTGGTGGCCCTGGGTGGCAAAGCGTCACGAGAGTACTGAAACTGCAGAGCTGTGTGACTGGCTCCCTGAGTCTGCTGCCAGCCCAGGGCTGCTTTGCTTCCACTCAAAGTGCTGCTGTCCTAGTCACTATCCACACGTGCATTGCAACATAGTAAATGACTCTGTCATAAGATAGTATTGTCAATGAGTTAATTTACTGCACCCTAATACCAGCTCACTTGCAGACACTGATGCTTCACTGTGGCTACTTAGTCAACTTGGCAGTACAGCGTATGTGTAGATGCATTGTGTATGAATAGTTTACTCCCATCTCTTGTCAACAGAGTGACACGGTAACTAGCCAAAAAATATCAGAAAATATAGTTTTATTTAACAACTGCAAGTTTTAAGGGAAAATCATTACCATATTTGGAGGATCTGATATAGCCAAAATGGAAAAACATAGTTAGAAATGTACCATCTACCCAAAAAGTATTCAAGTGCCATACTTCTAGTAGAATTATAACAGTTAAAAGGATCCTACATAGCTCAGCTAGCTTTGAATATTTCAGGAACTGGTGGTTTTTGGTTTTTGGTTTTTTTAAATTGTAGCTTCATGTCTTCCTGAAGTTTATATCTTGGCTTAGAGATAGTGCGAGTTTTGAACTACGATAACAAAAAGATTATATTCTTTCTGATCCTTGCATGTTCTTTTTCTGTGATACGACTCCAAGTAATCTCTCTTTGTCCCCTTTTTTATGTAGAAAGTAAGAGTATCTACTTTCTGCCTACCTGCCTTGGAAACAAAAAATGTCATAGTTTTGTGCCAGCTATATATATATATACCCAACAACTGCTGATTCCTCTGTAGAAAGATCACAAGTCAAAAGCTCTATTTAAACAATTCTCCATCTTTTGTTTAAAAGATGCTGTTATATAATTTATTTTTTAAAATGACCCTTGCCATTCTTTTTTTCCTATGAAATGGGCTTTACAGAGCTACATGCCTGAATTAAATTTATGATAATAATTCCACACGTAGTACATTGGCTAACAAAACTCCAAGCTCACTTTTTTTCTTGCTTGTGCTCTGTAGGTTAAAATACTCAGTTCCCTGTTTTTATGATGGATGCCAATAGATTAGGGATGTTATGATGCCTGCTTAGTCCTGCATCAAATTCCCTCCCTTCTCTAATTCTTTCCTTACCTCTCTCAAGTGAATTGCATTTCTATTTTATATTGCACTTCACTTGAAATGACCTCACTTAACCTTTCTGTCTTCCTTTTGACAACTTGAAAACATTTATGATAATTCTGTGCCTTCCTTGCTTTGCCTTCCTTTGCTACCCTGCCAGCTTACAGTACTCCCCCAAATGATAACTTGCACAATCATAAAGGAATAGTGGCTCTACCCACATAAGACATAGACATCTCTGTTCATTGAGCCTTTATTCACCATCTCAATAAAAGTTAGGGCAATAATGTAGTTCACAAATTTGCCACAAATAAGGACTTCAAAGGAACTGCACTACCCCATGGGTGACTCAGAGAACCATAATTCCTTCCTTGGGTCAGAAAGAAACTATTAGCTTGTAATGGAAGGACATTTTTGTACCCAGTATACAGGCTAAGACAATAGTGTACCTAGGGGTAAGTGAGCAGGACACTAGTCTTTGCTACAGCCACAGCATCATGCTACTTTAGCAGTAGCAGCAGAGGGCAGGTAGACAACACAGAAGTAACAGAAGGAGACTTTGAGTCCCCGAGGCAGGTAAGACTAAACAATCTGACACCTTTGCGCCCTTTGACAGGGTTTTAACTTTATTAGTTATACCTCTAAACTAAGGCTACATGAGTAAGTTGCCATGGTCTAAGCTGGGCTGTGAACGTAAAGTGCATCAGCCTCTTTATGATAATTGCTTGTGTACACATTTTCACTGTAGTAAGCATGAGGTGGCTTACCTCCTATGAAACTACATGGCATTTACTATGGCATTAAAAAATACACATGTGGTAATGTGCTGTAAATGTATTCCCTTGCTTACCTCAGAACAACTTATCTATGTGCCCATATGGGGACTATAAAATTAGTGTTTATTTAAGTTCTTGTTTACTAGATTATCCTATGTGGGCACATCTACATGAGATGCTTAAAGCACAGTAGCTTAATAATGATGTGCACTAGTGCATCACAGCACAGACAGTGCTAATACACTACTGCACAGTAGTAAGCTACTGTGCAGTAGCGTTACTAAAAAGGCATTTGCCAGTGCTACTGTGCAGTAACTCTAGTTACTGTGCATTTAGTTAGTACTTCATTAAGCAAGTACTAAATTAAATGCACAGTAACTACTGTGCATTGATGAATGTCTAGACACACCATGTGAGTACAAAAACACATCCACTCACCCTAATAGTACCCCCCCTCCTATTTTTTTGTCCCTGTTTTTGATACAGAACCAACACAACTGAGCGTGATTGTGCTGGTTCTGTGAATAGGAATATACACAGTGTAAAAAAGTATATATGCCAACAAATAGAAAAATGACATATAAAACTATATGTACTGGTTGCTTCTCTACATACCCAGACGCACACAAAAATCTTGTCCGGGGTTATTCTGCCATGTACTAAACAAAGTTTGCATCCTCTAGTGACTAAGCAAAGCTCTAAGCAACATACGTTCTCTTTTGCCCCAGGACTTTAACTCTGCTGAAGTTCCTCAGTTCTGCAACACTAGACTCTGGGACTGTTACTCTAGTAACATACTTTGCTCTGAGGAGCATCAGAGAGATTAGCTCTGAAAAGAAAAAAAATATTTTATCATTTACAGTTTCAGAGAAGCATTTTTTCCTGTAAGATAGAATCCTAGATTTACCAAGGTGCTAAAGCATTTGTACTTGCAAGTAGACTGTTTTTCCTCCTATTGTTACATTCTGTATATAATAAGTGAATATGACCTGAATGGGCTTCTGGTTTTATGACAGACCTGAAGTCACCACTGCCTCTGAGTGAGGCAACCCCACTGGGCAAGCAGCAGTCAACCATATTTTAAAAACTTTCAGTTGGCACAGAGCTAGACATGTATTTATGAAATGTTATAATATCATAGATATAACTACTTCCTGAATAAGAAAGCAACATCCATGTGCTTAATTCAACTGCACAGGAGCAGCGAGAAGAAGTTTAAAGACCCAAACAGCATTATGCACTGGAAGGACAAGTCAACCTTCCATTCAGTGGCAGCATCTTCTCTCTAATAATTTAAAGCAGAACAATTTATACAAGGCTTGTCATCATTTAATTAATTTGTAAATGATTCAGGCATCAGTGATTTACAATGTCTAATAATTACCCTCTGAAGTGCATTAAAGTTGTGTGGAGGAAACTATAAAACTGTGTTTGACTTTGAAACTTAAAAATATGCCTGCATAGCAACTGAGTACCACATAGACATGCTGTAAGCTTGGTAAACATGGCCAGCTAGGTGGCAGATAGTAAATAGTTATGTTTTATTCTGTTTTGCATATGCTTCTGCACACTTCATAAACAAACAAATGTATATGTGCACCTGATGTCACTCATGTAATACATTGCTTTATTCTAGCTTTATGCAAAGAAATGTCATTTATTTTGCACTTTTGACCTCCTTACCAAAAGGCACACCCAGGCCTGCTTTCAATCCTCCAAATTTATAAGCAATTCAAATGTTTTGGGAAACAACAACAACAACAAGAAGCAGATGTTTGTATCTACTGGGAAGTGGTGGTGGTGGAGAGGGGGCAAGGAACCCTCTTCTGAACCCCAGTTTTAAACTGTATCAATTGTCTGGGTCAGGTAAAAGCAGGTGTTTCTGGCCCAATGACTGTGACTTTCAATATTCAGATCTGGGTCAGTGATACAAGTCTTGACTCACAGTTTAGCATTAATATTAATATTTTTATACCATTGAAGAGCTGGGACTCCTCACTCACCAATGATACATTATCCATTTAAACCAGGGAACCTTGATATCATACCTTAAAACTGTGACAGGCTGATAATATATAACAACTATTTTGAAGCCTACTAAAAATTGATTCAAGTGACAATATATTAATAGCATATACACATAATCTAAATTAGGAAATATAGAAGGTTAAGGGATGTTCTTGCACTCAGGTGGCAGGTTGGATGATTCTAACCCTTTTCACTGAGAATATAATACAAAGCTTTTGGCAGTATTCAAAAATTATTCACAACTATAATTTTAATAAAGTATATATAATATTTTTCCCCTTGGAAATGACTTCAGTGCTTTGAGTTGGTCAGTTAATACTATCAGATAAAAGTCCTTTTTATTATTCAAAAAATAGAACCATGGAATTTCCCAGGAAGTTGCCTCCTAAACTGCATTAATTTTGCCCAGAAGGGGTTCTCTATTTTACCAAATCTGCATGTCCAAGGAAACGACAGACAATTTGGAAGCATGGGATGCATCCCTCAAATAAATTAACTGAATTTATGTCTACTAATTCAAATGATGACTGGAAAGAGCTTCAGGTATAATATAACTTTTCTGTTCTGTTTTGGTTTTTTTTAGAAGTATATTAGTGAAGAACTAGTGTACACAGAAGTGGCCTCAAGAGTGGACAGTGTAGAGTATAACACTAGTTATTGCTTTTCTTGAATTTTCTATTATTGATGGCAGTCACTATTTGGAGTAAGTTAGAAATGAATGTGCTTGTGGTGTGAGAACCTCACAGCGATTTATTTTACAGTCAGCACAGTCAACACAGTTAATGAGGCTGGTGAAAGTATTTGTTTCGTCCTACATTTAGCATTTCTTTCTTTGCAGCAAACCTTTCTGGCATTGCTGATAATCTTTCTAGTTTCAGGAAGATGAATTCTGGGAGTCAGACAAGACCCACAGTTATGTCTCAGCAGTTTTGAAGTCATGACTAATGACAGCTTTTGGACAAGAGAAAAACTCCACTGCCCCCAAGGCATTCTGGGTTTACAAAACCATTATGTGGAAATCACAGAATTTAGAGTTAAGGAAGGACTCCAGTACATCTGGCCTGTTCCCAAGTTTAGCTGGTAAGAAATATAGGGCACCATGGGCTGACTTCATTTTCAGTATCAGGGCATACAACTAGTCTGACATTTTGTTGTTAGCTGCAAGACTGGATACACCTGTAGGGGATTCTTATTAAGGAAACACTTTTAGAGATGACCCAGATGTGATAAAGGCAGGGAAGAAGAAGACAGGCATTCTGTCACCTATAGATTTTATAAGTGTAATTGAAACCTTCACCCAGAATATGCAATTCTGAGAGGGAGGAAATTTTGTTCTAAGCAGTATTTGTCATGGTCTTTTTTAGTGCTTTCAGGATAAGTGAGCTTGTGCTGTAGGCGACAGCCTCTGGCATGCATTAGAATTAACAGATGTGCCATTTACGCAAGTAACAATGTCACTGAAATTGAGGCATTTGAAAACTGAATGAACAGAAAAAGGTACTATAGTGTTTCTAGGGAAATATGCAGATGGGTGAAGAAATCTGATGCAAGTCTGCATCAAAGTATTTTTAGGATGCAGGACTGCGACCCAGACCCACTTGTCCCCCATGGAAACGGCAGCAGCCTCCCAAGCAGCTATCAATCAGTCAGATGTAATCATGAAGATCTCAACTGAGTAAATATTAGCTTGTACTCCATTACGATTGATGCAGGAGTCTTGACAAAGTGGAAGATTTGCACCTCAGAAAGTCATGGAAGTTGTATAATTGCATGACCTATGCATATCTTACCAGCACGTCCATGGGCCCAAGCAAATCCTATTTCTGGCTGAAGGAGACATTCAAGAGAAACTTAACTTATGGATCAGGGCACTGTGGCACGCCAGAGGACCAAGTAACCCCCTATCACACTCTGCTGGAAGGTTCAGAAATTTCAGGAAGTGCTTTTTTGAGGGTCAATTTTTAAGTGATAGACTATATATGAATGGCTGCATCCTTATTGTCTGTAGTGCTTCAAAGACACTTGGAGCCATTGAAAAAGAACACCTACATGTGGCCTCTATTATGCTTTGGGTGCCCAAGTCAAATGGTTGAACATAATTGTGCTTCAAGGATGAAACCACCCACAGTAATCAGGGACATATGGAATCATCTTATGGAATTCTGTCATGGAATTGAACCTGTCATGGCCCTTTAATTTTGGCCACTCACTGAAGTGGTGCCTGGGGACCTAGCCTCTGGAGTCCAGCCTGTAGTTCAGTGGTTGTATGCAGCAACATAAAATATACCACCTCCAATTTTTATAGAATGATGGAATCAATTTGTTGGATACAGGACCTGATGTTTGGCTTTGTGACCTAGAATTGAGTGAGAAATAGCTACCAACCAGCATGGGTGAGGACTGCAATCAAACTATCCCTGGCTCCCCATTTAGTCTATGTCCAAGTAGATAAGAAAGGATTCTGACTGAGCTGAATGCTTACCTTAGGCTATTGGGGGGCGGAGGGTGGGAGGTCTATCCGGAAGTATATGGTGGGAGACCTTTAATCCTACAGAAACACAGGTGGACCTCTCCCATGTGTTAAATGAATAAAGGTGCATACAATGCTTAAATCTATTCTTCTAACTTATTTGCCTGCATGCCTTGATCAATGATCTTATGGACTTTACTGTGCTGTGCCTTGAGAAGATGCAATTGTAAAACACAATGAGGCTGAGTTAAGAGATCCAGCTCGCCTGCAGTTTTGCTTTAAGGACAGAACATTATTTTTATGTTTAATGTGCTTGCATTATAAGCAATCATGTGTAAATGAACTGCACAAATTTAGAGATAAGTATAATAATCCTGAAGTAAGTGGACCTTTCAGCAAGTGCTGAATATTAGCACAATTCTAATGCAACAAATGTTAGCCACTCACTAAGCTGCTGCAAGTTCTATTACATGTAGGTCATTAGATAGTATTGATGTTTAAATACGGTCTTGTATCAATCAACTGGTACACTGCATTCCAATTTTTAAAACAAATATTTCAGAAAAAATGAGTCTAGCTCCTGTGACAATAAATGCTGATCATTCTCTGGTGTGACCTCTATTGTATACCTTTTCTGTCATAAAGCTACTAAAACTTTCCAGACCAATATAAAATCTTCTCAGCATGTACAATATTTCAAAATATTCCATAAAAGTATGAAGCGTTTCAAACACATGAATCTGTCAGAAGAGTAACTTTTATCTCTGAAATACACCTAAATAAGCAAAAAATTTTCTTCTCTGGATATTACTTTGTGACCAGGATCAGAGCTTCTTTGGTATTTGTTCATTGATTCTCATGTTAAAAACCTTTGACCAAATCGATGCTGGTGTAAGCGGAAGAAACCTTACCAATTCAAAGGAGAATTGCATTGACTTGCTTATCCTCAGAACAAGAGCAAACATGTAGTCTAATCTTTCATCTTATTTATAAAGCCAAAATTAGCCCCAACACATGTGTTTTTATGTTAAATAGTTAGTTTGTGCTACTTTTAAAGTTGTGGGGTGCATGATATACTGAGAAATTGTTATTTCCTTTTAGCAATTCAGGGACAGAGAAAGTATTTATGTCTACTCTTTATTGACAAGAGTTCTGATGGCTTAGCATAGGCAACAGTTACTAACTCCACTGACATACATAAGTAGTTACGACTTTTCAATATTTTAAGGGGTCCTTACATTTTTACATATTATGGATCACATTATTAATAAAGGCACTGTCTTACAGACAACCCTCCCCAAAACTCCCTAGCAAGAACTACTTCCTCTTTTGGTTATAAACCCATGGATTACATGCAGCAAGAAAACCCCACTTCTATACCACAACTGGGGGATAAAAGTTTTGAAAGTATGACCTGAGTTAGACTGAATATTACTATGTCAATTGTCTTAGATTGTTTTCAGTCTCAAACAAGATCTGAGAGAGATTAACTATCCCATAATAACTCCATGCAGCGCTCCCCCCTCCCCATATCTAGCATGTGGTAGAAAGAGGAAAGGGTAATGGACCAAGAGCTGAACCCCCAAAAAGCTTATATAAACATGTTGTTTAGAAAATTGTCTAATGAACACCAGACTTGGACGAGGTTTTTCAGCTGAAGATTTACTTGGCTCTGGTACAGCATTTTCCCCGAGAAGTGCTACAGCAAATTGCATACCTGATCAAACACTGATTGAACAGACTTGCTAGAGAGCCAGTTGTTTATAAGTCAGACTCAATTCTGAATCTGGGTTTGAAACTCCTTAAACAAAGGCACATATGACTATGCAAACATTTTTATAGAATGAATCCATCCTTGAATAAAGTAGCAAGCCATTGATCAAATTTGTATTTTTGTTTCATGGCCTTATTTTTCCTCTTTACAATTGGTTCTACCTCATGTAACATTTCAAATTTTCAAAGCAAACTACAGACTCTATTCCTTATGACATCACTAGGGAGTACTTGATTTACACAGGATTATTCTCATTTTGTAGATGGACGTGACCCATGTGAGGAACCAGTACACATACAATCTGTAAATTCTAGTTTGACTTATTAATTGTCCCAATCCTTATGTACTGTGACATTCTGTCACATGCTGTTTGTGCTAGTGGGGGCAGGGAGTGGTGCCAGCATGTCTAAGCACAAATCAGTTGGTTATACGAATAGTAATTGTCTGAAGGAAAGTAAGAGTAAGTGAATTTTATATAAAACCAGTATTCTCAAACATCTGTCCAGAGGAAAACCCACAGGCTGCACAGGAAAACGTGACTGCATAAAAGCTCAAGGAATTCTGAATAGCACCTGGGAAACTGAGGTAGGCAAATACATGGTGGAAATGGTGATTTATTCAGCACCCCCCCACCTTAGATTTCTATGCACATATTATACTAGCTAAAGTTTTGTAAAACCTTCTGTTATGAGGTGTCCCTGTAAATCAGACTGCTCACAAAGTAGATTTTTGAGGAGCTGAGTGGGAGAGAGACAGTACTGGTCCTCAAACTCTAAAAAAGTTAGGAAGCTGCAATGCCCCATTTCCATGCAGTCTGCGACAAGCACTGTATTCAGGGAATGTGCCATAGGTAGCAAAGACAAAGTTGGAGCTTATTTATATGCAAGCATCTTAGATTATTTTAGGGCGTGAACAAGTGTTCAAACAACCTGCCTCAGGTTAGGCAGTTTACTTGGAGCCACCTAAACCTAATTCCAATTCTGCTGTGTGCAGGTGTTTTTCCTGGGCAGCCAGAGATAAATTGGGGAGAGGGGTTGATGGGACTGGGAGTGGGAGAGGGTGGTGAGGGCATTAAAACAGCACAGCCTAGGGGCTGGAACAAGTGACCGGACTTTGCCAACCCTACAGCTGTGCTATGAATGCATGCAGGTGTTTATTAGGCCACATTAACTCATTTTAGATTGGGTTAATGCAGGTCAGTCTAAAGTTAGTTCACCTCCTTAGGTGAACTAACTTAGATTGGGCACACCATTTTTGGGTGATTTAAGCCCTCCGAATACCTGCATGCCTGGGAATTTAGATCATCCTAAACTTGGTTAGGGCAATCTAAAATAATGTTTGTGTGTTTCCTTAGGGTTTAGGGTGACAGGACTCAAACAGCAGCTTTCTGACTAAACAACATGAAGCTTTACCAAGGTTTTGATAGGTAAATTGAAAGTAAAGATTAACTTGTCCATGCCCAAGCAAGTCACTGTCAAATTAAGAAAAGTGTTCTTAGCATTCAGCTATATGTATAGCTCAGCTGACCTAGCTTTCTTTTAAACTAATTTGTTTAAGGCATTTACATTTTTATAGAGTCATTTATTTCTTTTAATTTTTCCTATTTTGTGGTTCCCCTGTTTAAAAATATTTGCTTAGCACCTGAAAAACTTTATAAAACAAATTCATTAAATATTTACCAACTGCTTACATCTTCTCAGGACACTGTAAAAATACTATATTTTAACAGACAAAGCACTGGAAGATATATTATAGAGAAGAATCCTGAGCAAGCAGAAGAGCATAATAGAACTTGTTCATCTATAAATTACATGATCCCATTCCTACATATTGCTTTGTGTTATTTTTTAATGTATTGCTGCAACTATCTGTACCTACTCTGAGAGTAAGCATAGTGTGGGTAGTATGTCTGTTTGTTTTGGAAGACCCTTAATATGCTATGGTCAAGAATTAGAGAATTGGTTCTGTTATGCACACCAGAAAATTGTTAGCTTCAGCCTAAGCTGCATTCCTAGAAATGATATCTCATCTCTGATTTCTGAGATATTGACAACAGTTTGGAAGGCATATGCATAATCATCTAAAATATAGAGAATTATCCTCAGAATTGCAGAGGTTGTCACAATTCTTCATTTCCCATATGAAATGAAGCAATTTTGTCTTGATTCAGTGTGTACTAAGAAATCTGCTCAATACTTAACTAAACTACCTTACTAAACTGAGAAGTTTATATTAGGTTAGGTGAATATCCATATCTATATCTATATCCCTATCCATATTCTTATTTTACCCAAATCTACAATTTTTCCTTTTGACTTGGTAACTTGGTAGGTTCTTAGTATTCCTGGATAGCTATGACTGAAATTACCCAACCACACACATACATGCGGCACACATGTGCACACGCATGCATATGAATGTGTGTGTGTGTGTGTGTGTGTGTGTGTGTGTGTGTGTGTGTGTGTTGGGTTTTTTTTCCTTCCTATGTGCAGTATTGCATATCAGAATAAAACCTAAAGAGGTTTCAGCATGAAATTCTGTCACCAATTTTCAATCAAGTGATTCAAACGGAAATCAAATTTAGGGCTTTTCCAATAAGTCATTTATTTTCTGGTGATAAATAGCCAATTAATTTTAAACATTTGTTGAGATGAAAACTTCTGTAGCAAATCTCAGGAAGAATTTTAGCCATTGTAATAAGCCTGATTCATGACTGTTATGTCACCATTAAACTGGGATAACTTCAATAAAAGTGAAGTAACCCACTGATGAATTAGGCTCTATTTATTTACTACTGCTATTTGAATGGTTTTACTTCTCATGTGCATTTAACAAAAACATTCAAATATTAAAAATACATTCAACACAAAGATAATCAAATTTGAGATTTAACTGACCTGGGGATTTTTCCTTCTTTAATTTACCTTCCCACACACCCTAAATCAGGTGGATTGATGATGGTTTAGAAAACAAGAACATCTATAACACATATGGCACAAACTTCATAACTGGTATACAGGAGATCAAGTTTGCAATTCAGCTAGCATTTTATTTGGGAGTCATTCAGTAGAGAAGGGAGGAGCTTTCATCATGAGAGACTGATTCAATTTATAGAAGTTTTACAGCAGTGCAGGTGATCAGTAAGTTTACCCTCCCTCATATATATTAGTCTAAGAGAAGAATTAAGTTCACAGAATAATGTTCCCATCATTTTTACTAATCTTTATTTTCACTATATGATTCTCAAATCAGTAACAGAGACAGAACCTATATAGAACCTATCCCCCCGCTTGTGAAAGCATCCAACTATCTCCTGAAACTTATGTGTGCACTGAAGATGACGACTGGCCTCTTATTCTTCACAGCTGATTAACTGAGTTTGTGCTGGAGGAAAACAGCACAGAAGTCAATGCTCATTTACACTCATTAATACAGTTATAAAATAACTTAGTTGTTTTACATACTACAACAACAGTTGGTGTGGGTTAATTCAGAACCATTTGCTAAAGAAGTAGGAAATGATGGGTCTGATTACACCAACAGAATATCCTTAGCAGGCCACTAGTCATTGAAGAAAACCATGGTACTATTCGGTCAGTTTACATTAAATAACTAGTTACTTGAAGTGATGATGGACAATGTACCTGAAATCAGAGTGCATCAGTTTGTCATTCCACTCCCAGTTATTACCTGTCTCCACTGAGAAACACAATTTCTCCACTGAAAAAAAAATGTCAATTGCTAAATCCTCCAAAAAAGTATGACACAAATATGAGATGCTCAAACTAAAACTTGTAATAAGGTTTCAGTAGAGTTCATTATTACCACTTGACCTAAACAGTTGCATAGAATGGCTTTCTATGGTTGCTCTTCTGAATCCTCTGAGTAAATCCCAGGGGAGAGTTTCTCTCTCCCTCTCTCTCTTTCTTTTGTCTTTTTTGAAAATGGATTACTTTCAAAAAGACAAAAGCTACATTCACAGAAGACAATCTGCACAGATGCAAACAACTTAGCTGTGCTATGTCAGAGGCTAGTAATCTATTCATTAACAAACCAAAGAAACTAGCATCTACCCTTTGCTGACCATTTCTAAACTGTCCCAGGTACCCCCAATACTTCTTAAAATTCAAAGCTGGTAGATCAACAGTTACTATAGCTATTTTCCAGAACAGGACCTAACATTTCATATAACAAAATGTCCATGACAAATGTTGACCCAAAAGAAATTGTGAAGACTCCGTTATTTTTAAGAACAGTATTGGACTTATACACGGCAGTTTTGGCATGCCCAGCCTCATATAGAAGGCACTTGAATGATCACACATGGATATTTTTACTAAATGCTAGAGGGTGGTAAGAAGAGATTTGCTAAGGGAACCCGAATTCATGCCTTGTGCTATCTCAGAGGCCTAACACTAATGTTGAATAGGACTGTCTATTAATACTGTTGTCAGTAGCCTGCAGAACTAAAATAAAAGTTCAAAAACAACTTTCTGTTCCAGAAGGTTGAGGATGCACCTAGGACACCATCTGTATTGGGTACTGTTCTGACCAATAGGGAATAATTGGTGGAGGATGTGAAAGCGATAGGAAACTTGGGAGGGAGATATCATGATAAGATAAGAATTCATGGTCCTGAGATGGGGAAAACATGAGATCAGCAGAACTAAGTTGCTAGATCTAAAATAGATGGATTTCAACCAACTCAAGAAGACAATGGGATAATGATGCCATGGGAAGTTAGACTGAAAGGATAAAGGTACCTAGGTGGGCTGGAAACATCTAAAGGACACACTATTGGAATCCAACCAAGAAAATTTTACCTGATGGAAGCACAAGAAGAAGGGTAAGAAACCAGTGTGGCTGCACAAGGAGCTTTCAGGGTACCTGAAATACATACAGGCAATGGAAAGATGGATGGATCACCAAAGAAGCATATCAAGAACTTGCAGAGAAAATAAGGAAGGCTAAGGTAAAATGAGCTGTACCTGGTGAGGGAAGTTAAAGACAACAAGAAGAGGTTCTATACTGACCATAAAAGAAAGCCACAGTAGCTGTGGGTTCACTGTTAAATAACCAGGTCAAAGCAAAGAAGGCAGTGCTACTCAACAGGTACTTGGCAACTGTCTTCAGAAAAAAAGTTAAGCTGCAACCACATACCTAATAAGGATTATTTGGATGATGGAAGGGGACAAACTGAGGGATGAGATAACAAAAGATGGGTCTGAATGAACACAAGTCTTCAGGGCCTAACGAACTTTATCCCAGGGTTCTGAAGGATTGGCAGAGGGGATCTCAGAACACTGGGCAATAACTTTTAGGAAGTCATGGGCTAAAGGTGAGGTACCAAAGGGCCCCTCTTTTAAAATGACAAAAAGGAGGACCTAGAGACCAGTTAGTCTTACCTTAATACCTGGGAAGTTACTGAAGCACATTATAAAGAAGTCTGTTTGCCAGCATCTGGATCAGGAGAGCCTGATTAAAAGGAGCCAGCATGGATTTATTAAGAACAAATCATATCAAACAAACTCCTCCTTCAACAAAATGACTACTTGGGTAAAAAATGGGAATGCAGTAGATATAGTATATCTGGACTTCAGCAAGCCTTTTGAAAAGGCTTTTGACATTTTCATAAACTGGAGTAAAGTGAGCTAGACAAAAGTAGGATCATAGGAAAATAGGGGTGGAAAGGACCTCACAAGGTCACCTAGTCTAGTCCCTTGTTCAAGGCAGAATTATCTCTGACTAAACCATTGCATCCGAGTTTCTTTCTAACCCACTTTAGAACATTTCCAAGGACAGAGAGTCCACAATTTCTGTAGGAAGCCTGTTCTAATGCTTGGCCAGGCTCCTAGTTGGAAGGTTTCTCCTAATCTCCAATCTAAATTTCCCCTGCTCCAGTTTGAGGCCACTATCCCTTGTTCTGTCCTCTATGGCCACTGAGAAAACTACATTTCTGCACTCTTTATAATCATCCTTCAGGTTTTTGATCATCCATTTGATTAATGATTTGGATTTAAACACTACCAGACTTTCCTTCTCCTAAAAAAATGGACATAAAAAGGAACTTCTCTTCATTCCTATTAACAGTCAATGACATCTTTAAATACAAAAGTGCAGAGCTATCAGAACCAAAGTGGGGAGAATCTACTATTCTTTTCCATAAACAAAAAATGTTAAACACAAAGCAAATAAAGAGTTTATGCTTTGACCACACATTTAAATAAGAAAAATATGACATAAAATACTATAAACATGAAGATATTCCAAACACACAACCATGGTGAGGAGGAGGAAGGAGGGAAATTAAGGGTAAGAAAGAAAGAAAACAAAAAACATTCTGTTTCCATCTCTCTGCCATGAACAGTCAGTGTATTCATCATCCTCCAGCCATCTGTAGGGTACTGGCATTCAGGTATTTGCAAAATAACTCATTTTTAAAAATATATTTGGAAAGATGAAGTTTTGTTTAAGACACTGGGAAAATTCAAAATTCTATTTTAACTATTGGCTCTCCAACAGAACCTCATGAGCAAGTTTGCACCAGACACTTAATTTCTCAATTCTTCAGAAAGCAAATGAGAATTTAATAGTACATTTTTCTCATGCTTTGCCTTGCCAATTTAAATCTTAAAATCTTTGGGCAGGGCTTCACAGGAAAAGTACCTAACACCATGAGATTCAATTTTATTGAGGAGCCCAAGAAGCTATTTCACACAACCATGTTAGCCGCCCCCCATATCCGTTGTTCTTTCACACGTAGGAGACCATTTTATAGATCAGGGCTGAACTTCAAAGTGTCCAGGAGCCACCTGCTGTGTGGGCTGCAGCAAAAGAGCACACACTAGGTCAAGTCATGGATCCCCCAAGCCACACAGGTGCCCTCCACCATGCTTTACTGCATGCCATGTGCAGCTCTTCCTCTCGTCCTTCCCGGCTCCCTGGCTGCAGACTGCCTTACTGCTCTGTACCATGGATTCCCCCAACACTGTGGGATGTGTTGTTCTGCTCTCTGGGAAAAGGGACAGAATGTGAAAGCTGGTGGCAGAAGGCAGAGCTTAATGACCTCATCCATTGCAACAACTGGAGCAATGTGAGGAGCAGCAGCTGGGTGGGAGCCCAGGAGCTGCTGATTAGCCTATTGAGGCTGTCCAACTAAACCTTTATAAATGGACAAAGTAGTGAGTCCTTGGGTATCCCTCTATGACATCTGTTGAGTGAACTAGACAAGTGAATTGTGCTGTACTTTTGGTCAGCTGGAATCATTAATGTTATGTAATCAAATTAATAATTCATACAAGAGTAAAGGGGGCCTTCTTTATGATTGCATCTATATTTTTAGGAAGCACTGTAGTAGACAAGATCTTGGTGTTTAATATTAATCTAATAAACTCTGAATACTTTAGCAGGGAGTAGGGAGAAAGAGAAAGTAAATTGTTTGAAGGAGTTTTAATTAAGTGCTAATGGATTTTATTTTTTTTTAATATTAGAAAAGTTTGTTTTGATCAGCTAACATCCCCAGAACAAAGAAAAAATGCATTTCCAAATCTTGCCTAGGTTTTAAAAATGCAATAAAGCTACACATTGAAAAGGAGATAAGGGACAGAAAGGAAAGACATCTGTTACATCTACTAAGGGTCTACAAAGCAGGAATCCCTCTAGAGAATCTTCAGGACAGTACATCATTTCTTGCAGGCTGTGCTGTACTATCTACAGCACAGAAATGTGATTTGCACTTTTCATTTGATGTTGCTGAATTTCCGTTAAGGCATAGCTTTGATTATAAAGGATAAATCAGCCACAGATAATAGGTCTAGAGTTTCTTTTCCAGATAAAAACAGAATAGTAACCTAGCTTTAAGAAAGATGCTCCATATTAAAAACCAAAAAGAACACTTCTTGTTTGGTATCCTTTAAAATTGGAAAGAAAAGAGAAATAAAAAATGAAGCGAAGGTTGATTTGATATTATGATTATGACCAGAAGGACTTTAGTACCTGGTTGAACTTTCTCGTTCCAAATGTAGTTTAAGGTAACATTATGTGAACTAATCAACTTTATCATTTACTTTTCAATAAAAACTTTTTTTTACGTTGCATTCTGTGTATCTTCATTTTTTTTTTTTTTCTGTTCCCAAGCAGCAAAGGCCTGAACCTTTCTCTAGCCAGGGAACAGATATTTTTGCCCAGGAAATTATTAACCTTCTTGGAGCCTAGCTAGGATTAGGCAGGGAAGCCAACTGCTGGTCATGCAAAAATGGAGCTGGTTCTCCAATAAATGAAGTACTGAAATCATGGGGAAAGCACAGCTTCAAGAAACTAGGGAATAAGTTTGAGTTTCTTAATATCTGATACATAAAAGAGCAAATCAAGAAGAAGTAAAACTACATGTCCTGAATCTTGTTCTGTCCATATTGGATGACAAGCAATGGAGAACAAAAATAATCTTTCAGGGAGATCACGAATCACCCATTCTTTGATAATTACTTTGGCTACAACTGATTGCTAGACTCGGTTGAAATTGTTAGGGTGAATTTGTAAAAAAGAGCTGGTTTAAATTGCCAAGTCCTAAGAGTATTAAAAAATTGGCAAAACTGGACATGTCTGCACGAGACGCTTAGCTGCACAGTTGTGTAGTTTACTGCACAGTAAGCACATGCACCCACATGTGTATATGCTTACTGCACTGTAAAAATGCTTAATCACAAGTAAATCTGATACCTTCAAATGCAGGTAGCAAATTTACCCATTATTGCACAGTTATGCACAAATAGACACGACATGGGAGCAAGTTTGCTCCTGGCTCATCCCTGCCATTAGGGGGCCAGCCTGAGAGCTTCTCCTGTCCCAGGACTGGGCTGCCTCTATAGCAGCCCCTGCCTCAGGCCTTTAAAAGCCTTCAGGTACTCAGAGTCCTGGAGCACAACAGCAGGGAGCCTGAAGCCACTCCAGGCCCCTGTGTCCCCCTGGGCAGGCCGCAAGCCAGCTGCCCTAGCTTGTCTGTTCTCTGGCACCACTGCGTGGTACCACACTGCTGCTTGGCTGCCAGGCCGGTGCCTTCGAGCCCTCCAGGCTGCTCCAGGCTGCTGCAGGCCCCAGGCCCAGCTGCAGGCAGCTTCTAGCTGCGGGGACCAGCTGCACCTGCCTGCAGCCCACTGCCAACAGCCTGCCCTGAGCTCACAGGTGCTGCAGGGCATTGCCTCTGCCATGTAGCTGCCAGTCCCATGCTGAGCCCCTGCACTGGGTGCTGCAGGCAGCTGTCCAGTCCCAGCACACAGGGACTGACGTGCGGGGGACCAGAGAGTCAGCACAGAACCCACAATGGCATCCTCCTTGTCCACTGCCATGCCCACCACCTGGGACCCCAACTGGTGCATGGAGGAGACTGGTGACCTCATGGCACTGTGGGGTGAAGTGGACGTGCAGCATGAGTTTGAGCTGGGGGAGCACGCCAATGCCACATCTATGAGCAGGCAGCCAGCACCCTTTATTCTTGCTACTTTAACATCTTTCAACATTTTTATCAATGATTTGGATGGAAGAGTGAAAAGCTCGCTGGCCAAGTTCACGGATGACACCAAGTTATGAGGCAGTGTGGCCATTCCAGAAGACAGGCTGCTGATACAGGTGGACCTGGACAGGCTAGGGAGTTGGGCAGACCAGAACCAGATGAAGTTTAACACTTCCAAGTATAAGGTGCTCCATCTGGGGGCAAATAACCCTCAACGTACATACAGGTGACAGCCTGACTTGCACCACAGCTGAAAGGGACCTACAAATAATGATTGACCATTGGATGAACATGAGCTGTCAGTGTGTTGTGGTGCCCAGCAGGGCAGACAACACGCTGGCATGCATCAACCGATGCATCTCATGTAAAACTATGGAAGTGATACTCCCGCTGTACTCAGCACTGGTGAGACTGCAGTTAGAGTACTGCATCCAGTTCTGGGTGCTGCACTTCAATAAGGATGTGGAAAAACTTGAGAGGGTCCAGAGAAGAGCCACTCGTATGATCAGGGACTTGAAAGACAAGCCATACGAGGAAAGGCTGAGGGACCTGGGCCTCTTTAGCCTCAAGAAGAGAAGGTTGAGAGGAGACTTGATAGTGGCTAATGGCTATATCAGAGGAGTACATCAAGAACTCAGTGAACAGCTGTTCATCAGGGCACCCCTACGGAAGACCAGGACCAATGTATATAAACTCCTGGAAGGCCACCTCAAGCTTAATACCAGGAAAAACTCCTTCACAGTCAGGGTGTCCACACTGTGGAAAAAACTCCCTCCAAAGGTGGTGCAGTCACCTACCCTGGAGGTTTTTAAGAGGAGACTGGACAGTCACCTCACTGGGGTCATCTAACCCCAGTTGTCTTCCTGCCTACAGCGGGAGGCGGGGCCTGGACATGATGATCTGTGAGGTCCCTTCCAGTCCCTAACAATCTATGAATCTATGAATCGTTCTCTTTCTTTCCACTTTGTCCTGCAATGCTTCAGCATCCTACCATTATCCATTAAGGTTATGAACAGACATCATATTTGCCCAGAGACAAAGCCTTTTGCCCTGAGTCATAGAGGTGCATGCATTCAGTATCCTTCTTCAAGTCCCCCTGAAGTATGTCAGATAAAATGTACCAGCACCTTTCCTGAGACATCCTGGCCAGGTACAGACATTACACTTTTAAAGGTATAAGTGAATGGACACTGGTCTACACTTGTAACAGAACTGAAGTTTGGCACACAAAACTGGTCTGTCCCATAACAGAACAGAAGTTTAGTACGCATAGACCAGTTTAAAAATGGTGGAACCTGATCTAAGATTCGTCCATCCCCCCACAACAAAGGATGACTGTTTCTTCTGTTTGCTACCAATCTAAACTACTCCGCTTACAGAAAGCCAAGTAATTTAAATCAATTCCACGTTGGGCTTTTTGAATGGGTGTGCCTAGCCCCTGTTTTACTTCTGTATGGGTATTGTCATTCATTCCAGGAACAAACCTGTGAGGCTGTCTGTTCTTGCAGGCCACCTACTGGCAGAGAAGCAGCAACACAGCTCAGAAGGGTGTTGTGTAAATGACTATCCTGATTCAAATCAAACCCTGGTATAATCCAACAAATATTACATCTGTTAAATGAGACATCTGATTACAGCCTAAAACATCTGAATCCATACAGATTTTTTAAAACAGTTAGTCCAAAGGCCATGATTGCCCTTTGCTTCTATTTGAAATCTTTCTTTTCCCCGGCATTTTTTTATTATTATTCATTTTGAATGTAAACTCTAATTCCAATTAGTGCCTCTAGGTAAACAATCAAGCAAATCCCTATAACCTGATCACTTGCTATGATTTCTGATTAAACTCCAGCAGAACTGAAGGCTTTCTGTTTGTACCTTGTCCAAAACAGGAATAAAGAAAAAAATGCAAGGTTTGAAAAGGAAGTCCAGAACGTCCTCTTTACATAAAAGAAAACAGACCCTTTAACAAGCAAAAATAGTATGGCCTGGTGAATTTCTTTCAAAGTAGCCAACAAAACATCAGCTTCAGCAAAAGCTATTAGCTCTTTCCTGCTTAAACATGAAATCTACAATCCCAAAAAACATATTTGACATGTATTTTGCTAAACACTTTTTCTAATAGAGCACTGTCCTTCAGAGTAGCATCTGCTTTACTATGATTGTGGATATTTTATGTAATACTATTTTAAAAGCATGCAGGTTTTTTTCTTTGAACTCTTACGATTTCCCCAGATATAATCTTTCCCACCTGATAATTATGGGCAGCTTCACTTACATTGATTCATGCTTACTCCCACGGGCAACACACTATACTCTACATTTTCCATCCTCCTTTTCCCCTTCCCTCCCATTCATCCAGGAGAACAGCACTCCATAGACATTCAACCCAAAGCAGCTGTAGTTTCTTGCTAGGCCTACAACTGCTGTGTTTAAAGGATTGTGGCCTATCCTTGGCCATAAATAGGTGATTGGTCTGGGATCCTGGAAAGGAGGAAGGTGGAAAACTACAAATGCATTGCTTTTGCCAGTCATTTCCATTGAAAAATGCTGAGGTCCACCATAGAGCATTTAATATTTTCAGCTTCTCAAGAGTTATGAGTCCTTAAAACTCAAGTGAAAAAAGCTACTATTTTTATCCTAAAGTATCATTTTTTCTTCTATTTTAAATACCTTTTCTATAAATCAAGGGTTAGCAATGTTCTCCAGCACAAAGCTGAAATGATACGGCTTGGGACTGAAGGACTGACACTAGGACCTAGCCCCCTCTGGTGCTTTTCCCTGCCACCCAGCTGTGGCATAGTCCTATTGAAGCCTTGGCTGCCTGATGGACACAGTAGGGAGAGATCCCCCATGTAAAAGCCTCCAGCTTCAAATGCAGCATGGTGGAGGCAGAGCTCCCTGCCACCAAAACCACAGGCTGGATCCAAAGGCTCCCCAGGCTGAATCCAGCCTATAGGCTATAGGTTCCCATCCCAGGTGAAAATTTAACTGAGAATATAGAGATCTCCAAGTCTGAAGCTGTCACTTCCCTTCCACACAACTTAACATTCTCATGAACATAAACTTATTTCTTCCTTAAAACAACAACCACAACAACAATATAAAAAAGAAAAATAAGAGTAAAGAAGAATCAGGAAATAATGTCTTTCACATGACTTTTAGAGACCCATCTTACTTACAGATCCTGCACAGACTCATTACTTGAGTCTATGATGTACAAGTGGTAAGAGTAATGTTTTGGCGGAGTTCTGATATTTGGCATTGATAAAGAATATGCCAAGACTGCTGAAGCAATGCTGCTGGTCACAGCACTCTACAAATCATATTTTACAGGCTGTCTAGTGCCGATGAGGCAGAAAATTTTGTATTAAATGATTTTTAATACACACGAAGGAATTATATTGAAAAACAAAAATGAATCCAAATGTATTGAACCTGACATACTGAACTGTATTTTTTATATCTGTCATGCTGCTGTGTTCCTTTCTTATACTATAGTCAATTTTCTGACTTATTACCATAAATTTTTCATGAGGCAAATAAGCTGCTAAAAGCTTTTCACTTAAAAGTCAAATACGAAAGGTTATGTTTAAAATGGTAAAAAAATCACAGATTTCTATATTTTCAGGCACAGACCATTACAGTTTAATTCAGTTGGACTACATCAACCCTAGAAGTCTGCAAATTAGTTTTGTGGGCAGGAAAATCAGATTTTTATGTGAAAAATAAACTAGCCTGGCAAATTAGTTTGTATCTCTTCAAATTTATGATGACTTTATACAAAAGTAATTTCATCTACTCCAGGAATCTTGCTCCTGATTTATACCAGTGCATGTGCAATCAGAATTAGGCAAAGTGTGTTCCAAACTGCTATAATACGTACATTTTAATAAAGTAACACTATGGTGATGGAAACATAACAGAATGCAAAGCTATAACATATACACTTCGTGACAGGCTATGGATTTTATTGTGATATTTCAATATTATCTGTGTTTATGCTGTTATAACATTGTGAGACTCAGTTTACTTCATTAACCTGTTCATATAAAATAAAATATGATGCGCCAGAGCTGGCTACATGTAGGACAGACAAGATGGACCCTTTGCAACAGCAGTCTGAAATGGCTTTGTTGACATATCAACAAAGATGAGATGCCTGACACCCACAATTTATCCAGACAAGATAAATATGACAATTGGAGAGCAGGCTGTGAAAAAGAAAAGTAGCTTGGCAACTCCTGTCCACAGAGTCTCAGGGCTAAGATAACTGGAAGAGCTTTGGGAAACTGGAAAGACTGGAAAGGAAACAGCCCAGTATCATTGGGGGTGCTTAGGGCTATGCAGGCTGGATTGGGGACAGAAGAACTGTTTACACCCTTTGGAGGAGACAGAGTACCTCTGATTGTCTCGCATTTGCCCAAATAAATGGCATCACTGCAAACTTTCTGTTGTGCTGCTTAGTACTGTGGGTTGCACGGGGTCATTCAGAGCAGCAGGTGAAGTCCATGTGTCAGGAGCAGAGCAGGATGCTTGCTCCTTGAGTCAAGACCACAGAGAACCAGGGAAGGTAAGAGACCAAAAGACTGGGCTTAAGAGTAGGAAGAAGCATTGGTTCCTCCTGCTTGATCTAGAAACCAAGTCTTGGCTGTCTTTGGGGACCCTCTCAGAGACCAGACAAGGCCACAGAGGTCCCAAGCACTCACCCCCTGGAGGGCACTCCATGAGACCCTTAAACAAGACAGAATAGCAAGGATAAAACATATGAAAAGTGAGGAAAATGAACTCTTGCCGTTTAAAAGTTTCTTTGGTTTCCTGGCTAACATAACTAAAAGATTAGAATGAACAGCGCTATGGAAGATCTTTCCATGGGAAAAAAACCAAAGTGAAATACTACCATCTTAGGGCAGCCAAGCCATAGACTACTTTGGTAAGAAACTAGGCTGCCAAATAAATAAATTAAACACAAGGCAAAAACATTTAACAGCCAGAGGGTATGCAGAATATGCCTATTCATTATAGGAAGTCATAATAGTTTAATAAATATTTGGGCCGTACTCAGCTGGTATATAGGGGCTTCCACTATCTTCTATGGGGCTGTACAAAGGAGGATCTGGCTATCTGAATTTTACATAATTCTAGCATGGATTAAAAAAAAAAAGATTCATCTGGTATCCTCTGACTGAAATAGCTGTGCCTTACCAATGTTAAATGGGAAACTGTATGCTGCTTGCTGTGAAAAAAAATGGTGGGGCATTGTACACTGTTTTGTCAAAAGAAGTACATGTAGGAAACAGGGAAAACTTAAATAATTTTTAATTACATTCTCTTCAAATCATCCCTTTAAAGGATACAAGACCTGTTATCTTCTGGAAAAGGTAAAAGAGACATCTATCAGGCTTTGACAGTTACATAGATTGACAGATAAATTCCACAGACCTTATGATTATCCTTACATTTGCATGGAAAGCCTGTTAAACCATGCTCCTTTTCATCAGCTTTGTCTAACATCATGATCTCATATGCTCCATGCCAGCTACTGCCAAGGATCCCACCATTGATGTGGAGACATATTCAGTATTCAGAGGGGAATGGCTTGACAATAATGCTGACTAAAATTATGTTCAGTATCTTTGGGGAAAATCCCACGTAGGTTTAGAATGGGATTTCTGTGCATGAAAATTATGGGCACCAGCTAATTTTCACCCTGATTTGATCCCATAATATAGCTATACAATACATATTAGTCTCTACACTATATTCATTATTTCTAAGCATGAATATACACATATATTCACTTAAACGTAGTGGAAAATGAGCATGGTTATCTTTAGTTCAGCATTTGAAAGACCTGAAAAATGTCAAAAAACACATTTTATTGTTTCTTTAAGCGATTTGTTTCTGCTGAATATAAGACACACTTCAGGAAGCAATCAGAGGAGCTATAGTATATGCAGTAAGTTAATAGCCACCACTGACCTATCAAATCAATTTATGACAAAGCTGTCAATAGACAGTCATATCTATTCATTTCAATGGATACTATATTCTATCTTGATAGGATACCATACTTTTTTAGATTTATCTTGATACATTTAGAGAATGCTCAGAGTAAAATGTAATCTATAGGAGTGAAAAATGCTGTAGAATAGAAGGTTCCCATTGTGCTTGTTAATCTCTCGCCAGGGTGAAAAATACGACTTTGGCACTGATGTTTTGCAAATAGTCGTGTACAGTTTTGAAAGGAGATCCCTCTGTAAAGCATGTATTAGGATAGAGCGGTGTTGCAGAACAGTCTTGGGCTAACTGCCAAATATGACATCAATTCCATCCTCAACAAAGAAGGATATTGTTAAGGCTAGTGTTAATGATGCTCTCACATTCTTTTTCTCCTTTCTCCCAGTATCAGCAAGAAGTCTCATAATTAGCTAGTACTTTCATGAGAACAAACTGTAAAACAGAAGTTAAACAGCAAAGCTCCAAAATGAAGTAAATAAAAAATAATTAATATTAAGAAACAGATTTAGCTAATATTTCTATGGAAATAGTTTGCGAGTTTATAATTTCCTCTCTGCTTCTTAAGCTGCATTTGTCAGCTTTATCTATATCTATATATCACAGTGGGAAAGCGTTCAGACTGAAGGTTGTATCAAATGAAACTCAAGCAGGCCTTTTGCCACAGGGTAGAATTTAATTGTCCTGGATCCTCCAACCTTAAAACAGGAGCATAATCACATTGTATCTAGGAGCTTTGGCTTTCGTGGAACTCCTTGTGTAAGTAAAGATTACACAAATGAATAAGCATTGCAAGGCCAGATAGTATGCATATTCTGCAATGTGTAGTATTGAGTGTACAGTGTAGATCATACTTGGACTCTTGCTGCACAAGTATTTTATATTTTACAGGCTGTACTTTATTACATTGAAGACATGTTAAATCCAAAAGGTTTTGCATATAATAACCACACTAGATTGCTGCATATATCAATCACTGGAAGATATAAAACACAGTTTCCTAGAACTATTTTTTTATACGTCAATATTACTTTCTACAGTTTATCATTAAAAATATAAGACTTTGGAATAATTTCAGAGTTGATATACAACCAATGCAGTCCAGCTGACTGGTAAGATTTCAGTGGTGATTTAAATCCTGTGCATTTTGTGTCTTGCATAAAACAAAAATAAAGCAACCAAAAACTTCAGTGAGAGATGAGCATCTAGCTGTTTTTTGTGTGTTTGTACATATCCCCCAAGGGAAACAGAAACAAATATAGGATGAGTCCACAGGTCATAAGAAAGACTAAATAATAAGGGCCAAAGTACAAGCCTTTATAGGTACTGGTATGTTGGCAAACAGTTTCTCATAGATATGCGCCCAATAACTTTTAAAATCAGTGGGAACCCTTCTGTGAGTAACTACTCCCCAATGTAAGATAAGTCCAGTTCTACCTGCGTGCTTACAAATAGGATTTGTATTTAAAATATTTGGATGTGACTATTAAACACTATAAAAATTTACTCCATGTTCAGTGATTTTAATCAGCATTTTGTGATTTTAGTCAGTCCTCAAAGCAGAGGATTTCAATGAAGCATAAATAAACGTACTCTGTCCCTCTAACAAGATGTAGTGAAATACGTATATTCACAGTGAATAAATCTATGGCATTGAATAGACAGGAAATTCCACACACTCCACTGAGGAGTGGTAGTAGTAATACTATGGGCCCTGTTACACATTCAAATTAAAGCTGGATAGGAACCAGCTACAAAATTGTTACACATTTTCAAGCACTACTTTTATAGCTGGCTGGTTCTTTTTGTAGCTGGATAGTAAATTTTATAATTTTTAATTACTTTGCACGTGTGGCGGGTCTAAGTTTATTGCAAAATTAACTAGTTAATTGTGTAATATATGTTAACATTTAGCAAGGGCTAAAGAGGTGCATACTGAAAGCTAAAAATAGAGATCTGATGCACTCCCTCTGAGCAATCAAAAAACAAAACAAGTACTGAAGAGTAACTGATAGAATGTGACAAAACGTATAGCTTCTTCAATGTTTACCACTAAGAAGCTTTGTTCAACTGTTTCACTTGTTTTGTAAATTATTTGGGAAACAAATTATAGTTTCATAGCTGTTACAAGCTGCAAGGGACCTTACAGATCATCAGGTCCAGCCCCCCTAAACATGGGCAGAAAAGACTGGGCATCAAGGTATTTTTTGAAGATCACCAGGGTGGATGACTGTACCACTTCTGGGGGAGACTGTTCTAAACTCTCAGCACTCAGCTTGTAAAAGAAGTTTTTCCTTATGTCTAGCCTGCAGCGATTTTCAATCAGCTTGTGCCCATTATTTCTTTTCCTCCCCTGGGGGGCCTTGGTGAATAGATGCTCCCCCAAACTCTGATGTACTTATAGACTGTAACCAAGTCCAGCCTGAGTCTTCCCTTCAACAGGCTGAACATTCCCAAGTTCCTCAGCCTCTCCTTATACATCTTGGTCTCCAGGCCATTAATCATGTGTGTGGCCCTCCTCTGGATTTTCTCAAGCTTTTCCACATCTTTCTTGAAGTGCAGCACTCAAAACTGGATGCAGAATTCCAGTTGTGGTCTCATCAAGGTTGAGTAAAGTGGGAGGATGACATCCTTTTGTAACAGCCAGAACCAGAGGGATTAATAAGCAATAATATGTGCTTCTTGGAGGCATTTGGTATTTTGCCTAAACAGGTAATATTAATATAAAGCTTGTAAGTTTGTAAACTGCAAATGTAACTTGTCTGTCATAAGTTTAATCAAAATGATAAATTAACTGTTCATGGAACTGACTAGGCCTCATAGGCAAAGCTGTAGCTGTGAGATTAGCTGGCCTAACGGTTTTTTGCTCAGGTTCAGCCTTAGCAATAAAAACTGGATCTAACTGCTAGGCACACCCAACACATTCCAGGAAAGCACATCCCAAGAAAGCATATTCAAATGAAGCCTAAAACGGGTTGAGATTTAGGCAGAGCGATGTCAATTTCAAACCTAAAGGTGCTGCATCATAATTTGCTTATTGGATAAACCCGAGTCTGGGTAATAACCTTTTATGATAATTTTTACATCTTTCAATCCCATAGGGTAGCAGCTATAGGGCAACATTGTGAGTGGCCCTGAGGCCAACAGATTAACATAAGACTAGGTATAAAAAGCACATTGCATCAGGTAACTAGCAGGAAGGAGGGAACAGAACGGTCATTTCTGTTCCACGCCCGGACCCCAGACTCCCGATGTGAGAGAGGATCGGATCCTGATCAAGGGACCTTCCCTGGTAATCGCTCTGACAGCGTCGATCATCGGGGACACCTGACTTCGCTGGAATCACTTGGCACGCACCTGGCACTGAGGGACTATCGATAAGTTGCCAACCCATGTCTGTCTATTTGTTGTTTTGAACATCCCAGTGTAGCTAATACCCTCGCAGTGCCCAGTTGGCCTGCGACATCTATCTATCTATCTATCTATCTATCTATCTATCTATCTATCTATCTATCTATCTATCTATCTATCTATATATCTATCTATCGTTATTATTTACTATTAGCTCTTTAATACTGCATTATCTGCTTATCGCGTTTATCTTTCTGTTAACTGTTGTGTGTGTGTGTAAGCTATAATAAATTTGCCTTTATTTCACTCCCAACTTTGCCTCCTCGATCCAAAACTGAATCAAACAGCCCAGTTGGCCTGTGATAAAATTGATACACTCACAGTGCCCAGCTGGCCTGTGATAACCTTGCCTTTCTCAAAATACCTTGGTGGATGCATGCCAGTGTTTGGTTAGCTCTGC
Source organism: Alligator mississippiensis (assembly GCF_030867095.1). NCBI lineage: Eukaryota > Metazoa > Chordata > Crocodylia > Alligatoridae > Alligator > Alligator mississippiensis. The sequence goes on from NC_081824.1 coordinate 312,901,109, forward strand.
CTGCTACGGCATCACATCGGTGGCTCATGTTTATTTTGTTGTCAGTCATGACTCCCAGGTCTCATTCAGTTGTGGTGCTGGCAAGCAGAGCACTGCTGAGCCTGTAAGTGTATTGTGGGTTATTTTTCCCCAGACAGAGCACTTCATGTTTCTCTCTATTAAATGACATCAGGTTGAGGTCTGCCCACTTCACGAGCCTGTCCAGATCAGGCTGTACTGCCAGCCTGTCTTCTAGAGTGACAACACTCCCCCATAGCTTGGTGTCATCAGTGACTTTTGCCAGATTGCTTGTAATACCTGAATCCAAATCATTAATGAACATGTTGAAGAGCACTGGTCCAAGTAATGACCCCTGAGGGACAGCACTGGTCACCATTCACCATAATGACTCAGTTCTGTCAATCAGTATGCTTTGCGCCTTACCATGGAGCCAGTTACCGAGCCACCGGACCATGAAGTAGTCAAAGCCACATTTTCCAAATTTGACCATGAGAACATCATGGGAGACCAGGTCAAAGGCCTTTCTGAAGTCCAAGTATATGCCATCAACCTGAATTACTGTGTCTTTAATTCAGACTTATCTAGTAAGTGATTTGAATTTAGATGCTAAATGTTTTGCTAAGGCATTTGTGAATAGGTAAGTAAATAAGTAGTAAATAGGATAGCTGTTCTTTCTATTCTCATTGCCAAGATAGGAATGACAACTTTTTGGAATGATGCAATTACACAATCTACTTTTCTTTTCCCAGTGATACATTCTCTTATTACAGAACAACTTGCTCAAATATACCCTTCTCAACAAGTCCAGTAGGTATTCTATCAACAAGACTATAAGAAAAAGTCTTTTAGATAACATAAGACTGAAGTCCTCACTATTTTTCATCTGATGTCTTATTGGACTCTTTTTGCAGGAATTACAATGATCCCTCTGTGCCCAGGCTAATTTAGGTAACTTCCTCTGTTGTTCCCTCAGAGGGAACATCAATCCCTAGTGAGCTGAGGGATTTCTTAGAACCTTTAAGAAACACAAAGTTCACTTCATGTCTGAGGCTGAAGTTTTAAATCTTGGAACTGTTTTGAGTGGGTGTACCTACATAGGGATCTCATGAATTTTAAAGAAACTCCTCACAAAATCAGAAAAAAAATAGGGTTGGAAGGGACATCTGCCCAACCCCCTGTTCAAAGCAGGACCATCCGCAACTACATCATTCCAGTCAGGGCTTTGTCAAGGCAGGCCTTAAAAACCTTCAAGGATAAAGCTTCCACCACCCCTTTAGGTAACTTGTTCCAGTGCTTCATCACCCTCCTAGTGAGAGAGTTTTTCCTAATATCCAACTTAAATCTTCCTTGCTGGAACTTGAGAGCATTGCTTCTGATACAGTGCCTACCTGTATTGGAGGAACCTACATTTGAAATGTGTTTTGAGATTCTGTAGAGCAACAGATTATATATTTAAGCAAGTTCTTGCATTTATAATGACTGCCTAGTGCACTTAAACTTATGGTGGGTCTTTCATTATTACTTATATGCCAATCATGACTATTCATAGAATCATAAAGAAGTAGGGCTCAAAGAAAACTTCTAGAGGTCTAGTAGTGGTTCTCAACCTTTTTTCTACTAGGACCCATTTGTAAAATTGATGGCCAGTCCTGACCCAGTGCCCCTCATGCTTGACCCTCTGCCCCCAGACCACCCCAAGTGTCAGGCATGGGGGGCCCCAAGAAGCCCCTTGCAGGCTGGAACTCTGCCAGCCTGCAAGGGAAAAGCCACTGTTCCCCACATTTTTCTCCTTTAAAGGAGAATCCATTTTTAAAGTTTGTTCATGACCCTTTCATATATTCTTGTGACCCAGTTTTGGGTCGTGACCCACAGGTTGAGAACTGCTGGTCTAGTCCAACCCCCTGCCCAAGGCAGGATCATCCCTATCCAAACCATTCTATATATCCCATAATCTAAACTCTGCGCAGGACTACAGTCAACTCTGACACAATACAGACATGACACCCTAACCTGTCACAGGGAAAACATGGCAGCCAATATCCTGCTTTTAGAAAAGATTGTCAATATATGCTCAAGAGATCCTATGTGCCACACCCCTTGTTACAGAGGAAAGTGAAAATCTCTATAGCCCATAGCAATGTGACCATGGCGTAAAATTCCTTTTGGAACCCAAACATGGTGATGAGTCTGACCCTGAGCAGAGGGGCAAGGTCTTATGCCTGTAACATTTCAATACATAGTTTGCTGTCCGAAAATGTCCAGATTCAATTTTATCTCAAAGTGTCATCTCCTTTTTCTTCTTTTTTTAGGGAGGTTAAGGAAAATTCTGCTTACTTCCAAGTTGCTGAAAGCAATACATTTTCCATCAAGCCTTTTACTTCTACCCAGTAGATAAAAAACAATGAGCAACACCAAAGAAAATACAAGAACCTATTTTACAATCTATTTTCTAGATTGTTAACTATTTTAAATCAAAGCCCGTGGGCCACATGTGACACCCTAGGGGTTAAGTTGAAGCCTGTGGGCTCCTGAGTCAGATGCTCCTCCCCACCTCTCCAGCTTCTGTTGCTGCCACCAACACTAAAGTCACCTTCCTCCTCAAGCTTCCCTTTTTGCCTCTGTTATTGAGGGCAGTAGGGTATAAGATGGAACAGTCGAGGAAGCCTGCAGCCAGAGGATTCAGAGGACCCAGGGTTTCAATGGAGTGCAGGAGCACAGCACAGTATAGAGTGAGGGGGTATCCATTGTGTGGTGGAGAGGGTGGCCACTAGGGCTGTGTGAACTTCAGCAGCTGTTTTGTTTCAGAGCTGTTTTGGCCCATTTCAGCACCCAAAACACTGAATCTGCATTGGAACAGGAGGCTGAGAAAAAGTTCCGAAACAAAAAGAAAGCATCCAAAATGTTTCAGAAATTTTCAGAAAATTTCAGTTTCAGAGCCAGGCTTGCAGGGAAACAAACTAAGAAGAGGGAGGGGGAAGAGTGGGAGAAGGACTGCTCTGATATTAACATCTGTAGCTGGCCAGTGTCTGTGATCTGTCCCTGAGGTCCCTTACAATCCCAGTGCTCCGGGGGAGGAACAGCAGCCTGCTGTGACCTCACACACAGATCCAGGGGCCCGTGCCCCATGGGAGGAGTCTGGCACAGCCCCACAGCCCTCCCGGGGGAACGGGCCCCTGTATCTATGTGCAGGATGACAGCATGCTGCCACTGCTGGCTGGGGCCAGCTGCAGCACCCAAGTCTGCTTGGCACAGCCCATGCCGAGCATGAGAATGGACCCAGTGCTGGTGCTGGCCCCAGCCGACAGCTGCAGCCTGCTGTCATCCTGCATGCATATCTGGGGGCCTGTACCCCCTAGGAAGAGTCCAAAACAGTCCTGCAGCCCTCCCAGGGGGCACGGACCCCCAGATCTGCATGCAGAATGACAGCATGTTGCCACTGCCAGCTGGAGCCAGTGATAGCATCAGTCTTCCAGGTGCTCAGTGTGGTCTGTGCCAAGCACCAGTCTCAGCCAGTAGCAGCAGCCTGCTGCCATCCTGCATGCAGATCCAGGGGCCCACGCCCTCCTGGAGGATTCTGGCACAGTTCTACAGCCCTCCCAGAGGGCATGGGCCCCCGGATCTGTGTATGGGATGATAGCATGGTGCCACTGCTGACAAGTGATATAAGTTTTGCCTTGAAAATTTTGAGGTGCAGTTTCACAAAAAACCCTGTGGGGTTCCCTTCCAATCACAGTGCTCTGGGGGAGGGACGTAGAAACAACACATAAAGATGTGTCTGAACAGTTTGAGGTGCACTTACACAGAAACCCTTGCCCCCATCTCCTAGAAACTTGGCATGCTTCATGCACTCAGAAGGGGCTACCATCCCTGCAATTTTCAACCAAGTCAGACAAAACATAGCAAAGTTATAGATATTTTAATGATTCCCCATTATAGTCTATGGCTGAATCTCCCAAACAGCACTGAAATTCCGAAACAGCTTTGCCCAAATCGAATCAGGACAGTGATACAAAACACCAAATTGAATCACTGTCCCTCCAAAAATGGCCAAACCCAAATCCAAACAGAGCCATTTCGCACAGCCCTAGTGGTCACCTAGTGTAGTATGATGGGGCACTGCTATAGTGTAGTGGGGGGCTATGCTATCGTATGCAGCCAACACAAAAGTTGGACAGCCCTGCTTAAAATAACTGAAAATAATCTCTAGGCAGGTATATTAGCTTATTCTAAGTTTTTAGCAAAACTCAATGAACGTTCATTCCTACATTCCTCTACCCCACCCAGCCTTTCCACCAATGAGGTGGGAATGAAGCGCCCACGTGTACAACCCCCCAACATGCCCTATTGGGCCTCACTCCCACCCTCCTGGGTGGAAAGGCTCTGCCCAGCCAGCAGCTTCTGTGTGGGGCTTCTGTTGCAGCTGGAACCTGCTAGCTTGGGGCAGCAGGTAGGGAACCAGTGGGGCTGGTGGGGGGGGTACAGTTCCAGCTAAGTGAAAGTGGGAGGGCAGCATGCAGCCTGCACCCAGAGGGGCAGTGGGAGCTCAGAACTCAGCTGGGCTGAGTGTGGGTGTGGGTATGAGTGTAGGGGCATGTAGGGACAACCCACACATTCTCCTCATTGTGTGCAGCCCCAGCTGCCAACAGCAGCACCAAGTGGGGAGGTCAGGGCACTTGTGCCTGGAGCAGGTTCCCCTTAGGGCACTGCTCTGGCCAGTGCTGTGTAGGGGCAAGGGGAATGGAGCCTGCCTTATCACTGGGACTCCATGCCATGTGCCTGCAGCTCCAGCACTTACAGAGGGGGAAGCCCCATGCTGAAGCCAGCTGCCTCCCCCACCCTCAGCTGCACTGGTCCCCGCACTCTCCCAGGAGTAGAGGGAAACGCACTCCCTGCTTCATTGTGGAGTCAAGCATGGGGCTTCCCCACTGCAAGTGCAGAGCTCCAGGCACATGGCACAGAGTCCCTGCAATAGAAGCAGGCAGGCAGGCTGCACGGGGGTGCATTTCTTGCCCCCAGCACAGCACTGGCCATTTCTATCCGGGCCTGTGCACTGCATGCCTGTAGCTCTCACAATCGTAGTAGAGAAGCCCTACACTGGACCCCATGGGGAAGCAAAGGGTGGGGTTCCCTCCACTCCCAGCAGTGCAGGGGCCTGCACAGGAGGGAGTGGAGGAGGCAGCAGGCTCCAGTGAGGGGCTTCCCCCACTATGAGTGCTGGAGCTGCAGGTGTGTGGTGTGGATCCCTAGCAATAGGGCAGGCTCTGCTCCCTCCCTCCATGCATGGCCAGAGCCATGCCTGCACTTGGCATGAGTGCCCTGACCTCCCTGCCTGCTGCTGCTGCCAGGCAGCAGGGGCTGCACACAATGGGGGGAGTCTGTGGGGGGGTCCCTACACCCCCCACCCTCCCTCACATCCCACACCCTGCCCCCACAACCCCCATCGACATATACATACATCTCAACATACCTTATGCCCCTTTCACAGCCATACAATCTCACAACCCCCCACACCCTCTCACAACCTTCTCACACCCACACCCACCCACCCACAAACACATTAGAAGAGTGATACTTTATTTTGGAATTCTTATGCAGTCCTTTCTATATACAGTACACAATCACAAATTATGACAAATATTTTTTGTAATGAAATTAAAATATATTATAGTAGGTGTTTGACTTCTAGTGTATGATTTGTTTTTTTCTGGTTCTAAAATGGCAACCCCTCCCTCCCAAAAGGAGTATTGGGAGGGGAAGCAAGTGGAGGGACTTCTAGTGGCAAAGGTCAGGCATTAGAGGGCAGGATTTCTGATTCCAATGTGGTGACCAGGGGGTGGGGCAACTGGCAAGAGGCAAGGCTTCCCATATGGCCCTGAATAGCTCACCAAAACTTAAGGGGCCCTCCACCAGGAATAACTGCTCACCCTTGTGTTACACCAATATGAAGGTTTACCAATAAGTGGGTTTACCTAGCCCATTGGCCTCCGCAGGTGTGCTTTTGCTGCTTTTGAAGCCTCTCAGCCAATCCTCTTAGATAACTCAGTCTTTATTCCACAAACAAACTAATAAATTAACAAAGAAAAAAACAGCTCTTGCCTAGTCCCAGGCACCCGAGGAAGGAGCCTATAGCACAGTAGCCTGGCCTCTTCTTGTAGCAAGCAATTACATCCACTACTTCTTTCCTTCCCTCCAAGCTTCCTCTTCTAGAAGCTTTTTAAACTTCTAGCAGGACATTTCCTCTCTATCCAAATGCACTGCAGGTAGGCTTGCTCAATAGGGCTGTCTGTTCCCTCTTAAAGGTCCCTTTATAAAGGCTGCTTTATTAAAGTGGCATTACCCTTACACTGTGGTAACAGCACCAAGACAATTGCTTCTTGCTGCCAAGTGGTGGTGCAGTATAGTGCAACTGCCTGGGATAGTTGCATATGTGGCTTCTCCAAACTCTGCGATGATTCAGTAGGTTCTGATCCCCTGATCTCAACAATCACACATTCTGCCATGCCAAACATAATCCTGGGCTCCCCTTGCACCAGCAAGTTGAAAGCTGGGTGTCATGGCCCCGCATGTGGGGCCAAAAATCAGCTGACTGTCATCCCTAGCCCAGACAGTTCCAGGTCCAGTTTGAAACCACAAGTTGGGGACCAGGGATGATAATCAGGGTCCGGTTCACCTGGGGATGCCTGGGCAGACAACCAATTATCAAAATCTCAACCCTGGCAACTCTTGTAGGGTGCCACATCTGTGGGGGGGAGGAGGATCAGAGGTTCCCAGAAGGCAGAGCCAAAAGTTCTCACTCACTGGGGACTTAAAAACATTGGCTGAATGCTTTTATGGCTCGTTTGCCATTTTATGGCACATTAAATTGGGTCCACATGTAACACCTTTCCCATTTATGCTGTGATTAACAAAATAATTGTAGCATAAATGTAATGTGTACAAGAGGTCTTAGAAACCTCAATCTCATTTTCAAAGATCACTATCTTACTTGGATGTATAAGTCTCACTGAGAGTCAGTGGGAATTTGACATGCAGGGACTAATACATTTGAAAAATGTACCTCTTGCATTTATTACCTGGAAAAGTCCTGCTGATTAATTTTGGTACAGTGAAAGCCTACATGTAGCAAATGCCAGTAGTAGATGTAGAACTAATAATACAGGTATATTTCAACATATGACAATTCTTCTGCTGCTATGTATGTTAACCAATTAAAAGTTCTGGCAAAATGTTATTGGTTCAACCTTATTGTGCGATATACCCTGCCAATATCAACTCTAAAATAATACTCACTTTCTTCTTTCTCTCCTTTTTATTGATGAAATGAACTACAGATTTCATAAAGCCCCCTTCTGATCCATAAATACTGCCAATATACACCTAGTTCATTTAAGGAATACAAATACTAGTGGCATGTAACTCACATTTAGCACACATTTCAGGACCTTTTAAATGTTTCAGGTAGAAACACATTCCAATTTGCATGCCTTCTAGAATTTATTAAAGGTGGCAAAGTTAGAGACGGAGGGAAACTCTTATTATAAAAAACACATTCCTTTAAGCTGAACTCACAGTTCTTGTTCTCGAGTTTGATTCTGGGTAACCCTGTGTAAAACCTGCATATGATGGACTTCCTTGCCCCTTCCTTCCTCTACAGTGTAAAGTCACAATTGTAGTTTTATACAGGATGCTTGTACATGAGTGCAGAGTGCTCTGATGTGCTGTAGTTGCAGTGCGTTGGAGCAGACTCAATTAATCAAGTCTGCTGGAGCGTGGTAATTACTGCACTCCAGCAGCCTTCTGCATCTCATGTATCACCATCCCCATGCTTAAAATGGTAGTGGGTGTGCTTGAATGAGCTTTGGTTCAACAAGCTTTAGTTCAAGCACCCCTGCCACCATTTTTAAGCTTGGGGACACTGACACACGAGATGCTGTGGCACTTTAATTAGAGTGGCTCTCTGCCACTGGCCTTCTGGATGATTTCAAAAGACATGTTTCTCATCTTTGTGTCTTACTTTCCCTTCCTGTAAAATTAGTATGTGCATAGTTCCTTTGTAAATTGCTTGAGATCTACTAATGAAAAGCATTATGTAAGGACTAGGTATTAGTATTAAAAGGAACATGTTTTGGACTAACGTTTCCCCACTGTGGCTTCAGATATATTGTTCTTATTTCAGACAATGCCCCGAGGAGTTCTTGCAGTAGATGTTGTGCAGAGGCACACCACCTGCCTCAAATTATAATGGAAAAAACAGTGAAACAAGTGGTAGAATCTTGGTTTAAGAGAAGGTAACGATTTCACAAGGAGGCTGTACTTATATAAGAGCCCTCTTACAGAATGAAGAGAAAGGAGACACTCCAAAAGAATTTTCCTGCAGGTTTATTAGAGGTATGATTTGCTCTCCACTTCTTCATGATCATTATACAGTTGTGGAGATGCTTGTCTCTTCTGAAGTGAGAAAGGATGGATTACTCAGTGCAAAATGCACACTTTGTTCAAAAAGAAAAATAGGTAATCCAAACTGAGATTAATGTAATGTACTTATTTCTGTAGAAGAATAAGAAAAGACTGAGTGAGTTCTTTAAAGTTTCTTGAAAGTTATTCTAATCTTTTTTTTTTTCCCCTGTAAAATGTCCTTGATGTGTTTCAGTGAATGGGGTCCAGTGCTCAGTGACACAGTGTATATGTCTGTCAGAGAACATATGCTCCACGTTTGTTGTTTGATGTCAGTAATCTTAGAGCATACATCTATGGCAGAGTAACAGAAAATGTGGGAAGGTTTCTAACATGTTAATAAGACTCCTGTGGGGAGAGCTGTGGTAAGAGATTTCTCTGAGTAACTAGATCATATGAGCTTCTTCTGACAGTGGTCATATCCAGGTCATATGCTAAGTTTTGACACAGAGACTCCCCGGCTCTTGTAATCACCTTTTGACATCACCATGAAGTGCTATGTTTTTTCCTTTTTCTGTTCCCAGTCTGTGAGATTATCTTGTCCATCTCCAATACAAACTACCTTAATTTATGTTCACTGGATATTCGGACATAAATGAAAGCTTATCTGGCTGAGGTTGAAGGCAGAGGAGGTGATAATGATAAGCTGAAAAAGCAGTAAGAGAACACTGCTCCCATGAATCTTTGGGACATTGGTTAACCAAACTCCTAATGTGCCTACTGCTAAGAATATGAATTGTAAAGAGACCCTTTGCAGCAGAGAGACAATAGCAGGTTTTCTGCCCTTGGCAAAACCCTGCTAAAGAACAAAGGGGTATCAAGCACCAATGAGACATGTCTGTCTGTTCCAGGCACAGACAGAAGTGACAATTTTCACCCAATCTGGCCACAGAAAGCCTTCTCTAGCCATGACCAAACACAAGTACATGGTTGCAGACAGCTTCAAAAATGTCTGATTGCATGAAAATCTGACCCTTCATTGCATGAGGGGTCAGATGAAGACCTCTCAAAACAAAGCATCTTCTGTGACTTCTGCCTGCCTGCCTGCCTGCCAGCCTAGAGCTGTTTTCAGAATGGGAGGGGGAAAAGGGAGTAGAAGAGTTTGGTTTGGGGGGTTTTCAGCCCCTGCTGGAGGGTGGGGTGGGTGTATTGGAGCCCCCCTTAAGGTGGGGGGTCTCCAATTCACCCACCCCACCCTCTATTGCTGGCTGGGGAACCCCATTCTGAAAACTTCGCAGCCTCACAGGAAGGAGAGGCCACTGCCAGGGGAAACAGGCCGCAGGCCCACAGCCAGCAGCTAAATTCCCTTCCCCCTGGAACCAACAGTGAATTTCTGTTTGTTCCAGGGGGTCACTGTAATACTTCCTGCAAAGCATTCTCACTTACAGCAAGGAGCTGCACTTCTGTCTGTGTCCTCAAAGTCCATAGCTGCTACTGCCAGAGTGCAGTCTGCATGGCCTTTGTCATTGCTGCTACTGCTTTACAGAAAGATAGAGGATACCAGGGCCTTGTTAGATCTACCTTTAAAAAAATGTTACCGGAAGAGGCCTGGAATGTCTAGGAACTAGTACAGGCAGAGAGCACTAGGACAATTCAAGGATATAAAGCTTCCAAACAGGTGACCCTGTGGCTTTTGTAAGTCCTTTTAAATTTTTTATTGCCTAATGTAATACTTGCTTTGCAAGGTTGGCAATATCCTTCTGGAAGACGATGGGGGTTCCTATCCAGGGTGTATTCCCTCAGCTAACACTCACTAAAGTAGAGAGGAATATGTGTATTCACTTCACTTCAGGTGACAGAGAGACAGTTTGTATAGGTTAAAAAATATTTAATACTATTTCATCCTTTATAAAGGGAAAACACAAGATAAACTCTAATAAAATGCATGTGATGAAATATGTTCAGTCTATAGTTAGGAACACAAAAAAGTACAGATCAATGCAAAATTTGCTCTCAATATACTGGCAATCTCAAAAAATTATATTAAAGTCAATATGTGGATCCTATAAAAAAAATTGTATGGAATCACGTAACGGAAGACTGTATCACAGTTAATGTGCACATTGGGACCAAACAGATTGTTAAAATACAAAACTTGCAAAGCATTTTTTAAATAATCAACAAAATTAAAATTGCAAAACAATTTGGCAACGTGTAAACATATTGACCCCCGCATGAATCACTGGCAAGGCTGATGTCTTAGACCCACTGCACAATCCTTTTTAATGACTGCCTTGAATAGCAGATAGCATTAGAAGGCTGTTACCTCTTGTGTAGACCTGTCTTTACAGAAGGTGAGAGACTGCCAGTTTGCTGTCAAGCAAATAACTCCAAAAGGGTTAAGAGTTCAGTCAGGTTTTATAAATGCGTATTCTCTAATAATTCTCTGAAAATTCTAGAAAAAATTATCAAGGAGCACACCTGTGGGAGCCCATTGGCTAATGTGATGTGGAGAGGTAACCAACATAGGTTTATAGCAGGCAGGTCCTGCCTGACTAACCTAGTTTCCTTTTACAACAAGGCCACCAATTCTTTAGATGCAGGAGTTGAGGTGGATGTTATCTATCTGGACTTCAAGAAGGCCTTTGACAAGGTATCCCATTCCATCCTTATAAATAAACTGAGGGGATTTGCCTTGGATGATTACACAGTAGAATGGGTAGCAAATTGGCTCAATAATTGCACTCAGAGGGTGGTAGTGGATGTGGGTTGATGTCAACCTGGAAAGATGTGGGCAGTGGAGTCCCTCAGGGCTCAGTTCTGGGGCCGGTGCTGTTCAACATCTTCATTAGTGTTCTGAATGAGGGGGTGGGAAGCACCCTGTCCAAATTCGCAGATGACACAAAATTATGGGGTGCATCTAACACCCTGGACAGGAGGAACCAGATCCAGGCCAACTTAGACAGGCTGGGGGAATGGGCAGAAAGGAACAGGATGCAATTCAATAAGGACAAGTGCAAGGTGCTACATCTAGGGAGGAAGAACTGCCATCATACCTATAGGCTGGGGGGCAACCTTCTCAGCTCCACTGAGGTAGAAAAAGATCTTGGAGTCACTGTTGACTCCAGGATGAACATGAGTCACCAATGTGATGAAGAAGTTGGTAGAGCCAATCACATCTTGTTGTGCATCCGTAGGTACTTCACAAACAAGTCCAGGGAAGTGATTCTCCCTCTCTATGTGGAACTGGTCAGACCACAGCTGGAGTACTTTGTCCAGTTCTGGATGCCGCAGTTCAAGCAGGATGCGGACAACTTGGAAAGGGTACAAAGAAGGGCCACTTGCCTGATTAGAGACCTGCAGGGAAGGCCCTACGAGGAAAGGCTAAGGGACCTTAACCTCATAGTTCCATAGTTGGTAGGGTCGGAAAGAACCTGAGGAGATCATCTAGTCTGACACCCCTGCCATGGCAGGAAAGAGTACTGGGGTCAAATGACCCCGGCCACATGTTCGTCCAGCCTCCTTTTAAAGACCCCCAGGGTAGGAGCCAGCACCACTTCTTTTGGAAGTTGGTTCCAGGTCCTAGCCACCCTGACAGTGAAATAGCACTTCCTAATGTCTAGCCTGAAACTACCCTCCGCTAGCTTGTGTCCATTGTTTCTTGTAACTCCCGGGATTGCTTGGGGAAACAGAGACTCTCCCAATGCCTGCTGGTCTCCCTTGACTAGTTTGTAGACTGCCACTAGATCCCCTCTCAGCCTTCTCTTTTGGAGGCTGAACAGGTTCAGGTCCCTCAGCTTCTCCTCATAGGGCCTGCCCTGCTGACCCCTGATCATGCGGGTGGCCCTCTTTTGGACCCTCTCCATATTGGCCACATCCCGCCTGAAATGCGGCACCCAGAACTGGACACAGTACTCCAGCTGCGGCCTGAGTAGTGTCGCATAGAGGGGGAGGATCACCTCCTTGGACCTGTTTGAGATGCATCTGTGGATGCACGACAAGGTATGGTTGGCCTTCCTGACCACGTCCCCACACTGTCGACCCATGTTGGTTGTGGCATCAATGATGACTCCAAGATCCTTTTCTGTCTTAACACTGGCGAGAAGGGAGTTCCCCAGCCTGTAGGTGTGTTGCTGGTTCTTCCTCCCCAGGTGCATTGCCCTGCACTTATCAGTGTTGAACCCTATCCTGTTCTCTTCGGCCCACCCCTGTAACCTGTCTAGATCCACTTGCAGCCTGTTCCTTCCTACTAGCGTACCCACTTCACCCCACATCTTAGTGTCATCTGTGAAATTGAACAGGGTGCTTTCTACCTCCTTCCTCGCCCAAGTCACTGATAAAGATGTTGACTAGTGCGGGCCCGAGAATCAAGCCCTGGGGAACCCCACTGCCCACGTCCCTCCAAGAGAAGGCTGAGAGAGGACCTTGTGGTGGTGTATAAATTCATAAGGGGAGAGCAACATGAAGTTGGTGATGATCTGTTCACCAGGACACCCCGTGGAATGACTAGGAACAATGGCCATACGCTACTGGAGAGAAGGTTTAGGCTGGACATCAGGAGAAAGTTCTTCAAGGTCAGGGTTGCCAAAATCTGGAATGGGCTCCCAAGGGAGGTGGTGCTCGCCCCATCCTTGGGGGTCTTCAAGAGGAGACTGGACAGGCACCCAGCTGGGATCATGTGACCCCAGGGTTGGTGACTCTCTTCTTGCCTGCAAGTGGCAGGGGGTCAGACTAGATGGCCCACTGAGGTCCCTTCCAACTCTATGAATCTATTATACAATCGTTTTCTCTTATTTACAACATATCTTTGACCTTTCTTCTTCCTATCCTGCCCTTCCTTAGTCCTACTTGACCCCAACATCACTACCTAAGTTCTAGTGCTCTGGAAATAGGTCCTACCATCTTTCTTACCTTCCAAAACTGCCTCATCTACCTCTGCCCTCTTCTGCTACCCCCTTTTCCTCAGCCAGTTAGGAATCTGTGAAGCAGGCAAGCCCTCAGCTGGTCCTGACAGTCCAAAAATGACCAAGTAGATAATCTTCAGTCAGTTCCAATGACAACCTAGATGTGACAATGTAGATACAGGGTGAAGCAGTCACCCTCCTAGTATTTTCTGGCTACTCAGTGCTCCTCTGTGTAGGCCCTACCTGAACCGCTGAATAGCTCCTACTGGCTGGACTCCAAGGCTGTGTCCACTACTTTGCACATGGCCACATCCACACTTTGCCACAGTGCATGCTTCTGCCCATGTGTTTTGCAGCAGGACACATTGCCCTGCTGATCCATGTACTGCAGGGGCGGGCTGGCTGGAGCACAGGGTGCCTCAGCATGGGGCTAGCAGGCAGACAGCCCTTGCACTGAGGTACCCTGTACCCTAGCAAGCCAGGGAGTGGCATCAGAGTTCCTGATCTGAGGCACTCTGCACCCCAGCCACCCACTCCCCAGCTGGCGGGGTGCAGTGTGCCTCGGGACAGGGGAGCAGGCAGCCCACGGCTGCCTGCTCCCCTGTCTCTATGTGCCTCAGTGCAGGGGCTCCCCTGTCTTGAGGCCCACTCCACCCCAACTAATGGGAGCAGCTAACTGGGGCACTGAGTGCCTCTGTGTAGGGGTTACGCAGCGTGCAAAGAGGGGGAGCAGGCAGCCTGCTCCCCCGTCTCCATGTTTGTCCCAGCACATGACATTTTAGCGTGCTCTGTCCTGCTTTTTTGTTCAGGGTTCTATTCTGCTACCAGGAAATCGCAGTAGCAAATTTTGCCTCAGCACTACAAATTAGCAATGCTGTGCATAGTTCTATGTGCAACGGGTATGGGTTGTGGTGCTGCACAGAGATTTGCACCCGGGATAACAAGGAATAATGGCCACTAATTGATTGAGAGCAGGTTCAGGCTTGATATCAGGAGGCATTACTTTACAGTTAGGGCTGCCACGCTCTGGAATGAGCTCCAAAGGGACGTGGTGCTCTCCCCTACCTTGGGGGTCTTCAAGAGGAGGTTGAATAGATATCTGGCTGGGGTATTATGATCCCAGCACTCATTCCTGCCCAGGGCAGGGGGTTGGACTTAGTGATCTGTTCAGGTCCCTTCTGACCCTAGAAAGTATGAAATTATCACAAACTGCATGTGCCTGCATGTTTGGATCTGGCCCTTGTTAGCAATCCCCATCTCTTAGATTCCCAGGCTTGTGACTTCTTTTTTAGCCTCAAGCCTCAACTGCTCAAGTCCCAGTCACACCACTTACACTCCCCAAATTTAGCCCATAACACTACCATCACTAGCCTATGAACAGTCTTGTCAGTATGTATCATCTCTGAGGAGCTAAGTCTGCTCAGTGTACATGGAATTTTCAGATCATTTAAGCTGCAATAGCTATCTATAAGAAACCTCCAAGTATGTGCAAATTGATTATTTTGGTGTCTTCTAACTTGATCAAAATGTGGGTGAATTTTCACAGGGATAGCAACAAGTGCATCCAGGGCAACAGGCAACTCCTTGGCCAAACCCCTTGGCATTCAAGCATAGAAGCACTAGGGCTTTTCAACAAAACAGATTCAAGATTTTTTATTTTAAACATGGGCAAAACATGTTTTACCCTAATCTCATTCTCAGAAACAACTGAACCATTACAACAAAACAAAAAGAAAGTCAGCCTGAGGCACATATCCAGAAGGAAAGATTTCAGCCCGAATGGTTTAAGTTCAGCAAAGTTATAAACAACTGCAAACGGGCTATCAAATTGGAAAGTGTTGAGCAATATTATTAATGGTATCAGCATTTGGTCTGCATATAATATAGGCTACTTTTTGCTTTCAGTTACTAGGGTCTTGTGTCTGAGTAACAATGCCTTGTGTAATTTTACAGGTTCTTCTTGTGGTTTCTGAAGCTGAATCTTGCCATTTTATTTATATATATTAATGACAAGCAAATAGGGAAATAGCTAATTGTATTTAACTAGTTTCATTTTTATTTATAATCAATCACATTATCTTTGTATATAAAATCAAAGCAACATTTAAAATACTCCATTAGGATTTCAATGATACTCACTGTCCCACTTATATTCTTTAACTTAGCCTTTCAAATGTTACAATGAAGCTTTAGACAAGATTTTTTCCCAATAGCAAAAAGAGACAAGACAAGGATAAGAATGATTATGATTGGCTCAAAATCCTGAGACAGATACAGGAATGCACAGCCTGCGGAAATATTGAGAGCGCATGTTTATACACATAAGCATAGTAGTTATAATTGTTGAATCCCATAACTCAGAAGAGAAAAAAAATACAAGCCTTCTTAAAGCATCATTATGACTTTAAAAAAAAAAATGATTATATCAAGAAAAGCTAGGTTTCTCCCAGCTACCCACATTACTAAAGAAATAGCAGAAAAGATAAAACTAATCTTGGAAAGTAGAATTGTTTGTTATGTTACAAAGACTTTACAGATGACTCAAGTTGCTAGTATGGATCATCGCCACCATCCTAGAACATTTCCTCTTGTTATTACAGGCAGGGTCTCCTAAAAACATGCTTGGCCCTACAGGCAATTCACTCTTAAGTCTTGCCCCTTCCAAGGCAATATCCCAGTTAGGTAAAGTTTGATTCACATGACAACTTTTGATTCACATGACAACTGGTGTGCTGACACCAAGTATTCCTTCTTGATGTGGAATTCACAAACTTGACTTACACATCTAGGGTGTTTATACATGTGTTTTGGGAGTTTGGGAAAGGGAGCACTTTAATTAGAGTGGCTCTGAGAGCCACTCTAATTAAAGTACCTGGAGTGTCATGTGTATCAGCCTCCCTATGGTGAAAAATGGTGGCAGGGGCGCTTTAACTAAAGCTCATTGAATGAGCTTATTTAAAGAACCCCCACTGCCATTTTTCAGCATGGGGACACTGATGCACATAGCACTGGAGTCTGCTGGAGCATAGTAATTGTCACGCTTGAGCAGAGTGAATTAATTCTTCAACTTCTTCATCACACTGGCGATTCGTGTTCATCCTGGAGTCAACAATGACTCCAAGATCTTTTTCTGCACATGTACAGGTACAGGTACCTCTAAGTTCCATATACTTTAAATGGTGAGAGTCTGCATAGGACATGCATTCTCACTAGACTCAGCTTGCTGATAGACAGATGGTTATGCCAGCTGATAAGAAATATATATGAAGGTGCATTTGAAATTTTCTTTCTCCCCTGAAATTGTGTATGTATTAAATATTACATAATCATTGTATTGAATAATCATAAAACACAAACAGTATTGGACCATGATCCATCACTCCAAATTCTTAGGGAAGTACCTTTGTCACTGGGCTACAGAAACAGGCTCCGTCTTGTTTGCCTTTCCTCTTATTTTGATTATTGAATTCCTTTCTACGTAATCTACCTTCATCATGATGGGTGGAGTGCCCAGAGAACAGTTTAATTCCAGTTTAATTCACAACTAGGACATGGTCTTCAGATTGGCATAGCATTGTGTTTCTAGCTTAGTTGGTAGAGCAGGGTTGGGCAATTATTTGGGCTTGAGGGTCACTTATGGTGAGATGTTGCTGACCAGGAGGGAAGGCGGTGCTGTATCCACTGCAGGGAGTGCCAGATGGAGTAGGTGGGTGGACGGGGCAGGACTCTGTGGGCAGGGACATAATGGGATTGGATTGCAGCTCTGCCCTGGGCCCTAGCCCTGCACTGTCACTGCCCTGTGATCCCAGCCTCTGCTTGTCCATCCTATTTTTGGATGCCACTCCCTGCCCTCATGTGGCCATATTCCATACATCCAGCTGAGCACACCCTGGTTGTGGGGGTTCCAGGCCAGTCTCGTTGGAGACCCCACCTGCCTGCCCATCCCATACGGTGCCCTCAGCAGTGGGTGCATGTTAGACAGGCTGGGATACTCAGACAGAGAGCCTGGATCTGGTAGTGGCCAGGCACAGTGAGCTACCACCATGGTAACTGCCAGAAAGCTTAGTATGGCTTTTGCACTGCCTTTGTCCAACCACATACCTTGGGGTGGAAGGACCGGCCATATGCACCATGGCTCAGGCTGCCTCCTGTTTCTGGGCTGGGTTGGTCAAGGGACCCGCCGTAGGCCAGATAGAATCTCTTGGTGGTCCAAATCCAACCCAAGAGCTGTATTTTGCATACCCTTGCAGTAGAGCATTTTCCTGGGAGACAGGAAATGTACATTTCAATTCAGGCTGACAATGGCATAAAATCCATTCCTGGGCACTGTATTAGCCATTAAGCTATTAGGCAAGATCACCATGACTACTGGATATATTTTTTAATAATAATGTTAGCAAGTGCTGTCAGTCAGTATTAAGTATGTTCAGAGCTCACCCTGCATTCTGAGTGGAGGCGGGAGTGTGATTTACGAAAAACAAATTAGCTTAGGCAGGGAAGAAGTACCTAAATGCTCAGCCCCAAACAGCCAAAATGGCAGTACCTCTGGCCATGTACAGGAGCTAAACTTGACATTCCTGAATCAGTTTTCACCAGGCACATAATGGGTCTTGGGCGCTTAAGGAGTTTAGATAGGGTTTCTATGAATTGCTTGCTTAGTCTTAGGCACCTAAATGCCTTTGAACTTCACTAGTAGTGTTCACAAGCAGCACTCACACTCCCTATAATGTTTTCCACCCCTCCAGAGGTCTTATGGAGCAGCAGATTGCAGACTTCCTTTTGAAGTTTTCCAGCAGGACTCAACAGCCAAACAAAATATAACATAAGCAACTTGAGCCACTCAGAGCGTACTTTTCTATCATACTGAGTTCTCCCTATTCTTCCATTTTCTGGCAGAATACTAACCCACAACACTTCTTCTCCGGATTCATGTGCCTGTTTTCAAGGTCAAACACACTTAAAAGGTACCTTATCTCCTGCTGCTTACTTGCAGCTTTGACAAAAAATTCTGGAAAGCTGAATCCAGCCACCATGCCACCCGTGCCCGGGTACAGTTGGACTGGCCACATGTGCCAAAGCCCTCATAGGAAAGAACTCTAAGCTAACATGGTCTTCTTAAGAAAGGACTCTAAGCTTTGTTATCCCAGATCTCTCCCACCTTATTGTTCTTCTATCCCAGCAGGGTCAAATACTGAACTGAGCATAACAAAAACCTCAGGTAAAATGAGGTGTGCTAATTGATCTCCAAGGCTCTTGTCAACCCTTAGTTGTCCTGTATTGGTTTAATAAGCCTAAGGATATTCCACAGTGTAAGTGCAAGATAATGCATGTGGACAAAAATAACCTTAACTGTGAGTTCTGAAATCATTGTAGATGGTTCTCTAAAAACATCAACTTAATGTGCAGTGGAAACCAAAATTGAAATCATTACCAGAAGGAAACTAGAAAGAAAATAGAAAACACCATCTTGCCACTGTAACCCCATGCTGTGTACACGTCTTGAATACTGTGTGTAGTTTTTGTCTCCACATCACAAAAATGATGTGGTAGAATTAAAAAAGATACAAAGAA
Organism: Alligator mississippiensis; assembly: GCF_030867095.1. Taxonomy (NCBI): domain Eukaryota; kingdom Metazoa; phylum Chordata; order Crocodylia; family Alligatoridae; genus Alligator; species Alligator mississippiensis. The sequence continues at coordinate 312,919,978 of NC_081824.1, forward strand.
GGGCAATCAAAATGATCAGGGATATGAAAGAGTTGCCATAAAAGGAGACTAAAAAGGCTAGGATTTTTTCAGTTGGAAAGGTAAAGGCTTAGGGGGAATATGATAGGGGTCTATAAAATCATGAAGGGTGTGGACAAATGAATAGGGAACTGTTATTCATCAAATCCCAGAAAAATAGAACTAGGTACGCATCCACTGCAATTAGTAGGAGACAGGTTTAAAACTTAGCAGCAGTAAATATTGTTTTTCTGTAATATGTAGTTAACATCTATAACTTAATGTCACAGGTTTAGGGGCAGGTAGCATGGCCAGGTCCAAAAAGAGACTACATAACATTATGGATAATACACCTATTAATAGATATTAAACAGAGCAGTCAGAGATGTTTTCTCTGGCACCTCAATAATGATGGATACCAGGGAAGGTAATAAATAGAAAATAGATCACTCTAGATCAGTGTTGCTCAATCTTTTTGTCTGGATGGGCAGTGTCCAAGTCCATACACAGGCTGGATCCAGCTGGTGGTCCTGATCTGACAGTCAGAGTGGGGTGAGGCTCTATCCAGCCATATGGAAGATAGCAGAGTGGGGGGAAACCAATCCCAATCCAGCTGTGCCTGGGAGAGGGCATGACCCAGCCCCATGAGAGGAAAGGGACTTGGCCTGGCCACAATCCAGCGATGTGAGGGGAAGGGGATATGGCCTGGCCCTGATCTAACTGCATGGGAGGAAGGTGATATTGCCCAGGCCCAATCCAGCTATATGGGGAGAAGTGAATATAGTCTGACCCTGATCTGACTGCACAGGGGAAAGAGGGCATGGCCTGGACCCAGCCTGGTCATGTGGAGAGAATGGGACATGGTCCAGTTTCAATCCAGCTGTGAGGCTTAGCAATTTAGCAGGAGGTGGGCTAGCAGTATTAACTGCACTGCTGTCCCGCTGCCAAATTTCCCAACCTGTGGGGTGTCCTACAGGCCCAGAGGTTGAGCACTTTTGCTCTAAATATACCCAATTCAATTCTCTCCCTCTAAACCATCCATTCCTCCCAACATCAGATATTGAGCTAGATGGATCACTGGTTTGACCCAGTATGGCACTTGCATTCTAAACATTGCCCTCTCCCTGCCCCACCTCTACCCACCACTCACTAGTAAAACTAGTTTGCATGTAGCATAACGGACTTGTTTCTCCAACACAGGAGAAATGCCAATATCCCCTTCATGGTAGTTTACTTTTTCAGAAAACTTAGACAAAACAAAACTTTTTTTCCTGCTATCCACTCTCTAAAGGATCTTTTTTTTGAAGAAGAAGCCTAATTCAGAATCTACTAAAAAAGCCTGCTTCTCTTCTGCAAATCTCCAACTAACTCTTTTCAGAAGAGATCACCAAACAGCTGAGTCTGCTAATTGAGTGGGGTTGGCTGGCCCTAGGTCTCTGGACTTGAGAGATAAATACTATTCACATTTTAAAGGGGCACAAGAAAAAGAAGCAATTTGTCCAAGCATATGAAAAAAATCTAGAGAAAAAGTTGGAAAAACCACTGAGGTGGTAGGAGCCATATGGTAGCCATTAGCCCACAGTGGGTGCATCTACATGTGCACTTTACTGTGGAGTTGACTAATTAGCTCTGCAGTAAAGTGTCACAGTCTACTCATGCACCAGTATTAGGACACAGTAAACTAATCAACTCTGCCATAGGCTAGTATTGTCTTGCAGTGGAATACTTTACTGCACCAAAATGGACATGTAAATTACTCCACCCTAGCCAGCTAGGGGCTTGCTCTGCTGCAGCTCAAATTGCTTTTGTCCCATGCACATGTGTAGATGTTGCACCTGGGAGCAGCTGATTCTGGCCTGAACTGCTCCGGAGTTCATTGTAGCACCTTAACTGCACATGTAAATGCCCCCAGTGCGTCTAAAATTGTTTCATATATATTCAGTGATTGGTTTTCATTTTATACCAGTATAAAAAAAGAGAACTTGATTGGAGTTGCAGCACTATTAATTTTACTATAAGTGGAAAAAGAACCTGACCTTATATATTTGTTTATACATTCTCTAAAATCAGTGTATTGGCTAATTTAAGAAAAAGCAAGCAATCATGGAATTAAGAACGTAACAATTCATGCACAAATTACCTCAGCATTTCCTGAATTTTGAGCACTTATCCATGTAATCTTAATGTTACATAAACGTAGGTTGAGTATATGTGCATTTATGTTTTCAAATTATGGAGTAGCAACAGCTGTTTCACAGACAATAATCAAAGTGCCGTATCTTTTTGGTAAAAAATTTGCAGTGAGATTTTCAAATGAGGCTGTTGAATTAAGAGGCACATGAAATACTTCAGCCTTTTTTATTCCTCTATTTCCCCACAAAGTGGCCAAAATACTTAATACAAGGTCTTATGAAGATTCATGTTTATGAAACTTTTTGAAGATGAAGAATGTAAAATATTATCTGTTTTTATATTAATCTTTAATATATGTATCAAATGACCTGTTTTGTTCTTCTCTGGAGCACAGTATTGGCTTATTTATTATATGTATAAAAGTCTAAATTCTGCCCTGTCTGGTGTTTTTTTAACAGGTCAGAAAAGAACACTATATCCAATAGCAACCCCATTGAAGCCAACAGGAGTCACAAACATTGTAAGGCAGAATTTTGCTCTTGGTAGAATGGTAAAAGACTTAGATAAGTTATTCTTCTTAGCAGCAGTAATACCGAGGCCACACCAAAATCCGAGGTCTAAACTCTGGAATCCCATCCAAAACCCCACTTTTTTAATAGCCAAAAGCATAACTCAAATCCCATTAGTTTGAAAGTAAGATTCCATATTCCAGGCCCTTCATATGTCATGCTATTATAGTACAGTTTATGCTGTTATAGGAATAAGTTTGATCTGGGAAGCTGCCCCCAGATCAAGTTTAAAAGTAAAGGGTTTTAAATCATAATGCACATGATTCTAGGCTTATTATATCTCTGCAACTGTTATACATGAGTTAGGTAAAATAACTCAGTAGTATATTTTCCTTAAGATATGATCCAGCTATGTATCTTTGAGTGGGTCATAATTCTAAAGGTTATGATCCTAAATCAGAGAAAGTTTTCTAGCTCTGTAAGCAAACAAAAAGTCACTTGGGGAACCTACACATGTGTCCCACAGCTACTCCAATGAATGCTAATTAGCATGTGTTGAAACAGACTCCATTAATATAGTCTGTTGGAGCAATGAGATTTCCAAAAGAAGCTATTGAATTAAGAGTCCCATGGACTTTCTGTAGGACTTGGGCTTTAAAAAAGTTTTTTAAGTGAAGCCCAGCTTTGAAAAGGTGCTTTGACAGCTAACTCCTAGATAGGTGTCTTAACTACCATTGAAATCAAAAGGGGTTAAATCCCTAAAACCATTTTTTGCATTTGGACATTAGAACCAATCTCAAAAGATATTTATATTAGGGCTGTGCGAAGCTTCAGTCCCTGATTTGATTCAGCAGAGATTCGGCCTGATTCAGTGGCTGAATCTCTGAATCCGAATCGAATCAGGAGACCCTTTAATCTCTCCAAATTGAATCAGAACCCTCCGAATCAATTCAGAAAGATTTGACGATTTGGGTACTGACACAGCTTTAAATGTTTTTTCTACATACCTCAAGGTACCAGGCAGCTCGTGAATGCTGTGATGGTGGGGTGGATGGAGCATCCCACAGGAGCATGGAGGGCTCCCCAGTATGCTTGGCAGCGGACCCACAAGTGGACCAGAAGTACTTTTGGTTCACTTCCAGGTTTGCCACTCAGCACACAGGAAGGCCTCTTGCGCTCCTGTGGGATGCTCCAGCATTGCACCATTCACGAGCCGCACCTGGTACCTCTAGGTATGTAGAAAAAACATTTAAAGTTGTGTCTATGGTGGAATCACTGATTCTCTGAATCAGCATCGAATCTTCAGATTCGGATTCGGCCAAATCGAATTGGGGACAGTGATCTGAATCAACGAATCAAATCACTGTCCTTGATTCAAGCCAAATCCAAATCAAATACGAGCCATTTCGCACACCCCTAATTTATGTGCCTAATTTTTCTGAAATACTTCAGCCTTTTTTGAGCCTCTACTTCCCCACAAAATTGGCAAAACACTAAAGATCTATCCTCACAAGACTTTATGATACCAATTGGCTAATTATCATGCTCCAGCAGCCTTAGTGTTATGTGTATTCAGCGACACCTTGCTTCAAAATGGCAGCTGGGGCACTTTTTTAGCTTATCAAATGGGCTTTAGTTAAAGCATCCCCACCACCATTTTGAAGCACAGGATACTGAATACATGAAATACTGCAGTTTTTTATTAGAGCAGCTCATGAGAGCCACTCCAATTCATACACATCTCCCCCACCCTGAAGCATGTATAAAATGTCCTTGTATTTCAGCCGTGCAAAAACTCATAAAAGGTATAAAACAACAAATCCCCCACCTTCTGTGCTTCACTAATAAAATGATGAATTTTGTGTTTGTAATGAAAATCATATGGATGAAAACATGGTATCATCAAATTCAATGGCAAGCCTGCCCTTGATTTGAGTAGAACTACTATTTCACCCTATATTTAACAAAATTATATTATCTGCAGCAATAATACTGCAAGTACTGTTATGATATGTCAAGCATGTACCTCAAACATCAACTGAGTCTTTTTTTAACCAAGTCCCTTTTCAGTCTCCATCCTGATTCATATGGTCTTTTTAAAATAAATTCCAACAAGGGTTGGTTTTTTTTTTCATTAAGTGGCACAAATGCACTTCAAATACAACATGGAGAGGACATCTGGAATAAGAGGATAGTTCAGTTTTCACAGGAATCTATTTCATGATCTTTTTGCTTCTACCAGCTAGTTCCAAATATTCTTTTCTAATATATTTTAAAGTTAACAGTCTCGCCCCTCCCCGCCCCCCAAACATCTACCACAAAGTAAAACTGCAATGGTGTGCGTATATATATTTCAACACCTGTTAACTTGGCACAGAATGCAGGCCAACCCACTTACTTAAGTAATCAAAAAAACAGCTGTCAGATGGAAAATTGCTTCGTCAGAACGGAAGAGTCCATTTAATCCAGTATTTACCTCAAATACTGTCTTTCAGCTGATGTGCCTGAATTGAGTAAGCATGTGATCTTACTGCTATAATTCTTGTCTTCCCTCATTCCATCCCCTTCCTTTTGTTTGCTACTGATATCAGCTTTCCACTCTGGAAATTAGACCCTGAACCTGCAAATACACATGAGAAAAATTATTTGTGAAGTGCGAGGGGACCCACTGTACAAACACCACTCCAATTGCCTATATGCATAGTCCTATTCAACACAGTGGGCCAACTTCCACAGGTAATTAGGCGTTTTTAATAAAGTTAGGATTTGGCCTGCTAAATTCAATGGGACATCACACAAGCATAGAGTTACTCATGTGCCTAGATATTTGAAGGATCAGGACCATAGACTGTAAAACCCATCGGATTGAGAAATTTGTCTCTTCATCTTCATTATAGCTGATGCATTTGAATGTTATAATAATAATTATTAATGCCTTTAAGTATTAGCAAATGATAATATCTTAGATAACAATGTAACTGTTACATTTTACAAAACAAATTATTTCCCTTTGTCAATTTTAAAGATATTGCCATTTAGTTATTGTTCCATTTTTCAGGATGAAATCAACAAAGGGATTTTCCCCCCTTATGGCTGGGCAACAAATGTTAATATTCTGGATATGAAAAGGAAACAAAAATCCCCACAATCATTTGCATATAGTAGCTAGAATGTTATAGCTGATGCAAGCAGAAATTAAACCTTTCTTTGATATCATCTAATACATTATTATTCAGATATTCACAATTTCAATTGGAAACCTCACTATCTTCTTTCACATTCCGCAGTGACTATAGAGGCTCTGATACTGGGTCACCTAAGCAGGCCTTATAAAGGTGAAGGGCTAGATATCTCTACCCTCTTTTGAAGCAATATGAGCTTATGAGGTTCAGAATTATTAATATTTTAGGTTATCTGAAGTGCCATGGTCATTTATAGTGCTAGACAAAAACAATATATTATTATGATTATGAGCAGAGAGGCCTTTTCACTATGGGAGTGAACATGAGAGGGTATGATAACTGAATCTACGTTTTATTTCTAATTAAATTCTAACATTTTTGGAGAAGCAAATAATCAGATGCTTGCTGAATAGCTTTCTATAATTTCAAATCTTAGGTGTTCAACAGCACATCTACCATCTCAGTTGATCTAGAATGGCAAAGGAAGAAAAATTAATTCATAATTAATTCACAGTGATGAAGCAGTTAATATACTGTAAAATGTTTCCCAGGAAAGCGTGACAATGGTAAAACATGGTAAAAATAGTGTGGAGTTGCTATGCCATGCCATGTTATACATTAACATTTTGTATCATTATGTGAATTAATTCTCAAGTTCATTAATCATTTTTCCAGTTGTAGTGTTAAACTGTTAATGTTACACTGAAAGTGAAGTAATTAAAGATTAACAGTTACAGTCTTTTTGTGGAGAAAACAAATTAATAATGGCCATTAATATATTCAGTAAATTAGGTAGTTTGTTAATTGGTGGATATATTTTAGCTCTAAGGATCTGATCGTGTTTAACAATTCATATGCCCAATGGACAGCAGTGAGCGAAATAATGATTTGCTACTGAAGCCTTCCAGTCCCTATGAGAAAGTTATGAAAGCATTGTTATCACACTACAGAGCCAGTGGCATTACTATTAAGAGTTTTAAAGCTGGGACTTGCAAATTAGACATCTAAATTAGTAGGCAGAAGACAATGAATAAAGGCAAGTGCTCTCAAAATTATGTCCCTTAATAAATATCCTGATTTTAAACATCTATATTGAATGTTGTGGTTGAGTAACAAGCCCAGTAACATGCCTGAGCAGGAATAATATTGAGCTTGTGTCTGTCTATCTCATGTTCAGTTCAGAGTAACTGCCCTTACTACATATTTAATGAGCTCTTCTAAATACATATTATTTAGGACCACATCAAAAACCATGTAGGTTTAGAGATCTTAGCTCAAGGATACAACCTGAGCTATGCAGCCTTCGTGAGTTTGTTCTGTAAAGATAGGTCCTCCACATACCAACACAAAGAAAAGTACTCTGTAATTTGTATTTCCTTACAACTAAGTGATAATCTGGATAAAGGGATGAGGAAACCCTTACTCAGACTATTGAAATAATTTCAATAATGGTTTCAAGAACATAATTAATGAACAACAAACCAAACCAGATACAAGTTTTTATGAGACATTTTAAACACATAAATGAAAGACACAAATTCTGTTTTGCTACATTCCGTTAAATTCAGGAGACGCCTCCAAACATACATAAGCATAGCTGACAGCAGAATTTACCTTCATTTATGAAGAAGCAAAAACACCCTCTTATTACAGCAGAAATATATATAGTGTCCCTTCTTTTATGGACAATATAGAATATATTATATGTTGACAGAAGAAAGCAGCATATATGTAGTAAGTAATTGTACCACTAAAGTTCATGAACCTAGCTACTTTTGAAGAGGCATACTATCAGACAAATAAAAGATATTTTTTCTGATTAGTTGAAACAAACATGATGTCAGCATTTCTACTATATTATGTTCTGAGGATAAACAGGGTTCATATTACACCGTATTTTCTAAATTGTCCTAGCTGCATCTTTGCCATAAATCTACTTCATCTGAACACATTCTGGGAGTAGAGGTAGAGTGTGATGGTCCCAACGGGTGGTGGGTATGATGCTGTACAATGCTTTTTTCAATAGTGAGTAAATTGCTAACTGCCTCTCTGCAAAAATAAATGTCCAGAGAGGAATTAAGCCTGCCCCAGTCAAAAAACATTGCCTATGCACACTTCCTCTTATTTTATAAAAAATTCCAACCTGCTGCTGTAACAACAGTTTTATCCTGGAAACACCAAATCAGCAATATTTATTCGAAACACGCTCCATTTGCACCATTTCTTTGGCTGCTTTCTTGTGCATTCTCTCAACAGTGTTACACAGCACAGGTGTAGGCTAAAATGACCTTCCTGTCACTTTCCCCTTCCTTGGAATGGATAAAAATCCCAAGAGAAAAATTCAACACAAGATTTACAATCCTCGTAATTATTCTGGGAACAAAAAAGGGAATTTAATAATTAATTTAAAAGTGCACTAGACTTACTTAAGGGAAACTTACTTAAGACTTACTTCTCTTAGTAAAAGGGAGAAAACATCTGAAATCAAGCAATAGCTGAGAGAGGATGATGACTCAAATAGCACTATCAGCATGCAACAGGTATGGAGAAAAAAATCCCTGTACCTAAGACAGAGGTAGATGAGCCAACATGCATTTCTTCTTGACACAGAGTCCTAGAGGGAAGAAAGCATGAAGCTCACATAGTGCTGGTCCACAGCTGAAATAATATATTTCAGGTCAAATTCTGATAGGTGCTCAGTTTCTGCTTTGTCTACTGGATTCAATGTGAATTGAAGTTGCTTGGCATTTCTCAGAATTTTTCACTATTATGACTACATTTCTAAAGCACTTATCACTGCAGGCACTTCATCTACATCATCCAGGTTCTGCGTTATGTAAACATAATACATCATTATATAAAACAAATGCATTCATTATAATTTCACATGGATGTTTTATTTCATCTATAGCAAAGGAATTGGAGTGATGAGTACAATATCATGATCTAAAGGCAAGTGAAAGGGGATTAGCAGGCTTTAGTTTCTTGAGGAAGTCAGTAAAGTCATTCACACAATCTTCCCCTCCTCCACTTTTTGTCATATAACAACCTTTAGTATTTATATTAGTGTGTCCTTCTGTTTCCCTTCCTTGTCACTTTTTTGGCTTTACTACTACTTGCATAACAAATATCTGCCTAAAAAACATCTTCACTGTTTGGTTTTCCTTAGGATAAGATGGCAATAGCTTTATTTTGACACTATCTCTTTATTTTGAAGCAATTGCTATCTCTGCTCTCTTTAGAATTTGGTGTTACTCAAAATAGTCCTCATTTAATCTTTTCTTTTTCCAAAAGAATATAGATTCACTGCACTTGTACTAACCCTTTTTTTAGTAACTAAAATTCTGGAATATCTACCTATACGACTGCTGTAGTATCCGTTTTATAACAAGCAAGCCAGAAAAAAGCAGGAGGCTTGTATCTGACTGGTCATCCTCTCCTTATAGTGCTAGATTTTTTTTCTAATTCATACGAACTATGTATGCCACTCAAAATTGTGTTTGCTTTACATACTTGTGGAATAGCTTGCAACAATTAAAAGTTTAAATTACCTCCAATCCTGGTTCTCCTAAAGCAGTTTGCCAACCTCCAGCAGGCATGCCACCAGTAGCACAAAGAGCTGCTGTGTATGGCATGCAAGCCCCAGACACTCAGTAACTGGAGGCCCTGGAATAGAAGCTGTGAGGCCTGCTGTGTGGAGCAGAGGGAAGATGTAAGGTGTTATCATCAAGAGCCAAGTTAAGTGCCCCCTGGCTGGAAGCCACTGAGAAATTGAGGATTTTGGATCTTCATTCACCAAATAAAACTGCAGTGGTTTAGGCAGGCCAGGGGAGGGTTAACCTGGCATTTGGCAGTGATATTTTTCTTGGAACAACACTGTCCCCTCTCTGCATCACAAGGTTGGAAGCTGAAGCCGCACTCCCTCTATTCTGGTGGCCCAGGGTGCAAAATCTATCCAATACCGCTCAGGAGATAGAGATCAAAGCAGGGAGAGGCTCAGTATGACTTGAGGCATACCAGACAAAAAGACTGGCCACTACTGCCCTAAATGATTGCAGTGACTTGACCAGAGGTGTATTGCTGTGTTCATAATCTTTGACATTTTATTTGATACTGTAGTTTTTTGCACTGGTGATGATTCTTACCCACAACACCAAAATACAACACATCAAATTTGGGGAAGAGTTCACTTTTGAATCTACTTTGTACTATACTGCCAACATCAATTATACTGTGCATTACACAAACACCAGTGCTTCTTATCAAGTTATCCTCCTGGACCAAAAGCTTTTTTTCTTCCTGACTGGAGTACCTTTCAGCATTGATGTATGGGACAAAAGTGAGCAAAAGGATGTTAATGCAATTCTTGTGGCACCCCACGAGTTACCTGGTATTATTCCCCCCACTCACAATCCAGTACAAGTTTTCACTCACAGGTATACTGTGTCTTTATTATCTAAATCTAGTGTTTATCTAGTCTTATACAGTAGCTTATTCTCAATATCAGACTTATTAACTTGGTATATAAATCTATTATGCAATGCTATATCAAAACTCTCAAAGTCCAGCTAAATCCCAACCGAAGCTTCTCACCTGCCAACTCCCTTTGATCCCTTTAAACAAAAAAAGATGTATTAGACATGATCCTCTTTTGTGAATTTGTACTGACTAGCCTTAATTATAACTTAACTTCTGGTTTCTGTATAATTTGGGTCCATGATTAGTTTCTTTATCATCTTTTCCTCTGCTCCACTTAAAATGACAGATCTATGTTTCTCAGATATTCCTTAGCCCCCTAGGAACCGCCTCTCTTTCAAAGAGGTTTTAAATAGAATTTCTGAAGTTCCCATTGCTATGACATTCTTCAGAATTCTGGGCTGCATCCCATCTGTCTTTGTCAGTCATAAGACATTTTCTAGATAGCCTGTTTTCTTCCATAAACCCAATTATTGTAATTATTTCTTCATATTCCCCTTGTGTCAGGTATTGCCTCTTTTTAGCTTGTCACTCATCCCCAACTTTCCAAATATGGAGACAGATAATTTAGCTATTTTTTGGAATATATCATAACAATAATAATAGCATCTTACATTTACAAAAGAAGTATCTCATAGTACCCAAACTTTAAAAAGAATCATATCCCTATAACCAGGCTAACTAAGTTACTAGCTCATGCATCAAAAAAAACCCATATCCAGCCACATCCCATTACCTTTTTTAATTCCTCCAGTATAAAATAATAAAATCCAAGTGTCCTTTAAGATATTGCTTGAGACTAAGTTTGACAATATTACTGAGAAGTGGCTGAATACTGTTAGGTTGGGCTGGGCCCTTGACTCCAGAACAGTATCAGGGGCTCAACCCACAGGCAAAAAATGTGGGAAACCAGTAGAGGTGGGAATTGACGCATGGCTCCAAAAGTGGGGGTTGTCTCACAATGGCATACTTACAGATGTTCTACCTATTGCTGATACAGCCCCTCACTGGGCCTTCCAACTTCTCAGTCTCTTTGCACAGCCCCTTTCTGAGCTGCCAGACTGCTTGGTCTCTCCTCCAGCCCCCCTCTGGGTGCTCAAAACCCTTGACCTCACATAACCATTTCCTGGGCTACCAGGCCCCTCAGTCTCCTTCCTGGCCCCACTCTGGGCTTCACTTTCCCAGCTGGTCTCCAGGCCATCAGACCCATCCAGTTCCACACTCTAATCACCCCCAGTTGGCCGCTGGATCCTTCCAGTCCCACTATACTCACTAGCCCTCGTGCCAGTTGAAAACTCCAGGCTCTCCTCCAGGACTGCCTGGCCTCTCACTAGCCCCTTTGCACTCAATCCATCTCCCAGGGCTCATCTGGCCTCTCACTAGGCAGAAAGCTTACAAAAAACAATTTTTCTAAGTATTTAGTTGGTCTAAGAAAAAAGATCACATCTACCCAAAGAACCTTGTCTGCCTATGCCCCAAGCTGCTCAGGTGTGAAACCCCAATTCAGCAAGTACTTTCTTCTGTGTCAAAGTTTCAGCATGGGGGTAGTCCCACTGAATGAATGATTACTCACTTGCCTAACTTAAATGCTTTTCTCAATCTGGGCTCATAAAGGAATCATTTCATTACAAATAACATCCAAATATAGCCCAAACCAGAGTTCCTGGTATTTAGAAGAAGTTTGAAAATGGAATATAGGCAGGTAGCAGGGTCCCCTAGCCCCTGCTCCTTAGAGAATAAGAAAACAGCATCAGAGGGATGTAAAGTGGTGTAGGCGGCTGAGCAAGGGCCAGCTGCAGAGAAGTAAGCAGCCCAGGGAAAAATACATAGAGGGGCTACAGACAGTTATCTGGAGCAAGATGTCCAACAGTAAGCTACAAGGGAAACTGCTTTGACAAGAAAGTAGCTGAGAAGCAGACAAAGGACAGCTGGGCATACTGCAGTAGAGCAGAGGAGGATAAGTAAGGAGCTGAGCACAAACCCCTGAGTCCATCAGAGGTCAGGTGACCATATAGGGCTGGAGCCCCAACATACTTAAAGTACAGCTCCAGGGCTAAAAAGGCAGCCTGTCCCTGGGCTGCAGAGAGAAAAGAGCTCTTGAAAGCCCAATCCATTAAGGCAGGGAACCCAATCAGCCCAGGTATCCAGAAAAGCTGGAGGGAGCCAGCAGGTAGAAGACAGGAAGCTGCTGAGACTGGGAGACTCAGGAGACAAGAGGTTTGGGTGTGGCTAATAGGGGTGGTTTTGGAGGCCATGGCTAGGGTGCCTGAGGCCAGGGGGCGCTGAAACCCAAATAGAGTCCCCAAAGGGTCTGGAATCCAGTGGGCTAACATTGAGACAGGGTCAGAGGCTCATGTGTGACTAGGAAAGCAGCTGAGGCTAAGATCAAGTCCTGCAAAGGTGTGGACCCAGTGGGCTTCAGGAGCTATAACTGAGACAGGGCCAGGGGCCCTGTCCATGAATAGGGATGGAACTGAGGCCAAGACCAAGCCCTGCAAGGGTCTGGGTCCCAGTAGGATGCATGCACCAGAGCCAAGAGATTCATAGGCTGAGGGTAACAGCCTGAAAAGAGCTAGGGACTTAGAGGGCTGTGACCAGTGTAGGGCCAGAGGTTCCAATGAAAAATAGAGTAAAATCTGTGAGGCATGGCATGTGTGTGATTGGAGGCCATGATTAGGGCCCATAGGCTCATGCAATTAAGGCCTGGAGGGCACTGATTGGAGCCAATCCGATCCAATGCAGGACAGCCAGGGCCAGGAGCCCAGTACAGTGAGTTCCAAAGTGGGTTGGAGTCCCATGGGGAGAGAGAGGCTGAGCGTTCCAAAGGGGGTGGAGCCTTGACAGAGAGAGACTGAAAGTTCCAAGGGCCGGAGCCCCGCAGAGACCAAGACTGTGTCCAGAGAGCTCACATGACATAGAATCATAGAATCATATAATTGCCATGCTCCAGCAGACTTGATTAATTGAGTTTGCTCCAATGCAATGTAATTACAATGCAGTGTAATTACAGTGCATTGGAGCAGCCTTGCTGCTCATGTATAAGTGTCCTGAGAGGCCAGAGGTAACCAAGCAGGTCAAATGGGACCACTAGGGAGCACCATGGTGAGCCTTAGAAGTCAGGTCCTACCACAAGGCACAATCAAGACTTTGCCAGTGGTCTTTCACTTGAGGATGGGTTAAAGTACGACACATGTCTGGATATTTCCTAGAGTCCTGCAGGATTCACACATCAGCTTTAAATTTAAATGTTACAATTTGATCATTCTTTTAATTAAACTTCAGGAATTTGTATGAGGCAAGCCAGAAAAAATACAGCACAATTACATAATAACTTAAGAAACTCAGAATGTGAACAGAAATTCTGAGTAGGGATGGAGGATGTTGTATCTATGATGGTCCAGAAACTATGCAAAAGACAAGGATTTTGTGGGGGATATCTTTTTTAATAAAGCTTTTGAGAGAAGATTTCAAATGCAGGTCCCTGCTGAAGAATACTTTGCATTCAAAACCTTCTCTAGGTTTATCCCAACCATGCAAAGGCGCCAGTCGCAGGGCTCAAGTGCCTATATACTAATGCTAGGAGCATGGGGAACAAGCAGGATGAATTAGCGCTCCTGCTTGCACTAAACACCTATGACTTAGTGGGGCTAACAGAGACCTGGTGGGATTCATCCCATGACTGGGCGGTACATATTGAGGGCTATAGATTGTACAGAAAGGACAGGTCGGGGAAGAAAGGGGGGGGGGGTTGCACTTTATGTCAGTGAGCAATATACATCAACCCTCATCAAGACAGAATCCGAGGCTGAGGAAGTAGAAGGATTGTGGGTTAGGCTACATGGGGGGCAAGGAGAAAGGGATTTGGTGGTAGGGGTCTGTTACAGACCCCCACACCAAGTGGAAGAAATAGATGCGGGGCTCCTGAGGCAACTCTCGGAGACCATAAAAGCTAAAGAGGCGGTAGTCATGGGGGACCTAAACTACCCGGACATCTGCTGGGAGACGCAGACAGCAAGGTCCCATCGCTCACGCAGGTTTCTAACTTGTGTACAGGACCTCCACCTGACACAGGAGGTGTATGGTCCCACTAGGGGGAATGCCATACTGGATCTGGTATTGGCAATGGGAGATGACATGATACGGGACCTCCAAATCGGTAGCTATCTGGGAGACAGTGATCACCTTATGATAGAATTCAACATAAGACGGCGAGTGGGTAAGGTAACTAATAGGGTGAAAGTGCTAGACTTTAGGAAAGCTGATCTCATTGCACTCAGGCGATTAGTCAAGGAAGCACTGCAGAGTAGGAGTTTTGATGGGATGGGTGCCCAAGAAGGGTGGCTGTGCCTAAAGGAAACGATCCTTTGGGCACAAAGCAAGACGATCCCCGAGCGAGGCAAAAGAGGGAAAGGGGCCAGGAGGCTTCCATGGCTGACCAGAGAAATCCAGGGCAGCCTAAGGGCCAAAAGGGGAGCACATAAAAAATGGAAACAGGGTGAGATCACTAAAGATGAATATACCTCCTCTGCTCGTGCTTGTAGGGAGGCAGTTAGGCGGGCCAAAGCTACCATGGAGCTGAGGATGGCAACCCAAGTAAAGGACAACAAGAAATTGTTTTTTAGATACATAGGGAGTAAAAGGAAGGCCCAGGGAGGAATAGGACCCCTGCTAAATGGGCAGAAGCAATTGGTGACAGATAGAGGGGACAAGGCTGAACTCCTCAACGAGTACTTTGCCTCAGTGTTCCTAAGCGAGGGGCACGACAAGTCTCTCACTGGGGTTGTAGAGAGGCAGCAGCAAGGCACCACACTTCCATGCGTAGATCCTGAGGTGGTGCAGAGTCATTTGGAAGAACTGGATGCCTTTAAGTCGGCAGGCCCGGATGGGCTCCATCCGAGGGTGCTGAAGGCACTGGCCGACGTCATTGCAGAGCCACTGGCGGGAATATTCGAATGCTCGTGGCGCACGGGCCAAGTCCCGGAGGACTGGAAAAGGGCTAACGTGGTCCCCATTTTCAAAAAGGGGAGGAAGGAGGACCCGGGCAACTATAGGCCGGTCAGTCTCACCTCCATCCTTGGTAAAGTATTTGAAAAAATTATCAATGCTCACATTTGTGAGAGCCCGGCAGGACAAATTATGCTGAGGGGAAACCAGCATGGGTTTGTGGCGGGCAGATCGTGCCTGACCAACCTAGTCTCTTTCTATGACCAGGTTACGAAACGCCTGGACACAGGAGGAGGGGTGGATGTTGTATACCTGGACTTCAGGAAGGCCTTCGATACGGTATCCCACCCCATACTAGTGAACAAATTAAGAGGCTGTGATGTGGATGACTGCACAGTCCGGTGGGTGGCGAATTGGCTAGAGGGTCGCACCCAAAGAGTCGTGGTAGATGGGTCGGTCTCGACCTGGAAGGGTGTGGGCAGTGGGGTCCCGCAGGGTTCGGTCCTTGGACCGATACTCTTTAATGTCTTCATCAGCGACTTGGACGTGGGAGTGAAATGTACTCTGTCCAAGTTTGCAGATGACACAAAGCTATGGGGAGAAGTGGACACGCCAGAGGGCAGGGAACAGCTGCAGGCAGACCTGGACAGGTTGGACAAGTGGGCAGAAAACAACAGAATGCAGTTCAACAAGGAGAAATGCAAAGTGCTGCACCTAGGGAGGAAAAATGTCCAGCACACCTACAGCCTAGGGAATGACCTGCTGGGTGGCACGGAGGTGGAAAGGGATCTTGGAGTCCTAGTGGACTCCAAGATGAACATGAGTCGGCAGTGTGACGAAGCCATCAGAAAAGCCAATGGCACTTTATCGTGCATCAGCAGATGCATGACAAATAGGTCCAGGGAGGTGATACTTCCCCTCTATAGGGCGTTGGTCAGACCGCAGTTGGAGTACTGTGTGCAATTCTGGGCGCCACACTTCAAGAAGGATGCGGATAACCTGGAGAGGGTACAGCGAAGGGCAACTCGTATGGTCAAGGGCCTGCAGACCAAGCCCTACGAGGAGAGACTAGAGGAACTGGACCTTTTCAGCCTCCGCAAGAGAAGGTTGAGAGGCGACCTTGTGGCTGCCTATAAGTTCATCACGGGGGCACAGAAGGGAATTGGTGAGGATTTATTCACCAAGGCGCCCCCGGGGGTTACAAGAAACAATGGCCACAAGCTAGCAGAGAGCAGATTTAGACTGGACATTAGGAAGAACTTCTTCACAGTTCGAGTGGCCAAGGTCTGGAACGGGCTCCCAAGGGAGGTGGTGCTCTCCCCTACCCTGGGGGTCTTCAAGAGGAGGTTAGACGAGTATCTAGCTGGGGTCATTTAGACCCAGCACTCTTTCCTGCTTATGCAGGGGGTCGGACTTGATGCTCTATTGAGGTCCCTTCCGACCCTAACATCTATGAATCTATGAATCTATGCATTTGGTCCAATAAAAGATACCCCCCCTCAAAAAAAATAAAAAATCCTTGCCTCTTGAAATTTTGAGGGAAATCAACCAGGGAGAATGCCATTAAAACAAGCTGAAGTCTGAGGAGCATGCACTTCTGGAAAAGTATCAGAAGATGTTTAATGATCAGAAAACTATCAAGACCTCATTTTGTTATACTACAAAGGCTGCATATTAATCCTCTGAAGATTATTAGCAGTGTCTCACATTAACAGACAGATAGAAAAATAAAATACATCTAAGGAAGAGCAATTTCTTTTCATAACTTACACTTTTAAACATGTATTGACTCCCTGTAGCTGTCCTTGGTACTATACTATCGTTTCAAGTAGTGTTTATCCTTCCCACTCCTGCATGTGGATCTGTAGCCTCAAATAATGGACTACAGTGTTGGACTTGTAAAACATCAGTTTAAATGCCCTGGAGGGTGTTATTTTTACTTGACTGTGACTAATCCTGAAAAGTGAATTACTCCAAGTACTTAAATAAAATGTAGGAAGGAATCAAACTTCCTTCATTCCCTTAGTTCTTCGGAAGTATCTCATCTCTGGTTCCGCAGCATAAATGTCTTGACCTTCAAGTAAAATATGTTTTTCTTGTCTTTGGAGTACCAACAAAGTTACCAAGAAGTCAATGGGGAAATTTTTTCAGCACCAGATGTTTTATGACTGTCTTCAGTTTATACTACCTGTATATTACTATCCACTTGATAATCCATTTTTCCTGCTTTAAAGGAGAAGTTCCCCTCAACCTGCTCCCAATGGCTAGGTAACTTGTGCAAATGTAACTGTAAGTTGTTTCTGACTACCTTTCTCTACAGAATCCTATCTGCAGTTCTCTTTATGCTCAAAGAACACTTGTTCTCTGTGTATAACAAAGCTGCAGACACCTCCGTCACTTCTACTGTTTTGCATACAATTTGCTGTAAATGGATGGCTGGTCCAAGGACTGGAATCTTCCCAAGATCTTGATCCTTCTTTGCCCTTGCATTTAGATCAAAGTAATTCATTTCTCACGTACCGTCTTAGTCAAGTAAAACTGTTACACTCCAGGGCATTTAACCTGGAATCTTCAAGTCCAAACCATAACCATTTAGTGATTAACTCGAATCCCCAGGACTCACACATTGGGGTTACATATGCTTTCTCAATTTGAAACTACATCATACAGTAGTATAAAATAAGGCTAATGTGCAGTAATGTCTGGTCGCATAACGAAAAAAAGAAAAGAGAATTACCCAGTGCTGATAATATCTAACCCATCACCCAAAGGAACTGTTGGCAGTAGTTGGGATGCTGATAGAAAACAATGTGTTATTTGGCAAAGCACTTAAAAACGATGTCATAATTGCTAGCAACATGGATCTAATTGCCTTCCTTTTTTCTACACACAATAATCATGCTCCTGACACACTCAATTTTGAACTATGTACCTCCGATGCTCTCATTTGTGGCTTGATCACCCTTTAATTATTTCATCTATTAACCTTTAATTCTCCCAAATATAGCATTGAGACAAGTTTGCTCACAAGGGCTCCCATCTTATCCTTGAGATGAATGACACATATAAGTGTTCTCCCTAATTGCTTCCATCCAGAGACCACTTATTACTTGTACAATTTATAAAGCATGAGATTCTATGCATTTCGGATACCAAATCCCACAAATACAGGCTGTACTGAGTAAACTACAACAACTTTCATGGACAATATACATTGCAAACATTGTAATAGTAGTTAAAAACAATAATGATAATGGAATGGGGCTGGAAAGGAATACACACAAAATTTCAGCTGCCAGTCAGCTTTTGCCACATATGATCACAAAAGCTACAGATCAGTCTTCATAAATAGAAGTCCTTACAGGCATCATAACTAGACCAGTGATTATCTTGCAAATATACAGGCATCTGGTAACATCTATTAGAGCTAGGCAAATACTTCAAGTAATACACATATGACATACAAGGCCACTAGCACCAAAAACAGCAATGAACAATAATCTAAAATATATTGACTAACATTTTTTTTTTTTTTATCTTCCTGAAGCCTGAAACACCTTCACATATAATTTTGGAACATAATTTTGAATGCATTTAAAAAGACTCCAAAGTTGCAAGTAATTAACAAATAATTAAAAATAATTAACACAATGATATACTCTAAAAGCTTGACTTAAGGTGCAAGAGGTCCAAAAAGGGACCTTTTCTAAGTATGGCTTCATTCTACATTTCCTACTATTATAGTCAACATCACCGGTGCCAAACTAAAATCAGCTGGCAGGTAACATTCCCAACTAGAACTCAGAGAGTCGTAGTGAACAGATCTGTTTCATCCTGGTGAGACGTGGGCAGCAGTGTCCCGCAGGGGCTGGTACTCAGTCCAGTACTTTTCAATATCTTTATTAATGATTTGGATGTGGGGCTTTAAACTAGGCTCGTCGAGGGGAGGGGAAGATGAGGGCGGGGGAAGCTGTGGACCACCAAACCATGTGGCACCCACAAGGACAGCCCAGCCTGAAGAAGGAGAACATTGGGAACCTGCAAGCCATGGGGCGGCCAGCACTACAGCACAGGTAAGTAACGAGAAGGTAAGAAATAAGGGGCCCCTTGGGACTCGGAGCGGGGGGGGGCAGCAAAGGCACCAGTCACAGGGCTCAAGTGCCTATATACTAATGCTAGGAGCATGGGGAACAAGCAGGATGAACTAGCGCTCCTGCTTGCACAAAACACCTATGACTTAGTAGGGCTAACAGAAACCTGGTGGGATTCGTCCCACAACTGGGCGGTACATATTGAGGGTTATAGTTTGTACAGAAAGGACAGGGTGTGGAAAAAAGGGGGAGGGGTTGCGCTTTATGTCAATAAGCAATATACATCAACCCTCATCAAGACAGAATCGAAGAATGAGGAAGTAGAAGGATTGTGGGTTAGGCTACATGGGGGGCAAGAAGAAAGGGATTTCGTGGTAAGGGTCTGCTACACACCCCCACACCAAGGGGAAGAAATAGATTCGGGGCTCCTGAGGCAGCTCTCAGAGACCATAAAAGCTAAAGAGGTGGTAGTTATGGGGGATCTAAACTACCCAGACATCTGCTGGGAGATGCAGACAGCAAAGTCCCACCGTTCACGCAGGTTTCTAACCTGTGTACAGGACCTCCACCTGACACAGGAGGTACATGGTCTCACTAGGGGGAATACCATACTGGAACTGGTATTGGCAACGGGGGATGACATGGTAGGGGACCTACAGATCGGTAGCCATCTGGGGGACAGTGATCACCTAATAATAGAATTCACCATAAGACTTCGAGTGGGTAAGGTAACTAGTAGGGTGAAAGTGCTAGACTTTAGGAAAGTTGATTTCAATGAACTCAGGCGATTAGTCAAGGACGCACTGCAGAGTAGGAGTTTTGAAGTGATGGGAGCCCAAGAAGGGTGGCTGTGCCATAAGGAAATGATCCTTCGGGCACAAAACAAGACGATCCCGATGCGAGGAAAAAGGGAAAGGGGCCAGGAGGCTTCCTTGGCTGACCAGAGAAATCTAGGGCAGCCTAAGGGCCAAAAAGGGAGCACATAAAAAGTGGAAACAGGGAGAGATAACCAAAGACGAATATACTTCCTCTGCTCGCGCTTGTAGGGAGGCAGTCAGATGGGCCAAAGCTACCATGGAGCTGAGGATGGCATCCCAAGTAAAGGACAACAAGAAATTGTTTTTTAGATACATAGGGAGTAAAAGGAAGGCCCAGGGAGGAATAGGACCCCTACTAAATGGACAGAAGCAATTGGTGACGGACAGGGGGGACAAGGCTGAACTCCTCAACGAGTTCTTTGCCTCAGTGTTCCTAAGCGAGGGGCACAACAAGTCTCTCACTGGGGTTGTAGAGAGGCAGCAGCAAGGTGCCAGACTACCATGCGTAGACCCTGAGATGGTGCAGAGTCACTTGGAAGAACTGGATGCCTTTAAGTCGGCAGGCCCAGATGAGCTCCATCCGAGGGTGCTGAAGGCACTGGCTGACATCATTGCACAGCCACTGGCGGGAATATTTGAACGCTCTTGGCGCACGGGCAAAGTCCCGGAGGACTGGAAAAGGGCCAATGTGGTCCCCATTTTCAAAGAGGGGAGGAAGGAGGACCCGGGGAACTATAGGCCAGTCAGTCTCACCTCCATCCTTGGCAGTCTTTGAAAAAATTATCAAGGCTCACATTTGCGAGAGCCTGGCAGGACAAATTATGCTGAGGGGAAACCAGCACGGGTTCGTAGCAGGCAGATCATGCCTGACTAATCTAGTCTCTTTTTATGACCAGTTTACGAAACGCCTGGACACAGGAGGAGGGGTGGATGTCGTATACTTAGACTTCAGGAAGGCCTTCGATACGGTATCCCACCCCATACTGGTGAACAAGTTAAGAGGCTGTGACTTGGATGACTACACAGTCCGGTGGGTGACAAATTGGCTGGAGGATCGCACCCAGAGAGTCGTGGTGGATGGGTCGGTTTCGACCTGGAAGGGTGTGGGCAGTGGGGTCCCGCAGGGCTCGGTCCTTGGACCGATACTCTTTAATGTCTTCATCAGTGACTTGGACGAGGGAGTGAAATGTACTCTGTCCAAGTTCGCAGATGACACAAAGCTATGGGGAGAAGTGGACAGGCCGGAGGGCAGGGAACAGCTGCACGCAGACCTGGACAGGTTGGACAAGTGGGCAGAAAACAACAGGATGCAGTTCAACAAGG
Source organism: Alligator mississippiensis (assembly GCF_030867095.1). Lineage (NCBI taxonomy): Eukaryota > Metazoa > Chordata > Crocodylia > Alligatoridae > Alligator > Alligator mississippiensis. Next base: position 312,941,451 of record NC_081824.1, read on the forward strand.
AAAAATGCAAAGTGCTGCACCTAGGGAGGAAAAATGTCCAGCACACCTACAGCCTAGGGAATGACCTGCTGGGTGGCACGGAAGTGGAAAGGGATCTTGGAGTCCTAGTGGACTCCAAGATGAACATGAGTCGGCAGTGTGACGAAGCCATCAGAAAAGCCAATGGCACTTTATCGTGCATCAGCAGATGCATGACGAATAGATCCAAGGAGGTGATACTTCCCCTCTATCGGGCGCTGGTCAGACCACAGTTGGAGTACTGCATGCAATTCTGGGCACCGCACTTCAAGAGGGATACGGATTACCTGGAGAGGGTCCAGAGAAGGGCCACTCGTATGGTTAAGGGCTTGCAGACCAAGCCCTATGAGGAGAGACTAGAGAAACTGGACCTTTTCAGCCTCCACAAGAGAAGGTTGAGAGGCGACCTTGTGGCTGCCTTTAAGTTCATCACAGGGGCACAGAAGGGAATTGGTGAGGTTTTATTCACCAAGGCGCCCCCGGGGGTTACAAGAAATAATGGTCACAAGCTAGCAGAGAGCAGATTTAGATTGGACATTAGGAAGAACTTCTTCACAGTTAGAGTGGCCAAGGTCTGGAACGGGCTGCCAAGGGAGGTGGTGCTCTCCCCTACCCTGGGGGTCTTCAAGAGGAGGTTAGATAGGCATCTAGCTGGGGTCATCTAGACCCAGCACTCTTTTCTGCCTATGCAGGGGGTCGGACTCGATTATCTATTGAGGTTCCTTCCGACCCTAACATCTATGAATCTATGAATAGCTCACTGGCCAAGTTTGTGAATGACACCAAGTTATGGGGGAGCATGGTCACACTTGAAGATAGACTATAGATACAGGTGGACCATGACAGGCTAGGAAGTTGGGCGGATCAGAATCTGATGAAGTCCAGTGTTGAAAAATATAAAGTGCTCCACGTTGGGACGAACCACCCTCAACACACATACAGACTTGGTAGCACCAAGGCACTGACTAGCACCATGAATGAAAGGGACCTGGGGGTAATAATAGGCCACAGTATGAATATGAGCTGGCAGTGCAATGCTGTAGCCAATAGAGCAAATAATACTTTGGCATGCATCAATCGATGCATCTCCTGCAAAACCAAGGAGGTGTTTCTTCCCCTCTACTCAGGACTGGTGAGACTGCAGCTGGAGTACTGCATCCAGTTCTGGGCATCACACTTTAACAAGGATGTGGACAAACTTGACGGAGTCCAAAGAAGAGCCACCGGTATGATCAGAGTCTTACACAGCAAGCCATAGGAGGAAAGGGTGAGGGATCTGGGACTCTTCAGACTGAGGAAAAGAAGGCTGAGAGGAGACGTGGTAGCAGCTTACCGCTACACTATATTAAGGGATCAGTGAGCAACTGTTCACTAGGGCACTTGAGGGGAAAACCAGAAGTAATGGCAACAATCTCCTGGAAGATCAATTCAGGCTCAACATTAGGAAAAGCTTCTTTACAGTCAGGGTGTCCAGACTGTGCAATAAACTCCCTCCAGAGGTGGTGAAATCACCTATCCTGGAAATCTTCAAGAGAAGACTAGACAGTCACCTTGCTGGGACAGCCAACCAAAAGTTATCTTTGCTGCTTGGTGCAGGGGGCTGGACCCGATGATCTTCTGAGGTCCCTTCTGGCCTTGTAATCTGTGAATCTATGCTTCAACTTTCCTTCTTTCTATGCATTTTGCAATCTAGCTATAAAGTATTGATATAATTCACAACAACACTAAACAGTCATCCAGTGCTGGGTTTGCTTATCCATAAACATACATCGTTATCTCTAACAAGTTTTTATTTATGTAGTCTAGTGCAACTGCTGTACCTTCTTAGTTTCATTATGAAAGTAGCATAACAAATATGGGGGCGGGGAGGGGGGGCAATGGGAGCATCTGGGGGGAGGTGGGGTACAAAAATAGCAGCAAGTGCACTGTGAGCCCAGCAACATCTGCACCATTGGTAGCACAACCAATGATGCTTCTCCACACACTGCTGCTTCCCAGGGCACTCAGGTGTCCCGTTATGTGTCCACATTATGGGTTGCAAGAGTACATATATTTGAAGAAAAAAAATGACAAGATTAAGACATTTGAGTCCAGATTCTCTCCTACCTATTAGGCATCTAGATGGACCTAGGTGACTAAATGTGATTTTATTCCACTAGGTTCAAGTTCTGAAAAATCCATTAGTGACTCTATTTTTGGAAGACACCATTTTAACCATAAGACTGAATCACAAAAAAAACAAACCAAACAAACCACTGAGAAGGAGCAGGACCACCCAGCTGCATTAATTTTTTTTTTTCAGGTAGTCAGGAATAAAATCATGCTTGCAGGCTTAAATGCACTTATATGCCCAGTAGGCAGAACAAAATCTGGTCCTTGGTTGTCAAAGCTTTGGCATGGCATGTTAGTAGCCTGAAAAATATATTGATCTCTCTCTCTCAGGTATATGATCAAATATTTATGACTGAAGTCAATGGGAAGCTTTTTCTTGGTTCAGCAGGCACTAAATCAGGCTGCTCAATTTTTGTTTTTATTTTCATGAAAGAACATAATTTACAGTACTCTACCTTGAGGCCCACTGTATTGGTACCAATTATTTTAGCATTACCAATACAGTATGAAAAGGAATAATTAAGCTGACCTAACTTTACATACAAATGATGTTACCAAAAAAAATTAGTGTTCCCCCCACAAGGTTGATTGGACACAAATTAGACACCAAAGTCTGAGAGAATTGCTTATTATAGTGGTTAAGCAAATTAACTAAATATGTATTTATAATACATATATATCTCAGCTGGTGTGAATTCAGTGTTTCCACAAGAAGGACTGCAGAGGTACACAAACTCAGGTAGTTATGCATGGAATTGAAAATGATTTGGGCTGTTCATTATACATGCTACTGGAATATTCCAACCAACTGATATGGGGGCTAGGATGAGCCTCTTGGTTTTCAAATGCTCTTTCCTCTGGAAGCACAAGTTAAAATCCAGTTTAGATACCAGGGTCTAACTCTAGGTCTCATTTATTTGTTTTAGAAGACTAACACATATTCAACTCTTTTTGACAATAGCTATTAATGAGAGGTCCAACATTGGAATAGCCAAGCTTCTTTTCAGGTCAGAATGATGTATAGTGGAAGAAATTTGAAATAAATATAGTGCACATTTGCCTTAAGTCAGTACTTTTTGTCCCCTGTTTGCATCAGTAAAAAGATCACTTTTTCCTCCCTATATTAGCTCTAATAATTACTTTGATAGTCAAGTTTCTATTTGCTGGCCAGCCCTTTCTTGTCCTGAACCCTAATATTCCTAACAATTATTAACACTTCACCTCTTTCCCAGCATAGTATGTTAAAGACTTCTTCAGCAGCTTTCTACTCAGATCAAATGCATCATCTCGTCAGGAAACATAAGGCTTCCAGGATTTTTTCTTCTTTTTAGACTACTTCCACTAAGCAGCAGTTGGTTAGTTGACAATGTATATATACCAAACTCATGTGAAAATTAGGTAATTAAGAGTCTACCTGATTTGCAGAACAATAGCTCCATGCACATATAATTGTAACTGCGGCTTATAACTGCTAGAGAATTTGCCTCAGTATAACAAGGCAAGGGCTACATAATCATGCAATGGCTTTCTTCGTGCCACTTGTAGCTGCATCGCCAGTTTCAGTAACTGTGGATAATTGGCCAGGTATTCACACTCCATTTGTTCCAAACTCCTACATACACATGCATCCACATATTCCTCTACTCCCCTTTCTGGTGTACATTTAAACGAGTCATCTGGATACAAATGCCCCTTGGAAGAAGAAAAAAATAATAAAAAGAGCAAGAGTATGAAAAAGGGAAATCAACTTATATATCAGACGAAACCTTAAAAACCACTAAGTTCAGAACAGCATGATGTTGAATAAGCCTATGATCACTCTGTGTTGAAATGAAGTAGGCTTCAATGAAGCAATTACTTGATGAAGCAACAAAACAACAGTGATTGTAGAGTAATTATTTCACATTTTCTCTTCAGTTGGTCATTGGTTAAAATCTCTCTCCAGCTTTTCAAAACTGAGTGCTAAAGGTATTGATAATATAAGTCACCAATATTTTTGTAGTCTAAAAAGTTAATTTGATTTTCTTTTCTGATACATTATTCTTCATAGACAAAAAGGTCACACACCTTTACCAAAGGTTTTCTTGTACATTTCCAATATGGTCACACTCAGAAGGGTTTTAATTACTAGGTGTGATTATAGAAGCCCTAACTCTAAAAAATTTAAATTAACTATCTCTTTAAGATAAGCCACTAAATTTAGATAGGTAAAGCCATGCCTAATAAGCTATACTATAAAAATTTTTTTTTTTCAAATCATGAACAAACCTATATATCAGCTACATAATATTTAACTAGTGAGATTATGAACCTTGTTATGCATTGTACTTTAAGCTTCTGAAAAGATGATTGGTATTGGTGTTAGTTTGGGTTTAGAGTAGTTACATATACAGGCTAAAAACCTTCTTTGACTGCCCCTGACCCGCATAGCTGTAACTTGCAGCTAGAAGTCCGGTGAGCAGGGATCTGAACAGGAGCTACTGCTGTGAGTTGTCTGCACAAAACAGGAGGATGAGGAAAGAGACACTGCATCCAGGGATGCTGGAGGACTGACACCTGGGCAGTTTATCTCTGGGGCTGGCCACACATTCATGGAACAGGAGCTCGGTAACATGGATTAGAGAAAAACTTGTCCTGGAGTGTTGTAATTGTAAGATACCTAAAAGGTGCTTAAAACTAGTTTATGCATGGACAGTCCAGGGGTTAAGAACTCCCTGAATCACCTAAAATTAATATGTAACAAAGCCCTTCATTTTTGTTCTTTTCTTTTCAGTGTGACCCTTCCTCTAATTAATAATCTTCCCTTTCAGGTTTACTGACCAACACAAGTTAAGATGACTTGCAAAGTAATGCAATTAATCCATATTACAAGGTTTATCTATCAAGCTACAGTATTGTTTTGCATCTTAGTTTCACTTCAATGATAGTTTGCTTTCAAAACACTCCAGTCATCCTTGAAAGTTTAATTATTGTTCTTGAAAAGCAATTTATAAACTTTCCAAGTGTTTTTAGATTAGGGCTCAGTCCCATGTATGCCATGCAAACAACATATCTTTCTATTATATTTATTCAGCACATTCCCTCTAGAAGTGTATTTCTGAAGCCAAAAAAACTGTTTCTGCAAAATGTTTATGATGGTTGCTAATTATGGACCTCAGTGAGTTACAGACAGGAACACAATGGCCTTAGATCAGAAGAATGATCCTACCAGAGGACCCCAATGTGATAATTCCAGTTTATTTGCTATAAGCAATTAATGTTAAAGTATATTTTGATAAAAGAAACTGCAGATTAGATACTTTTATATGGCCTATGCCTCTAAAGAATAGCACAATAATTGCAATATAAAAAGCACCAAAATACACACTGCAATTAGTCTGAATGAACATAAAAAGTAAATGAAACACAAAACATAATTAGACTGTTAAAAAAAAGGGAAGATAGGAAAAATCCTAGCAACTTAATAAGGAACTTTGTTTCACTTTTAAGGCATCAGTTTGGAAAACTTAAGAACTCCTCAGGCACTAGAGGGGGCATTGGGATGCTGATCCTTCTGGGGAGGTCTGTTGTATGCTCCCCTCTGTAATCAACAAATTCTATTCTCCTAGCCAGAGAGTATGGAGGTAGGCACCACTTCTTCCTCAGTTTGAAACAACAACTGCTACAAGTATTAGCCCTGAACAGTGCTTGTTTTCAGGTGACTACAAAACATTCCCCAGACACTAAGTGGGGGCTGTAGATTGGGAAGGGGAAGAAGAAAAAGAAATAGGCCCCAAAGAAATATGTTTGACACATCACTAGCTGTGGCTTTTAAAAATACGTCACCCAATTAGAAAATAAATTAATTACTTTCATCTGAGTAGAGGGGTCTGCCTGCATGAACTTCTTAATTTGTAGCTGTTATGTGTCATATGTCTTATTATAGAATCATACTAATAGAATCATAGAAATTAAGGGCTGGAAGGGACCTCAAAAGATCATTGAGTTCACCCCCCCTGCTCTGGGCAGGAATACTGCTGAGATCAAATGATCCCAGCAAGGTGTCTGTCCAGTCTTCTTTTGAAGACTTCCAAGGTTGGGGACTGCACCACCTTCTTGTGAAGTTTATTCAAGATTCTGGTCATCCTTACTGTAAATAAGTTCTTCCTTACATCCAACCAGAAGCCATCCTCTAACAGTTTATGGCTATTGCTCCTTGTCCTGGGGTGCTTTAGTGAACAGTTTTTCTCCCAGCTCCTGATATTCACCCCTTACATACTAATGGATGCCACCAAGTCCCTTTTCACTCTTCAGCCTGGAAATAGAAGAGTCCCAGATCCCTTGGTCTTTCCTCATAAGGTTTGTCCTCCAGGCCCTTAATAATTCTTGTGGCCCTTCTCTGGACCCTTTTAAGATTCTCCACTTTTTTTTTTTTTTTTTTTTTTTTGAAGTGCAGCACCCAGAACTCAACACAGTACTCACCTGAGGTCTCACCAATGCTGAGTAGAGAGGAAGTATCACTTCCTTAGACCTGCTTGTGACACATTGGCTAATGCATCCCAGAATGCTATTAGCTCTGTTGACTATAGCATCACACTGGTGGTTCATGTTCATCCTGTCACCATCCAGAACTGTGAGGTCCCTTTCACTCACCATGCTGGCCAAGACATCACCTCCTAACCCATGGATGGGCCATTATTTCTGATGGAGGGCTGCTTAATGAGTTTCAGTCAGTTGTCGAGGGCTGCAAGGGTAGTCCTGCCCTTTGACAGGTGCCCCAGCCCCTGGTTGCCATCTTCACACCAGAAGTCCTGCCCCATAATCCCTGACCTTTGCCACTGGAAGTCCCTCCCTTTGCTCCCAGAAGTACTCTTTTGGGAAAGGAGTTTGCCATCTTAGAACTGAAAAGAAATATATATATATATATATATATATATATATATATATATACACACATATACACACACACACACACACACACACACACACTAAAAATCAAACATTGAAAATAGCAAATTTTAATTTTATTTAAAAAAATATTTTTGTCTGGATTTGTGTGTGTATTGTTGTGTATATAGAGGTGACTGCATAATAGTTCAAAATGAAGTCTTACTCTTGTATATTTGGGGGAGGGGTGGGGGGTAAAGGGGGTGGGAATGGGGTTTGTGAAGGGATCTAGGGGGGGTGTATGTATGTGTCTGTTTGGGGTGTGGGTGTGAATGTGGATGTAGGTAGGCGGATATGGGGTTTGTGGGGGCATATGGGGTGTGTGGAGAGAGTGGGTGGCTGGGGGGTGTGGCAGGGTGTGGGGCATCCGTAGGGGAGTATGTGAGTGTAGCAATGCATGGGGCTTTGCCCAGAGGCATGTGAGCATGGATGTGGGGGAGGGTGTGTGTGGGTGCAGTGTTTGTGGGGTGTGTGATTTGTGTGTGGGGGAGTGTGTGCTTGTGGGGTTTGCAGGTATGGTGGGGTGTCCATGGGAGCCTCCTGCACATACCCCCTGAGCCATTCAATCCCAGCCCTCACCCTGCAACAGCCTAGGGCCCATGTGCCCTGTGGCACCTCCCCACCGCTGCCAACAGTGCACTGCCCCAGTACACCCTGCACCTGCTCCAGACTCACCCCCATCAGAGCAGATCAGCTGAAACCCAGGCACAGCCCGGACCCAGCTTGCTTCACACCGCCTGCCTGTGGCATGCCAGGGGGTTCTGCCACCTCGTGGGCATGCAGTAGGGCTGGGGTAGCTCCACAGCTGGACTGCCTTTATAGGCAACCCAGGTGGTGGCAGCTCCTTCTGGCTGCCACCACTGCTGGCCCCAGCCCTGCAGTACTGACAGGGACCTGCACACACAGCCCCAATCTCACATGCCTGTTCTAGGCTCACCTGCCCAGTCTCAGCAGTGGCAGTGTGGGACAGAAGTTATTGCTCAGTGTGTGTGTGGTGGGGGAAGTGGCCCCTTCCCCTTGTCACTGCCAGTGCTTCCTGCTGTTGCTGCCCAGAGCCCATGCTATACCAGGCTGCCCTGTGTCTGCTCTGCCACCACTGCCCTGTTGGGCAGCCCAAAGGTGGTGGTGATGCAGTATAGATGCAGGGTAGCCCAGCATGGGCTCCAAGAGGCTACATCAGGAAGTGCCAGCAGTGGCAATGGGGAGAGGCCACTATTACCCTGGGCTGAGCAGCAGCTTCTGTCCTGCAGTGCCCACCGCTAAAACTGGATGGGTTAGCCCAGAGATGTGCAGGGTATGCAGAGTCAGGGCTGGGCACATGTAGTCCCTGCTAGTACTGTGGGGCTGGGGCCAGTGGCAGCTGGAAGGAGCTGCCACCACCTGGGCTGCCTAGAAATGAAGTCCAGCTGAGGAGCTTTCCCAGCCCTGCTGCATGCCCAGGGGGCAGCAGGATGCACCACAGCTTGACAGTGCCTGGACCTGGTGGGTTCAAGGGACCCACCATGGTCTGGACAAAGACCTGCTGTGGGCTGGATTTGGCCTGTGGGCCAAATTTTGCCCACCCCGGTCCTAACCTATATTCATGTCACTGGTTACTTCTCCCCACATGAAGCACTCTGCATTGATTCTTATTGAACTGCATCCAGTTCCACTCTGCCCACATTTCCAGCTTGTCCAGGTCTGCTTGGATCCACATCCTATCCCCTACCATGACTGCTTTTCTCCATAGCTTTGACAATTTTCTATTATGCGCTTGCATGATTTGGTGAAGCCACTCCTCAAACACTTTCTTTCTTTTTTTATTTATTTATTTTTTTTAGTGTGATTAGGCTGGTTTCAAAATGTTTAAAATGTTGGCAAAGTTAGTACAAAACATAGGTACAGTAGCAGCAGGGTTACATCAACATCTGAGATTGTAGGTGTCACACTGAAACACATGACAGATTTCTTCAGTCACCTAAAGAATATTGAAGTTCTATTTATCTTCTTATTGTTAAACCAGCTCTTTCCATCCAAATTAACTTCATACTGTAAAATCTTCATACAAAGATTTTTTTTTAATCAGCTACTCAGTATGACATGTATCTTGTTTAGTGATGTGCAGTATTTTTTATATACTCTTGTTCTGATTGTTGATATTTATGTTTGATGCCATAATAACAACACATTTTTACCCCTGGATTTGGAATGTAGATTAGGGACTTTCTGAATTGGTAGTAAATGGTAATTAAGAACATGTGTAACTAAGCCCACAGAAGAAAGTGAGACCACTCATGTATTCATATTAGAACTCCCACTATCAACATGTACCTTAGTCTTCTTGCGACTGAAAAGACAAGTATTAGCTGTCATCATTTTTTGTGTGTCTTATTTTTTACAAGTTGACTACATTTTAATGTTTCATTTTTATTCTAGTATACATATAAGGGAAAAGCCTAAGCCTAAGCTATTTAACCATTTTCTTTTTAAAAAATAAGACTATTTAAAATTGCAGTCTATTTTTTCAGTATTTAGTAGGGGTGTGTGAAATGGCCCCTATTTGATTCAGATCTGGATTCAGCCCAAATCAGAGACAGTGATTCGATTTGTTGATTTGGATTACTGTCCCCAATTGAATTTGTCTGAATCCAGATCTGAAGATTCGATGCCGATTCAGAGAATCAGCTATTTGGCCACAGATGCAGCTTTAAATGTTTTTTCTACATACCTTGAGGTACCAGGCATGGCTCATGAACGCTGCGATGCTGGGACGGATGGAGCATCCCACAGGAGCATGGGGGGAGGGGCCTCTCCCCTACATGTTCCATGGCAAACCCATAATTGGACCAGAAGTACTTCTGGTCCACTTCTGGGGAAAGACAGAAAGCGTGCCAGATCCCCCCTCCATGCCTTCCTGTGCCCCCCCCAACTCAGCGATTGGCCAGGGAGGGACCCCAGGTGTCCCCCTAGACCCAGGAGGCACCAGTTGCCAAGCCAGGGGGGTGTGGAGGGGCCCCACAGTGCGTTCCCCAGTGGACCTGGAAGTGGACTGGAAGTGCTTCTGGTCCACTTCCGGGCCTGCTGCCAAGTGTGCTGGGGAGCACCCCCATGCTCCTATGGGACACTCTACCCACCCCAGCAATGCAGCATTCATGAACTGCCTGCTACCTTGAGCTATGTAGAAAAAAACATTTAAAGCTGTGTCTATGTTCGAATCGCCGAATCTTTCCGAATCGATTCGGAGGGTTCTGATTTGATTCTGAGAAATTAAAGGGTCTTCTGATTTGATTTGGATTTGGAGATTCAGCCACCAAATTGGGCTGAATTTAATCAGGGAACAAAGCTTTGCACAAGCCCTAGTATTTAGTTATATCTGATCTTTCAAAGAGTACATGGGTATTTTGGATATGCATATAATATGCCAACTTAGAAATATATACACATATATAATACATTGTAAAATATATAATTATTCACAACAAAAATGTATATACATATATAACAGAAAGGGAACTTTACAATAGTCATCTTACTGCATCTGAGCTCACAGGTGAATAAAAATCTCATTTGGAAATTCTTCTGGGTGGTGCACATATTTTAAAATTAATGAAATTAGGCTTCCATAGCAAAAGCATTTGCTATCAATATAGAATATAACTTTGATGAGCATTCTTTACCATTAATATACAAGTATGATATGAGTATAGGTATGAATAGTACCCAGAAGAGTTGTTAAATGATTAATGCCATAGAAGAAAGCATGGAATAACACCACAGGAAAACTAAGATTTAAGAGAAATACATTCTTACAAGATATGAATACATTCTACACTTGTTTTTGTTTTTTGTTTATTTTTTAAAAATTGCTGAAAGCACATAGGTTTAAATTCACCTAAATAACTTTGAGTCTTAATTCACATGAAATCAAGGAAAGCATGGGCAGATATGGCATTCTGAAAAGGGGGGGGGGGTGCAAAACACATGGCACATCATCATATATAACACAGCACACATTTTTCTCCAATTAGAGAGAAACTAGAAGTGTTACCAGTATGCTATGGGGCTAGCACTGTATTATGCAGTTTAAGATTAAAGTAAAACCAAATATAACTATTGAAATGGAATTGGAATTGGAATCTGGTACTAATTTGATAGACTCTATATAAAGTTTAGAAAACAGACTAGGCAAATTTTAGTCAAAATAATCAAAAGATACCATGTCTTTAATCCTGTAGCCACTACAGTCAAATGCATATCTCTTATTCAGATTCACATAACAAAATCTTGCCTTCTTGAGCATCTTGACAGTATCTCCAGTGCTTCACTGTCAGTCATTTTTACACCTGAGTTAATATAAATACACCTGATTTAAAATTTTTAGCTAGAGTTAAAGCTGTCTTCAGGCTGTGAAATAGAAGAGGGACATTACTAGAAACGGCTAAGAGACAGCAACACTGCAAAAGAAAGTATAGTTTGAATAGTGGAACATCAAGACCATTCAAAAGATAGAGGGCCTTTAACACCCATGGAGTGGAGAGATTAACAAGAAATCAGAGAGATGGTAATGAGCTATGAAGTCAAGTGACTCAGAGCTGCCTGAATAGAAATGCTGCTGCTCTTCTGAGGCAGTTTTAAAGATTGGGTGGAGCAGGAATCAAATGGGGGCGTGACTTCACCACTGCACCTCCCTCCCACCTTCTCCCCTCCTCGGATTCACCCCTGTAGGTCAAGCAAGTGCCTTGAGAGGCTGGGGTTTAGGTTGTAGCCGTGTTGGTCTAAGGATATAGGAAGAAAAGGTTCCTTGGGTGAATTTGATATCTTTTATTAGACCAACCCAAATGGTTGGAGAATAGTTATTAAGCAAGCTTCCGGGTTCAAAAACCCTTCGTCAGGCTAAGGAAGCTGCCTGACGAAGGGTTTTTGAACCCAAAAGCTTGCTTAATAACTATTCTCCAACCATTTGGGTTGGTCTAATAAAAGATATCAAATTCACCCAAGGAACCTTGTCTTGAGAGGCTGGGACATTATCTTTGTAGATCAATAAATTAGGGGAATAAATAATTCATAAATGCAAATATAAATCTAGTTTTTAAATACAAGCTACTATTCATGCTTACTGCCACAGTCTCTCCCACAAGCCACTGCCAAAAATGTTTAGCCTTTCAGATACCTGCAAATCAGCCAGCCTCTGACAAACCCAGGAAGCAAGAGACTGCTGGAGAAGAGATCTCTTCACAAAGAATAACCTTCCACCAACCCCTTCTTAATTAAGCCAATGATTTCATTGATTTTTAGTTTCTCGAGCTAGGCCCCTAATAATGAGAGATTCCCTAATTCTAGACCAGTGCCTTAAATTCTATCTAAAAACTAATCAGTAGTCTGTGGGCACATCTTCACATGTCAATTTAAGGTGCATTTGCCATTTTTTAAGGATCAAAACGGCACAGGTCTACACGTGCGCAAAAGGAGGTATCAAATTTAGGCATGCATAGCTAAGGCACCTTAATGTACATGTAGATGTGCTAGGGCACATTAACACTGTGTATGCCGACTAAATTGGGATTAACTTTAATCCCAAATCAGTCCACACACTGAGTTAATAAGCCTTAGTGTATGCATGTGTAGACACACGCCTAAATTGCCTTAATGCACATTAGGCAAATGCACATTAAGTTTAGGCATGTGTGAAAGCACATGTAGATATGCCCAGTGACAGTTACATACCATGCACAATGTATGGCCTTTCATATGGAACACTGATTATTAAGTGGACTACAATATTTTGACTAGCTCTTGCTTCCGGGTGGTGTCAAGATATAGTAGTCTAATCACATACTGAAAAAGAGCCTTAGCAATAAACGTGTATTAAAGTATGCAGCTACTTTGTACAACTGACATTATATGGATTCGGATTCATTTTCTGTTCAGCTCCCATTTAATTTCCCTTCCCCACCCCCCTCTTTTTAAACAGCCTATTACTTGAAGTAAACTATGGTATGCAAGTCAAGCTGTGTCCTTTCCTGCACGGAAATGGGTGATCAGGAATACCTTTGTAAAGCCTAGAAAGGCTACACTTACTTTAAAACTACTCCAATATTTCCCATGGGCATGTGTATAAGGAAAAAAATCAGATCCTACAACTGAAACTCAGTTAATGCAGAGCTGAAGAGAAGTAATAGAACCAGTACTGTTGGCTCTGTAGAGTTAACAAGAGTAAAAACATGGTTTTTTTTTTCCCTCAAACTGAACACATATGACAAATACACACAATACAGTAACAAGGGACCATCTCTGCATTGCAGCTTTGGAGCAGGACTGTATTTTAATAGGCACATTGTGGCCTGCAATGGTAAAAGAGAACTAAGGGCATAATGAGTCCCCTTCTCTCTCTAGTGCTTTGAGTACTTATAATTTAGATGAGTTAGAATCTGAATGGCATGAAGTCCGGAAGAGATTTTGTCACAGCTCAGCACTCCAGATAGTCCTGTCTAGATGACAGCCATTGTATCTCTGTCAAAAAATAAAAGCCACTTTTCAGTGGGCCTCATCAGTTATTGGAAACATGATTCTCCTATATACAGACATACTGCATACTTTCATTGCTGTCTCTTCACCCCCTCCTGCAACTATCCCATGGTTCCTACTCTAGTCCAATGTGCATCTGTGAAGGAACTGAATGTTTCTTCATCTATTGCTGGATATGTGTACTGCACAGATAAATTAATTTTCATAAGGATGATGGCAGCTACATAAACCCTATAAGCAATAGATACCTTATAAGGATCTATCCATGATGCAAGACCATTGATAGTAGCCTCACAAGAAGCCATCACATCTTTTGGTGTTGCAATCAAAAGCTATATTTGGCTTTTAGAAGTGGAAACTAGGAAGATAAAACCATGGAAAAAAGTGAAAAAGTTATTTTAAAAAAGGGAAGAAAAGATAAGAGTTACTACAGTAGTATCAAAAATTGATTTAAAAAAGACTTTGAGGTACAAATGGTACAGCTAGCTCTCATTGCCTGTAGCCACATAAAGGAATATGACTATATAAAGCACAGGCCTATATAATCTGGCCATTACAATAATGTAAAAACAGAGGGGATTAAATAACTGAAGTTTTGCAAAAGGGACATCAAGGTACATATAGGAGACCTTCCATAATCATATTAAACTCATAGCTATATTTTTTTCAAAAGTACCTGCTTATTACAAACAAATGCTTAAATTTTTAAGCACCCACCAAAAGTGCACATTTTTTTCTGAAAGACTAGGAACATGAAACTCTCAGTACAAGCAATTAACACCTGGAGCATTAATGGAGCAGATTTCAAAGTTGGATATATACAAAGATACCTGGCAGTACCGAAGACACTAGAGATTTGCATGTCTCTCTTCAAAACTTCTACCAAATATGTTATTCTCTTTTGCACTTAGATTGCTTTTGAAACAATCCTTTGGGCCACTTCTTGCCTTGTTGCATGAAAGTAAAGCAGAAATTGCACCTACCATCTTAAGTTTTGAAATTCAAGATTAGTAGTTTGAGGCCAAAAGGTTTTAACTTAACTTTTAACTTAACCAAAGCAGTGATACACAATGATTATCAAAGGCAAAAAATACTTCATATTTCTTTGAATTCTGTTCACTGGGGTGTAGTACCTTCCAGCCCAAAATCTCCCAGTGAGTGCATTAGGTTGTTTTGAATTTAATTATACGCTACTACCTGCAATAGGTAATGTATCTGTTTAGAAATCAGCAATAACTACAAACTTTTTGAAAAGGAAATGACATTTAATTGACACTACAGAAGGAATTATGGTAAATACAAAGTAATTCTGTAATTGACAGTTAGGACAATGGGGTTAACACCTGTATTCTTCTAAACTGTCACATAAGACCTTTAATAACCATTCCAGGTCAACACTTCATTTTAAGCATCTATTTAAAAGACAGCAGCTTCTAGAGGCACATTACTGCAGGGGGACTTTGGTTCTGTAAAGACTTAAAGGGAAGACTGCCACCTACTGAATGTTTCCATACTAATTTCCTCTAACAACTGCAGCTGTGGGAAGGTCTTCCATCCAAATACCACCCGGCCAGCCTGCCCTTGCTTAACTTATTGATCTGACAGGATAACAACACAAAATGATTTGGCTCTATGCCTAGTAAAAATCCTGTAGAAATTTATTTGAAGACTTAAGTCACTACTGTATATATTTAAAACATGCATATATGAACAAATGTTTAAGCAAAGGTTTACCTCTACAATAAAAAATGATTAAATTACAACATGGATTAAAATAAGATTTACAAAGTGAGTAGTTATAGGAATGAAAAATATACAAAAATTTAAAGCTATCAAAATGTAGCCTAAAGACAGGTAAATATAGTGTTATAGTCCCCTCCCCACCCTCCACCCCCTTGTTTTTTTAAAAATAGCTGGAGTAAGATGTAAGATCATTGATGTCAAGTAGGTGTCTGGTGAATTCTTGAAGTTAAGGTGTAACATCCTCAAAGAAGAGATTTCTAACAGGGATGTTTATAGTCTGGTTCACCAGAAATATAGAAAACTACAAGATAAGCAGAAACAGACAGTACATTTGCTACAACTGTCACTTGGATAATATTAAGATAAATTGAAACTGAAAGTGTAAAAAGCATGGACTAAGCTTAGATGTTAGATGGCAAATCCTGTTCCCACCCTAGAGACTGCTGTTCACTTCTCAGCTCTACACAATAGGTTGGGCATAACAGCCAGGGCTATTATGAGATTTGAATTAAAGCATCTGGTCTTACCAAACATTAGAGCTTGTTCCCTCAAATTGATCCTAGGGAGGGTGATTTTTGATGTCTCAGGCCTACATACATACACCTTAAGGGTCTGTTGCTTCTTTTGTGATAAGTGCTGTAAAAACATGTTATATAAAGAGTCTTTGTCCCAATAAATTTGTAATCTTAGCAGGTTTTGGTCCTTCCATTTGCTTTAATTCACCCGCTTTCTATTCTGCCAAAATAAATTTATATATAGTCACCTGGTATGTAGGCAGGAATAAATGTTTTTAAAACTAGGTGGCAAAGTAAACCATTTCCCCTTTCTTTCCAACTCAAAATGAAGTGTTATTATCATTTTGCTTAACACCTTTTCTTTATTTCCACTGGTGCTTAAGCAACACAGGGGAACTTAAATAAGTGAAAGCCGTGTCTTAGATCAAGAGACAGTTAACAACATTCTGTCTCACTCCTTGTCTACATGCTACAGTGCACTTTGATAGAAAGGATATAGAGTACTTCTTCAATGAGAAAAACCCTATTTTTTCCTGCATATGGCATGCCCCCAAATAAAAGATGCACCTTATTTTCAGAAGACACAATGTAGGGGAAAAAAAATTAGTCATGGCTGAATATGTGACAGAGTAAGTCCTCTTGGGAATGTAGAGTATCCAGGAAGAGTGGTATCAGAAACTTCCTAGTGTGGCAGACTTGTTTTCTGTGATGTCACTTTCTGGACACTTGTATGTCACACAAGGTTAGGTCCAAGACCCTTGCAAGACTGACAGGTATTTACTGTAGATTGTTTTTTGTATAAATTCCTGCAAATAAAAAGTTGTTGTCACATCACAAACCTCTTCAAGATTCTACCAGCAACCCCCTTGCTTTTTTGGGCACCCGCAACACTGTTCAGCCAATAGCTACAGCTGTGAAGGAATTAACGCAAGACTCCACCCTTTCAGTTTGTGAACAAATATCAGCAGCAGGCATCTTGGCAGCTTCATGGCATACACAGCGTCTCGAGAAGTGCTCCTTTAGCAGGAAAGAAAACAGCTTGCCCACTTGAACAGCCCTCCCTCCCCCCCTCAGTTGTTTAGGGGGGAGGTGATTTTTTAAGAAGCTGTGCATGTTATAGGTGAGAAAATATGGTAAACCAGCACCACAAACAGAAATTCTTATCCACTTTTTTTTTCTTTAATTCATGCTATGCATGAATGTTACTCATCCTTTCTGACTCAGACTTTATATTATCGCACATGGAAACTGCAACCACAGGGTTGATTTAGTTAAACAATATCACATTTTATGATTTTGATTACATTTTTCCTCCAAACTAAAGGAAGTACTTCAAATAAAAGAAACAACTTTTGTATAGGAAATAGCTGAATCTGCAGCCATTTTTTGAACAGTTAAAGGGGTTAGAGGTATAGGATCACCCCCGAGAACCATTTGTGTTCATCTACAATCCAAGCACTACAATATTTGAGTAATATTCTCTGAAGAAAACAGTCAGCAGCAAAGTGGAGTTCTGAATCCTATTAGCTCCCCCTTTTGAGCACCTCTTGCAAAGGTTATTGAACAAGAGGTACTCAAAAGCAGAAGAAAGATACATTTACCAAGGGAAGTATATGACATTCTGTCTATGATAGCAGGTAAACAGACTTGATGACTCAGGAAATTCCTTTGAACCCTATGCCCTATGTTTTTAGAGGCAAGATGGAGTTGTGTGGGGTTGCAGTGGACCCTGCAAATAGGTACATCAGCTTTTAAAGACCTTGATGGGAGTGTCAGTCTCTTTCAAACTTAGCAGCCCTCAAATTGCTCTCACATGAAGAGATTCTGTGTTTTGGAGAGAGTAGAGCTCTTCTGCTACCCTATTACTTTCTTCATGAAAGGTAGTAACCCATAAAATAAGTTAATTAATCATTTTGGCTTGTGGTCATATGTTTTGCCTCTTATAAATATTGATTTTTTTTCCTCTTTTTTTGTGCTTTAGATAAGCTCTTTATCAATTATGAAACAGGCATGCATGCCCATATTGCCATTGCACAAGAATGCTGGCCTCTGGGAAGTAGCGGACACTTGTATGTGTGTTGGTAGCTGGGAATAGGCTCCGTTAATTTTTCTGTTTAGGCTAAGGAAATAGTTATAAATGCCTATGAGTTTCCAGTATACTTAAATAAGCTTTCTGTGGTAAATATTGCGGAGTAAGTAAAGTATATATGATGTTTCTACTCTTTATTAACTGTATCTTATTTGCTAAAATAACTAAAATGGATATTAGTTTTTGACATATATTGTTGAAATATACATTATTTTGTAAGCAAGTATTGTTGTCAAGGAGCAACATCAGATTATATGGCAGCCTCTTATGGTCACACACTTTTCCACTTCACTTTTCTTCCAGGCATCAGAGTTCAAAAGCCAAGCCCTAAGGTCTAAAGGGTTGTTTCATGACAAGCCTTGGGAAATTTATTTTCAAAGCCACTGCTTACCCTTTGGAAAGAGAAAGGGGTTAGAAGAACTCAAGATCAACTTCCACTCTAGCTTCCAGCCCCCCAGGGAACCTGTGCTGACTAGCAGAGAACTGTTCCTTCCTATCCCTCCCCCTTTCTCTGGGCTCTTTCCTACCTTTCCTGCTTGGCAGAATTCCTTTCTACAGTTCCTCTGAAACCTCTCCAACTGCTGCCCCAGTTCTGCTAAGGCTTTTATAGCAGCTGTTTCCTAATTAGCAGTCTGATTATTATGAGGCCCTACATTAACCCTTTACAGGCTGCTGCAATGTTGGCCTATATAAATTATTTAAAAATTTAAGTTGGATGAATCTGAAATGGTTTGCCCCCAGGTTTGTTTTTGTTGGGTTTTTTTAAGTAATCTGATTATTTGGTCTTGTGCACTTCTAACATTATACAGAAATATGCTTATAACTAATGGAAAAACAGAGAAACAACTATGCATATTGTAAAAACAGAAACATATATGATATGATCAAGAGACTTACAATAGTCATCTACAATTGAAAGATACCAAGCAAAATATACATTGCAAACAATACCTAGACAATACTTTGTTTTATGAAGTCAGGAACTAATGGAGGAGTATAACTAATGAGGTAGGAATGTACTTTAGTATTGGATACTGCAGAAGTAGATTCATAAAAGTTGATCAGGGATCCACTAAGGCTAGTCGATGGGACATGCTGAGGAGAAGAGCATGGCATAGGAACCAAACTCAGGGCTGGATTCATGGCCCTGAATTTAAATCCTGGATTCTGATACCTAACTCAAGTCACTTTCTTCTTATAAAGATAAACTGAAAAAAGGAAGAAGTAATAGTGTTACCTATTACATTCATCAGAGCCTCCTCTCTAACTTCACAGATCTAGAATTTGGAAGCTTAAGGCAAGTCAGTTATTTGTACAAAAATGGAAAAGAAAGAAGCAACCTGTTAGGATGGTTTAGATTTAGTACATTTTTCTGCTTATTTAGATTTGGAATCAAATCCAAACCTATCATTTCAATGAATACTCTAATACCAACCTAGAAGGTATTCTGTGGTGGGTCTCTCTCACTGTGTTCTATAGAAGTTCCACTATGTATAAAATGCTTAAAAAGTAATTCAGCCATGACTATTGTCAGACTGTAAAAACACTCACTAGTCCCTGCTCCAATGAAGATTTACATATTTTACACAAAGTGAAACAAGTTTCAACAGAGGAGATGGATAGAGACTCATAACAGGATACCCAATAATGAGAGCGCCCATGTGGGAAATGAGAATTCTGTGCTCATGTCCTAACACAGCATCAGAGAGAGATCAGCAGGGATCCTGGTTTTCTCTGCTAAAAAAATAAAATAAAAAATCACCAATTTTTGGTTTAAAAAAGTAACCCAAAATTCACATTTTTCCACTATTAAAATGAAACACCACTATATAGATATCTATATGTTAGTGGTATTTCATTTTAATCATAGAAAAATCTGGATTGTGGGTTACTTTTTTAAACTAAAAATTCAGGATATTTTTTAAACAGAGAAAACCAGGATCACTGGAGATCAGAAAGGATTTGACCCATATTAAAGTAAGTTCTTTAACCACTGGGCTATTTGGCCTTGGAGATATAGCCACCAGCTTCTCCTAGGGATTATTTTGTGGACTGGGCATTGCTTTAAGAATACTTACTGAATTAGGAAAGTTGTGGGTGAGATAGATGATAAACTCTGAATTGTGACAGCATAAGCTAGGGCTCGAACAAGTTCTTTCATATTGGGATTGGAAGTTTAAGCAGTATTTTAGGAATTATAAGGAGTTTTCTGGTGAACTCCTCAATGAGTTTAGCTAGCTTCAGGGTATGCAGGCAGCTGAGCAAAACTGGCAGTTAAGTTCTTTGTGAATTTAGCCACAAGTAACTACTTCAAGAGAGCACAACAGGAGTACATGTCTTTTGAACCATATTTTATCTACATGTAACAGGTTCTTAACTGCTCAAACTAGAGCAGATTTACTCCTGAGGAGTACAGGCAGCCTTTGCCATATTCCTTGGGGTAGTCTGTTAGTGAAGACCAGCATTAAGTTGAGGGAAGCCATCTTTAGGAGGTCTAATGTGGAGGATTTACAATAAATGCATTCCTTTCTGATTTGGACAACCTTCATTCCCTAGGTAATGCCTCTCACTCAAAGGACAAGAGGGACAGCTCTAGACACCTTTGTGAAGACCTCCTCCAGAACAAAAGTTTATATGTCTAATAGAGTCGGTCCTGGGTTATCTCCCAGGGTAAATAGTGGTTAAGGTAGGCATAAGCAGGTTGCTTAGCCTGTTGGCTTCTGCAGGTGGGTTACCCTGATGAATTCAGCCACTCTTCTCAATTAAAACACAGCCTCTAAGCTGCAAACAAACAGACAAGTGAGCAAACAAACCAACCCCTTACGTCCTGCTATGAGTAGGAGGAATGCCTTTGGCTCTGGCACTCACAGAGCAAGCTGGCCCATTACCGTAACACACTGTTCTGCTCACAGCTGGCTCACTCACAATTCACCCTTCTGCTCTCCCCTCTGGGTTTTAAGCTCCCAGTGGGATACTCCCTTATAAGCAGGAAAGCCCGGTAGTGGCAGATCCTTAACAGAGCTGACTGCTCCTTCTTAATGGGACAAACCACCCTGTTTTTTATAGCATAGAAAGACCTTTAAACAAGAACAACAACAACAAATATACTTCACACATTTAAAGATAAATGTCATTGTGATATTAATGCAAAAGCGTGACAAGAAGATCAATGTTTAATCTTCCAACTGTGCCTTGACATTCCAGAGCTAATATTATTTATTTTATTCCTATTTCTTTCTCTAAGTACACCTTGTTAACTTAAAGAATATGAAAAAAACCACTGCAGCAAGAGTTAAGTAATGCATGAAAATGAAATAGAAATATAGGTGCCCCCTTCACAGAGTTAGGAGCTGTTTCGCACACATGCCTACACACCTGAGCTCAAACACTGCCAGAAAGAGCCAAGTCTCACCCACAAAGAAAATAATGGAAACTGCTTCCAACTAATCATACCCAATTCCACTGAAGCCCGTTATATACCCCTTTTATATTCTATCAAGACAAAATTTGCACTTCACACCTTGTGAACAGAGGGCACAAAAATCTTCTGGGCCTGATATTTTTCCTGGCCCCAGGGAAGCTAAATCATAGGGGCTTCTTCAGCATTGAGTGCTGCATCGAGGGACAAGGCTGAAAGAAACTGCTCTCATTAGCACCGTCTTCCTCTCTCATTCCCCACCCCACTGTACATTAATGTTTGTAAGGACAGATTAGTTTGCTTCTTATTTTCCACCCAATTTCAATGTTCCCATGGTAGGGTTAGACTAGAGAAAGGGGGTCCTGAAAGAAAGGAGTGGCTACTATGGTAGCTGTACTGACCATAATAGCATAATCATTAAGGAGTCCAAATGAAGAAAGAAATGAGCTCTGGTAGAACCAGGGAACCATTCAGTTTTAGGAGATAAGATTTCCTACATTTCCACACAAAGTAAAATTGGTATCCCATTCACCTCAATGAAAGAATGAAAAGAATATTGAGTGCAAGTCTGTGCATGTGCCCCCTTCTACCTCATGATGTGCACCATCTTTGGAAAGTTTAAGAATCCACTCAAAATATTTTATGCAACATTTTTCAGGCTTTACATTTTGGGACCTCTATACAAGTGAGGCTGCTGGAAGTGCTCCAGGGTGGAGGGGGAGCACTTTACTTAGACACATCTGAGAGCTGCTCTAATTAAAGTACCCACAGCGTCAAATGTATTCACCATTTTGAAGTGTGCAGATGGTGATACATGAGATGTTGAGGCTGCTGTAGCACGATAATTGCCATGCTCTAGCAATTAGTTAGCTCTGATGTGCTGGAATTACAGCATGTCAAAGCAGCCCCCTGCTCACGTATAGGCACCCAGAAGTACTAGATTTAATGCACATTAACTAAAGCATGTGAAGGCATGTGTAAATTCACCCAGGGGCTATACTAGTGTGAGCGCAGCTGCGGTGTGTGCATAGGAGGGGGTTTTCCCTCCCAGCCCTGCCACAGCTGCACTGCAGGTGGTCATGGGTGGTCATTCCGTCTCAGATCCCCTCCTGACTCAAGTTACCTCACAGCCCCCAGCATCCCAAGCTGGGGTCAGGACAGTGGGTTATTGGAGGCAAGCCCCTGATGTGGGGGGCTTTACCTGCTCCACAGCAGCCCAGCTCTGCAAGACTGCCAATGCTCCAGCCTCACCCCATCACTAGCCCCCCTGCCTCTCTGCTGAGGGGGCCATTGAGGGGAATATACCCCCCCACTCCATCCCCAGTCCCTGCCAACTGGGGCTGAAGTGGGCTCCATTTCCCCCCACTGCTGCCCCGTGGCAGAGAGGTGGGGGACTGGCAGAGGGCGGGGCTTATTATAAACTTCCAAAATTATAAATAAGCAAGCTGAACCTTTGGAAGCGTGACTGTGACTAGCTTGTGCACCTGATAACTTGCAAAAACAGTTTGTTGCTAATATATCATAAGAAGAAATTTGATACAATTAGCACACTTTATAGGGAGAAAAAAACCCTTGCTAGCAAAAAATGCTGTTTTCTTTGTTGGCATGCAGACAGTTGGTGTGATTTGTGCCCATATGGAGAGAGTCTGAAAACAATAAGCATGTTTTTGTCCTTTGTTTCAGAGGAAAAAAATAGGAAATATATTTTATCATGAATGAAGATGTTAATTTTTTTCAAGTACACTAATCACTTAAGAACAAATGCTGTAAGTTCAGGAAACTTATGAAGGGTGTCTCTAAGGATGCTGTCTTATATTCCTTCAACTCTGGTCAGGGAACTTCTTTGAACCTGTAACAGAGCATACATTTTCTAGATTATAAACATATTGGCATATCCTTCTGGGAGAAAAGGAAAACAATGGTCCATAAAGCTCCTATTGCTATGTGAAAATAAAAACATCTGTTAGTATAATGAGTGTCTTGTTGACTCAGTGCAGTTGATCAGCTCTGTTCTCCTGAGCACATGCACTCCAATCAATGGAAATTACTGCAGAAGGTATCAGGGGACACTGGGATAATTTGTCCACTCAAAAATGCATATTTTACTCAATAAAAGGTAAATGTTACAAGAAAATAATTATTGAGACCATGAGCAGTAAGTGTATAAGTCTTGTAAATTCCATTAAGCCATGAGACGTTAATACAACCTTAATAACCTTGTAATTAAGAGATAAAGTTGATTTAATTGAGAAAAAAAAGTTCTACATGGACAGAAAACTTATATTATACATTCTGGTCACAAATTCAGCTTTCAAATGAAAGTAAGTAGAAATATGTAAAATAACTGTAATAAGTTGAACAATTGGAGGATATACAGTGCTTCGGTGAACTCCCTGTGTCTGTGATTCTGGTCTCAACACAGAATGTAATACCAAGGAAAAGCAAGAAAAATAGTCTGTACTCTCAGTAATTTGAGCATAGCTTCCATTTATTCTTTTTTTCAACCTGTGTAATCAGTCATTGCTGATCACAAAAGGAAAAAAATAAAAAACTAAAACCCCACACATTATGATTGAGAAATTTGTATTATTTGAAGGCTGTATTCATTATTAAAATACAGGTAGAATTTGAAAAGCAACTGAAAAAGGGTATTAACAAGTTTTATCTTTATTGCATGTCAGTTATTCCAAGATCCAATCCCCTTGATAGTCAACAAAAAATTTGAATTGAAAACTGTTGGGCACGTAAATTCATTCTTTTAATCCAAAAGTCAAGTGGCATTACGACTATTATTACTACTACTAACACCACAATCACCACCACCACTCCTACTACCACTACTACTATTACTACTTGGAAAATTCTGGAAGATGATTAACCCCCTTGGTATTTACGTGACCCGGAATAGACTTTAGCTCATTCTTTGTTAACTGTATTGATTTTGCAGAACCAACAGAAATAAAAAGTAGTCCAAATTTATTTGAATCAACAGAAGTGACAGTAGGCCTGTGGTATAAGAATATTTCATTTTTACATAGGCCACTTCCCAGTAAGAGAACAGTGCCTTCTGGACCATTTTCTTCAGTGATTTATTTATTTGGAATACATTAGATAAAAGAAACTCTCTTCACCCTGATGGCTATTAGTTTGTACTTGTTTAGTATACGTGCTTTAAACCATACCCATCTCAAAAAGTCTATGATAAACTAAAATTCATTGGATTATGCCCAGAAGGCTTCACCATGTTCCAAAAATGAAAATACTTGATTAAAAGATGTTGTCTGCAGTCCTTATCTCAAAGAGAAAACAGAATCGCCATTGCTTATTAATTGGGGATTGTCCTAGAATGTACTGAGCCATGGGCATCAGACACTCAGAATGTACTTCCCCTATTCGGATTCAGTGTAACTCAATAAACATTTTGCCCCTTTTTGAGTCAAGTCAGAGAAAACATGGGTCTGTTATAGCTCTAACTCTGGTGTCTTCCTCTTCAGCTTAAGCTGCAGAAACTCGTACTTTCTACTCTGGTAGGCTCATTTGTCCTCCAGGATACCATCCTCATGTTAGCAACTGTAGATCACCACCAAAAATAGAGTTTTGATATATCAAAAAAGCAGGTTCATCCTTGAAAGGTTGGACAGAAAATCCTTACCACTATTAAAATACAAATTTTAGCAAATAGAAGTTATTTCAGTGTTTGCTAAGGACATGCTTTAATGTGGAAAAATGTATATTATTTTCAAAAGGAAAATGATTAGAAAGCTCAAAATAAGTAGCAAGCTAATTAAAAAGGCAGGGAAGGAAAAGAAAGAGATAACACATAAGCTAGGAAGCTAATAAAATAGTAAGTGAAGCTTATGCTCACTAGTGGACTGATTTGCTCACAGTAAGTTAATTTCACATACTTTTGGTTTTTGCCACCAATTTACTGCTACGTTCCCACATTTAGTTATTAATTCCTCCTGCAGAGATACAACTAGAAAGAACAGAACCAATAAACTTCTAGTTTCCCCACCTGCTGTTTATGCAATATTTCAGTTTTATTAACCAATAGGAGATTTAATTTTTGCCCACTCAGAAGTAGGAGCATTATTAGAATCCTAAAACTAAACCTGCTTTACGAAGCATCCCTACATCTGAGCAACTGAAACAAACACTAACAGCCACTCCACCTACTAGGTACCCAACAGGACTTAGGTACCTACCAGCATTCTTGTTCCACCCAGTTTAAGTGCCTAAAAATCCATTAATGCATTGACATT
Organism: Alligator mississippiensis; assembly: GCF_030867095.1. Taxonomy (NCBI): domain Eukaryota; kingdom Metazoa; phylum Chordata; order Crocodylia; family Alligatoridae; genus Alligator; species Alligator mississippiensis. Next base: position 312,967,038 of record NC_081824.1, read on the forward strand.
AATAACAAGCTTTCTTCTTAAAGTCACAAAAAAGCAGTGAAGGAGGAGGACCCACCCACCTTTTGCATTAGCAGAATTTCAAGTAGGGAATTGATCTGTGTATGAAAGATACTATTTATTTATTTACTAGACACCTAGTCAATAAAATAGGATCTCGCCCACTATATAATGGTGTCTACATCCTCTTTCCCCTTCACAGCCAGAGGCGGATATATGTTGCTGCATATGTGCAATTTTTGGCACTTAAAGAAAAATTGGGTTTTCCCCACAAGAGGAATATTCTGGTTTGTGTGCCAGGAAGAGGAGGACAATTCTTCACCTTTTAGCTCATCAGCTTAATAGTGAAGGCACTTTCCCAAGGAGCAGAAAAACCCATGTTTTAGGCCCCTCTCACCCACAGTGGATTTGAACCTAAATTTCTGTTTCCCAGCAAAGTGCTTTAGTAACCAGACCACAGGCAAAAACCAGGTGTGGGCAAAATACAACTCATGGGCTGGATCTGGCCCACTGCAGGATTTTATCTGGCCTGCATCAGGTCCCTTGGTCCCACCCAGCCCAGGTGTAAGGGGAAGCCGTACAGCGGGGCTGAGGCGGCACAGTGGCTATACTCCATTTCCCAGCAGCCTCGGTGGCAGCAGCTCCTTCCAGCTGCAGCTGCTGCTGCCACTGCCAGAGCCAACCGTGCTGCTTAGGCTCGCTAGCCCATCAGCCCCATACACACTACTGGGGGTGGGGCCCACATAGGCAGAGTGCACAGTTGGATGGGTGGGATGGGGTATAAGATGCCAAAGAGAGGAACAAGACAGGTGGACAGGCAGAGCTGGGGCAACACTGGGATCTTGGTGCAGTGACAGCATGGGACTGGAGTCCCGGACAAAGCTGTGATCCACTGTCTGCACACCTCTGCAATAGGCTCAGGTTCTGCAGGCAGGGGCATTCTGGGAGCAGACTGCAGCTCTGCCCTGCAATTTGCTCCCTGCATTCTCACCTACCCATCCCACTCCTGAACACTTGCTTCCCACCCACCAACCTGAGGCTCCATCCCATATAGGGAGTTTTGGTAAATTGTTGCATGGGGAGAAAGGGTGCTGACCCAGCTCATGACAGCTCAGAAAAAAAATTCCCTATGTGGCCCACAGGACCAAATAATTGCCCAACCCTGGGCTAGGTATTGTCCATCCCTATTCTTGAAATGGGTTTGCTATACCTTGTGTTTAATGTTCATTGGATAAGAAATAAATAAACAGCACTGGGAAAGTTTCTGTCTCATTGGGAAGAGGGTCCTACCTTTTAGGGAAGCATCTACTTCACTCATGCCACACTCTGTAAGGTCATATGCTTCTACCCCGTCCTGCCTGAATGCTCTCTTTTGGCTGCCTGGTGGATGAATGATGCTTATTCAAGGTGAGGCTGGAACTGCATTTGCTTAACTTTGTACCATAACATAGAGTATCTACAACCACATTACTGTTATCTTTCATTTAATATGAGATATTTATGTAATATAAAGAAACAATAGCAAAAATGCTTCAGCAAAAAACCCCAAACCCTCACCAATAATGTGTTTATTTTTTACATTAAAAAATCCCATAGAAAATGTTAATTAAATGGAAAGTTTAGTAGAAATCTAATGATACCATTTTCTTAGAAGTCTGAGAGTTTTAACATTAACTAAAAAGGGCCAAAACCTCACCTTAAATATTTTAGGCAAGATATAGACATTACACTTATTGCACAACAAGCATGCAAAAAGCATTCCACAGCCATAACTGAACAGATGGCCAGGGCACATATAGCATTGTAAAAATCATGGATCCCACTCTACGATAACCCTAGATGGATGTGGTATCAGACTTCAGCACTGTAGGTTAAAGTGCTGTAATGAGTATCTGTACTAGATCCCATCACACTTTGTGGTAGGTCACATTCCATTGATGACCTATGAGGTTCTGCAGCACCCTGCTCACCCTCTCTCATGGGGCAGCACTTTAGCTCATCTTGTCTTCCCAAGCACCAGGCCAGCCCCACCCCTGGGATCTCAGCCCCAAGGCGGCAAAGCCCTTGTTCAAACCACTCCCAACTTTCCATCTGTCCAGCTATAAGCCACTGACTGGTATTATGGCTCAGTGTGCAGATTCCATCTACCCTGTCAGACCATTTGTAAAGATTGCAACTTTCAATTAAATGCTCTGTTGTTTTCTGGACACTGCATTCGCACAGAGGTTGTCCAACATGTTCATTTTGTACAGTGTTGTTTTGAAGTGTCTGTATCCAAGTCTCAATCTGTTCAGCTTGACCCACGCATGCCCAACACGGGACTCATTTGATACTGGTATAAAACACTACCAGAAGAGATGTTAGACTAGATTACTTTGAACAATCATTTAATTTCCCTTCACTCCACCCCTCATCTAAATTTTGCACAACACTCAAGGCCACAGTACCTGGTCTGTCAGGTTCACCACGGGCCCAGAAACCTGGCAACAATGGGGCAAATAGGGTCTGTCTTCTTATATAATTTGGTCTAATGCCTTAGAGTATAGGGGCACATCTGTGTGTGTGTAAGTTGTTCAGTCTGTTATGAGCCTCTGCGCACTATTAGGAACAGTGTCAAGCATTTTAGTGCAATGACTTCTGGATCATACAGGAGCACAGTAATCTGTTGGGGCATATACCATTGCAAGTGCAGTGGTTCTAAGCAATTTGAAGTTGACACACAATGTTATGATGGCTAAACATCTTAAACCAGCTACTCATGCAGAGTCTTTACTGTGTATGAACTCTGAATTCGATGTTTATAGGTGATGGAACAGTCTAATGTGACTCCTAAGTAAATTGGGGTTTGCTCATGGGGAAGGCTGTGGTTGCCTACTCTGATATTCAGTGTGCTCTTGGCTCAACAATTGTCCACATGCAAGACTGAGGATACTAACCACCATGCCACTGACCTGGAATGAAGCTCAGGCACCAGGGCCATTACCCTCTACTATTTGCTGAGGGATTATCAGTCTACGCTACATAGAGTGGGACCACAAATCTTGTTAACTGACAACTGGCCACCCCATCCCTCAAGGTCACACTGCTTACTTGAGAGAGGCTAGCATGTTGACATGGAACCACTTGACTTTTACACAAAATGGCACCTAAAAAGACCCTGAAAGACAATGAAAGCTTTTCTCAAGCCCCACAGCCAAGGTGTAACCAACAATCACAACTGGGTTTTCATTGGTGCATCTCCAGGTGCTGTTTGGCAGATCACTTACATATGAGCGCTGCTGCGGGTAACCCGCCTCCCTCCCCGCCCCGCATACCTTTCCTGGAGAACCAAAGAAGCATCCAGCTGATGCTAGAGCTGGCAGTGACTCACCCCACCTTTCAGGCCCAACTCTGTACCCCGTCTGCTGGTGATCATCAGCATAGGTTCAGGGCTTCAAAGAGGTTCCAGACCAGTCCAGAAAAGGCACAGGAATGCTCAGAATGGGAGAGGGAAGAAGAGGCCCACCAGCTTGCCAGGCAGACACTCTGGCCCCAGGTCTGGCTGCATGGCAGAGGAACAACTTCTGTGAGGAGGCAACATTCTAGTTTTTCTTTTGTATGCACATCAAACTTTTAGCAGCTGCAACATTTAATTAAACTGAGGAACATTAGTTTCACATGTGGCATTCCCCGTGTCACCCCAAGATTTTGTGTTTGTTAAGTTGAGCCCCCGAGGCTTCCTATTGTCCTTTCCCCTCTCACCGTCCTAATCACCAAATGCAGTCAGGGTCTTTTCCCACTCTCCCAGTGTTAACTGAGATGATGATTTGAAGTTTCAGAGCAGGCAAGGTTCCACAGTTTTTGTTTAATAAATGCATTAAAAATTTGGCAACTTCAACATTCGATTAAAACAAGGCAAGTCTCTTCATTAGGCTGCATCTTCCCATAGTCCTGATGTGTGCCCCTGGAGGGAGTAGAGGAGGGAGAAGGAAAGAGGAATGGTGCCCAGCCAGCCTAGGTTGTGGACAGCAGTGCGCATGACACAGTCAGCCAAGCCCAGGGCTGGAGACCCATAGTCCAGTGCCACAGCTGGGTACTTGAAGTCCTCAGACCCTATTCATCTGGTAAGGGCTCCTAGTCCATGCAGGTGAAGAACTACATGGCCAGGGCTTCCCGGATATGGAGAGCCTGCCACTGTGTGGTGCCAGGGCCACAAGCTCTGGTGGGTAGGGGGAGAAATACAGGCATCCAGGACACACATGCACACACATACACACACACAGACACAGAACTCAGGCATCCAGTACACACACACAACCCTGGAATCTGGAACACACACGCAGACAAAACCCAGGCTTCTGAGATGTATACACACACACACAACCCAGGCATCCAGAACACATACACACTTGGCAGGTGCACGGTGCACTGGGTGGGCATGTATGGGACAATCAGCTGATGCCTCATGGCCATAATGAGCCACTGCTGCATCAGGCCCAGCTAGGTGGCCATGATGTCCCCAGCAGCCAATCAGGGGTGGCTCAGCCTTTTGGTTTCACTCAGGAGTCTTTGGGGCATGCTGGGAGGTGTTCAACAGCCCCTCTTACCTGCTCAGCTCAGCCTGTGCAGGCAGGCTCCAAGCCCTCTCTCCCCCATCAAGGGCTAATGTGTTCTGCTTGCTACCGACCTAACCTTGGGTGCTTAGAGTAAAGCTAAAAGGTAAGAGCAAATTCTGTCTTCTGCTTCTTGAACACCTGTACTTAGCATCTATAAATAATTCTCTTGTTTCTGCCACTACCGTGAAGTGGACAATGATAACTAGCCTGTCCATCTTGCAGACCAAAGACAATGTTGATAACCTCAGGAAATGTAACCATGTTTCAGCTAACTGGGAAACATCCTCCTTGGCCCCAAATCCAGATGTACATGGAATGTACATAAAGATCTCTCAGATACATTTGAGGTCCCTAACCCTGCCAAACTGCTGCTTCTGTAGAGAAGTACAGATGCTGGTGAGCAATTCAGTTCCCCAGACATCCTTGTAGGCAGATCAGCAATTTACCAGGGAACAAACTGACAGTCACACTTTGCTGCCACTTTGCAAAGAAGCTTAGTGCATCTCTAATAAGCGTATACTATCAATGATCACATATGAATCACTGAGAAAGGCCAAAGCCAGATGGGACCACTGTCTGGAAAATAACAGATTTGTGGGAAGATTTGTAGGGTCTTGTTTACAAAAGCATCCCCGATCAAGGCCGAATTTCAAAATAGCTCAGTTCCTATTTAAGCATCAAAATAAAGGGGCAGTCTTCTTTTTTCTTTTTCAAGCACTTATGTCATGTTGGGTGTTGAGGAATTTTGAACAGGACTTATTCAAGAACAGTTGTAACAGGACTTATTAGCTACCAAGGTGAGGTTTGCATTTGCTTTTTGTTTGATTGGCTTTTATCTTGTTATTTCCTTGTGAAAATCTGTCTCTCTGACTCAAATTCTTGTAGCTGAGCACTTGTAATTTTGCTTTTAGTTCCTAATGGTGCCTAGATCACTTTGGTATCTGTCCTCTTAGTCCTTCTGAGTACAAGAGAAATCTCCTGGTTTATTGGTTTACAAGAAAGAAGCTATCACGGAAAATGTAAAGTGCCATTCAAGCCCTTTTGCAAAAAACATTACACAGTGGGAGGCATGCTCTTCCCTGCAGAATGAATAGATAAGACAAGACATACAAAGAATGCAAAGGTAACCATAACCACTGAGAAATGAAATAATTTGCCAAAGGTTACAGAACATATCAGCAATAGAGCCACAAATGTATCCCAAGTCTCCTGAATTTAAGTCTGGTGCACAATCCAGATCATACTACCCTCACTATGTTAAAATTAAGTTGGATAATCTTGTCTTTCTTTTCTTTTGTATACTAACAAAATCTAGGGAAGAATCCAGTCCCAGAATCTAGTTACATTCAGAGCTATCAAAGCACTTAAATCAATATTCAAGAATCTGAATTATACAGAAGATTTTGCTAAGAAGAATCAATAAAACTTGACCACAGAATAATCAGAACACATACTTCAGTAGCAATTGTAAAGTGTCTATTAAAATTCATATAATTATAGCTGTTTGGTTTTCATAAGAATGACAAAAACCATGCACTTTGTGAAATACTAGAGATTTTTTAAAGTCACATGCTAAATGCTATCTATATTTCATGCTGACTTACATTTTAGATAGGATAAATATATATTTTCTGGGTAGAAACAAATTAGTAAGCAGCAATATAATAAAGTGGAAACCAATGAAGCATCACAATTAATTATTATTGTAGTATAGTTCATGCAACCCTAGTTTATAAACTATAACGTAGGTTTCTTGATCCTTTCAGAATGTTTGCTGTAACTCCCTATTGATAACTCACCTGTAAGAATATACTGGAAAATAAAATAAAAAGTTATACAACATTTCATTAGAATTACTATGAATCTGTGTGTCTTAAAACCATAAACACCCTAAACATGTAATAACCACAGGTGCACGGAAACTCCTTTTTAACAAAGGTATTCAGTTTTTAAAATAAACCACAAATCTTCCTTAGTTGTCTATGAATGCCATTCAATAGACTGGCACCATAAACACTAACACAGTGAGTAATTTTTATTTCATTATTATTATTATTATTATTATCAGCAGCAGCCTTCATCATCGTCATCATCAATGTATTTCACAGAAGCTTCTTCAGCACTGTGATAAACCCTACGCAAAGAAACAATCCCTTCAGTAAATATCTAATAGTAAATATCCAGGTACAACTGCTTATAGTGGATTTATTTGGCAAACAGATATTTGGCCAATCTGCGTGATGGTCAGTTAAATCTGGCAGCTCATCTCAACCACTGTCAGTGCTATGCAGTGTCAGCTTTATGGCTACAGCACTAGCAGCTGTTAGGGCTGGAATAAGAAAACCACTAAAAATGATGGCTGTTCTTAGCAGCCAAGAAATTGACAAGTAGCTAAATGGCTGATTGGATCTGCTTGCCTTTTGAATCACTCTGTAAGTAAGCATAAGGGATTATGAACACCTGAGCACACACGATCTCTGCATGAGCTAACCAGCATGCTCCATATGGTAAAGCAGCGACTTTAATACCGAGATCCATGAGACATGGCAAAAGACTTGTGCCATCTAGACAATGTGAATGGCTACCTGCATTAGCCAAAGCCTTCTTGGCTAGGGACAAAAGTTACACATAAACCAGTTTAAGTGATCAGAAACTGGTGTAAGCCTGTAACAGAATAGAAGTTCAGTGCACGTAAACCAGTTTCAAAATGGCTGAAATTGGTTTAAGATAAACCTGGTTGAATGTAGTATCATACTTAACTGATTTAGGTCAAACAAGTTTATGAAACTTCTGTCCTAGACCCCTCCTCAGTTCAAGTTAAATCACAGTCCCCCAGCATCCCAGAATTTTGCAGCCCTGGCCTGGGCTGTGCTGTCTGCTCCAGAGAGCAGGGCTGGCCCCGTCCTTCTGCTCCCTAGCTGGAGCAGCGAGGGCTGGCTCACTGGCCTCAATGTCTGGCTCACTGCCCATGCCCCCCACCACTCCCCAGGCAAACCCCTGCTGGGGTCTAGGGCCAGGGAGGCAGGTTAAACTTCCCTTCCACTGAGTATGAAGCTGTCTTGCCCTTATTACTTTGTACTACAAATCCCAGAGGCACCTGGAAGCAGGAACACGAAGTGATAAGCAATCCTGCAGAATCCTGCTGTTGTGAGTCTGGACTGCAAAGCCCATGATGGCTACGTGCCAGGAAGCCATACTCTAGCTCCTCCTGGCTTCTGGCTTGAGCTACTGCAGGCATGTGACTGCATTTCCTGAATCAAAAGTGAATGTCTGTTCATTTGCTTATTGGTTTAATCCTTGCAGCTTAGACTAACATGCAAAGACTGAATCATTTCAGCCTCGGGCTTTCTGCCTGTCTGTACTTAGCCCTCATGTGGCTTTGACCATATTACCTTCTTGTGCTATGCTGGAGAATTTCTGTCTGAATTTAGAAAATTCAGTTAACCTATGTGTTCATCTGTAAAATGGAATTAATAACCCTTCCTATCTTCCATCTGTCCTCTTTATTATTGGTTTAGCCTCATGTAATTGCTGTGAGCTGGGATTTTCAAAGGGTAAAAGAGTTAGGTACCCAACTTCACTGAATTTCAAATAGAATTTTTTGGGATATCCAGAACATAATAATGATGATGATAATGACAATGAGTGGAATAAAATGTAAGTTTATGCAATATCCAGTCCCAAAGCACTGGTAAAGATTTTTCTTTTTAGGGGCAATGTAATGAAATGAAATTGTATTTAAATACTACTGGGGGGGGCGGGTTTCCCATTTCAATAGGTAAAAATAAAATGATAATTTCTCATAAAACCTCTAAAAGTTTTGACAACCTCTTAGGAATCATAATTATCAAATATTTAGAAATTGAATATTTATCAAATATCTCATGTAGGTATCTTCTAAAGCACATAACCAACTTGGATGTACTATATCTAGGTGCAAACTGGTATTATTGAACATTATTCATTTTTTATAGCAATGTTAGTAATGCCTTCATTATTTATAGCAATGCTAGGCTTTGATCCTGTACACGGTTATCCACCTGAGTAACTACTCACATATAAGTTACTTATGGAACTTTGCACCTTCACTAAAACTCAAAGAAAAGTGGCTCTGAGTTAAGACATAAAATGCAAACTGATATTATAACCTTAATAATTAACTAGACTCTTATTCAAAATAGTCATTAGTTCTCTAACAGAAAAGGAAGGACAAGATCAATTTGGAGTGAATATGATCTGGGTATCAAAGAAGTCAATCCTACATAAACTATATTTAGTCTTTCTAAAGGTATACAGCAGAGGTGTCAAGCATACAGATGGCAGGTTGGACCCAGCCCGCAGAAACAGGTCATCCAGCCCACAGCCTTGATGGGAAACTTTTCTAGTGGCAATTGAGAGCTGGAGATTGCTTCAGCATGGCAGCAAGAAGCCCTGCATCACAGGTGCTTGGTTGCAGCTGCAGGAGCCCCAGCACTAAAGCAGAAAGAAGCTGGCATCACAGGTTGCTCCCACAGCTGCAGCAAATACCCACTATGCCAGGCTTATTCTTACCACATCCCAGACTGGCGAGAGCAAGCACTTGTTGGATCCAGCATAGCCTGATCCAACCTGTGGGGCTGACCTTGTGCTATCCATTTTAGCCTGTTTTTCTTTTTGTGTGTGTGTGTGTCCTGCTCTGTTCTCTCTTTTAAAATGTGTGGTAAACCTATATGGCAGACTGCTATGGTTTGGATGGGATAGGTATGATCCTGCCCCAAGCAAGGGGTTGGATTAGATGACCTCTCAATGTCCCTTCTAACCCTACTTTTCTATGATTCTATGTGGTGTAGAGATGCCTGAGGTAGCCTTAAATAAGATGACTGAAGTACTGGAATCAGTGTAGCTGAAGCAGAACAGAGCTAATTTAGCAAGGTAGAGTGGACTTGGATCTATTCTATCCAGGGCTAGACTGTTCTTGCTACAAAAGCCAGTTTATCAGGTATGCCTACATTACACCACAGTCTCCAAGAATAAGCATACGTTAAAATATCCGCTACTGTGGCATACCATCCAATTTAGATTACAAATAGGAGAGAATGACTTTATAACATCAATTTCTTCTCAGAGAACTGACACGGTACAGGTAGCTTAGCCCTCAGTACTGCAAATTTAGGGCTCTGGAGGCAGGAAGACAGACAGAGTGAGTAATTTATGGTGAATGCTATTAAAGGGTTTATTTTTACCTACTTAACATTGCATAAGACCAATATGAAAAGTACTTCCTGATAATAGAATGTCATTAATACTCCTTCAAACTTCTTCAAAAGACATGCCTCAGAACAAAAGTCATTAGCCTATTAGATTCTAAGGACCAGGGATTTAACATAGACAATTACTTCATAGTCCATTATAATCTACTTGATACTCGTTAATCTGTGCACTGCACTTTCTGAAAAACCCTGTTTTTTGGGGGGTTTTTATCACAACCGGGTCAAAGACATCCAGCCCTATGGTCCAGATGAGGGGCATGAGGCTGGTCTGTGAACCAGATCAGGCCCACAGACTAGACCCATGCACTGGAGCCAGCACACAGGGCCCATCCGGTGCGGGCACCTCATACAGTGCATGCCAGGACCAGCCCTGTACGCTGCCTGCACCACATGCTGACCCTGGTCTGGAGCTCATGCATAGAGCTGGCATAGTGTGTGTACTGCACAAGATGCCTGTGTTGGACCAGCCATGTGAGCTGGCTCTGGTGTCCATAGTCCTGATCCAGACCAGCCCAAAGCCAGCACACACTGGCTCTGACTGACTGGTCTGAAAGGGCTCTGCATGCATAAAGCATTAACCCTAGATCAGCCCGCTGTGCCACAAGCAGTGCACACACCCACTTCAGCCCTGTGTACTAGGGCTGTACGAAGCTTTGGTCCCTGATTTGATTTGGTGGAGTTTAGGCCCGATTTGGCAGCCGAATCTCTGAATCCGAATCTAATCAGGAGACCCTTTAATTTCTCCGAATCAAATTGGAACCCTCTGAATTGATTCAGAAAGATTTGGAAAGATTCAGATATTCAGACATAGACGCAGCTTTAAATGTTTTCTCTAAATACTTGAAGGTAGCAGGTGCCTTGTGAATGCTGAGATGCTGGGGCAGATGGAGTGTCCCACAGGAGCATGGGGGGCTCCCCAGTGTACTCAGCAGCAGACCCAGAAGTGGACCAGAAGCACTTCAAGTCCAGTTCTGGGTCCACCAGGGAGCATGCAGGGGGGGCTCCCCTGCACCCTCCCTCGGCTCAGTGACTGGTGCCTCCTGGGTCTGGGGGGACACCTGGGGTCCCCCCATGGCTGATTGCTGAGCTGAGGGGTGCAGGGGATGGGCCCTGCACACTGTCCAATGGACCTGGAAGTGAACCAGAACTACTTCTGGTCCACTTCCAGGTTCGCCACCGAGCATGCGGGCCACCCCCCCACCCACTCCTGTGGGATGCTCCATCCGCCTCAGCATCACAGCCTTCATGAGCTATGCCTGGTACCTTGAGGTATGTAGAGAAAACATTTAAAGCTGTGTCTGAATCAACATCGAATCTTCATATTCTGATTTGGCTGAATTGAATCAGGGACAGTAATCTAAATGAGCGAATCAAATCAGTGTCCCCGATTTGGGCCGATTCCAAATCCAAATCAAATATAGGCTGTTTCATACACCGCTACTGCTCACTGCATGCAGTATGTGCTGACACCCCTGCTGGACCCACCCAGTGTGCTGGCTGCAGTACTGGAAGGCTAGTACTGTGGGCCTGATTTGGAGTGGCTGGAGAACCAGTGTGCAGGGCCAGCATGTATTGCAAGGGTGGGTGGAGTTGGTATGAGACTTGCAGGCTGGATCACAGACACACCCACATTATCAGGTTTTTACTACATCTATCTTGCCTGTTGACTACTTGATATATTCTCTTATAGTCTGCTTTTATTTACAATATGAAGTTTTACTCAAGCTTTTGTTCCACCCGCTATTTAGCTCTGTTGTACTTGCTTCTCTCTCAGGGACTTGAGGAAGTTTACTGTGCTACAAAGAAACTTTTCTAAGTCTACCCCAACCATGCAGTCAGTCCAATTAAAAAATGTCACCCACAAAAATTCTTGCCCCTCTCATATTTCCTGGACCATCATGGCTACAAGCTTACTTAAGCATGATTAATATTCCTTCTCATTCTGTGTGCGCTGTGGAGACATTGTTCTTATGAAATGCAAATGAATTCCTCCATTCCTGGAATCTGGATTTTTAAAATACATCATTTTTACTCAGTCCTGAATTGTAATATTTCCTGACATAAGTCAATTAGCTCCTTACTCAAGAGTAAATTCTGATTAGCTTCAGTTGGGAGCTTTGCCAACTAAAAATGAGTGTAAAATGAGTGAAGAATTAACCCTACAAATCATTTCTTTAATGGTGAGATTTTCATGATCTCCACACAGTAAGAATTTTAATCTGCTCCCTGGAGTTGAACTTAGAACTGCTTTCTGACACAAAAACAACCTGTTTATCCTTTTTAATATATCTCCACCACTGTTTTTAAAACTAGTTGTTGTTCTCTTGCTGAATGATGTTACTTAGATACATGGATATTTTACTCAATTTGAGAGTATTGAAAAGATGAATATGTAGAAGACTAGAAAGGCAAAATGATCACTTTACAATATTGGAAACAAAAGTATACAATAGAATACTGTAGTTCTGCAAAACATAAGAAACTGGTAATCCTTCAATACATTTTCAAGGACAATGAATTTCCATTGCCATTACCTATGCTAGGAAAAAAACAAAAACTTCTGGGATAATATACATTAATATGTTTATGCCAGGAGACTAATTTTCTGTTCCAAAATAAATAGCCAACTATAGCAGATGGATCCAAACCATTTTCAACTGGCAATGCTGTAGCTAATAGGGTATTTTCTTCCCTTATCAGGTAAACATTTCTGAGCAGGACACTGAAGACATGTTATCAAGTATCAGAACCTGCAGACCATTTAAAGGAAGAGAAGACAAACTGCAGGATATTCCATGACAAGTGAAACACTCCATATTGTAATCATAAGAGACAGGAAGGGACCATATACCCATCACTTGACTAGTTAAGGTCAGAAAGACAAAAGTCAACCTCTCAAATGATTCTTGATGAGGAGATAAAGTAAATCAGCCAAGAACCCCAGTTTAGTCAGGTAAGATACACAGAAAATGAGTATGACAATGAAAGGGGATTTTTTGGTTTGTTTGCTCATGTTTCTTTTAATTTTAAGGCCTCACTTGGAACCCAAAGCAGTAACACGCTTCAGCCTGTGTACATGAATAGTCTCACTGATTTCAAGCTTTTGCTTAAAAGTAGGCATTTAAGGCCATGATTCAGGAAAATGCTGAACAGCCTTGGCACTCTTAGGCCAATTAGATACCAAATGCACAAAACCTGAAACTCAGTACTCACAGTCCGTAGTATCCATTTCTTACCAGTTTAAAATGGCATGCATGTATGCAGATGCCCTCATAACCCCTGCTCAGGGTGTTATCCCTGCGGAGTAAGTATCTACTCAGCAGTCAGTGATGATTATTGACCTCTATTTACATTTTGATTTGAAAGTACTTAAATAAAAAATGCTAACAATGTCTTGGGAATAGCACAGCCCTGGAACTGGGGCCAGTGGCCATGCAGGCATTTGGGAGATTGGGTTAACCCTTTCCTTGATAAGGTTAACCTGATCTCAATCTAAGTTCACCTCCTAGCATGCCACTTTTTGGACACAATTTAAGCCCTCTGAATGCCTGCACAATCGGGCATTCAGATCGTTAGGTCTCAATTTAAATGTAAAGTGGGTTAGGTAAATCTAAATGTAGTGCTATACATATCCTAAGGATGTTTGGCACCTTGTAGATTTAATTGTTACATTTGCAGATTTTTTTTAAAAAGTGGTTTATGATACTAGCTTAGGAATTAGTCTTTGTGAGACTATAGTGTAGTTGGAAAATAACAAGAAAAAAAATGGGGCAGAGAAATCAAGTGTAGCCAAACAGACCACTCAAAAGGGGAACTCAGATGTTCTATGCCTACAGGGTCTGAGCCACCAAGCAACTCCTATGTACTCAGGACTCAATAGCTTTTATTAAGGCAATAATAAAGTAAGCCTTGTTTGTCACTGCAGCTGGCGAAATCTCTTCAAGTTGCTATCCTCCAGCTTCTACTATACCATCTCATCCTGCAAACTCATTTAGTACAGGAATGACCTGCAACTAACCTTACTAAGACCAATTGCACTTTACATTAAATAGGAAACAGAATATATGTTTCAATAAGCTGCTATGTACAAAATACCATGGGTTTAATAAAATTATAGCTTGTTTCTCTTCTTGATATTTACTCAGACACTACTGTAATTTAAAATAATATCAGTAATTATATATATTTTCTAAAATGTAATGTGCATCTATTAGGGAAAAGTTAAACTTAAAAAATGATTATTTTACTGAATAACATTTGTTATTCTTAAGCCTCTCCAGCTGAGAATATTTAGGACACTGAGTTTAAATTTTTGCTGTGGGTTGCACACTGCAAAGAAATGCAAACTTATTGTGCAACTGCCTATCCACCTCCCAAATTTCTTGAGGCCTTTGCAGATTCTAATAAGCTGTGCTAGTTGAAAGATAATAGGAAATGAAAACAAGCAGATGCAATTTTGCAACTAACATATTAATTGCAAATATCATAGTTCAGCTGTACACAGTTTGCGGCTGCCAAAAACGGAATTCTTTGTACTGCTGTTATTCTAATGTTGCAGGTCAAAAACAGCAAACAGCTGTTCAATAACTGAGGATTTTGCTAAATAATGCAACACTACACAAACAAAGGGACAGGTACTTTAAAAAAAGGAAAACAAAATGGGAAAATAATTATTTTTTATTCCTGTTAGAGAATAGAAAATCATGTTAAATCAGGAATTTCTTGAGAACTTAACGAAGTAGTGGCATGAAAAATATAATTCTTCAGGTCCAATTTTTCTTTCTTTCTTTCACATTTTCCCTTGTTGTACTCAAAACCATGGTTTCACTTCTGAAATGGGTGAATCCTCCAAAGAGTTTGGAGTAGAAAAAAAAAAATCAGGGATAGAGTGAGACACTGAAAGTAGCCCCTATAGTGCTGTGATTCAGATATTCTTCTCAGAGGTGGGCGGGTAGGTAGAAATTCCCTCATGTAGGGAAGGTACCTGAACCTTGGTTTCTCATGTCTTGAATAAATGCTCTAAACACTGAACTGTTGGATAAAAGTGGGCTTCCCCTACTTTGGCAATTTGGTAAATCCAATCCTTTTTTCTGTTGGTTTTCTTGAAAGCGCCAAAAATAAAATCTTACATTGTATGGCAAATGGCACATTTCACGTTGAATATTTTTCCCCAATTTGATCTAAAGTGTTTTTTTCCCCCCTTTGAATTTCTTTTTCAGTTCAGCAGCCTCTCATTTTTAAATTTTTTAAAGAGTATGTTCCTGATCAATCCTCCGTTGAATTACTGCTGTGCAATTTTCGCACTTCTCTTGAGGGCCAGTGTTCATTTGCCAGTCCCAAGGGCAAAAAGAGCTAAAAAAAACCCACTTTTGTCTCTTATCTTCAGTGAACACTACCACACACAAAAAACATCAGTCCTTGTGACAATACTTTTTTTTCAGATTTTTATCCAGTTTATCACAGATGGACTTTCTTGTTATGTAAATAGTAATAACACCAATTAACTATTACTCACTTTCAGCTTCTAATAGAAGAATAACTTTTAATATAAATGTAGCTTTTTTCCTTCCGGCCCACTCTAGTTTATTGTACCAACCCACATGCAATACTTTAAAAAAAAAAAAAATCTCATAAAGACACTCACAGACTGAAGGAAGCAAGAAAGCAAGGAAGGAAGGACTTTTGGCTTTTTAACTACTTTTTTAAGGGGTTCGGGGTACAAAAAGTTGGCCCCTCTGGGGTCCAGGTCCAATGTACAAAGCAAAGACAAACAAATTACCATCAAACCAAGAACACCATGTCATTACATTCATAACATCACACCGTGACAGACACCTTAGCTATATTACATGTCATGCCTAACATGTCGGGACACTGGCCACATGGTTGTATAGACCAAAGCCCTCTATAAACAAACAATTCCTACCCTGCTGTATCCAATCATACATGTGACAACACCTTCAACTTACCACACAAAGGAAAAAGCAAAAAGCAGCCTGGTGAGGGCCCAGGGCGTGGCACAAGCTGGGAGTCACAGTCCAACACTGAGCCTGCCCTGTCAACCAGACTGGTCATGACATCAGAGCGTATTGAAGATGGCCATCCTCCACGTGGCACAGCACTCCCTCAAGGGCCCAGCCTGCTTCAAAGGTGGGCATTGCCCACTGAAGCACAGCATGCTCAAACTCCAGTGAGAGGCACTCCCGCACCAGGAGGCCAAAAAGCTGCAGGGCATTGTCTGAGCTGGTCCCAGCAAGCCAGTTGCCGTGGCTCTTAAGGACGGACATCTTGGCCTGACCTAGTAGAAAGTTGGCCAAGCAGATGGAGCCCTGCTCAGCTGCCTGGTAGGAGTAGGAGCACACGTAAGTCCTCTCCAAGAAGCTCCTGCCCAACACTCACAGCGGCTGATCGACGGCAACAAAGAGCAGCCGCAGGCGGGGACAGTTGAGGAAGTCATAAAAGAGGTTCTCCTCAATGCCCCCAGGGCAGAAGGGGCAGGCTGTTGATGCGGCTAGGTCAAAGTGGAATGCAAATGTGCTAGTGGCTAGGATGCTGTGCAGCAACTGCCAGTGCAGGTCACCATTCTTCTTGGCAGTTTCATAGTTTCATAGTAGCTAGGGTCAGGAGGGACCTGAACAGATCATCTAGCCTGACCCCCTGCCACCGGCAAGAATGAATACTGGGTTCACAAGATCCCAGACAGGTGATCATCCAACATTCTCTTGAATTTATCCAAGGTAGGGGTGAGGACCACTTCTCTGGGAAGTTGGTTCCAGATTTTGGCCACCCTAACTGTAAAATACTGCCTTCTGATCTCTAACCTAAACCTATTCTCCATCAGCTTATGACCATTGTTCCTTGTCACCCCAGGTGGTGCTGGGGAGAAAAGGGCTCTGCCTATTTGCTGTTGATCTTCCCTGATGAGTTTGTAGTCAGCCATCAGGTCCCCCCTCAGCCTCCTCTTGCTGAGGCTGAACAGGTTCAGGTCCCTCAGTCTCTCCTCATAGGATCTGTCCTGCTGCCCTCTCACCAAGTGGGTGGCCCTCCTCTGAACCCTCTCCAGCTGGCCACATCCCTTTTGAAATGCGGCGCCCAGTACTGGATGCAGAACTCCAACTGTAGTCTGACCAAAGTCGCATAGAGGGGGAGTATCACCTCTCTGAACTGGCTTGAGATGCACTTTTGGATGCATGACAAGGTATGGTTGGCCTTGCTGGCTGCAGTCTGGCATTGGCGGCTCATGTTCATCTTGGAGTCAATAATGACTCCAAGATCCCTTTCCGCCTCTGTGCTTTCAAGAAGGGAACTCCCCAGCCTGTATGTATGCTGTGGATTCCTTCTCCCAAGGTGCAGCACCTTGCATTTGTCTACGTTGAACCCCATCCTATTCTCATTTGCCCACTTTTGTAGTCTGTCTAAATCTAGTTGCAGCCTCTCTCTCCCTTCAAGTGTGTCCACCTCGCCCCACATCTTAGTGTCATCAGCAAACTTCGACAGCATGCTTTCCACCCCCTCGTCCAAGTCGCTGATGAAGATGCTAAACAGTGCGGGCCCGAGGACTGAGCCCTGGGGTACCCCACTGCTCACATCTCACCAGGTTGAGTACAACCTATCTACCACTACTCTCTGGGTGTGCCCTATCAGCCAATTTTTTACCCATTGAACTGTGCAGGCATCAATGCCACAGTCACTTAATTTATTGATGAGGATGGGGTGAGAGACAGTGTCAAAGGCCTTCTTAAAGTCTAGAAAGACTATGTCCACAGAGACACCATCATCCAAGGATTTAGTTACTTGGTCGTAAAAGGCAATCAGGTTGGTCTGGCAGGACCTGCCTTTGGTGAACCCATGCTGATTGCCCCGAGCATGATCTCCCCTGCAGGCCCCCCACAGATGTGCTCCTTGATGATCCTCTCCAAGAGCTTCCTGAGCACCGAGGTGAGGTTTACAGGCCTATAATTACTTGGGTCCTCCTTACTCCCCTTCTTAAAAATAGGGACCACATTAGCCAGTTTCCAATCTCCCAGCACCTGGCCAGATGACCACAAATGCTCATACAGCCAGGCCAAGGGGTCCACAATGACCCCTGCCAGCTCCCTCAACACCCTCGGGTGCAGGGCATCTGGACCTGCAGATTTAAAAATGTCTAGCCCTTCCAGAAGATCCCTAACTACTTCTGCACTGACTGAAGGCTTGATAGAGCTATCCCCAAGATTGTCCCTAACTCTGGTAGGTGGGATATCCCGGTCCCTGTTCAAGAAAACAGAGGCAAAGAAATTGTTAAAAATATCAGCTTTCTTGTCTGGCGTGGCCACCAGATTACCGTTTGTGTCTTGCAGGGGTCCCACATTGCCTGGTGCCCTCTTCTTGCTCCCAATGTACTTGAAAAAGGACTTTTTGTTGTCCTTAATCCTGGCCAGTTGACGGCTTATACAATGTGTGCCAAGCCAGGTGGGCTGGTGGGGAATCTGCTGGCCTCAGGTGCCATCACCACAGTGTATCAGGGCGGCCCGCCAGCACCTGGGCATGGCAGACATGAACCACCCAGGCATAAAGGTTTCTGTGTGACAGAAAAGCAAAGGGGTAACCTGTGTCTCTGTCAGGAGGCACAGGGAGCATCAGCAGGGTGCCAGGCCTGCTGGCCAGCTTGCAAGTCATGGCCAGGGTCACTGGCAGTGTGGGAAAAGCCTTGCTCAGAGCATCTGTAGTGCGGGAGACCTGGTGTGCCCAGAGATGGTCATTTAGGGTGGCTGCTGCCTCCAGTGGGAGGGTAGCCTGGATGTCACACAGAAGATGGCCTATGCTGTGGACGAAGCACATGCCTAGCCAGGTGGTCAAGGCCTCGGGTCAGAGCCAGGTTGACCAAGCAGGTGGCTCACATGGAGGACATATGCCTGGCTGAGAGTGGTCATGAGGCTGGTAGAGGCCAGGCTCGGCACGGGGCACCTCAGGGCTGGGTTATGCACCAGGGGCTCCCTCAGCAGCTACAGGAACTGCAGGTGCTGGGCCTGGGGCTGGAGGTGGCATATGGCCTGCCAGGCACATACCATACTGTGGTAGAAAGCCAGAAGCACCGCCCAGTTCAGGAGTATGAGATCCAGCAGGAAGAGCTCCCAGCCAAAGCCGAGGGTCCCCACCCTCGGCAGGAACTGGCACACCAGTTTTTGCTAGGATAGGCACTCCTCACCACGGAGGAGTCACTGAAGGACTTGCAGATGGAAGGCAGCCACCTTGCTTGCGAGGTCAACCAGGCTCTGGCCCCCCTCAGCAACAGATAGGTAAAAGGACAGCTCATGGGAGCCAGCGGCAGCCATCCCAGTAAAAAATCTACCAGGAGGTGCTGAAGCCTCTCAAGTAGGTTCTGTGGTGGGTTTAGTATGGCGCACTGGTGCCACAGGTTCGCTATCACCAGGTTGTTTGCAATGAGGACACATCCATGGTAGGAGAGGATGGGTAGGTGCCACCACCACCATTGTAAGTAGGCCTCCACCCCCTCCTCAAGGCTGTCCCAGTTGTGCTCCCTGAATGTCAATGGAACATGCCCAAGACCTTGAGGCCCTCACATGTGCCAAGCAGCAGGGTATCACTCTTGGTCCAGTTGATACAGGCCAAGGAGGCATGTTCATAGGCTCGCTGGCAATCTGTGAGGGCCCACACGTCTTCCTGGGCATTAAGGAAGATGGTCACGTCATCCGCATTCTCCGACAGCTGGAGTGGAGGGCCAATGGACGGGCCCATGGCCGATGGCAAGGCCATACCACTCGTGTGGTGCCACAGCATGTGCAGCAGTACCTTGATGGCCAGGGCATAGAGCATGCCCAACACGGGGCAGCCCTGGCAGATGCCCCTGCATGTGGGGAACAGGGCGCAGAGCATGCTTTTCACATTGAGAAGGCTGGAGGTGTCTCGGTACAAGACCCGGAGGGTCCCGGTGAAGAGGGGCCCAAAGCCAAAGGCCTTCAGGATCTGGAAGAGGTAAGCATGCCCCACCCAGTCAAAGGCCTTCTCCTGATCCAGAGAGATGAAGGTAATGTCTAGGTCAAAGAGTTCACTGGCTGTGAGTAGGTCATGCAGCAGGAACAGGTCATCTTGGATGGTCCTGCCCAGCTTGCAATAGCTCTGCTCAGGCCTAGTGACAAAGGTCATGATAGCGCGGAGGTAGGTTGCCAGTGCTTTGGCCAGAATCTTGTAGTCCACACGCAGCAAGGAGACCGGCCGCCAATTCTTAATGCAGTCAAGGTCTCCCTTCTTGGGCAGCAGCATGAGCACCACTTGGCGGCAGTTGATCGGCAGTACCTTGTCGGCGAGAGTCTCCTGGAAACCGTGCAGGAGGCCGGAGCCAAGGAGAAGCCAGAAGGTCTTGTAGAATTTGACAGGTAACTCATCGAGGCCTGGAGCTTTGCCAGAGGCAAGGCCAGCTGCAGTGGCTGCCAGCTCCTCCAAAGACAATT
Organism: Alligator mississippiensis; assembly: GCF_030867095.1. Lineage (NCBI taxonomy): Eukaryota > Metazoa > Chordata > Crocodylia > Alligatoridae > Alligator > Alligator mississippiensis. The sequence continues at coordinate 312,987,330 of NC_081824.1, forward strand.
CCCACTCAAGCTCACTGGCCTCCAGGGCACAGAGACATGGCAGGTCTTGTGAAGTTCTCATGTGGCCTCGGGGCAGGAGGACTCAGCTGCAAACAGGTGATGATAGAAGGCGATGGCATGCTCACATACTTCGCCCAGGTCCATAATTACTCAGCCCTCATGGGTCTTAAGGTGATCTAAGACTTTGCTCGCTGCCTGCCATGACCCTGGGTTGATGAACAACCTGGTTGAGGCATTGGTTTCTGCCAGCTCTTGGCAGTGGGTGTGGATCCTCGCTCCACAGACAGTGCTCTCTGTTAAGTCACACAGACATTTCCTGCTGGAACCGGAGGCTCTCACGCAGCATCGCATTATTGTCAGCAACCAGCACGGCAGCCTCAAGCTCTGCCACATCCTCCTCCAGCTCTTGGATATGGCAGCACAGTTCATTTGTAGCCAACTGGGTGTACTGCTGGCAAAAAGCCTGGATCTGTACCTTGCCCACATCCCACCATAGCTTCCAGGAGGAGTAGCTCAGTTTTCCGGTCTCCCAACCCCGCCAAAAGTGGGTGAAGCAGTCCCGTCAGTAGGAGTCTTGAAACAGGCTGATGTTGAAGCACCAATAGGGCACCCATGCACAGGATCTCCTCGGTGGCTCAGTTCACAGCAGGCCAGGCCATAATCTGACAGGCCCAAGGGAACAATGTGGCCACTGCACAGGAGTGGCAGATGGTGCCTGGTGACATAAAGCTGGTCAAGGCAGGCCATGGTGCATGGACCAGCACTCATCCTGGCCCAGGTGTACTGGCGCACATCAGGATGCAGGGCTCACCAGACATCAATGAGACCTGCAATCTCCAGGGCAGACTGCAGCTTGCTGGTTGGGGACAGGTGAGGTTCAGGCCCCATGCAGTCAAGCAAGGCATCAGTGGTGCAGTTAAAGTCCCCACCTATGAGGAGCAGGTCACCATCCTCACTAGCATCATGCAGGAGGGTGGCCAAGGTCTTGAAGAAAGTGACCCTCTCCTGACCATCAGAGGGGGCATAGCAGGTGGTGTTGTGCTATGGTGATGTGGATAGTCATCAGGCGGCCAGGGATGACCTCTCACGCCACCGCCATATCATGTTGTAGTTGTGGTAATAGGAGAGTCGTGACCTCAGCGCTAAGGTTGGTGCCACGGCTCAGGAAGAAGTGGCTTTGTCAGGCAGCGTGCCACCTTGGCTGGGGTGGTCAGGAGAGGCAGGGGGCAGGTGGTGGGGCCTCTGCACGGGGGGGTAGGCACCATAGGTGGAATGGGTGGGGGCGAGAGCTGGGGAGTAGTTCCAGCCCCTCCACTGGATGGTGCTCTCGCACCAGAGACCCCAGCCCCCTTGGATGGAACAGGGGGTGAAAGGAGATTGGGAAGAGCTCCCAGCCTCACTGGGCAGGGCCTGTGTCCCAGAATTGGATGCACCATCCCTCGACGCTGCTGCAGTTGCCGATGTTCTGCCTACTTTCCCCCGTAGGCCCTGGGCTGCTAGGTGGGAAGAGATACCACACTGGAAACACATGGTCTCCCCCAAGGAAAAAATAAATCACAAACCTCCATCCATCAAATGTGAGGTTCAAGGAGCGAGGCAGAGATCACAGGCCCTCCCTGAGGAGCATGAAGACCTGCCTTCAAAAAGACAGGACATGCTTCAGCTTTGGGTCCTTGCTTCTGATCATCAGTTGGTGAAAGGGACTTGTAGGAACCCCATAGGGAGCAAGTTCCTTGGCCAGCTCCTGGTCAGTGACATGTGGGGGTATGTTGGAAATCACCACCCTTGCTTCCTGAGTGTTTAGGGGCATGACAAGATAGTGTGCACCCGCAATGTCCAGGCCCTCTATGCACACCCTGTTTACCAGGGTGGAAGTGCTCAAGTAAATCATTGGGACCGTGTTAACAAAACCTGCGTAACATATGTACACTGTCCCAGGAGACCAGCTAGGGCACCTACACAGACCTCAACCCCGACAAAGGGAAGGGTGTGAACCCTCAAGCCATGGGTTAGGGGGAGGTCTTGAGAGGCATCCCCACGCCAACTGCTGAGTGTAGGAGCAGCCATTTCTGCTAGGACAGGGTTAATTTCAAAAGACAAGCTAAGAGAACGAAAATAAGTTGTGTATGTTAACTACAAAGGTAAGTATCTGGGACTGCAGCCAAAGAAGACAAAAATAAAAAGTTAAGTGTCTGGAGGGGAGGGGAAGTGGGGAAAGCAGGGAAATGAAAGAGTCAGGGAGGGGTTATGACTGTTAGGAATAAAGCAGAAACAGAAAAGCGGGGAATTGAGAGCCCCCCTCAAAAGGCAAGATACAGAAAATATAACTCCCCACCGCAAACAAGCAGAAAAGAAAAAAATGAAAGAAAAAGAAACAGTAAGAAAAAAGCTGTAAATAGCAACTCACAGACAAAGAAACTGGAAGTAGATGGGGAGGAGACAGCAGAGAAAAAGAAAAAAAAAACACTGTGAAAATGCAAGAAAAGAATGAGAAAGGGAGATGAACAGAAGCAAGAGACTTTTAGAATGGTGGGAGTCAGAAAAGGAAAGAGATAGGAAGCTGGGGAGTCTTACGCTCAGGATCGCCCCATGCAGGTCAAAGCAAGCCTGGTCTGAAGTGTCTAAAGCAGAAGGAAGGAAGGAAGGGGGAAACAGAGAGAGGAAAAGAGAGAGAGAGAGGCAGTGAAGTCTTTGGTGGCAGCTAGAAAAGCAATTGCTTCTATAACTGTTAACATTTACACTTAAAAAATTAAAATATAGCTAGCCATAAAACATTCAATAATACTGAAACTTGTAGAAAGAGAGAAAGAAAGTCACTTTTTGTCATTTTTTCCCTCTCTTTCTTAAGTATTCAATCTGTTATTAACAGTGCAAGAACAGATTGTTAACAACCATATATTTTACTAATGTGGTCTCTCTCTAAAGAAAGAACGAGTTTTCCGTAAGTCTTCATAATGGGAGACAAATAATAATGCTGGGGAAAAATAAAAAAGGCCATTTATGGTAGTTGGTCAATTCTCCTACTCTTTCATAACAACCCTCCAGTATATTTTCTAGCACTCTGTCCAGTCCAATATTGCTTCCACTGAAAAGCTAGTCCAATGAATTTTATAAAATGAATCTTATAAAGTCTTAGAAAATCTCTACCGACTTTCATCTTATTTTTTTCCTTAATTTTATCACATTGTTTAATGACCAAATGAATTTCTCTTTCTCTATGGTGTTTACATGCTATAAACATTCGGTAACTAAAGAATCATCATGGGACCTTAGGCCTTCAACCAAATGTATTCAACTTTAAGTAGCTGACTGGTTATATTAATCTATAAACAAGTTGAAATGTATTACTGATTCTATTTTTAAAAAGGAACTATATTATTTACCATGTATTCCACCTCAGCTCTAAAAGAGGATTGGTGATACATCCTATAATTGGGCTACGCAGTCTGAAGTGTTTGTTTTTTAAAATAAAATACAGCCAAGGGGGGAGGGGGGCTGCTCTAGGGGTGTGTGAAACTTCTGGGGCTATGGGATCATAGCTGCCACAATCTCCCAGCCTGGGGTGTGCTTGAAATCCCTGGGAATGGGGAACTGTGGCTGCTGTGATCCCCTTAGCCCTGGGGGTACATGGGGTGACCCAATGACTGGGACCCCTTCAACTGAGTGGGCTCCCAGTTGCAGGAGCTTACTTCTTGCCCATCCAGGAGAGCCCCAGTTTGGGCTCCCTCTGCACCAGCAGTAAGTTGCAACAGGATCATATGTGGCATGGCAGGAAGTAAGATTGTGTGGATCATGCATTAGATCCCATTCTGCCTTTGCCTATATGTGTGGAGGAGCCCTCCCTTCATCAAAGCTCATTCTAACCAATCACCATTCATAGAAAGACCATCATTTTTTCCCTCATCTTTGCAAAGAGACACTCCATTTTTCATATCCATTCTTTTTTTAGGAAATGATTTCTGAGTGGGAAGTGCAATAATTCTGTATAGAACCTCATGCACTGAAAACCTCTTTTTAAATGCATAGCATAGTACTTCATCAACAATATCACATTTCACATGTTCCTGTGCTGAAATTTGTGTAAGAGTGGTTTAAACTTTAACTCCATTGAGTAATCTAAATCCTCTCTTGTCTCTATAATATGGAAAAGAAGCATTGTGAAATTACTATTTGGGGAAACATACTTATCTCCAGTATCCTCCATGCACTTTGTTTCCTCTCATACTATAGCAATGTGGATGCTTTTCATTTGGCAACTATTCAAAATGATGTGTAAGTGCCATGAATCACATAACCTCACATTTATCACCTTGACCAAATGTGAACAATATTTATAACTGCAGTAGAAAGTATAATAAGTAATTAAATACAGCAACTCTCTCAGGGTTTCCTATTTTATGGCTGCATCAATATACCTAGGTACCTAGGCTAGGGACAGACATTACACATAAATCAATTTAAGTGATCAGAAACTGGTTTAAACCTATAACAGAACAGATGTTCAGTGCACATAAACCAGTTTCAAAATGGCTGAAACTAGTTTGAGATAAACCTGGTTGAATGTAGTATCAGACTTAACTGATGTGGCTCAGACTGGTTTAGGCAATGTTTGTCCCAGACCCCTTGCTGGTTTAAAATAAACCAGACTACCCCAGCATCCCATCATACTCTCTGCACTGGGCAGGGCTCTCTGCTCCACAGCAGAGCTGGCTCCTCCCCTCTTCTCCCTGGCTGGAGCTCCAGCAAAGACTGCAGGTATAGCTGGGTCTGCCTGGCTTCCCCCTGCCCCTCACTGCTCCCTGCTCAGGCAGGAATCCCACACCCCTCCCATCTCCCACAGTAGGGACCCCAGCCTCAATGACCTTAGGCATGTGGTGTGCTAGCTAATGCCGACGGGTATCTGTGTATATGTCTCCAATTTCACTGGGATAGGCAGACAAAACAGTGACCACTTAGGGCTTTTTTAAGCTAATCAACAGGTTAGCTGGTAAGCTAAGAAGTGTTTGAACTAATGGAGAGAGGCTATTGTTTTGCCAATGGGGTGATAAACACTGTTATCAACTCCCTGCTGGCTTGCTTGCCTGTTAGTTTGCTGCAGACAATACAAGAAGCAGGGAGAAAGAGATTGAAAAGCTCTGTGTCATCAACAGATGCATGCACTGCACACCCCCTCCCCCCTTGCCTCAGAGTGCTAGCAGGGGCCTGGGAGCTGGCAACACTCCTGCCCCTTGAGTAGCCAGTGGAGAAAAGCCTGGGATGGTGCAGGCAGACGTCCTTAATCAAAGTGTAGTGATGGACCCTGGCCATGCCCCCCTCAGCTCAGTATTGTAGAAGGGAAGGGAGGGCTGTTCTAGTGCCCCCGCCCCCGCCCCCCAGCTTCTAGCCTGAGCCACTGCAGACATATGCCTGAATTTCCTTAGTCCAGAGAGAATATTTGTTCGGTTACAAACCAGTTCAGCCTAGCCAAGTTAGACTAACCTGCAAAGATTTAATCAAGTCAGGCTTTTTGAATGTCTATCCGTAGCCCTAGGGTACAGGGAGGAGACACTAACCCAAAAAGCTGCACTTCTGGATTTTTTTATTTTTTGTCATTGAATCTTCTCTCAGTTTATGAAGAGAACTCGAAACTTTAAAAGTTAGTTACTAGAATTTAAAATGACACAAGGAATCCCATTTCTACATCTCTAATATACCTTTTAAAAGTGCTCCTGTCATTGGATATCCTACTTCTCATTGACAATATTCCAATTTTGCATTCCCAGGTGGTAACTGACCCCAATATTACATAGCCAGAGTAAATTAAGAGAATTAATACACAATTTCATCATATTCTACCTAACTGTTATCAGAAGAAATTTGGCACTGCTGCTTTATTAATGAATGGTAAAGCTTTGCCTAAGCTGTTCAAGTCATTCCCATACACTGCTGAAACCATTATGCTTCCACATATAATCATGTTTTCTACATATGCAACAAATGGTCTCTAGAAGCTATTTTACAAAAGTTTTGGGTAGCTTTTTTATTTTTTTCATAAATGGAGGTGGCACTTTTTTTGTAACCTACTGTCTGTAAAGACAGGTACCTCTACTACTGTGTGTTCAACTGGACTGAGCTCAGAGGGAGCCAACCTACTCCTCCCTTACAAATAACCTAATATTATTTTCTAATCTTAAAAGGGGGTCTTAAACTCTGAAGTTTCAGGAGGTTCCTGGGTTTGGAGCAAATTGCTGTCCCCTGGGAAACTAGGAATTTCATTATGCCATTAGTGCAATTGTCCCATTTCTAGACTTGCAGAGTCATATGGTATCAGAACTTGCCCACCTCTCAACCAGGCCGAAATATGGTCCTTTATGAGGCTTAGATAGGAGGGTAGGCATTCCGAAATGTGGAAGAAAAGAAGGAAACAGTTTTGCATAGTTTGATTTTAAAAGCAGGCAAGATTTGAAACTGCTCAGAGCTTCAAAATGTTAGAAGTGATAGATTTAGTTCACTGGGCTGAGAAAAGGTAAGATGTTAAAGGTTTGTGATAACTAAGGTGGATGTGTGAAATAGAATTTATCACATGGGACTGCGGTTTATCATGCAGCTTTGCATTTATCCTGGATTTTACCATCACCTAAGTGTGTGGTGTATGTATCCTGTCATTGAACTTAACATTTTCCTTCCAATTCTATATATAATTTCAGATCTAGTAGCAATCTGCATTTTAAGTTCAAACATTTTAAATCTGTTTCCTACAATATCTCTAAAAGCAGAACAAACTCATGAAATGTGCTCATGCTATGAATGTCAATACCACTTTCTACCTTATCAAAAAGAAGAGCCTGTTTCAGGGCAGCCATACTAATAATTATTTTAGGGAAAATTTTCCTATAGACTTCTAAGTCATAACAGCATTTAGGTTAACTAAACATGGAATGGAATTTAAATATTTCCTTGCTGTAGTCCTGAACAAAAATGTTTTTCAGTATCAGGTCCTTCATGACAGTAGGAATGAAGTCTTAAATGTTGCTAACCCAGATTTTGAAAGAGTCTTTTTGAACACATTTTGTTTCCTGGACTGACTTACTCATCATCAAAACCACATATTTTGGATGGAATGTTAAAAAACAACACACACACACACACAATTACAAAGCGTATGTGAGGATATGTGTTATGCTTTGAGCGTGCATCTATCTACTTGCTTGCTTGTTACTACAAAAACATGTATGACCATTCTTCAAATAAAAAAAAACATCGAAAAATATTTCAGGCATGAATTATGCTGATTCATATTTAAACAATAAAAATAAAATAGAATAATTTTCAAATAATAAAAAATCATGAAAATGCAAGAAATTTTGAATCAACTTTTCCTCACTTTATTACCATTGTAAAAAACATCCATCATTCAGAGACATCCCTCCACAAATTCCTTTCAGTAAGTCCTATCTGGTCTGGGAACAGTTGTAGAGAACAATTTGTAGGTCAAGGCATCTGTCACTAACACACACCATGATATATGGGCTATACTCCAAATCCAATTAATTATTTGTGGTTGATAAAGGTAATAGTGTTGACATACGGTAGTTAGACTTCTGTACAACATTGGACTTGATACATGGCATTTTGATTATTAAGAAACTAAAATGTTTCAAAACCAAAGTTGTAGATATTTAATGCATGAAGGGTGCATCTACACATCACCCTACGGCAATGTGTATCACCCTACGGCAATGTGTGTCACCCTACGGCATATGCATCTACACATGATCTCCAGTTACGTCTCTGTAGTGGAACATTCCCCAGGTATAGTAATGTCGCTATGGCAACATAGTGGGAAAATCTACCTGTGTGCCACGTGCACAGTGCAGTAACCGCCTATGCTGCACCATGCTTTAGTATTTCCTTTTGGAAGTGCTGTGGCAATGTGTGGACACACCCTAAATGACTAACAGATCTCAAACTGTAATTGTAGATTGGGAATCATTATTAAGCAAGGATGACCCAGAGGAAAAAAAAACCCAGAAAATCATAACTGGTAGACTGAAGATTCCATAAAGGTTAAACATGGAGAGGTGGTAAATTATAACAGGTCATTGATAAAGAGTAAGTTGGATCACTAGGTAAGCTAGAACTAAGCAAATAATATGTATTAAAGTGCAGCCGGATGTAGTTAGAGAGCTAATAGAAAGAACACAGGCATATTTTCAGGGAAACCAACTCTAAAGAGAGAGTATTTGGCACTAGGGTAGCCATTTAAAAGTTTGATGCAGATATTCAAAAACCCCAAAGAATCAACCCTAAGTTATGTGGTTTTCTGTAAGCAGCATAATTTAGATCAGAAGCAAATAGAACATACATTTGCCCTTTGGTGGGGGGTACAAATCTTAGACTGGGTTCTGCCATTTTTTAACTGGTCTGTGTGTGTTGAATTTCTGTTCTGCTATGGGTATAGACCGTTTTTTGATCACTTATACCAGTAAAAGTGTAGTGTCCATACCTGGCCTAAAGAAATACTGTTCCCAGTTATCGTATCCACAATTCAAAAAAGATAAATGGAGAGGGTACAGGGCAGAGTCCCAGGAATGCTTAAAAGATTGGAAAACATGCCCTGTAGGCCATGCCTATATGCCCTCCTTGCTGATCCTGTGACTGCCATCATGTAATGAAATGTTTTACTCTTGCTTCTGCTCCAGAGCACTGGAGACCAGCACTAAGGCAGTGTAAACAATTCAGGACAGGCTCCAAACAGTTCAGAATGGCCCTGGCTGTATGTCCTATAGCCACTCTCAGGTTCTTTCTCCTGAGTGACCATGGGAAATTAATTTGAATGGTGCAGGTCCCTAGATCTTCCCTGAGCCAACCAGACTGCACCCAAGCTACATAATGCTCTTTTCAATGGCAGTCCCTGGTTTAGCATAGAGACCATCTAGATATGGTTCTAATAAGAGATTCAAGTGTTTCAATCATTTTGACTTATCTATGAAAAAAAAAGATGTCTTGATGATTTGTTCCCACTCCATAAGCACCTATATGGGAAATTTAATAACAGAAGGCTCTTCAGTTTACCAGGAAAATATGTATCAAACTCCAATGACTAGAGGTTGATGACAAATTCATATGAGAAATAATGTATGCATTTTGAACAGGGAGGATAATTAAGCACTGAAATAACTTATCAAAGATTGTGGTAGTTTCTGCAATTTTTAAGCCAAGATTGGTTGACAGGAACACTTGGTTTTGTTTTTCAGTAAAAGTTAGGGATAGAGACTGTCTTTTGGCTCTGTTTCTCTATACTTTTTGTTCCATTAATGGTGTCCTGGTCCATAACTGGGACTCTTAGGTGCGACCATAACAACAACAACAATTCTGAGATGAAAGGCAAAACTTCATATCTCCTCCTTTCTCCCTTCCCATCTTACCACCCTTATCTCTATCCGAAAAGCTTTGCAAACACAATTTTGCCAACACAGAGCAAGTTAGTAGATGTTGACAATACTGCTAGGATATGTAGTCAGTTTATATATAACATTATAGCACTTCCAGGAAAGAGGAAACACTCTTAGCGAAAAAGTAAAAAAAAGTAAAAAAAAAGTAAAAAAAGCTCTGTCTTTTTTTTTTTTAAACAGTGCCTTTTTAAACTGTGGTAGTACCCCATGCATTTAGAGAGAGAAATAGTGTTGTAGTGAGCTTCCTCTTTGAAGTAGACTTGTTTCGCAAAGGCATTCTTGCTGGCCAAATTGTAGAGAAGAATGTAGAAACATGAAGTTCTGTTGTTTATTCTTAAAGAGGAAATACAGAGCCAAAAATTGTTATTTCATATAACTGGCACCACAAAGGGATCTGAGAGTGAGGCTGGTTTGCATTCCCAGCACTGAAGCTGGCACCAGCTCTGAGACTGTGGAAGAAGCACACACACTCCTAATGAAGAAGGTGAAGCAGACAGGTGAAAGGTGAGCTCTGCTGTGCTCTGCATTAACCTACCTAGCCAGTTTGGCAAGGGTGTTGATGGGGGTAAGTGTTCTGAAGCTTTTAGGATGGAAGCCTTGTATAGATAGCATAGTCAAACAGACTCAGCACCATTAAAACCCCTGAAGAAATATGTAAAAATCTTGGATATATGGCAAAAGACTGGGCTAGTGTATTCTGAAACAGATGTTCTGTACATAAATGTGACTTTTATTTGAATAAGTTTAGCTCCAGTCCCTCTTACCTTCCCTATTTCACATTTTTATGGTACATTTTGTGAAAAAGCAGTCACATAGTTCAGTGGTTCAGTAGTTCACATAGTGCAGCTGTATATCTACTTCTAACTGTCCACTTACACTGGAATTCCTTAACTGGCACATTCACCAGGTTACAGGCTTGTAAATGGTATTCAAGTGCTTTTAAAACATTTCAGATGAGCTAATCTGATTTAGTCTCAGCTTCAGAGGTACAAATGATGACAGTCTAAATTGCACAGATGAAGTTGGACAGGTCTGACACATGCCATCACCTGTGTACAATGCTCCTCTGCTGTCTACATTGGACTGAAAGGGCAATCCCTGTGTGTAAGAATGAATGAACATTGATCTGTCATCAATATCAGCAAGACATACAAGCCTGTGGCAGAACAGTTTAACCTCCCTGGACGCACCATCACTGACCTCAGAGTGGTTGTTCATAAGGGTGCGGTTACAGGTTAACTTTAAAACATTAAATATCTGTGGAACATTATGCTGTCATAAAGTTAGAACAGTTTCAGAGGCATCATAGGTTAAAACTTAATGCCATCTCAGAACTGTGCAACCGTGACTTGCCACTGGCAAGCAGGGGTGTAGACAGGAGCCAGGAGTCTATCCCTCTTCTGGAACAGGAGAGGAGCAGGGAGGGTGGCATATATCTCTAAGGTGGAGAAAATACCTTGGGGGCTATGGCTTCCCTCACTCCATAGCCAGCAGGAACCAGCCAGAGCCAAGGATTGGAGGGGAAAGGTCTTGAAAAAAAAAATTGGTTGATTTGAATGGGCAGGGGGGCAAAATCAAGAGAAAGGAGTGGGGAAAAGAAACAAATCAATAAAGCACCAAAATCTTGCACATGGTTCATTTGATTAGGATTGGTTTGGGGGGAACTGGGTTAATACGCATACCAGGGCAGAGCTCAGACCCAGCAGGCTTGCTGCATGCCACATCATGGCAGAGAAGAGACCAAGTTTGCAGCCCGACTGGTGGTTTCCATTCTCAGGCTCATTCTCTTCATAGAAGTAGGTAGTAGGATTTCTGTTTGCATAGGAGTATTATAACAAGCAGCAAACTGGTAAGCACTTGAGTGCTCAGAGTAGTCAGTGTGCACCTCCCCCCATGTCCCTTTGGGCAGTAGAGTTCAGGTGGCTTGAAAGCATATGCACAGAGCAAAGAGCAGAAAAGGCTGATAATGGTGCAATCTGGGATGCCGGAGGTATGACTATAGAGTGTTTTATCTCCCTGACTAAACAATACCATGTAACGATCTGGGTAAAATGAATCAAAAGATAACCCTCATCTGTTAGTCTTACCTCAGTCCTGGGGAAGCTCTTTGAGAAAATTATCCAGGTGCACATCTGCAAGGGGCAAACAGGGGAGTTTATGCTTAGGGGCAACCAATATGGGTTCATTAGAGGCAGGTCCTGTCATACCAACCTGGTGGCCTTCTATGACCAGGTCACAAAATCCTTAGATGCAGGTATCATGGTGGACATAGTCTTTCTGGACTTTAGGAAGGCCTTCAACACTGTCTCTTACCTCATTCTCATTAAAAAATTAGGAGATTGTGGTGTCAATGCCTACACAGTCAGATGGGTCACCAATTGGCTGGAGGGCCGCACCCAGAGTGGTGGTGGATGGGTCATTTTTGACCTAGAGGGATGTGGGCAGTGGGGTCCCCCAGGGCTCCATCCTTGGGCCTGCACTGTTCAACATCTTCATCAGCAACTTGGATGAGGGAATGAAAAGCACCTTGTTCAAATTGGCAGATGACTTTAAGATGTGGGGAGAAGTGGGCATGCTGGAGGAGAAGGACAGGCTGCAACTAGATCTAGACAGGTTACAGGGGTGGGCGGATGAGAACAGGATGGGATTTAATACGGACAAGTGCAAGGTACTGCACCTGGGGAGAAAGAACCAGCAGCATACCTACAGGCTGGGGAACTCCCTTCTCATCAGCACAGAGGCAGAAAAGGATCTTGGAGTCATTATAGACTCCAAGATGAACATGAGCCGCCAATGTGGGGATGCAGTCAGGAAGGCTAATCGCACCTTGTCATGCATCCACAGATGCATCACGAGCAGGTCCAAGGAGGTGATCCTCTCCCTCTATGTGACACTGGTCAGACTGCAGTTGGAATACTGTGTCCAGTTTTGGGCGCCGTACTTCAGGAGGGATGTGGACAACATGGAGAGGGTCCAGAGGAGAGCCACTTGCATGAACAGGGGCAGCAGGGCAGGCCCTATGAGGAGAGGCTATGAGACCTGAACCTGTTCAGCCTCCACAAGAGAAGGCTGAGAGGGGATCTGGTGGCTGTCTATAAACTGCCCAAGGGAGACCGGCAGGCAATGGAAGAGTTCCTGTTCCCCCAAGCACTACTGGGAGTAACAAAGAATAATGGCCATAAGTTGACTGACAGTAGATTCAGGCTAGATATCAGGAGGCACTACGTCACAGTCAGGGCAGCTAGGATCTAGAACCAATTTCCAAGGGAAGTGGTGCTCGCTCCTATCCTGGGGGTCTTCAAAAGGAGGCTAGATAGACACCTTGCCAGGGTTGTTTGACCCCAGCATTCTTTCCTGCCATGGCAGGGGGTCAGACTTGATGATCTGCGCAGGTCCCTTCCAACCCTACCAACTATGAAACTATGAAACTGAAGTGGTATGACTTTAAGCTGTTTAAAGTGTACTTAACACCCTTAAATGCTCCCATTTTTTATGGCAGTTTAAAGGCAACCTGTAACACATCCTCAGTCAATAAAACTTTGAAAACAAACTTGAACAGGAAATTCTGGAACAAAAAAATCATCCACAGGGTACAGAATCTTATCGCATTATCTAGATTACATTTTATAAATCTTGTTAACAGCTTTCCTTTTCTCTCTTCTACTTACCTTGCCTCTCTCAGCAGTGCCCCCACATTTTTCCGCCCCCCTTCCCTACCGTTTGTATTGTAAATCACTGCTTTCAATTTATGAGCTCTGCTTCCTGCAGTCCCTTCACAGCATCTGATAAAGACAGACTTCTGCTTATGAAAGTTTATCCTATACACCTCTGATTTAAGGTGCATACAGGTGTTATATTTAGAATGGCCTAACCAAACTTACGGCAATCTAAACAGCTACTTGTACAAGTGTTCACAGGGCTTAGGTTGCCCTAAAAATGGCATACCCGATCTAAAGGTAGTTTTTGTCAGACAAGTACCAACTTTAGATCAGCATAGGTTAACCCTACCTAGGGTCCCCAGCACAGCCCTGGGACACTCTTCATAGCCCTAGGGCAGTGCTGTTTCTACTCCCCCCAGACCTGACTAGGCTATTTTTTGTCTCTCTGACCAGCTCACCCTCAGTATAGTCAGCCCTCTCCTCGGACCTGACACCACCCCTAGACTTGCCTTCAGCTGCCTATAAAATGCCTGTATGCAACAGAATCTGACTTACTTTGAGCTACCTAAACCTAAGCCGCTTAACCTGAACCAGGTCTTCTGAAGAGTTGCTCACGCCCATAATTACTCTATAAAGATGTAAATCTATCCTGCCTTCTGCAGGTCTGACACAGAGGAAGAAGCATGAGTTATGAGAGGGAGAACAAAGAGGTAGTGGGTCATTAATAAAAGGCTAAAACAGTGATGCTTAACTGCTGCTATGTAGGCCAAATTTAGCCTGTGGGTCAATATTACAGGGCTCCCCTCAGGTCCAGAAATTTGGCACTGGAGGAGCAGTGGCAGCATTAACTGCTGCCAAAGTTGTGGAAATTACACTGACACTGCTCCCACTGCCATTTTCTAGACCATGGGGGCACCACAGGCCAAATGATGCGGCCCCTTGTGCCAGACTGTGTTGGTGCACATGGCCACTCTATGGCCAGAACTGGTACTTAGGACTAGAGCTGGTGCTCCAGATCACTCTGCAGCCAGATTGGTGCACAGAGCCAGGATGTGTGCCGCAGATTGCACCCATGGACTGACCTTGTGCCCTGACCCTATGCTGGATCAGGCCCATGGACCAAACCTGCTCATGGGATTTAGCCTGCAGACCAGCCCCATGCCACTTATCCAGTCCATGAGACTGAAAGTTTGAGCACCATTGGGTTGGCTGGAGCAAATGTGCATAGGAACAAGCTTAACTGTTTTGCCAACACTTATTGTATGACAACCATCATGCCATATGCACTTCCAGCACTCAATAAATAATAGCATCCCACATGATCTTGTTCTGTAGCACAGATGCTGGTATTGAAAGCCAGGAGTGAAGCAGTTAATGAAAAATTTACATTTAAAACAATCAGTTTACAACAATTAGGAGTCACCATCTGTATAACAAAAATCCTTAATAAGAATTGCAGAAACCTTGTCACTATTAACCCTCAGCTCTGAGAAAGAATAATGCATGTCTACTGTTCCACTAACTGAATGAGAGTATATATTCAGTGACTCTATTCTCCTTTGATTAGACAGGAGGTTTGTTTCTGTTCTGTGCTCCCTCCCACTGGTCCTTGGAATACACACTGATTGGGGCTGGACAGGGAGGGAAGGCAAGGGTTTGGGGGGCAATATCTTTTATTGGATCAAATAGTTGGGAGACTGTATATAAAACTGAATGTAAATGGGAGGGGAAAGCAGCTCTGGGTACTGGAATAAATGAAAAGAAATAAAGACAGGGATATTAAAAAAAAAACAAAACCAGACTTATCTTGTTGGGTTTTTTTTTTTTAAAAAAGGATGCATGCTTAGCTGCACACCAAATATTTTACCTTCCCATCATAACTTTTTACTCATTGCACCCTTTTATTTTCAATTTTGAAACACAGAAGTGTAGTCCTTCAAATAAATTAAGGGTCCTTTAAAGTTAGGACCATCCTTCAACTAACTTTTTTTTCTTCTTTTGCAGCCCTATATACATTCTGAAAGCTGCACTGTGCTTTCATTTCAATACAAAAATGAAGATTCTTCCTTTTTCTGTTGAGAAGATATTTACAATGTAATGCAAAACTATAAAATAATCTTATAGAAAATAGTCTGCAGGTAAACAATGGTAAGATCAAAGTAAAGAATTCAGCCCCACCCACCCATTCACCACCATGATGTATAAACTTGCAAGCTTATTGGACACTATCTGAATAGTGATTTTTATAAGCAGAAACACCTTTTATTCTTTAAAATCATAGAAACAAGATTTAAACTTTTGGCAGTGCAATTTTAAATTTGTAGTTAAAAATCACATGCGGACACATTTCAAGGAATGCAGAACTATGGTTCCAGGACTTAGAATTAAGATTGTATATATACCAGATACACATTATTTCTATTTTTGGTGGGGGTGGTTTTCTGGTTACAGGTAGTCTGGTAGATTAGTATAAAGAAAGATTACTATGGACACCAAATCTATGTTTCACTGCTGCTATGATCTCATCTTTTGTACTCTTGCTCTAGCATTTAAGTCAAGTTTTATTATGAAATAAATTGGTGTAGCATCAATATAAAACAAACTGGATTAAATCACTGGATTAAATGAAGTTGAAGTGAAATGATACCAGACTGGTACAGCTGTTATTAGTATCTGGATCTGGCTCAATGGGATTAGCTAGTTTTTCCTTTACAGTTAAATGTAAGATATGAAAGGTGAGATGATCTAATAGATTTTTTTTCTCCAACTTCAGCATCTATGGGCATCTTTACTTATGCTGTGGGGTGGAGCATGGAGCACTTTGATTAAAGTGGCTTTTTAATTAAAGCACCTGCAGCGTCACATGTATTCAGCATCCCACTCTTGAAAATGGCAGGAGAGGTGCTTTAATGAAAGTTCATTCGATGAGCTTTAGTTAAAGCACTCCCACTGCCATTTTGAAGCACGGGGATACTGAATACACATGATGAGGAGGCTGCTGAAGTGTGCTCATTAGCATGCTTCAGCAGACTCAGTTAATTGAGACTCAATTAATCAAGTCTGCTCTGATGTGTGTTAATTAGCATGTGTCAGAGCAGACATCCGGCACATGTATAGGTGCCCTATGGTTCTACAGTAACAAGTTATGCTAACATATATGCATGCGCATATAAATGGTTTGAAAAACATCCAAATAAGCACAAGATTAAAGCCCAAAGGATTTGGTTTGTAATCTGGCACTCGAGATGGTTGGCAAACCTTATTTACACTTTTCCTGATATAATTTTTAAAATATCATTTAGGGAGAAAAGCAGGCTGCAGCCATGAAATAGAGGCCTCTGATTGTATTACAGTGACAATATGACTTCTTTGCTTTCTGACAACAGGTTTTGCTATGTTAATTAAATAAGTAATGTACCTGCGATCTTTATTCATTAGAATTAATGTAATAATATCTAAATTGAAGATTGGTATTGGTCTCAGTCTGGCAAGCGGAATAGAGTAGCTTCACTGTAGTTACTCTAGGCTTGCTCTGATGCAATGCAGAGCTGTATCATGATTTTCCAAGTGAAATGGGTTTACCCTTGCTTCACTTGGTATTATTCCCAATCATTGAACACTAATATGTTAGAAGCAGACAAAAATGTCAAATATTAAACAAAACTACAGAGTGCTGCTCACCACAAATTCAAAGTCTTGGGGGAATAGGTCATTCCAGGTTTGGGAGCTCTCTAGGACTTGCCCATTAGGTATGCATCTAGCTTGCCTTGCTTCTTTGTGCTGACTGAGTTTATCCGATTACTACAGTCAGGTGTGACAGAGGGACTGCTTCTGGCATCATCACTGAGCTCTGTGACTTGGCTTTGCACTGAAGCCGTCATCTAGAATTAGCACAAAGGGGTGACAGTCAGCAGGGCAGAAGCACTGGGAAGGCCTATCATCATTAGTATTCAAAATTTTTTTTTAATGAGTTAGGTTTCATACATGCAAAATGAAATCTGCCAACCTCTAGAATTATCTCCCAAAGAAGTCAGGGCAGTCCTGCCTCTCTTTGCACTTTTCAAAAACTAATTTTGACAAAGACAATACCAGTAACTCTGCAATAAGTAACAATTCTACAGACATAGCTGACCGACCTAACGTACTCAATGACCCACAAAACATTTGCCAATTCTAGATTTTTTGATTCTGGAGTCTAATCTATTACACAATTAAGTCAGTGATAGACTTTCCATCAACTTTATAGAACACTGGATCGGGCCCTTAATAAATTAGAACATGTGTATGCTGGCATCTATAACAGAAATGGAAAACTGAGAAGAACTTTTTTGTTACTATACACGATTCTGCTAAGATGGAATTTTGTTCGAAAGTGGAATCTGCTTTTTCCCCTTCTATTTAAGAAAATAAAACTTGATGTAATCAACATTTTCAAAGCACACCTAATTTATTAACAACTAGTTTCCATTATGAAGGGAGAGGGGGGAAAAAAAAGAGCAGCTTTTTACCTAGTCACATTATATGTGCACATAGTAAGAGACAGGTCTTCCCAAAGTTTACAGTAAAAATAAATAAATAAATAAATAAATAAATAAATAAAGAGGAGCTAAATAGTGGAAAAAAGAATATTGTTTACTTCCTTTTTACAGATAGAGAACTAGGTATAGAAAAATTGACCAGCTTCTTTATCATTATACAAGAAATTTTCAGCAGCAATGGGATTTAAAACTAGACCTTCCAGGTTCTTTTGAAATGACTTCAAGAGCTATAGCATTTCCAACATGCTAAGGCAGTAACCAAACTGAATGCAATGTTCTAATATTTTCTTGCAGTTTTATTTTGGGGATTTTTTGGTCTTTCTTTTGGATGATTGAAACTTGTATGTTTGCTATAGTAACACTTTATTTTGAGTTATACTGTATATATGTATATGTATTCTATTCTATTCAAAACAATGCAAAATAAATTTCAGGCAGTGAACAAAGCTAGCTCTGAGTTGCCTTGGCTAATCTGAAAGCTTGGTTCCTAAACACTGTTAAAATACTCATGATTCTGAGAACATGCCAATTAAGAAATGTTCATTGACACTGGACAGGCAGAAGTAGATGCACGGTGTATGTGGGCTGAGCCATGTGCTTGTCCTTTAAGAGAATCTGCATTATAAAATGCTAAAGGGGAATATTAATCCAACCTAAGATTTGAAACAAATAATTTGTTGATTTTTTTTTTCAGAATAAGTTAGATCGGTCTTTAAACCAATGGTATACATTTTTTCTTCCTGTATTTTCATAGGGTTTTATACTGTGCTCATCACTATGGTATCCGAAAGTACTATCAATAGCCTACCTTTATGAGACTTCTTGAATCAAAGCATTTCCCTTTATGGAGGGGAAAACAGTGAGATTTGTGCATTGCTTAATAATGGATATTGATGGAGCTGAATAACAGCATAGTATCAACAGCATAATAAAGGTTTATCAATGTCTATTAAAGTTTACAAGATTTCCCTTTCTTAATCAATGTTAACGTATTAAAAATATTTTAGTGGCATTAACTTTTCACAGAAACTAACAAAAATAAAAAAATTAAAAACTGAGGAAGTTAAAGCTGTGTAAAGCTCTAGGGCTTGATCCAAACCTCATTGAATTCAGTGGGCATCTATCCATTGATTTCAAAGAGCTTTGGATCAGGATTTTAGTAGAGGAGACTTAAAGAGCCAAATGAGGTTGCTCAGTCAGAACCAATAAAGCCTTTATTAAACAATTATTCAGCTGCCAAGCTTATAAAGCAAATAAGTCATGAAGAATAGTGACTTACAGTGGCTGTAAGAATTGTCATGCCACTGTCCATCTAGCTAGATACCCTGTTTTGAATAATGAATGCTATTAGATATTGCAGAAGAAGCCCAATGATAGGTATTTATGAAATAGCAGGGACTGTTTTCAAAGAACCTAAAAGATTTAAGAGCACAGGGCACTAGGTGTAAATATTGTATAGGACAATAACATAACAGGTGGTTAGCAGTTAGGTTAGGACCTTAGCGCATCAGGGGTGAAATTCCATATATATTTTACAATAACTAAGGTAACATCATAGGATAGTCTTCTTACCCATGTACATATCTAATCATTTTTAATCCTACTAACTTCTTCATTTCAGTAATATTTTGTCAATGAGATCCAAAGCTTATTTATCAATGATGTAAAAGAGTATTTCTTTTTATCAGTTTTAAATCTATTGCAATTTAATTTCACTGGGTCTCTTCTGAGAAATGATAAATAGAAGAACCCATCTGATCTTCCCAATAGCTTTCAATATTTCATGTATCATTTTTATGTCACCTCTTGCTCATTTCTTCTATATGCTATAAACATGTAGCTTGTACTGCTTTGATCCCAAAACTTCAGTGTGAAGGACAAGTCCTAGCAGCCAGTGATAGCCTCAAGAGCTTGAAACTGCAGCCAAGAATCATCCAAGATGATACATTATTTCCTTCAAATGTGTTAGCTCCATTCAGAGATCTATTATGGAAGGAGTTCTTTGTACAGGAATGATATTTATGAAGCGGGATCTACCAGTTCTACAGCCATATTCACTAGAAGGGCACTGTAGAGTGGTCACATAGCACTGAAGGACTCTTGTACGTTCAGGAGGAAAAAAAAAGAGGCTAAGCATACCTATTCTCAGCCTAGAGCACTTAAGTAAGAAATACAGGCAGTCAGCAACACCTTATCTTACTGATTTGACTCAAAAGCCTTTTCACGTATATCCTAATACCATAGGTTCCTGTGACTTCATTTTTCTTAATGCAGGCAATGATGAACTGGCTAAACCTTTGTCTCAGTCCGAGTTTACTGACATTTTTACCGGCAGTCAAGCACATATTATAAAGAAATCTTAATATGTACAATTTAGAAACAGATTCTGTGCAATAGGCAGGAAAAATTGTATGCAAGAAACAGCCTGACTGGAATTTAGTATAGTTTTGCTGGATTTTGCAATTTGGTGCTGTGTTTGATTAAATTTTGCTTGTGATCTATTTTTATTTAAAGTAACAAAATAGCACCACACATTTCCTTCCATTCTTCCTTATTTATTATTTTACTGAAGTGCTAGTGTGACTTCCCCAATGAAATGAAGGAATGGGGTCTCATATTACCAGTAAAAAATATCACATACCTACATCATATTATGCACACACACAATAAAAAGATGGCCCTTGTTCTGAAGGATTAAGCCCCAATTCTTAAAGCTAGTTAGGCAGTAGGATTTAGGCCTTAACACTTTTGATAATCTAGGATTAACTATCCCAATATGTATGAGGAAAGACAAAAGGTGCATAGAGAAGGCAAAAGAGAAACAGAAGATAGGCACACTCTTGATCAACTTTTCATGCAGCCCTGAACCTGAGCTCCTAGACCTGTTCTGTTCCCCCCCATATCGCCTTGCTTCTTTAAACATAGTACTTCTATAAGAACTACCACCTTCTTGAAAATCCTGGTAGTAGGAAAATGGATGTAATGGCAAAGACACCCTCTGAACCCCTGGTCTCCTGGGAGGCTTTTATGGCCTTCCAAGCTTTACAAACTTACTGATCGTGTCTCGCGAGATGCTGACTGAGCAGTTGCCCAATACTACTACCTAGTGTCACATGGCAAAAACTGTGACATGACACTACTATGTAGTAGTATCAGGCTACTAATACAGTAGTGTCACAAAAAAAGCCATTCATTGGTGCTACTGCACATAACTCAGATTACTGTGCAGTCATTTAGTACTTAAACAAGTACTAAATGACTCTGTAGTAATAACTGTGCAGTCAGTGTCCTGTGTTGATGCAGCTGCTGTGTAAACCAGTGATCTCAACCTCTTTGGACTTGAGATGACCCTCATGGGACTGGAGGCCCCTCTCCATAAACATCTGTGAATTGAGGGACACCAAACTTCAAAAACTAATTTATACATTATGTTTACCTCCTAGCATGGGTGGATGATCCTCCAGGCACCCACAAGTCTGAGCCAGCTCTTTTCTGCCTAGCTTATCTGCTTATCTCCTCACATCTTGCAGCACCTTTGAAAGGCTCCAGTGGCACCGTGGTTGAAAATCACTTGTCTAAACTACAAACCACTTAGTTATTTTTTAGAACCTCTATCAAACTTTAATCATCATATAAAGATAATCTCTAAGCATAAGAATAACATTATTATAATTTCCAGTTCCTATGAGAAAGTCCAAACTTCCTTCTACACACATACTCATGCTCTACTCCATCCTCCCCTCCTACTAAGGGAATCACTGTAATTGACAGTAGGATCATTAAAGATCATTTTGTGCAGCTCTCATTGACATGAATTGTCTGTGTACAGGAAACAATAAAATGTAGATTCATAGCACAGCTTGTTATACTTAGTTATTGCTACATATAGAATGTCCTACATAACATCAGAAAGCGAATGAAGTGCTTCTGCAATTCCTAGCATAATGAGACAAGTAAAAAATGGAACACCAACATTACTTTGGGTTTTCTTTCTCCAATATTTGCAGTTCTGGCAAATAAGAGTATGTTTCCACTTTTGCAACAGGAAAGGTGCTCTGCAACACTACAGCACAGGAATTATTAAGTTAGAACCCTTTCACAAAAAGGAAAAAAAATCTTTTTACAAAACTGATGTTCGAGCCATCATTGCTGACATGTCATTCATACATATGACTTTGTTTTAAGAAAAGGAATACAGTTTATATGAAAGCATAAGAAAAATGATACAATGAATTGTAATAATCCATTTGCAGTCTCTCCATATATTTACATTCTCAAATAAAACAAATATAGACTTGAACTGATGGTACAGAGTGGCTGATTTGGTGCTACTCTAGAAGTATCTGGAAATACTCTTAAAATATGGATTACCATCCAACAGGCTGTAACGGTATTTCAAAGCTGCCTTTGGCCTATGTTGTAATCCTTCTTTTTTCATGGGCCCCTGATACAATTGATAGAGGTTTGTAATAGAAATGCTGACACAACCGTGTCTATAGCTCTACGAATGGTGCCGCTATAATTATACTTTATAACTTGAGCACCACTAGATAAGTTGCTAGTTTTTAATCATATTAATCAGTGCTTGAATGTTTCAATTGCCATAAATTATAAAAGTAGTCTGCACTATAAAAATAAGAAGATTGCCAAGCACTAAGGATCATATCTTGTTGTGAAACATAAAAGTATATCCAAACATTTCATTATAAAATAGAAGAAACTATACTGAAATAGAAACCTTCACTAATTCTCCAGTTTTTGTTTTGTTTCTATTACAAACCACGGGGTTAATTTAATAATCACACTGTTTACTTCATATACATTATAGAAATATCCCTGAATAATATACAGGTTGCATTTGAATCTGACCTGTAATATTGGATTTTCCTATTAGCAATAAATCAAGTCCGCTTCATGTCAAGGAAACCAAAATCAGGTGCGTTCTTATTCAAAGAAAGGTACTACAGTTATTCTGTATGCACTGCTATTTTCTTTAAAGGCTGGCCTCCAACTGTCACGATGAAGTAAGTAGCAAAATTACCACTGATTTCAGTGGGAGTGGAATAGGGCCCTGGGTGCAGTTTACATAAATATTTCTCTTCCTATGTGTGAGTTATCTACAATTTCATTTAAGCAAGCAAAGTTTCCCACTGAAACAAGCTGTGTTTGGTGCAGACTGGAGGGATATTACACTTGGGTCTGAAATCTTACTATTTTATCAAGAAAGAGTCCTTAAGGTTTTATTAGATGTTATTAAAACCAGCCACAGTTTAAACCTGATTGCTTAGAACTCTCTAATACCACAAAGAAATTATTTGCAAGTACTTGCAGGCTACACTAATACATATTTCACAACATAATTTATTCCCATATTATCCATTAGTTATTACTCTCATGTAGTACTGAGTATATAACACATTCTCTAGACAATTGTGTTGCTTTTAAGATATACAGACTAGTTATTTAGTGGAAGTCTCACAAGAGGCCCTGTAAGTAATGAGAGAGAGAGAGGGGTAAAATGTGCATGGAGTACGGGTAATGGAAAAAGTCTGTGCCATAAACATTTCTGAAAATTACAAGAACTGTACTAGTACATGGGAGCTGCCATAGTGTTATTCTGACCCCTGAAGGATGGAAACAGGAGTTAACTTCATATCCATTTTTTCCAATTACTCAGCATACTGTATGAACACCAAACCTTAAACCACAGTAGCAGAATGTATTTGTGTCCATCTAGCTTTGTCCTGAAGAAATATGAATATAGTTATGCATTAATGATAAACCAACTTTAAAGTGCTGATTTTTGCAGTGCAGCTGAGTTGAGAGTTATATTCCTTTCTGGTGCTAGGATGTGTGTCTTTGCAAAGTTGCTGTGAGTTGGTTTCTGTATTACAACTGATAAGAAAGAGGACTGCAGAGATTATGTTTATCAAGATATGCAGAATCCCATTCTCCTCTTCCCTCTTCTCAACTGAAAAGTTGTTCAGGTAATTCTTGCTAGGCAGAATCCAGAGTGAGGTGGGAAAGGGCACAAGCAGGTGACAATAAGATGATTCATTTCACCTGGGTTAAGATTTCATCAGGCTTACATTTTTCAGAAAATGCATCCATGAAAAAGAAAGAGGTAATGGGCCTCAATTATGCATGTACAAGCTTGTCTGTCTTACAAGAGCCCCTTCCTTTCTGAGCAGATAGGAAAAGTGAGTTGTGATTCTACAAGAAATATTAAAATCACCTGAGTTATCATTGATGTTTCTGTCCATGTCACTGGAGAGGCATTTTTCTAGGTCCTTCCTAAAGGAAATCTACGGCCAGTGGGCTACTGTCACACCTTTTCCCTCATCTACTTACTTTTGAGATGCATTTTAAAAGTTAATATACTACCATTTTTATGGGATTAGGATCATTGTCAAAGACTATGTAGCATGTTCTTTTGTACATGTAACAGGTAGATTTAGATATTTTATCTGAGGATACATTTCTCTTGAGGTTTCTGCTGTTGCATACATCTCTCGAATTTATAATCATGCTGCTCTAGTAAAAGCTCTAAGACACTGATTTAGCACACTGGGAGACAGCAATACCAGTTGAAAGATCTGCAAATATCCCAGTGGAATAATCATCAAGTCTACCTTGAAAATAAAGGAGGACTCCCCAGAATTTTTATGGGGAAGAGGGGCTCTGATTTTAAATTTCAGTCGAGCTCTGCTTCCATTCAGTTGTTGCCATGTACTGAAATCACAGGTTACACTGTGACCTTGTTGAAGAGAGTTGAGCCAGATCTGTTCAATGGGACCATTGTGCAGTGTTGCAGGAGATGTGATGTTGCTCTCTCCACGGGTGTGGCTGAATTAGCCACTATCCAGCCTAATGCTTTTGTGAAGCCACTGTCCAGGGGGGAAACTCCACTGTGAAACTTGTCTCCCGCAAAAGGCATAAGGTTTAACAGGAGAAGAACAAGAGATCGCCCTGACTCTCTCCCCCAGCTTCATTCCCAGCTGTCAGGGAATGAAAAGTTAACCCAAACGATTGATGCTCTGTATGATGATGTTATTACACTATCGCCGACTGATGCCACTGATGTAATCAAGTTACATAAGCATGGACTAGGCACAAATACATTCATCTGCCTACAGATCTGCAAACCTTCTCCCATCCATTACCCACGAATCCCCCAGCAGTACAGAGGGGGTATATTTTGGCATGCACTATATAACTTTAGCATTGCAGTGCATTGTACAACGTCATCACTATTGATTCCCTCCACCTTCCCCCAGCCCCACTGCTGAAATGTATTTGTAGAGAAAGATTCACAATTTGCATTGCTTGCATCCCTTTAATTTTTTTTGTGCTTGTTCTTGAGGGTTGGGGGAGCGAGTGGATGATCTCCCCCCCCCCTTTCTTTCTTCTTCCCCCCGCTACCCTCTCTCCACCCTCGCACCGTAATTAAAAAGATGAATTGATTTATGATGAACAGCTCCCCAAGTAGCTGCATCTGTGTATGAAATGCTGAAGATCTAATCAGTTTGCCAATCTTCAACTCTCCTGCACGTGGTCTGAGGTTGGAGCAGGTAAGTTATTGGGTGGGAAAAAGCAATATTTTGGAAAAGCAGATGGGCAATCCATTATTAGGCTGGTGACATTTCAGATCCCCCCCTCCCCATGCGTTTAAAGTCTAGGATTTTCCCCACCACCTTCCAGTTTGCCTTTCTCTTGTGGCATTTGCAAGGATAGCTGTTATCTCAGCTCGCCAGTGGCATTTAACCCCTTCCCACCCCCAGCCCTGGAAACAGGATTATTAAGGATTACCACCTTAAAGTTTAACAACTTGACCAAGGGGGGTTTCTCTCCCTCCAC
Organism: Alligator mississippiensis; assembly: GCF_030867095.1. NCBI lineage: Eukaryota > Metazoa > Chordata > Crocodylia > Alligatoridae > Alligator > Alligator mississippiensis. The sequence continues at coordinate 313,012,818 of NC_081824.1, forward strand.
TGCAGCTATGAAATGCAGCACAAGGCTGCCAGAGTTGATAACATTTGTTCTAAGGAATGGATGGGAGCCGATTTCACCTTAAATAGATTCCATTACTAAGTGCTCCTTTGACTGCCATATATATCCTCTTCGGCCAAAAAAATATTACAACCAGAAAAAAAAGACTGCTTGCCCAGAATGCATACATGGTACTCTCCCAGAACAAGAAGGTTATTAAAAAAAAAAAAAAGGAAAGGAAAGAAAGGAAGAAAACCAGGCTTTGATTTATCACAGAAGGCACTCTCAAAAATACCTACTGCAGTTATTTCACTCAACTGCCAATAATGGCTAGAGCCCTTCACATCAGTGTAATGCAGCAATCCTGAAAGTACCCAGTGCAATTACAAAGCCGCCAAGTTTAGCAATGCCACGGATGGGCTTGTGCCTAGAGAAAAATGACCTTACCCACAACGGTCTCGCCAAATGCTGCCGAGCTTGGTATCAGTCAGTAGGGTAATTGCTGGGCATCACAATGCGTATGCCGGGGAGCCACGTTTTTTACTCCTCTGGGGTCTGCTAGCAATTCACGGCGCGGACGAGCTGCCCATTCACAAGTGGCAAGTTCACCATCCGAGCAGGTAATCCCATAGAGCCCCCGCGCCGCGCCGTGCCGCGCCGCGCCGCGTGCCCAGCCTGCTCCGGGGAGCCCCGCGCCAGGTGGAGCGTCGCGGGCAAAGCAGCCCCGGGAGAGGCGGGGGGCGGCCAGGGGAGAAGCCCCCAAGTCTGAGAGCTCTCGGACAAGACCAGGAGTCTCGATGGCAGATCTCCGCGCGGGGAGCCGCTCAAAGCCCCTCGGTGCACATGTGAAATTTCCAGATCCAGGCGGCGGCCAGAAGACAGCAAGAATCCGAGGTATATTTCACAAGTATCGTACAATAGCGGATCCGATGGGGTTTTCCTGGTACTGTACTGCTATGTGGAAAGCACACAGCGCTGCTGTTTGAAAGGATGTCTCCTGGGTCCTAGCCTCCCACAGGCACAGGGATGGAAAAAAAAAATCTCCAGATACAGAAGGGGTGGGGGGGAGCAGTTGTCTGCTTGCCCTGAATGATGCTAATCTCCAGTGGAAATGACAAGTGAACAACAAATAACAGGAGGTCTTGATTAATAACCACAATCCACCCAAAATATCCTAAGGAAGAGAGAGCAAGAGAGAGGGGGAGAGAGAGAAACTGCAATGCATAAATGATTCCAGTGTTTCTACAAGATCGGCTCATTTGATTGAATGCATTCTCTGGTTTGCTGCAAGTCATAAAGAAGATACTGTTACTGCCACCCAATGGATACTTTAGTACTAGCCAATCCATACACTACCACCGTTTTGCAAGCATTAGTTTTGAAGGCTGATTTTTTTGGAGGAGGAGGAGAGGGGGAGGGACCTTCAGAGACGGGCTTTGGAAAAAGTCCTAACTAGTAGGGGTCTATCCTTGCAGACAGTGACTTTGTGTCCAGTAAATAAAATGCACGGTCTTGTGCTACCACATGATTTTCTGTTCTTCCTTCCAGGGATTGGAGGCAGAAGGAAGACAAACCCGGGAAGGATGCTTTGCATACAAGTTACATAGCGATCAGTGCATTTTTTTTCCTTCAGTTTCGGAAGTAAAGTGTTGTTTTAAAAGAGATGATGCATTATCTATTCTTGGATTTTTTATAAGGCAAACTGTGGGCCTCGCTGTTGCCATGGGATCTTCTTTGTGCCAACTCTCCGAACTGTGTGGGAACAGTTTTATTTCCTTCCCTTCAGGTTTCTTTCTTTTTTTTCTCCTCCCCCCCTTTTTTTCCCCCTCTTCTTTTTATCCCCCCTATTTTGAAGATCTGTAACAAAATGTAACTGCATTATTGCCAATTAAGACTAACAGCAGCTGCAAGGTGCAGCTAATTAGAAATGTTAATTACTTCACAAAATAAATAGTCATTTGCAGATGCTTATAGTGTTAAACAAATTCTCTGTAAAATCGAACTGGGTAAAATTCTGACCCCCCCTCGATGCACACATGCAGAGCACATGCCAATTCATTCACCCATTAGAGAGATACATAAAGACAGAGTTAAAAACAAAGTGATGCCTGGTATTTAGTAGGTGGGTGAGGGAGTGTGTGGAGGAGGAGTAAAAAAAAGGCAGAGGAATTCCATTACTTTCTTAAAGAAATTGAGGCTGAGCACACACAGACACACATAATATGCATGTCTCAACATAACCTCATGTTGCTTATACATCCAAGCATGCTTATGCATTATTTAATGAATGTTATAGAGATATAGATATAAAGCTTTATATCTGTGTAAGCAAAGCTCCTTAAATAATATATAAGCCTACATGGATGCATAAGCAACACAAGATTATGATGGGATGTGGATATTCCAGGTTCTTTGTGGTAAAGTGTGTAGAAGAGCATTGGAAATGATTAATTCCCTCGCCATCAATTTTCCTGAGCAGATGAGCATGCACAGAAGTATTGGAGTTTATTAAGTATTATGATAAAAGGTTAATGACGGGCAGTATGGGAATTGTAGGCTGCAAGAATCATGGGAGTTGTGGTAAAGTTAGCTTGAGCTTAATCTTCTGGTGCAGAATGTCACACGTTCTAATGAATTTGAAAAAAAAAAGGCAATCTTGAAGTGACTGGAATGCAACAACTAGTAGTTAAAAGTCATTCTGAGGGGCTGGAAATCAATAATCCTAGTTAACTAGGTGATTAGATACTACTGTGATGGCTGATCATTTTTATAGATAGGTAAGATGGACATGAAAGAAAAGTCATTACCAAAGAGAATCAAGCTGAAAAGCAACATTTAGCAGACATCTTAAGTCTGATCAATGAGTCACAATGTACAACTGGAATGCTGAAAGCTCTAGAATCCCTTGTAGCAAAGCGGAGGAAGTATTGGAAAGAAAATCAGTCCCCTGGTTAAAGCTTTGGACAAGTACTCAAGACATCTTGGTTCAGCTCCTGGATCTGATACAGATTTCTTGTGACAATGCAAATCACTGAATCACTCTGTTTTCATCCCTCTTCTGTATAATGCGGGATAACATTTTTTTCTAACTCATGTGGGAGCAATTGAGGATAAAAATTCATTAATGTCTGTGAGGCGTTCAGATACCATAGTGACGGGAGATGCATAACAGCCTAGACAGATATCAGTTGGCTGAAAGACTGTCTAGAGGAAGGAAAAAGAAGAAAATGTTGTGGAATGCAGAGTGTAGAGCAAAACATATAGTATCTGATATATTTATTATAGTGGCTACAGTTAGACAGAGAAAAGCAGTACTAGACTTGAAACTATAGAGTTTGAGGGTAGGCAGATACATAAAATACTCCATGTCTAAATGTAGGTTATTTTTTTCCCTTATTTACAACTAATACTGTGTAGGTGTATATATGTGCTAACCTTCCTAAGCACCATGCTGAGTCCTCACTTAATCTTGTCCTCCGTTTGAGAGATCCAGCATTTGACAGAGGGTAAGCAAGGATGTGCAGAATGTGTATTAACATCTTCAGTGTAATATATACCAAATCTATAAAATACCAAAAACAGTATGGTTAGGAGGATGAGGGAAAGACCCTGATGGGCTCTTGATGAGGAGGAACCCGTGTACATTTTGATATATTACATACAGTGGAGCTTTCAGGTGGTATTTGCATCTCTTCTGTATGGAAAACAAAGAACTTCAGTCATCTCCATGGTGCTGTCATACTGTGAGGATATTCTTCTAGGTTGACACCCTGCTTTAGAGAACCAGGGTTTCCAAAAGGAGCAAAATTAGAGGTGTAACAAGCAGGTTTGTGCCCCCCTGTGGGCTGGGGCGAACGTAAGCGTGATTCTGAGAGAGGAGTGCAGGAATCTAACCTATGCTTTGGGAAGTCCAAAACAGTCCCTGCCAGCTGCTGCTGCTACCACCATCAATGTATTCTCTACTGCCCTGGCTTTACTCTTGAAGCTGCAGAAGCAGGGTATCCTGCACCATGTGCAGCAACTTCAAGAGCAATGCCACAGGCGTGCAGGCTTCACAGGATGATTCCTGAAGTCAGTGGGAGTCATTTAATTGATTGCTGTGGATCATAGATCATAATCATTATTTTTTAGCTGCCAATCTTCCCTTCTTAACTTGGTACCCAGAGCTGGTATCCCTTTTGCCCAACCCTACTTATACTACTGAGCAAAACATCTTGTTCTAAGTATTGCTTTCAATGCTGTTAAATTTGATCAATATTGGATTAATTAATAATGTAGCATATACTATTCTATGATGTGTATATACTTCGAGGCAATGTGTCCTTTGAAATCAGGCGGAGGTCCTACGTACTTCTCAACAGATCTCTTAGTAAAAATGTATTGTGGAAAGGGACTTGTGCAGTCAATGAGAACTTTTTTTTAATAATTAATATTTATAATGAAATGAATGGAAGAGTAGGTGGCTCAGAAGATTGCTAAAATTATATAGCATCTTTCACTTTTAGATGGTTTATTCAAATACAGTTCAATATTATAGCAACCAAAGACTACTACCACCTAGTGGCTATTTGGTGTTCTATACAACTACTCTGGTGGTCTCTATATGCTTTCCAGGTGCCCATCTCACAGTTACCTATTATTAATTTTTTTAGAGCAGTGATTGTCAACCAAGGTGCCATGCACCCTGGAGTCCTTTGAGATCCTATCAAAGTTGCTGCCAGCTGTTTGTTATACAATGTTACCACTGTTCGGTGTGCAAACATAATTCACAAAATAAATCCAAAGTTTTAAAAAGGAATCCAGAGTGTCAAAAACATTCTGACTTGTGGGTTTTTTGAGTTCTTTCCAACTGAACAATTGCTCTGTCATTTTTCTGTAGTTAAATAAAGAGTGAAAAGTAAGAGTTGTCATGTTCCAAGGGGTGCTTTGAGCATAATGAGGGGTGCCTTGAGCCTAAGGATGACTGAATGGACTTCCAGCCTGGTGCTTTCCTTGGCTTTGCTTATGCTTCATCTTCTGCTTTAGTAAGGGTGTTCATTTCCAAAGTTGCACTCCTAAATGAAGAGATAAAAATTCAGAACTTTCCATATATTCCCCTGTTCCATAGTTTGATCTTTTACATACAATCAGAACAAATCTAATCCAGTTCTGTTACACTTAATAATTCTTTCTTGCATTTTAGATAATTATCAATTTTTGGAGGTCTGTGTTAAAATCCAGACCTAGGGTAAAAGGTGATGATCACTTTCTTGGATTTGAAAGGTAAACATTTGCTATTGCTGAAATTACCATAACAAATAATTTATGTAAGCACATCTGTGCAGAATAACCCCATTCCTCCCATGCTCTTTCTTCACCTGCTGTAAAAAGTCTAAATCTTAGATTGAGTTTCTACAGCATGGAGTTTGTACAATGCCTATAAAATTCCTGCCTGATGTCTTTGGGTGTGGACACATAACAACTGATGAACTGTTCAAAAAGTCACTTACTGGGAATCAGTGAAAACTGGGTGAAGTGCTGTGGCTCTGACACCACAGGTGGAACTGAACACCCAGCCCAGGATACCTCACAGTGGGTGAAAGGGGTTGGGGGAGAATGCTTGCATCCATGCTTTGTGAGTCTTTGGGCACTGGTGGCCTGTGGGTGATGCTATTGTTTTTCCTTGTTTCCTAAACGTGAGTTTTATAAAAACTTGTATATGACTGAAGCCTGCAGTGTGTGTGCCTGAGGGGGGAGGGGAGAGGACCCATGTTTGGACCCATGACTTGTGGTTCCCAGGGGGTAGAGGGAATGGTGATGGGCTGTGGTTAAGTAGAGGTGAGGATACAGCTAATATGGTTGTAAAAATACAGCTTTTATTGAACAAGCAGTGTAAGGGAGTTCATTAATAAAAAGCTGGCAACAAAAAGAGAAAAAAATGGGGGTATTAGAGTTCTGACTGTGTACCAGAGCAGCCAGTTGCATCAGTCTGTATAAAGGTAATGAGAAGCAACGCAGTGTGGGATTCCTGGAGGACTGACTAGACTTATATCTTAGAATGTTTGGAGTCCAGCACAGAACTCAAATACCAGTTTGTGTCTGACTGTGTCTTTATGCACCTCTAAAGTGTGAATGCATTTGCACTGATTTTCCAAGAACAATTTTGAACTGTTCTGGGCAAATTTAAACTGGTTTAACAGGCTCATGCATCTCCTGCTTCAGGTTTAAATTGCATGTAAACTGTTCTAAGTGTTATGGTATCCATGTCCTTTGGGCACTATTACAATAGAAGTAAAAATAATGGTCTCATCCTAGGGTGTGCAAAGATGTAACACTTAGAGCCTTCTAATTACACCATAAACCCCAAGGTGTGTCCAGATAACTGCAGCCATGTGGTATGTAGCACCACAAACACGTCTGCAGCACCACATACAGCAGTCAGATGCTCTCTGTGCTGCAAGGGCATGTTGCCCATGCATGCGCTGCTCCAGGTTTCTTTTGCTGTGGGTTTTTTTGACCCCTGGATATCTAGGTGTCAAAAAAAACCCATAAGGAAAAAAAACCCAAAGCAGCGCACAAACGGGTAGCATGTGCCTCTGAAAAGTGGAGCCAGGCTACCCAAAACTGCACTGTGCCTGCCAGCTAGGCTCCATGAGGCAGAATCGCTGCTGCTGCATCCCAGGGAGGCCCATAGGACCCCTGGTAAGGCTGCTGGGGCCAGCCTAGTGCTGGCCCCAGCCTCCCCTACTACCCCCAGGGTAACTTGCAGTGTACCAAAGCATGAACAACACATGCCTCTGGAGGCTGGGGAGCATGCAACCACCCGCAGATGGCAGCAGCAGTGGTGGCAAGTGGGGAGCTTCCGCAGGCGGCTGCGGTGGTGTTGGCAGCAAGGAAGGGAGGGGTGGCGAGCGGCAACCGCCCATAGCTGATGCCTCTCTCAGGGGGTGCACTGCCAATCTCAGGTACATGTGCACACCCTACATGTCAACCAAGTGCCAAAGTACATGTGGCATGGGCATTCCCCAGAAACAAGTAGCTGCGGTGCAAAGACTGATTTAAACTTCCTGGAACAATTCGAAAGCACACTGGGAAAGTCAAATACTATTTTGAGCTGATCCTCTTTGACTTGTTTCCATGTTTTGTGCTGTCACACAGCATTTCATGCCTAGTGTTTGATTAGTCCTCCAGCATTCCAAACTGCACCACTCCTCACTCCCTAAAACCCATTCAGGAACTACTCTGGGATATAATCAGGACTTTATTATGCAAATATCTTTTTGCCTTCAAAGGCCACACTCCATCATCATCATCAGTCCCTTGATAAGTGGATGATAGTCTTCCAGTAAATAGGGAAGATATTGGTGAGTCTGCAGATGACTGAAGAGGCTGATCTGCGATCCTCATGTTCATGTCTGGATGTGGCAAATAATTCTAGGAGGAAGGAGTAGATCCTGGTGATATTGGGTCATCGGTTTTCTCTGCATCTCTCTTGTCTGTCTGCCTCCATAGTGAGGCAAGTTTAATCAAAATGGTCAAGGCCTTGTTACATATCATGGCATCATTGTGGATGATGCAGTGCTTGGCTCTCCCGGGTGTTGATATTAATATTGTATTTCTTCAGATTGGCTTTCAGGTGCCCTTTTTTTTTCTTTTGTCCATTTTGACCATTGGTGACCTGGGAGTATAGGACCTGTTTTGGGAGCCTGGCCACCAGGCATCCTTATGACATATTCTGTCCAATGGAGATGGTGCCATATAAATACAACTTCCCAGAAGCAATGGGCAAAAATCACAAGAAAACCCCTCAACCCCTCCTTCCCCTCCCACACCCCAGGTGAACTTGGCACCCTACTCCCCGGGATCTGTAGTATGGAGGTGAAATTAACAAGGCTTTCCAGGGTGGGGGTTGGAAAAGCCAGGGAATTTTTGGGGTGACTCCAGAGCACCCACCCTACTGGTACCCATGAACAGGGAACCACAGAGCACCTACTGCCAACACCTGGCAACTCCTCCACTCCAATGCTCTTGCCCCAATTCCTGTCTTCCTCTCCCTCTAGGGGGAATCCTAGGAAAACTCCAGTAACTGACCCTTGAATGGCATGATGGACTTAGTACCCTATCACCCCCGATGGCCTTTTGGCAGTAATACAATCCCTAAAGGCGAGGGTTCTACTTAGAACCCTTAGCAGCATGTTTGGATACTTCTGTCCAAGGACAATTTGTGAACCGGTTTCCAATCAGTGACATTCTTGGAACCGTTCAAATGTTATGTCTGTCTGCACCCTACTAGTTTCTATTGATCTGTATATGGGAATGTGGAAGACTTTTAGATGAATGCAACTGGAGTAACAAGAGCAACAATAACATGCACCTTTATTGCCACTATATCTTTTTGGTATCTGTCATGTCATAAACATAGTTATTTGACATCATTCATAGAGTTTTCAGGAAGAAACAAGATTATCAAAAACTGAAAAAATCCAAACAAGAAACCTCATATAAAAAGGGAACCAAACTACATAGTACCACAACTATAACATGAAAACAGATATCGAGCCAACAAAGACACAATGTTTTCTGCTGCCACTTCTTGTTTTCCTCTTTTCAAGTTGCCTTTTCCTAAATTCACCATAATAAAAATTCTTTTCTGTCCATTTTTGGCATGATTACTGAAGTGCTCTTGTGAGCTTTTTGAGTATTACCAAGAGTATTGGGTGACACTACAACAATAGTTTTTACACTTAGACATTAGTTTGTTTAGTTATGCAAACTATACCTAAAGTTATGCAAACTACAATGCCTCCCACCTTCAGCTATTACAGTGAATGGATTGCTTGGCAGAAACATTCTGAAAAACCTCCATTTTTAGATAAGCATTACAGAATATTTACAGAAAGTGAATTTTAAATACATTATCAGTTATGGTAGAGCTTGATTTTATAAGTTAAATATAAGATCAAAGAACATAACTCATCTTCAGGTATCATCATACAAAGTTCTGAATATATGTAAAATCTCACCATGGATTTCAACCAGAGAACCAAAAATTTTTACCAAAACTATTCAGCAAGGAACTGATATATTGAATAGTCATGCCATATGTCAGTAGGTAGTAGAATGCAGAAGTACCAGTTCATTTTATCAAAAATATTCACTACAGTTTCATTTGGCTAACTCCTATCACTTACAGGTAAGTAGTTCATAGGGTTATCTCACACACTCATTGAAAATTGTTGATCCCAGTCCCACAAAGAACCAAGAAACCTCACTCCTACTGAAACTATGCACAGAATCTTGCATTAAAGATGCTGTCAATACAGACACAAAAACATTCATGCAAAGCAGTGAACATCTGTAACAACTGTTATATAATGAACAACAAAATTAAGTCTGTTTTGTGTTCAATTCCAGAGAAAATGTCTTATTGTATGCTATGCTCACTGAGTACTCTGTACCTTCAAATGCTCCTGGTTTTATCATGTACTCCATTTTGGTGCAATTTTGTAACTGATATAATAATATCAATCTTTGGGTATACACCAGCAGTAGGAGGCAATGTAAGCTAGTGCAGTTGGGCTAACCTTTTCTGGCAGGAATGCTGTAAGATCTGCTCCTGCCCTATCTGCTGCCATGTTCCCTGCTTCTTCCCTGTTCTGCCATGTGCCATCTGTAAAATGGTGGAAATGACATTTCCCTTTTCTGTATATCATGCTAAGCTTATACAGTTGAAAGTAACACCACAGACAATGTGAGTATTTTTGTTATGACTATAGAAATACTATTTGGGAGTGGTTCTTTGAGAAAACATGTTCTAGTGATTCACAATGTTTAAAGAAGATGGAATTATATAAAAGAATAATAAGCTTGGTCTTCCTGAGACTCACTGCTTTAACTTAATTTAGCACAGGATAATGTCTAAATAATTAAATGCTCATCTCTTGCACATTTTTAATTTTATTAAAATGAATGGGTATTTTTTTTTTTGTTTCTTTGTTCCCTCAGTAGTATATCTAAAGAGAAGGAGACATTTGTCCATTTACCTTCCCAAATATCTAACCTGCCTCAATTAACTGATTCACAAGATTGCTCTTTCTTTTTCGGTCGGGAAAGAATGGTAGGCTAACCCATTCCTCAGGAAGAGGTTTTGTTGGTATTATTTTCTTCATTTTTTTTATTTTCTAAGATTTAAAAGTGTGTGGTAATGAGTCCTCCTCTTACTACATTTTCATTACAGAATGCCCTGCAACATGACTCTGATCTGATTCCCATGAATTTCAATGGAAGGTTGAATCATACCCACTATTACTAGCATCCTGCTAGCAGCCATAAATTAGCATTTCTTGTATTGTTTCACATTTGTTAAACACCACTTTATGTCATTTATTAGGGGCTGCAATGGACTAATTTTTTAGAATTGTTTGGAAATGTTTCAGGGAAATATTTTTGGTTGGATAATGCCAGGTGTTAAAACCAAGACTAATGGTAAGAAGGACTGTTTTGAGGAATCTCCCATATAAAAATAATTGGAGAACAAGTGAAAATGTTAATTGTTGAAACATGTCAACATTTTCAAAACAAGAAGTTAAAATTTTGGACTCAGACAGTAATTCACTTTCATTCTGAAACAAAAATGGTGTGTGGAGGGGGGACGAGACAAGGGTAAAAAAAATTGGTTTTGATAACACTTGACATTTTTTTAAATGAAATATCTATAACATCCAAGGTCTTGCTTCAGGTTTTTTGGTACATGAACTTTTTAAGTTTTATTTTTAGTTTGAATTTGGGGTAAGAAATAAACGAATGCTAACAAATATCTCCTTTGGGTTTTATAGAACCGACTGGAATTCTGAGATGTAAGGTCAAACTTGCACATTCCCATGATGCCTTGCCCTGGTCTTTCATTTTCTTTTTTTCCACCACTGTTTTTGAACTGCTGTCAAACATTGTAGAAAGCATGCTGTTTAGCACTGCAATCGTGATCATTATTAAAACAAACAGGTTGATGCACATGCATTAAAAACTGTGCAGCCAGATGGGTTGGTGTCAGAGGCTTCCAAGGGTTTCAGTGCTTTGGTGCTTTAGATAAAGGAAATACGGAAGAATAAATATGAGCACACAGCTACTGCAATAGAACATTTATTTTGAACTTCTTCATTTGGTAGAGTGCCACTTCAGGGCTTGGTCAACTACCAGTGATTGTTGTGACACGATAGAGATGCAGAACAGGAATGAGCATCAGTGACCGCATAACTTTAGGATGTAGAAAGCTACTTTTTCTAGAAATCTATTTATGGCCTTTCTTAGAACTGCAGCAGGATAAACCAATATGAGAGTTCTCCTCAAAGTAGATATGGCCATCAGAAGCTTATTATCTCTAATTGTTACTGGCCAGTAGCTCAGCAGTGAGGCCTTGGTATGATATTGATCCAGGTTGTTGTCATAGATGATTGCAATACTGTTCAGAGGGTACTGCTTTAATTGCTCCTATGGCTTACAGTGCATAAGAGGTTATTGCCACCTTAGAAAAGAGAGCCCTTATATAATCAGAAAATACTTGTGATGGGGCCTACATGCCCACTCTCTGCCCCTTCAGCACAACTTCATCAACTCCAGTGGGCACTAAGGCCTAGTTCATAACTGTAGAAGATTCACCAAAGATAATATTGGATGGCCAGGAAAGATCCATGATGCCTGGATTTTTAGAACTTCTTGCCTGCTTTCTGGAATGAGCAAGGAAAAACATAGCTTTCCAGATCACTATAGACATTTATGGAATTATAATTCTTCCAATCTCTTCAGGAAGATCTTATTTACCTTTTGGCTTAAGAAATGTGTTACAGGATATTTGGACAAGAGAAAGACTGGAGGATGGAGGGGGAACATGAGGCAAATGAGTAATTGTATGCACACCTGTTCAGTCAGTCCTTGTGTTGAAGAATGTCACTGAGAGACACACCCCTGAAAACATAGAAGAGTTTTGTTTAAACAGAGAATACACAAACTAGAGAGGTATTCAGCACTTATTTCCCTGGATTATGTCCCCTGAACTGGTCAAAGAATAGAAGGAGAATCCTAGCTATATGGATAGCACTGAGAAGGCTGCAATATTTTGAAGTGTGCATGCTAGAATAGAGAAGAATCTTTGCCATAAATTCACTTTAATGATGATTCTGGTGAAGTGCAAAATCACTGTAAAATAAATAAAACTGCACAGCAGTTGGTTTGAAGACAAATGATAAAAATGCTGAGGAAAAGTTTAAAAATAGACAAGACTGGCTTGCATTTATAATGCACATTTGGAATATCTCTGCAGCCTGATTTTGACATTTATTTTACAAAATTAACTGTAGCTAAACTTTCAGTGCACTGCTATATTCTGACCTAAACTCCATTGTCATGCTTTTTCTTTTGCTGTATCTGTGACTACAATAAGCATACCTACTAAGCCTGGTGTTTGATTTCTTTTTTAATCCCTGTGGTGATACCTTAAGTAGCAAAGTGAGTGGAGGTCTCAGTCAACCAGTAGAGGGAACAAGTATCAAACAGCTTGTGAAGAGGATGGCATGTTTGGCCAATGGTTGTGCAAGCTGCAGAAATTTGAAGAAATAAAAGCATTATACTGTTAAATCTCTGGCATAAAGATGCCATTTGGATCACAACATGTGGTGTGTTTGAGGTTGGAGAGCAAGTTAAAAGCTAAACTAGAACTTTTTACCTCTGCCTAATACAGAGCCACCAGAAAAATCCACATTTGCAGCTGTATTGGGATATGAGAATTAATACTTACTGGTAGAACTCTTTTCTGTGGCAGGTTAAGACAAGCTGTCAAATTGGGGTGAAATATGAGCTGCTGAATCATAAAGATCATAGCTGACCATAAAAATCTCCTTCTGATTAGATCCCAGGTATATGGGGTTTTGCCACAGTTTATTGGATGCTTGATGGGAAGCTGTGCACTACATCATTCTTGGGTACAGTGGCGACACTGATTGCAAAAATATGGTTCAGATCTCTATAGGATAGGCAACTTTTGGGAGTAGAATAACCAGCAGTACTGTTTTCTTCCTAGATTCAGAATCACAGGGCTGGTATGACTTCTCGAATAGGTATGTTTTCCCAGGTGTGTGAATTCACCACATAAGGTGCACTTGACCTCATACAAGCATCTGAATGTGTAGATGACATCCACTTAAAGACAGTGGAGGATACACATATGCATAGACAGGTCAATGCACATGTGACATAATGCAAAGTGGGTTAGCAGTAGAGGGAAAGTGGAAAGTGTATCCACATGAATCTTAAAAAAGAAAACAAACCCACTATGAAATAGATTTATTTTTGTTCCAAAGTGGATTATCTACTGAAACTTATTATGCCAAATGATTTAATGTAAAAAGAAAAGATATGTGTGAAACCAAGGCTTTTTATATGAACAAACTGAAGCTTATCCAGTTTAACATGTTCATGTAGACAAGTTCTTAGAAGAGTCCTGAACAGGAATATAAGTTATCAAGAAACATCTCTTTCTGAACACTGACAGATGATTCACTATACAGTAGTGACAGATGTAGTTCAGTGAAGGACACTGTAGAGCTTCTGAACCAAGTAAAGTAAAAATATTCTTGTTAAAATTAATGAATTCAAGGTAGTTACATGATGCAGTATTACTAAGTTCTCTCCTTCCCCAACACATACAAATTAATTTTTTTCTACTAACTAAATGACTTAACTTGTCAATTGCAATGAGTCTTCTTGTCATTAGTGATAAATTAGCAGGATAAGTTAATTGTCTTAATAACTTAAGGTTGCAAGTATGCCAAGAAAAAAAAAACACAACCAGACCCAATTCTGTTCTCAATTATAGTCTGTGTAGATGAAAGTAACTTAACTGAAGTCAATGGAACAACACCAACAGGAAATAACGTAAGAAATGAGACTCCAGCCCATGGTATAGATGGGGACAGCTTTTACAGAATGGAGCAGACTATTTTATTGTAAAGGCTAGAATGTAAGTTACATATCTAGATGCAAGTTGTTCTGAAAATGGCTATATGGATTTTTACCATAGATTCTATGCCAACTAGCATGGCTGTGAGTGTACAGTGGGCCAGGTTGTGGGGAATGAGACTAAGAGATAATAAAAATAAGTAACTTCATGGAAGAGGAAGAACAGGAGGAGGGGCTAAAATGAGATAAGCCAGGCGGTTACTTCTTTCAACTCTACTTGTCAGGCACTGGTTTGATTAAAGGAATTGAGTTGCACCACTAATGAACACCCATCCAGTTCTACCAAGTTACATTTTACCACTTACTGGCAATCTTTCAATCAGTTGAGACCTGCCATGCAAACTACATCTCCATTAGTATGTCTAGAATTTGTGCCAGCCCTGTTATACATGCTGTGCTTCTACAGTATGTATTTTAAAGTCTGCTCAGTTGCAAAATAGCCACAGTATAAATAGTATAAATGATTGCAGCGTAACAAAGGCTTTTGTGAGCTAGCAGTAAAAGGGTTAAAGTAAAACTGTTTTTAATACTGCAGTAGGGGGTTCTCTGTTGCTGTTTGAATCATTCACCAAGTCTATACAGAAACATGAGAGCCTTGGTGGGAGAGTATTGTATGCTACTAAAATGGTCTGTGGCTAAGGGACAACTTTACAGCATAAACAAATTATGAGACTTCACACATCTTAATAAGGATGCCAGCTTTTCCTGACATGAATCTGTAAATATTTTTATCAAACTTTTGTCAGCCAGCTTCTGAAATTCAAATTCTCCAAGGTTGAACATTTACTTTTCCCATCTCTATTTCATATGTTAATTATTCTCTTGAAATGAGAAGCATCAGAAAGAAATGCTAGAGCTTCTTTTTTTCTTTTCTTTTTTCTTTTTTTTTTTTTTTTGCTACAGAAGATCTGTACTGCACAGAGAACACGCTTCAGACAATGAAAAATGAAGGTCAGTAATTAATAAGATTTACAAGAACATCCCTGTATAACTTTGGTCTACAAACCTGGAAGAAACAACTTCCATTTGAATGTGTAGCTTTGCCCTGCTTTATCTTAAACATACCAATTTGTTTCAAATGTCAGTCTTCTTTCTTGTTACAGGAGCAACAAGCTGTTTCTTACAAGAGCAACAGGGACGGTGTAGCATTTCTTGAAAGAAGAGAAGCATTGGCAATGCAAGGGAGAAAGTTTTGTTTTGAGCAGTGGAGATAGATGAATCAGGACAAGGAGAGGAAGGGAAGGCAGAAGAAAAGCAAAGGAGAATGGAGGGGTCTGAAATGAAGGCAATGTGATTAGAATTTTGATGAAGAGGCATTGACAAGATGAAAGATCTTTCTCTCTCGCTCCCTCTCCCTCTCATTTCCAGTGGGTAAAATCTGTCCTGTTGACACACACTTGTTCTCTTTATACAACACAACTCTGGAACAAATAGGATTCATGATCAATGGTAGTGGCATGGCCCGAGTGACAGATCCCTGCCTGGGAGGATGGCTAAGCAGCTGCCTCTCTTCCTCCTTCACTCTTCACCAATTCAGGAATTTTCAAACTGTTGTGAGTTCTCTTATTTTATGATTCCTATAACTAAATAAAAATATGTACTGCGTGTGACAACATATGTACATATCCCAGAATGAAATGGATTTGAGGATTTTAAGCTTTCTGCCTCACAACATGCATCATTAAAGCTTATTCATCAAGACTAAGGATAAACCTCCATTGGTTGATATATCTCACTAATCAAGGAAGAAAGTATCATTGGGAAGGATCAACTTTCTGTTTGCCATATCATATTACCAATTCTTCAGTATTATGCACAGACTATTGGACCTCTGGGTGAAATTTCCAACTTTCAATGGGCATAAAGTCCATTGAAATTGTATTTGTAGGATCAAGGTCTTTGTTATGAGTATTACAGATGAAAGTGTAAATTCTTCCTCTGAAATGCTGTCCTTGGTATTTCGGTGTGGTACGTCACTATGCGTATAATATAGACTTAGAATAGACTACTCACATGCTTACATAGTTCAATGCATGTTAAAATACCTGAACTAATTACTTCAACAAAGTCTGGCATTACAAGTATGCAGGAACATTTTACAAGTGTTAAAGGTTGTTAAAGCCTGTATCTGAGACAAATACAGTGCTTCCTGAACAGTCCTACTCTCATATTTATTTTTTTCTTCAGTAAAGAGCTCAGGTGAAATTCCGACCTCAACAAAATCAATAGTAAAACTTCCACTAACTACAGGATTTCATTTCTGATCTTCTACTTCTGTCCAATTTCAGTAGGAATTTTGTCTGACTGGGAAGTCAGTAAGAAGTTAATTACACACTAATCTACCTTGTTCATGGGGGCTGTATGGAGGGGGAGTTGATATTTATGCAGTATTTTGTAGCTATGAAGCAAACCGTACCTTCTGAATTTGGTTAGTGGGTTTACATTTAGTAGGAAGAAGTAGAAAAAACAGTTTGATGGTGATTTAAAAAAGTACTTAAAAAGTTAGACTGTATATATAGTACATTTAAGTTATCTATACAGATTCTTGAGTGAAACCAAGAGCAACGCTGAGAGAAATCTCTATTTATACCTATTCTACACATGTTCAAGCCCAAATTAATCAGAATGAATGGCTCTGATATGTGCCTGAGTGGTGGGCTTTGCAGCATCATATCTAGGCTCTCAAGCCATTTTTTACTACTCTTCAGACCTTCGTCTATGGTGTGCCTGATGGGGATCACTTGTGTTAACCCTGGAGTAGCCTACACATCAGTGTTGTGTTTGGACTGGTTTATGCATCTGTTTACAATGAAATATCTAAATAATTTTTAATTAAAACATTTACTTACCTTGAAATAATTTTGTGTGAACACTCCTATTTCAAAATAAAAGCTTTAAAAAAATTAACTTACATACAGACTGGCCTTCAAACAACTTAATGGCTAGGGACAGATATTACACATAAACCATAAGTGATCAGAAACTGGTTTAAACCTGTAACAGAACAGATGCTTAGTGCACATAAACCAGTTTCAAAATGGCTGAAACTAGTTTGAGATAAACCTGGTTGAATGTAGTATCCAACTTAACTAATTTGAGTAAAACCGGTTTATACAATGTCTGTCCCAGACCCCTTGCTGGTTTAAGATAAATCACAAACCCTCAAAAATCCCAGCATGCTCTGGGCTGGGCAGGGCTCTTTGCTCCATAGCTGGGCTGGCCCTCCCCCCTGCCCCCTGGCTGCAGCTCGGCAGGGACTGCAAGCTATTCACCCACCTCCCCCTTGCCTTGCCAAGAGGTGTCTGTGTATTAGCTAGCAGACTACATGCTGGCTATGGTTCCTGCTGCATTAACGGGTAGCTGGTAATGTCCCTCTGTTATTTTCTTACTGGGGTGATAAACACTGAGTTAGGGGTGATAAACATTGTTATTAATTCCTTGCTGGGCTAATAAGAATGTCCCGCTGGAGGCTGGCCATGTCACCCCTCAGCTCAGTTCTGTGCAAGTGAAGGGAGGGCTGTTCTAGCGCTTCCCCCAGCTTCTAGCCTGAGCCACTACAGACATGCACCTGCATTTCTGGGATGTCTGTCTCATTACAAAACTGATTTAGCCTAGCCAGGTTAGACTAACCTGCAAAGATTGAATCAACTCAGGCTTTTTAAATGTGTGTCCCTAGCCAACAAGTGAATTACAGCTAAACAAGTGAATTACAGCTAATTTGGTTATTTTAGTACAGACTATCCTGCATTCCATTTGGTTCATTTGAACATGCCAGCCTTTGTCATTAGCAAATTTTGCTAAATTAGTTTGTTAAGAGAATAAGAAACAGCTCAGGGAAAAATAAATAAGGAAAAAATGTAGCAGCTTAAGTTGGATGAGCAGAACTGAGACATATCCATGTTCTGATCTATAAGCTACTGCACATGCATGAACATTTAGTGGGGACAAGTTCTATTAGGATATAAAAGGACATAACTTATTTGAAGTCAACAGAGTTCATTTTCTTATATAAAGACTGAATTTGGCCCATTACAATGGTCACACTTCAAATTTCTGACAGTTTGAGATATTTTAATAGCTATTTCCTATTTATAGACTCTATTCTCAAACCAGCAAAAGTTTTTTCTGCAACAGCTGTCTGTCATGTGAGACAGGGTTTGGGCAGAAGGCAATTTAGTAGCAGGCACTCTGTTGTCATGGGAAGAAAGGGGATGATCTGAATTTCATCTAAAAAATTGCTCCCTGTGTTTACAGGAATGTTATACTTTGTTGAGGCAACACTCATACTACTGTTTAAAGAACATTTCACATTATGTTTGAGAGCCTCACGTTGTTGATACACTACAATGGTGCCAACATGAGAGAAAGGGATTAGAGCAATAGGATTTAAAACAGGGAAGATTTTTTCAGGCTTCTGCCTGTCTGCTCTCCTCAGCCTCCTCCACAATTGTCGTCATCTCCTCCTCCTTTCATTTCACTGTGTTTGGCTTGGCAAATAAATAAAATGGAAAATGACAAATAAAATAAAGGGCAAGGGCATTGCTGCAAAGTTGCTCTTACTATCTGACTTAAGTTGGACCTCAGCTTCATGAAGCTTTTAAGAACAGGCTCACATATGAAGTCCCTAGAGATAAGAAACATTCTGGTTTTTTTTAACCAGAGGTAAAAAAAGTATCCTAAACCTCATGGCATTATCCAAAAACCACAGAAAATTAGAACCAATAGACTAGTCACTAATAAACAACGAACAAACGACTCAACTCAGAGCCAGAAATCTCTCCAAGACAGAAGGATCTTTCATTCCCTTCAAGATGAGGGCAGGATCATGCAAACTATTATTTCCTTTAAATATATTTTCAGAATTAGAGGTTGGTTCCTTTGTTTTTTTTAATTAGGTCATCTAAGAAAAACCTTGCATTGTATCTCAATACATTTCACTGAAGCAAAATTCTCCCTCACTTAAAGGTGAAATGGCAGCTGAGGCAAACTCTTAGTAAACTCCAACAAAAGATGAAAAAGTGAAAGTGCAAATGAACTGGTGAGGATAAGAAAGGAAATAATATGGAGACAAAGGCTGACTTACAAAAAATGTTACCACGTGCACTTAATTAACCTGATCTGCTACAGTACATAGAGGAATATAGAAATAGCCCTTTCGGAGGCCTATGGAGCAGTTGCTCATACAAGCAATTTATGGGAGGCAGAACTACTTATTTAAGTAATTGCTTCCCAATAGGCATAAAGGGTTCTCAATTTGATCCTCACCCTGCAAACAGTGCTCCATATAAGTGTTATTAAGCGTGCTATTTTTCACAGACTCTGGAAGTCTCCATGCGTCTGATGAATGGAGTAGTTTTGCTGTACTGAACAGACAATGGCAGAATGGGATGAGGGGGTAATCCGGTAACATTTGGAAGCTTACATAAAAATAATGAAACAGTCCATGCTTCTGTTCCTGTTTCTTCTATATGCTCTTTTACCTAAATTGTGTATAAAATTAAACTCAGGATAAAGAGATCAGAGTTAAGTGGGACCCCTGATATGCTTCATGTAGCTCAGATGTGTAAATGTTTACAGCTCCAAGACCTTAGAGAGGTTAAACAATGACTGAACAGTTAATAAGTTCTACTTTCACATACATACCTAACAACAACGTCACTTAACTGTTTGTAACAGCTCTGGGCACAGTTCTCTGTGCATCTGAGCAGCAGACGGATAAATGTGACTGACAGCAGCCAGCCTATCAACACTTATTGAATAATAATTCTTTAAGCCTAAAGAATTTACATTCCCCTCCACATCACCTCTGTGCCTTTTTCCACCTTGTACTCCCTCTCTGTCCAATATAGTAACTAGATTGGGTCCTGGTTTTGGCTTGGGGTCCTTAGGTGGTATTGTAAAATAATTAATGCTATAATAAAATATAAGAATAAGCTGAAAGTATCAAAGGCAAAACAAATCCTCCAGAACGTTAGCATATATACAGGTACATTAGAAGTAAATGACAAGTAATAAAACAACTTAAAGTTTTGATTTTTTTCTCCTATTCTGCTACATGTAATAATTAGCCAGTAATACACAATTCTAAGCTTCTGGTAAATATGGCTTAGTTAATTCAGCCATCAATGTTCGGTATTAAATAGCTTATAAAGCTAAGGTTAAATAAGACTACAACATTAATGCTTCTACCTTAACAACATTTATAAAAAAGGTACTTCTGTTTTGCTTGCCATGCCAATTCAGTTAGTTTGGGGCTGCCTCTTCCTCTGGAAAAAAGCTTACGTTAATATAACTTAGAACAAATCACAGATTTTGGATGCGATTAAAATTGTTATTTTATTTATTTAAAAAAATGTATTTTAACCTTGTCACAACCCAAAGTTGTGATTTTGTGTTTTGTGTGTGCTTCGGCACTGCTAAATTTTTTTCCCGCTAAATTGCAGCTTCTTTGCACGGTGGAGTTTTCTGCTGCAGAAGACAACCCCGGTGCAATGGAGAATTTCCACCAACTTGTAGCTTTCTTTGCAGGGTGCATTTCTTTTTGCATCTAAGAAATGCTTGGTGCAAAGAGTTCTCGCCATTTGTATTGAAATTCGAGCCACATTATTGGTTCACATTAAATTATGCATACGTGGCAGCTAGCAATTGGCTTGCTAGCCGTATAAAGAGCTTGGGTGGTTACCGCCCAAGTCGGAGTTCGAGAGAGAGAGAGAAAAACCTTCGCCTTGCGTGAAGATCTCTAAGCGCTGCGGATCCTTACGGACCCAACGCATTTCTTAAAAGGCAACAGGGGCCTGATTAGCCTCTGGCCTCTCCTCGTCGCTGATAGATTCCTAGACGTATCCCTCCCTGCGTGCAGAAAGAGACAGACCAACGGAGTTTCGACAACTCCGTAGGAGATCGAGCTTGTCGTAATCCTCAAACGAGGATTTAAGCGGAGCTGTGCCTGGAAAACTGTCCAGCCTACACCACTACCATCTTTGGTGTAAGTAAACAATCTTGAATCAACCATTACACGTCCATGACCAATTCTAGTTCGCCCCCGGTTCTCTCCGACCCCACGTGCCCGGGCTGCTGGCCACAGCACGCGTGCATAAGACAGGCCGCGGATTGCTCCCGGCCTGCACAAACCTGATTTCCCTTTATTGACTTATTACAATCGAAAGCAAAACTATACTAGAAAAACAGTCATTGGGAAAACATGGTATCTGTGAGACCTTGAACATCAAGGGATATTTGCCAATAGTCAGTGGAAGTATCTGCAACACTAATATATTCATCTCCTTCTTTTAAAAACTAGAAGTGCACTTTCTTTTCAAATTGATTCTATGTTGTCAGGCATCAGATAAGTGCATTCATTCTCATCACCACTGGATATGTCTAGTCAATTGATTCTCAGAGTTTCTTTATAATTTTTTAGTTTTACATGTTACTTGTAAATTTTGGTCTCATAGAATGGATAAATCTTTGCTGTTTAAACAGCAATTACCTTAGAGTTCAAGCAACTGTAATCAATGTCCCCAGTCCCTCCATTAAATTCGTATTGCGTATAATTTTCATTTGGATTGCAAAATACCCATTATCCATTCGGTCCCTAACTTCATGAACTTTAATCCCCAGCATATGCTGAGTTCCAAACTCAGCATTACAAAAATCAACTTGCTTAAAAAAATGTTATAACTCCAAGTTGTTATTACAATTTCTGGCAGTTTGTTTCCACTATATCTTGCAAGTTGCTCACTGGCCTTCTGGAAATGATGTCATAGGGTGGCTTTATTTTTTCCACCTTCCTTTCTAAGAAAATAGTTTGTTCTTCCCTCAATATGTTGCTGCCTGATGTTCAATTACATTGGAAAGACATTAGTATGAACTTTTAAACCAGAAAAGGTACGGATTTTGTAGACAGATTTCTTTTGCCATCTTAATATTTCTGCTGTAACAGTACAAAAATGGGTTTCTGTAAAGATGGGGGAACTGCCTATTTAAACAGCTTTGGCAAGCTCTCACAAGAAGAAAGGAACTGACTCCAAGTTTTCCATCAGCGCACACACTTCCCTCCCAACCCTACAACATCAGCAATACCAGAAATGAGGTGGAACATGTTTCTCTCTCCTTGGCAGTCACTCCATGATTGGATCTCTGGAAGCATTTCCAGGGTGTGCAGACCCAATGGAAGGACATGTTAAGGAAATAAGAAGTTCCTTTACTTGAACTCTTTTCCTAAACTAGTCCTGGTTGCTTGATAAATTTTATTTTTCTTTGATCTCTGTATGAGACTGATTGGGTGATTTCCCTCACAGGGTAGTTGTCCAGCTGCAAAGATCTTTACTGCTTGATGAAAACCTAAAATATTAAGTGTATGATGGGTCCTAGGAAGACACTTTTTAACCCCTAATGACATCACTGAAATCATGATTCTGAAGGCATGTGCTCCTGTACACAGTGTAAGTCAGTGTTTTCTGTTAAATTACGATAGTGGTTTTCAACCTATAGTCCACAGACCCCAAAGGGACTATAGGGTCTGAGGGGTCCACAAAAGATGACTATGATCAATCAAAAGTATGTGAATACCTACACTTACAAATCAAAGGGGTCCACACCTCCATTCCAAATTTGAAAAGGGGTTCACTGCTCCATTCAAATTTTTTTAGACGTCCACAAAAGAAAAAAAGGTTGAAACCCACTGCATTAGAGAGATACTTACAGTCTTTAGTTCTGCTTAAAATGATCACATTTATCCAAATCCAAGACAACCTTGAATTTAAAATGACCCATCCTAAATATTTAGATTAAAATTAATCTATATTAGATATTATAATAGATCCCATTAGGACCAGGGCCATCTTTTTCCAGGTTTTGCAGAAACATGCAGGTCACAGGAAAAAAAGAATTCAATGTTTTTTACCCAGATTTTCCAAACAGCATATGTATATGCGTGAAGTTCAGCACCTGTCTAGTTCCAACTGTGCTAGATTGTTTGTAGGGCAGGATGCCTACTCCATGCAGGGGAAAACTCTCTGGAAGGCAATGGGACATGACTCCGTTCTATGTGAAGGAGCAATGAAGCCCAGTGCCTCAGGAGATGTCCATAGCCATTCTCATCCCTGTTGTTAATAGAGTGGTTAATGGTTGAGGCACTCTCTGACTGCACAGTAGAGCCTTTTACAAAACTCTTTACTGGGTACACTAACAGACTGCTTGATGGCTGTAACAGGAAGGGCCTTGCCACGGGGGAGGGTTGCAGTTGAGCATGTTGGACCTCTAAGTGACAGCGTGGGTTGCTGGGCTTAGCTGAAACCAGCAGCTGTAGGTGGGTCCCTCCTTCCATGAGCTGCTGCTTCCTACCCAGTCCCACTCTACCCCACCCCCCTGTTGTCCCAGTTCTTCCCTTCCAGGAATTCCTTACTAACCCCCACACCTCTGTACTCCTGCCTGCACCCCACACCATGCTGCTCCCACCCTGGTCCACCCACAACCTTATTCCTGCTGGCCTGCTCCCCATGCTCCAACAAGGATCCCACCTGCCACCTCTCCCCATTCCTGGCCTCTTAGCTCCATTCTGACCACACAACCTCCTCCCTGTCCTGCCTGGGGATATGTAGCCCTGCCTACCTGTAGGGTAAGCAGCCACTATTAGCAGGTGATGGTCAGGACATGCAGCAGCAAAGTGTGGAGGTGGGGAGGGTGGTGGAGAGGAAGAACTACAGAGGTTTCCATTGTCTACAAAGCTTTGAGATAGAGCTCCTTGCAGGGAGCTGAGCTGTGTTCCTGCTCAGACACCAGGTGGTGTTGCTCTATTCTGTCTAATACTCCATTCTAAGATGAGGTTTCTCCCCCCACCCATGTTGAATGGAAAAAATCCTTATCTTGGAATCAAGTAAATATGGTATTAACTGTTGAATCAGGATTCTTAAGTATTTACCTACAGCGGATGTTCTCAAAGGCTGGTTACAAATGTGGAACCCTCCCCCACCCCAAAAAAAGCATGGCATTTCACTTTCAGCTTCATGCACCCCCATGTGAGCACAGCACAGACTGAAAAAGGCACCCCAAAGTCCGTATAGATTGGGCACTTCAGCAGGGCTTTTTGGTGCTTTTTTCTAAGAGCTGATTGAATCAGTGCCAAAAAGCCTTGCTGAAGCACCTGATTTATACAGACCTGGGGAGCTGGGTCAAACTAACATGCTTCCTCTTCCAGTAAACCATTGTTTGGTGGTGGTGGTGGTGGTGGTAGGTGAGGCTGTTCCATGTCTGTCAGCAGTTAAAGACCATCCAAAACATGGTTTTGGGTTACTACAGATAAAAATGAGAGGGAGCAAGCTTGTTCATTAGAGGAGATGTCACCTTTGTCTGATAGTGCCAGAAAAAAAATGTAATTAAAAACATTTCCCCAAGTTCCCGTCCTGACCAAAAGGACAACCAGCCACAGCCTGAATCAGTCTTTAACTAAGCTATAGCTTGTCAATACATTTCTGATTTCATGAATGCTGGAAAAAGACATCAACACTAAAGTAATAACTCATTTGCTCTTTCAGGAAGGGATGGCAAGAGCTTAAAATATCTTTGAACTATAATCAATCACCTTTTGTCTTACAAGTACACTTCCTCTTTTTCTTGTGGTTACAAATATTTGGTCAGTAATTGATTTTTTTAAAACTTGAATAATTAAAACCAGCTAGTGAAAGTAATAAATTTTGACTGAGGTGAAGAGGGCATCTCCATTAAATAGAAAAAGGTGGAGAAAAGAGATATTAGTTGAAAATGAAAATATTCTTATTACCAGGAATAGAGGACATGTAGAAGAAAAAAAGCAAACGAGAAAAAACATGGTTTATATTACCATAGAAATGAATAAGTGTTGACCATTCTCCTTCTTCACCCACTCCTTCCACTATCCAACCCACTGCTCCACTCCCCCAAACCTTCAATTTAACTCCAGATACTTGAAAAGCAAGAAGGGAGAAGTGCACATTGCCCTCCTTTATGAGAAAACATTCTACATTTCTCTGTAATGGGAACTGGAAGGAAACAACATTGGGCACATAGCTTTGAAGGAAAGGGTCTAATCAGGTTAAGTGCCTTCCTCTTACAATGTGTCTATATCATTTTCTAGAATATGCCTGAGTCTGAGAAGCCATACCTATAAGAAACCAGAGATACAAACTTCCGACTTATGTTGAGCCAATAGCATTTAGACACATACAAGGCTTTCTCTCAGGTCCAGAAGATGGTTTTGTATTATTACAGATAAAAGAACATTATACGTGAGTTAGGGAACAACATTTTTGTAATTGGATGTATCTGTATTTGTAAATGGCTAAAATATTTTTACCATGAAAGCAATGATTTGTTCAGATCTTTCCCCTCTGAAAAGTTACTAGGTGGGAAATGTGGATGTAGAATGACTCATCCATAGCTTTGTTTATAGACTTCATAGATATTAGGAGCTGGAAGGGACCTCATGAGATCATCGAGTCCAGCCTCCCCCTGCCGCCAGAGGCAGGAAGTTGGTGGGGATCAAATGATCCCAGCAAGATAAACATCCAAACACCTTTTAATGAGTCCAGTGTAGGTGCTTGCACCACCTCTGGGGGAGTCTGTTCCAGACTCTGGACACTCAGACTGTGAAGAAGTTTTTCCTTATGTTCAATCTAAATTAGCCTTCCAGAAGTTTGTGGCCTCTGGACCTTGTTATTTCTTGGGAGTTCTGGTGAATAACTATTCTCCCAGATCCTGATGCACTCCCCTTATGTACTTATAGGCTGCCGCCAAGTCTCTCCTAAGCCTTCTCTTCTCCAGGCTGAAGAGTCCCATGTCCCTCAGCCTCCCCTCATAAGATTTGCTCTGTTGGCCTTTGATCATATGGGTGGCTCTCCTCTGGACTCTCTCGAGCCTATCTACATCCCTCCTGAACTGGGGGGCCAAAAACTGGACACAGTACTCCAGTTGGAGCTTCACCAAGGCTGAGTAAAGCGGGAGAACAATGCCCCTGGTTTTGCTAGAGATGCATCAGTGGATACATGCCAGAGTTTGGTTAGCTTTGTCAGTCACAGCATTGCATTGGTGGCTCATGTTCATCTTGTGGTCAATCAGGACCCCGAAGTCTCTTTCAGACATGGTGCTAGTGAGGGTAGCACTGCCAAGGCTGTAAGTATGATGCTGGTTGTTCCTCCCAAGGTGAAGCACCCTGCACTTCTCTACATTAAATGCCATCAGGTTTTAGTTCACCCACCTTGCAAGCGTGTTCAGGTTGGTCTGTATCCCCAGTCTGTCTTTTAGTGTGGCTGCATTCCCCCATAGTTTAGTGTCATCCATGAACTTTACCAGTCTACATCTGGTGCCTGAATCCAGATCATTAATGAAGATGTTGAAGAGTACCAGTCCAAGAACTGAGCCTTGAGGGACTCCACTGGTCACCTCGCACCACATTGATTCACTCCCATCAACTAGTACTCCTTGGGTCCAACCCTGGAGCCAGTTCCCCAATCATCAGACCATGAGAGGGTTAAGGCTGCAGTTCCCCAGCTTAACCATGAGGACATCATGGGAGACCAAGTCAAAGGCTTTCTTGAAATCCATGTATATAACATCAACCTTGTCTCCTTTATTGAGGCAATGCATCATCTGGTCATAGAAGGTGACGAGATTGGTCAAGCAACACCTTCAAGTAACAAAGCCACATTGGCTAGCATTCAGAAGTTTGCCTTCTGTTAGCATGTTGCATATGGATCCCATGGTGATTTTCTCCAGGATCGTTCCAGGGATGGACGTCAGACTGATTGGCCTGCAGTTCCCTGCATCTTCCACCCTTCCTTTTTTGAAGATTGGGACCATGTTGGCTCTTTCCAGTCTTCTGGCACATCACCCAAGTGCCACAAGTTCTGAAATATCTTTGCCATAGGGCATGCTATAATGTCTGCCAGCTCCTTCAAGACTCTTGGGTGCATACCATCTGGGCCTGAGGACTTAATGACATCTAGCCTTTTGAGGTGTCCCTTCACCTGATCAGTGTCAATTATGGGCCCATCCCCCACTCCCTGGAAGCTTTGCATTCTGTCTGACAGTATGACCCCCTTGGGGGGATGGCAAACTGACACAAAGTATTCATTTAGGAGATTGGCCTTCTCTTGGGCATCAGATGTCAGCTGCCCCATTTTATCTTGCAGGGGTCCAATGTTGCCTTTGTTCTTTTTCTGACTGCCCACATATCTGAAGAAGGATTTTATGTTGTCCTTGATTCTGATGGCTAGCCTGAGTTCAGTTTCTGCTTTGGCTTTTCTGAACTGCTTTCTACAGGTGTGGGTAAGTGCTGAGTAGTCCTCCTTGGTGATGATTCCCATTTTCCATTTAGTGTAGGCTTCTCTTTTAAGTTTCAGGAGGTCCAACAGTTCCTTGTTTAGCCCAGGGGGCTTTCCTGCCCACTGATTGCATTTCCTGCAGGAGGGGATGGACTTCCCTTGCACTTCTAGGATTGAATTCTTAAGGAATAACCATTCCTGGTGGACTCCCCTTCGCAAGGGGCCATGGTCTATTAGTGCCTAACTGACCAGTGTCCTGAGTTTGTGAAAGTCTGCCTTTTCAAAGTTGATGATTTCTGTTTTACTGAGGGATTTGTCCACCATCAGTTGAATGGAGAAGGTTATCAGTTCATGGTCACTGTCACTAAGCTTCCCCTTGATCCTCAGGTTGCTCATCACATCATTCTCTTTGGCCAGAACCAGATCCAGCAGTGCCTCTCCCCTAGTCAGCTCATAGACCTCCTGTGTTAGGTAGAGGCAAGAAAGCTATGAGACCAGTCATATTTGGCCATGTGCTCTTCCCAGATGATGTTGGGGAAATTGAAGTCCCCCATGACAATCATACATCAGGAGCATGCAGCCTCAGCCAGTTTCCTGTTGAATTTTTGATCCAATTCTTCCTCTTGGTTGGGAGGTCTGTAATAGACTCTTACAGTTACAGTTATCCCCTTCCCCATGCTCTCCCCGTACTTTAACCCAGAGGGTCTTGAGGTGCCATTCTTGGTTAGTGAACCTGGTTTGTAGGGAGGTGTACTGCTCCTTGATGTAGAGTGCTACACCTCCACCCCTCTTCCCAGCACAGTCTCTCCTGTACAGGGTATAGCCTTCTATACCCACAGACCAGTCATAGGTGGAGTCCCACCAGTTCTCCATTATCCCTACGACGTCATAATCTTTATTGCACAATAGAAGGGTCTTAACAGGACCCTTCCCTGCCCTACCTTACCCTAATTGCTTGTGTCCCAAGCTCCTGGCATTTGTGTACAGGCAGTTGAGTCGGCCATGGGAAGCCACAGACTTCCTTGTGTGATGTGGCATGACCTTTCCTTGGGCTGTTGTCAGAGTGGGTTCCCTTGGGCTACGCAAGCTGTTACTACTGTGACTGCCATGACCTGGGCTAGAACTGTTTATTGACTGCCTGTCCCCCAGAAATCTTAATTTAAAGCCAAAAAGGACAAAGAATCCCAGGTACTTGTGTTTGTCCTACTGACTGACCCCGGAGTAGACAAACCAAACTCACTAGGAATGATGGAGAGAAGACACTCATTCTAGTATGGAACTGCTGCTGAGATGGAATAACTCATTAAAGTAAAAGTGAGCAACTTCCTTCTCTCTGAAAGAGATCTCATCATACCCACTCCTTCATTCTGCAGTTGTGCTGGGGCTGCTCCTGTGGGAAGTCTGAACCCAGAGTAGTTTTCAAAACATTGTTACAGTTTAAAGTTAATCTGTCTTTGTGAAAGAGTGGGCTGTACTATTTGCTAAAGGACTTTAATTCAACTGTTAAGGAGAAGGAGATATGTGGCTAGGTGGGTCTTGATTGCTTTCCCTTGTCAGTTCTATTTTGGAAGTGTTAAATGTGAGCGCATGCTATGTAGACTTCTTTAGAAGTGCTCTAGTTTAAAAGTAGGTGATGGTTTGTAGTTACTTATTACACTTAGCTCATACTAACTGTGGAATGTTAAGTGGTGCTAAAGCTAGAACATGCTGTGAGCAGTCACAAGTGAAGGGTTAACACCATTTCTTGCCTGCACAATTCTGATTTTCCACTGGAGGAAAGGTGAGCAGGGACATGGCTAGAAGTCAGGACACCTAGCCTCTATCCCCATTCACAGTTGGGGAGACTGGGACCAGTGCATCCTTGGATGGTGGAGGACTGCAAATGCTCATTTTATCTCCATGAAGCAGACTGAAGCTGCCCTAACATTAGCTAGGTAGCACAGCCCAGAGCTAACCCTCCTGAAATGGGATCATTTTGAGAAGCTCAGAGGACACTTAGTACAATTGAGCTTTAACATATGAATGCTTTTGTTTTACGTGGCCTTAGTATGGTCTAATTGTAATGTATAACTTCACTCTAACAGTGCACAGTAAAACAAAAAAAAATATTGGCACCTTCTGAGATGAACACAGAAAATGCAAAACATCTCCTCTGGTGCCTATTTTCATTGTAGTATAAGATACCACAATACCTCACATTTATGAATGAAATATTCTTGCAACACCCTTGTGAGGTAAGGAAGTACATGGGGATACAGGTCATCATTTGGTTCTTACGTTCAGCATAACTCCTTGGTAGTATTTCTATAGATCAAATTTCCAATTAATAGTAATAAAGAATAGGACAGACTTGTAGTACATTCTTGAGGATTTTTTTCCTTTCCCATCTCAGAAGTACACATACCCCTTTTACAAAAACGTATTGCAACAGTTTGTGGGAAGTAGGGCTCTCTGATCAAGGGATCCAGCTAAGATGCATAGCTTAATTTGGCTGCATGTTATAGATCCCCCGTGCCCCAGGATTTGTTCCACAGCCACTTAAATTAACAGAGCAGAGAAATATGACATGATTATGTTCTACAGATTCATTAACACATTCCTTTGGTGCAATGGGAGACGAGGACTGCTTGAGCATTCAACCACCCGAGGCATGTATGAATGTGACTGACGCACCCCATAATGTCTCAATATGTAAAAATACTACTATATTACAATATGTAATATAACTTCCCAATTTACATCTGTTTAAAAAAAAGATTGTGAAATTACATATCTTTTTTTTTCTTATAAAGCAATTCCCGGTATCATAATACTGGTGCTGGTGATGAGGAGAGAAAAGGGAAAAGACCTAATTTTCCAGTAATCTAGTTTTCAGAAGTAATACAATGATTTTTCTCATCCACATTCCTCCCATTATCTTACCTATCTCTCAATGAATTTGGCAAAGCAAACTATGCTTTTTCAAAACTGCCATTTTTCCCTTGATGCATTTGCCCAGCTCCTGTGCATTTAACAGTCATTCACAGAAAAGCTGAGCTGCTTTTGAGCTTGTTTGTAGTTAAAAGACTAAATGGAAAGCTGATCACTGTTCCCCATTCAGATTTTAAATACAAACAACTCTGTATTTGTGTCTGCAAATAGGAACAACTGTGAAATTTACCAGCCACATCTAAATCTTTACTGAGCCCAGAGGCAGTATAGGGAGTGTTTTCCTCTTGTGGGAAGAAAACACTACCAGCTCCAAACACCACCTGTTTATAAATCAGCAGGTGGCAATCTTCCATTGGAATTAATATTAAATCCACCACAGTCTGAGGTGACACTGGGTACATCTACATGTGCAAATCCTGTGGGAGGGTTTACTCTAGAGGAAATTCACCCTGGGCAGGTGTCTACACACATGAGTATGTGGGAGCAGATTTACTACTCCTGGCAGTAGTGTGCTCCCACCCTCTCCAGCCCTGCAGCAGCCCCCTGCAGCAGCCAGGGGGAGCTCTAGGCTCCCATTGGGTGTTAGCCCAGGCTGGCAGGGAGCCTGGGGCCAGAAGACAGCTGTCTCATGGTGGGAAAAGGAAGCTTGCTCCCTGGCCCCAGGAGCTGCCTGCTACTGGGGTGGGCTCTGCCACTGAAGCCTGGGTGGGGACAATGGGCCTGGCTCCCTGACTGGAGGTGGGGGGCTTGGAAAGAGCTGCAGGGGATGAACAGGTCTCAACCTCTGTGCCCCAATCCACCAGTGGGACAGCTAGCAGTGAGACCCTGGCTGGGTGGGGAATTCCCACCCAGCTGGGGGCTTACTGCTAGCTTCCCCACTGGCCAATCAGGGCAGGGGGCTGGGACTTGCCTGCCCCAACCCATAACTCTTTCCAAAGACCTGTGACTCAATCACCTGATCAAGGCATGGAGCTTGGACCTGCCTCTGATTGGGACAGTTCCCAGCCAACCCTGAGCTTCATAGGGAAGTCTGTACATGCAGCCCAGAGCTGGCTGGGAACTGCCCAAAATGGGACAGTGCCCACCCACTTCCTGGCTCCATGTGCAGACTTCCCCACAGGTCCCAGCCAGTTACAGGTTGGGCAGGGAACTCTCCCCATGCAGAGAGCTCCCAGCCCCGACACCATGATTGTGGAGCAGGGGCTGAGAACAGGCTGGGAGCTGGGAAGCTTTATCAAACAAGCTCCCAGGCCCCACTCCACAATCAGGGAATGGAGCTGGGAAGCTCCCTACTGCCAGGGCAGAAGAACATTGTCTCCACCTAGGCTCCAGTGGTGGAGCCTGACCCAGCAGTAGTTAGCTCCTGGGGGCAGGGAGCTATCGCCCACCCCTTGCTGTTGACACATGCCATACTGAGCAGTAACTAATCCTGAGTAAATTTGGTAGTTGTATTTACAGGTAGCAAATTTACTCATGATTATAGCAAATTACTGTGGAGTAAGCATGTGCACATATAGATGGTGATGCTTACTTCACAGTAACTTGCTCTAATCTTCAGTAAAGCATCTCATGTATATGTGCCTACTATGCTACTGAAGTGATCATTTTGGGGGATAGTATGTAAAACTGAGTTTATTATGTCCTATATTTATTTAAAATTTCCAAATATTTTTCCAAAGAGTAAGGACATGGTCCTCATCAAATTCCATTTGAATCCATTCTGCCTACCTTAATTTCTCTTCTAACTTGCATAGGGTTCTTTATTGCCAGGCTTAAACTCTTGTGACTCAGCAGAGGTGGATGAAGATATAGTCATACCTCCAAATTCTAACTCCTAATCCACACCTGTAATTGATTGCAGGGCAAGTCTTTTGCAATGAACCAAATTCAGATTGAGATTGTTTTGCTTTTAACTCGCAACAAGTTAAAACGATTAGGATCCTTTTGGGTGAAAGGGTGCGCACACACCTACATACACACTTAAATATTTATACTTGCACACACACTGAGGGGAGGGGAAAAGATAGAGGAGAATAGAATCTCTGTCTGTGTCTGTATGCTTGTTGTCACTGCTGTACAAAATAGCTAGGTACTAACCCGGGAAATAAGCAGGATGAACTAGCGCTCCTGCTTGCACTAAACACCTATGACTTAGTGGGGCTAACGGAAACCTGGTGGGATTCATCCCAGGACTGGGCAGTACATATTGAGGGCTATAGATTGTACAGAAAGGACAGGGTGGGGAAGAAAGGGGGAGGGGTTGCGCTCTATGTCAGTGAGCAATATACATCAACCCTCATCAAGACGGAATCCAAGGATGAGGAAGTAGAAGAATTGTGGGTTAGGCTACATGGGGTGCAAGGAGAAAGGGATTTGGTGGTAGGGGTCTGCTACAGACCCCTACATCAAGGGGAAGAAAGAGATTCGGGGCTCCTGAGGCAACTCTTGGAGACCATAAAAGCTAAGGAGGCGGTAGCCATGGGAGACCTAAACTACCCGGACATCTGCTGGGAGTCACAGACAGCAAAGTCCCACCACTCACGCAGGTTTCTAACCTGTGTACAGGACCTCCACCTGACACAGGAGGTACACGGTCCCACTAGGGGGAATGCCATACTGGATCTGGTATTGGCAACAGGGGATGACATGGTAGGAGACCTCCAGATCGGTAGCCATCTGCGGGACAGTGATCACCTAATAATAGAATTCACCATAAGACGTCGAGTGGGTAAGATAACTAGTAGGGTGAAAGTGCTAGACTTTAGGAAAGCTGATTTCAATGAACTCAGGTGATTAGTCAAGGACGCACTGCAGAGTAGGAGATTTGAAGTGATGGGAGCCCAAGAAGGGTGGCTGTGCCTAAAGGAAACGATCCTTCGGGCACAAAGCAAGACGATCCCCGAGTGAGGCAAAAGAGGGAAAGGGGCCAGGAGGCTTCCCTGGCTGACCAGAGAAATCCAGGGCAGCCTAAGGGACAAAAGGGGAGCACATAAAAAGTGGAAACAGGGAGAGATCACCAAAGATGAATATACCTCCTCTGCTCGTGCTTGTAGGGAGGCAGTTAGACGGGCCAAAGCTACCATGGAGCTGAGGATGGCAACCCAAGTAAAAGACAACAAGAAATTGTTTTTTAGATATATAGGGAGTAAAAGGAAGGCCCAGGGCGGAATAGGACCCCTACTAAATGGGCAGAAACAGTTGGTGACGGACAGAGGGGACAAGGCTGAACTCCTCAACGAGTTCTTTGCCTCAGTGTTCCTAAGTGAGGGGCACGATAAGTGTCTCACTGGGGTTGTAGAGAGGCAGCAGCAAGACGCTAGACTACCATGCGTAGACCCTGAGATGGTGCAGAGTAATTTGGAAGAACTGGATGCCTTTAAGTTGGCAGGCCCGGATGAGCTCCATCCGAGGGTGCTGAAGGCACTGGCCGACATCATTGCAGAGCCACTGGTGGGAATATTTGAAAGCTCATGGCGCACGGGGCAAGTCCCAGAGGACTGGAAAAGGGCCAACGTGTTCCCCATTTTCAAAAAGGGGAGGAAGGAGGACCCGGGCAACTATAGGCCAGTCAGTCTCACCTCCATCCTTGGCAAAGTCTTTGAAAAAATTATCAAGGCTCACATTTGTGAGAGCCCGGCAGGACAAATTATGCTGAGGGGAAACCAGCACAGGTTCGTGGCAGGCAGATCATGCCTGACTAATCTAGTTTCTTTTTATGACCAGGTTACGAAATGCCTGGACACAGGAGGAGGGGTGGATGTCATATACTTAGACTTCAGGAAGGTCTTTCATACAGTATCCCACCCCATACTGGTGAACAAGTTAAGAGGCTGTGACTTGGATGACTACACAGGCCGGTGGGTGGTGAATTGGCTGGAGGATCGCACCCAGAGAGTCGTGGTGGATGGGTCGGTTTCGACCTGGAAAGGTGTGGGCAGTGGGGTCCCACAGGGTTCGGTCCTTGGACCGATACTCTTTAATGTCTTCATCAGTGACTTGGACGAGGGAGTGAAATGTACTCTGTCCAAGTTTGCAGATGACACAAAGCTATGGGGAGAAGTGGACACGCCGGAGGGCAGGGAACAGCTGCAGGCAGATCTGGACAGGTTGGAAAAGTGGGCAGAAAACAACAGAATGCAGTTCAACAAGGAGAAATGCAAAATGCTGCACCTAGGGAGGAAAAATGTCCAGCACACCTACAGCCTAGGGAATGACCTGCTGGGTGGCACGGAAGTGGAAAGGGATCTTGGAGTCTTAGTGGACTCCAAGTTGAACATGAGTCGGCAGTGTGACGAAGCCATCAAAAAAGCCAATGGCACTTTATCGTGCACCAGCAGATGCATGATGAATAGGTCCAAGGAGGTGATACTTCCCCTCTATCGGGCGCTGGTCAGACCACAGTTGGAGTACTGCGTGCAATTCTGGGCGCCGCACTTCAAGAAGGATGAGGATAACCTGGAGAGGGTCCAGAGAAGGGCCACTCGTATGGTTAAGGGCCTACAGACCAAGCCCTATGAGGAGAGACTAGAGAAACTGGAGCTTTTCAGCCTCAGCAAGAGAAGGTTGAGAGGCGACCTTGTGGCTGCCTATAAGTTCATCACGGGGACACAGAAGGGAATTGGTGAGTATTTATTCACCAAGGCGCCCCCGGGGGTTACAAGAAATAATGGCCACAAGCTAGCAGAGAGCAGATTTAGATTGGACATTAGGAAGAACTTCTTCACAGTTAGAGTGGCCAGGGTCTGGAACGGGCTGCCAAGGGAGGTGGTGCTCTTCCCTACCCTGGGGGTCTTCAAGAGGAGGTTAGATGAGTATATAGCTGGGGTCATCTAGACCCAGCACTCTTTCCTGCTTATGCAGGGGGTCGGACTCGATGATCTATTGAGGTCCCTTCCGGCCCTAACATCTATGAATCTATGAATCTATAACCCATAAAAATAAATTTATCTTTACCCGTTACTTGAGATTTTGGAAAATACTATCACCCTGCTTTACAGATGAGAGGAAAAAGGCAGGGAGGACTGACACCATAGAAACCTATTGGTTCAGAGAGTCATGAGCTTTCTAGACAATGACTTAATTCATCAGATTTTATGAGTAGACCTGTTCAATTTTATGGATGAGGAACGAAGGCATAGAACCATTAAGTAAATTGCCAAAAGTCATACATGTAGATTGTGATAGAGCGAGCTGGTGAAGCCAGGTCAAACTACTTTACTAGAAAGCCATTTTTCCTCCTTATTGACCACCAGTGAGAAATACAATTATATTATTCTTCAGGTAGGGTGTGATCTTGCAATATTTGGCCATTTGGCAGGATCAAGTGTGGAATGGGAAGAGTAGTGTTTCACTTACAATTTTATCTGACAAAGCTGTTTGTAAAGGAATATCTTCAATAGATTTGCCCTGCACATCCATTCCAGGTCTGTATTCTGTTCAGTCATGTAGTGGCATGGTCTATAGCAAGGCTGTCCAACTGGTGGCCCATTGGGCATATGCAGCCCTCGAGAGGTTAATATGTGGCCCTTGAACTCCCATCTGGCCCCTGGCAGTAGCAGCCAGGGCTCCCCTTTCCTTCCCTCAATTTTTGCTGTTTGACCCAGCTCAGAAAGCAGAGCAGTATGGATAGGCACAGCACAGTACGGCACAAGAAGTCGTTCCAGGGAAGGCAGCAGCCTGGAGCACTGGTGCACCATGGTGCCCCAGGGGAGCCTGCAGGAAGCTGCAGGTGAGGTAGAGCATGGGAGTACTCTGCCACCTTGTATAGGGTGCAAGCTGACCTCTGCTAGTGCAGCCCCCATGAAATGCAAGCCTTGTTGGTGCAGACTCTTGGGCATGAGGCCCTCATCTACTTAGAGATTGGACAGCCTTGCTGTATAGAAAAAAGGAGAGGTGCATGTGATTTCTTCCTAGAGTGCCCAGGCAGCCTTTGATAGTGCATTAATGGCCTATCACAGCCAGTGGAGTGAAGAAATGAGAAAGGCCCATTTTATTTTGATAGAATTTTTACACTTAATTTGCCTAGGTATAAGTAACTGCACAAGGCACGAGTCCACAAAAATTCAGGCCCAGATCATTTAAGTGCGTTGCCTAAAGACACTGGCAGTCACTGTTATAACCCAGCGTTATTGGATTATTGTTCAATTTGGTCCCATTGTTCAATTAAAAATACTTAAATTCTAAACTCAGTTAAATTACTGGCATTAACCACATTCCTCCACTTAAGTGTGTGGTAAGTGTTTGCAGAACTAGGACTAACTTAGAACTGTGAAGTTTCAGCCTTCATCCTGTTCTCATATTACCAGACCATTTCCCTCTATCAGAAGGTTATGGTTATTAATCTCCTGAGAAGTAAAATTTATAAATGTTCCATCTCAGTTTTTCCATGTTAACTAGGAAGTCTAAAGCCTATCTTGCCAGAGTGCTTTAATTGTAAAGTAAATTGTGAAGTGTGCGCAACATCAAAAATATGAAGGGAAATAAGTGATAACAATGAATGATTACAATGAATACATTCAGTGTGAAACTATAAACAAAGGACTTTATTTGTATTTAGATCATGACTCTGATCTACAGAATTAAGTTTTTTGTTGGTTTTTTTTTTAGTTCCCTCTAATTTAGGTACACAGTCAACACGGAAGGAAACCCATGAACCATGGAGGAATTGTAGTGAGTAGAACCATTTACATGGCATTTCTATTGACTTTGTTCTGTTCAAAGTATTAAATTGTTTCATAATTCTTCTATTAAAAGACACTTTTTTTAAAGAACAAAATGATTGTGTATTGGACCACACTTGGCACTTTCTTGTTTAACTCATTACTTTTGGAAAGCTTTTTTTTTTTTTTAATTATTCCTCCAGCTGTCTTCTATGAGTGGCCAAAATCATTTAATTGGAAGGAGTAGCCAGCATATAGGAAGTAATTTAATGATTCCTAAGGCAATTGGTGCGGTTAAATCCCAATTATGGCTATCTGGGTTGGGTGCAGCTCCCGAGGAACTATTGGCAGCCTTGTGGTTGCATCTGAAACCTTTAAATAATATTGGCTAAAAAAAGATATGACCTTTAGTACATGGTCAAGAGATGCATTACCATTAATTGTTAGTTTCGTATTTATAGCAAACCTTACATCAAGAGAAAAATGTTGCGGCTTCTGCTGCTTCATCAAGTATATTAGCAGTGTTCAACTAAGTTAAAGATGCCTAAATTAGGTTCACCTAATTTAAGCTGATTTATGATAAAAGCAGGCTGAAGAATTACCTATACAATTACATATTATCTGATGCTTTTTCATGTTGTATGCTTGCTTTTAGGCATCACACCACTGTACCTTAATTAAATGATTTGCAGCTTTAATAGTTACCTATGCTGTCTGGTGACAAGATGAAGCAGCAAGTAGAGAACTTCTTTTTTCCATTAATTGATTAAAATGAACAGAATTAGCTGGACTAAAACTTCCATTTGTCACTGCAGATATATTCACAGCAAGTCCACTGTATTTGGGGGAACTAAAGTACCTCAGATTGATGGGAGGAGGGCCACAGTCCTACCATGCAGTAAGGTCCCTCTATCAATACCAAATACTATTAACCTAAATGAGGCTCTGCCTACATCTGAGCTGATAGATAAAAGGATTTGTTTTGGCAGCAGGGTGGGGGTAGGAAGGGAGAGCACGGGAGAAGGGAACACAGATTTTTTTTATTTTTTTTTTTTGCATTTGTATGCTGTAATTAAAACCACAGAAAAGCAAGTTATTATAGACACTGTGGCGGAGCACAGGGTGCTCCTGCCACTTTAAGGGCCTGGAGCTGGCAGCCTCCAGGTGCCTGATTGTGGCAGCCATTTTGGGGCCTATATAAACTAGGCAGTTTGGCTGCAGGAGGTCAGGCAGCAACATTGCCTGGCCTTAGGGCTGCTGTGTATGACCTGGAGGTAAGAGGGAGCTGCAAGGGGTTGGCAGGAGGCTCCTGGTCCTAGGCATGACCTGAAACTGCACCCTGGTGGGAGTGGGTGGTCTGGTGGGGCTCTCAGTGGCGCTGGAGCCCCCAGGAAATGCCAGGCCAGTGATCACCCTGGTGAAAGGTGGGTCAGGGTGCCTTAACCCCTAGCTCCCACCACCACCGGGTGGGTGACCCCTGAGTTGGAGGAGGGCCGAGAGGGCCCGTGTGATGAGGGCTGAGAGGGCCTGTGGTTGTGAGGGGCCCAGAGAGGGCGGACCCGGAGAGTGGGAGTCATGTGGGCAAGGTGCCCGCGGTTGCTCCTAGGAGGAAGGGAGTAATGGCACGGTGAGGCCCGAGCAGTAAAGAGTGGCTAGAGAGACCCAGCCCGAAGGGGAGAGTCCCCTCGACTGGCCCATGCTGGGGCCAGGACCAGTGAGGGTCAAAAGGGCCGGGGGCCCACAGCGAGGGACGCCCAAAAGCCGGGGGCCTGGGGTCCCGACTGGCCTTGAGGTGGGCCAGGGCTAGGTAGCCGAAGGTTCCGGGGGAACCATACCCGAGAGGGGAACAAGGCTTCGGGTGGGGGAGGTAGCCCAGATGGCGGCGGAGTGGCCGCCTGTGTAGTGAAGATCATAGTGGGGTCTTGCATGGAGGATTCTGGGGCCCCGTGCAAGGGTCCGGTGAGGAAGAACACCGTGATGCCATCTGCGAGGCTTGGGCTGCGGTATTAGGGGAGGTCGGAGCTGCAGAGCGCCCCTGGGCATCGGGGCAGTCGAAGGGTAGCCTCCCGCTCAATTATCATCATAATTGAACTCATTATCATCAAAGGCGTGGCGGGCAAGATGAGCGGGCAGTTGTCCAGAGACAGGTGGGCGGGCCATGAAGAGCTCGGCCCTGAGTAGGCCTGCTGTCACGGTAACAGGCGGGTGGGCCACAGAGCGCGGCCCCGGGAGGCCCCCTGTCACAGACACAATAAAAATTATAATTTACCACAAATGATTTTCAATTTAAAGTAAATTTACAAAAAAATTCCTCTGTTGAGGATCAAGACGTTAACAAACTGTAAAGGTGCAACACGGGGATCAGCAAAGTTTTTGAGTGCAGTGCTGGAAACACCTGCAAACTTGACTTGTAAGATGTTGGCATGGCAGGGGCAGATGGTGGGGGAGCCACAAAGGGCCCAATCCTTGTTGTGGCAGTGCAGCCCTGTCCCCACCCCGAAGGCACCCCCTGCTCCAAGGCACATGATACCAAGCAAAAGGCCTTCACGTGCCATGTTCTGGCACCCGTGCTGGGGTGTTGCCTATCCCTGGTGTAACATGAGATCTAACTAGACAGTTCTGTACCCTGGGCTGTTTTAGCACATGTACACACGTGTGTGTGTGTGTGTGTGTGTGTGTGTGTGTGTGTGTGTGTGTGTGCACACACACACACACACACACAGGGAGTATCTACACATTTATTAGTGTACCATAGTGCATTAAGTTTAATAGTTGTATAACCAAGTACCAAATCAATGTGCAGTAACTGGTGCTACTGCACAGTAGCGCTGACACATGGCTCTTTAGTGCAGTAGCCTAATACTACTGTGTAGTAGTACATTAGCATGGTTTTTGCTGTGACATGCTACTGCTCAATAGTATTAGGTTACTGTACATCTGAAATCCTACAAAGCTGACACAGTTTCTATTTGTACCCTTTTTCACTATTCCAGAGTATCATAAGCTGTTTTGTTTTAATCACTAGCATAATATCTTTGTGTATTACAAGCATGTCTGAAACACAGAAAATATAGTAACAAAGCAATTTCCCTACAGAATCCCACAAACCTTTTATCTTGTATCTTTGCTCTCACTAACCCATCTTGCTCCCTGAACATGTTATAGGAGTCAACTGAGAACCCCACTCCAAATAGTATATATAATAAAACAGTGATGGTTGGCTTTAAAGGGGCAGACCACTTTGTTACATTGTTCAGTAAGCATTTGAGGTAGTCCTCAGATATCATTAGTGTAGTCTACTTCCTGCATGCTTGAATCTGACAGCTGTTACCTGGGGCCTCTTGCTCATAAAATTGTAATGAGGTACAAAGACTTTACTACAGATCTTATCAAATGTATTACAAACAAGCAAAAGCCACAGGTAACAGAGAAATATCACATATACCCAGATAATTCCCTCAGATTTCCACCACAGAAGTGATGAAATGTGTAGAAAACATCCTTAAACAGTGGAGAGTAGTTGAATCTAAATGGCATTAAGCAGTACACTCCAACTGAAGATTAGCTCTACATGGACGTATCTACGTGAGCATTTACATTAGTTTAAATTTACTGGGCAGTAAATAACTGAGCAATAAGCAAGAATAGGCCAGCATTTACATGTGCAGACGTTAAAGTTCATTAACACTATGTGTGGACTGGCTTGGGACTAAAGTTAGTACCAAGTCAGTCTACACACACACTGTCACTGCAGAGTTAAGTGTCTACATATGTGTTACTGCACAGTAACTGATTGGGTGTCAAGTAGGCATAAGTTGCCATATTTACTGCACAGTATAGGCAGGCATATGCCTGTACTGTGCAGTAATTTCAGTTACTGCACAGTAAACGCACACATGTAGATATGCCCACTATGATACTGTGGGCTACTGTGCCATATTTACTCAAATCCAAGATGAGGTCCCCCTGCCCATTTTAACATGGATTAAAAAGCTGATCATCTTGGATTTGAATACAAGGTAGTAGAGGGGTTGGAGACTGCTGTGGCCCTGGCCCTGATACTGCTGCACTCTCCCCCTTCATCTTTTCACCCCGTCAGTATCCCCCTTCCCACCACAGCTTCTGTTCCTGCTTACCTTTCAACTCTGGCTCAGGCAGCTCCCTCCAGCCCCATGCCAGCCTGGCAGCAGCATCAATAGCAGCAACAGCCACTACTAGGCCAGGCTGGAGCAACTACATGCTCCCTGCTTCAGGTTAAAGCAAGGATGGAACCCTGCCAGATCCAGATGGTAAGCTGCGGGGGGTGGCAGATGTAGGCAGACTGGGAGAGACAGTGGTGGTGGTAGTAGGGTGGGGGCAAGCAACAGGAGAGAGAAGTGGTGGGAGGGAAAGACATCAAGGGACAAGGTGTGGGGGGAGGGCAAGGAGCAGAGGTCAGGATGTGTAGCTCTTACTACTTCCTGCCCCCAACTGCCCTCCTACTACCCCCCTCCTGCAGCAGTGAGGGGGGTGGATTTAAGACAACACTCCCCACTAGATTTTATACATAGAAAATTATAACAAATTTATAATGTTTCTATGTCAAGAATCTAATTATTGGGGGGGGGTTGTGTTAAATTCAGAGTCAACTTAGATTCAGGTACATACAGTAATACTTGGGTATATGAATGGAGGAAAAACAAATAGGAAAAGGGAAGAGAAACAACTTCCAGATATAGCACGAGTCTATATTGTGTTCTATACTGGTGTTCCTCTTCAAATAAGGGACACTGAAAAAAATTATGAAAGGTTCATAAGAGACTTATTTGAGAATTATTTGATGTTATAGGACATAAGTCTATTAGTTTGGTATTTTCTCCTCATCTTTTTCTTCATCTCCAGTTACACAAACTCTTGTTATATCCCTTCTGATGTTCACAAATTGCCAAACCTGCCCTCTATTTTCCACTTTCTTTGTGGTCACTTCCTTTACTCTTTGAATCTAGGATGGTAATGCTTTCCCATATCTTGTTCACTCACTCTCTGACACTATGCACTGTTGGAATTTTTTTTTTTAATCATGAATCTTCTTCCAGGACAGCCACCAAGTGGGACTCTGGATGGAGGAACTCCCTTCTTGGAGGAAGAAAGAATTATAGCATGGCATGTCTCTAGTACATCACAATCACTTTTCCCTTGAAGGCTATCATGGTATTGAGTACAGAGTTTCATTATAAGGCTTAGAAAGCATGCCAAGAGATATAGCTAGTTATTTCTATGTGCTAGGGTCATGGGAGGGGGTTCTGAACCCAAGGGGATGGGAGTGGAGGGATCAGGCAGTCTTATCTCTGTGTTTATTGTAGCTGTAAAAGCCTTAGTTGAGGGGTGACTGTGAAAGGGTTAACACAGTAGTAGTTGGATGCAGAGCAGGAGGAGGAAGAAGGGAATAAGCAAGGGGAGTCCTACCTGAAGCTGGAAGCCTCTGGGCGAGCCTGTGCTAAGCCTACCCCTGCAACATCACTCTGGTACCCTTACCATGATCAGTGCCTGGGTCTTGCACCCCAGTCACTCACCCCTTGGTATGCTACTGGGAGTGCCTCATGGGATTTCCTCCAAAATCTTTGCTTGTTCTTTTGGCCTACCCAGGAATTTGTCTTGAAATATTTTTCATATAAACTCTACCTTTTTTTGTGTGTTGAGAAAAAGGATTAACCATTCAGACTTCAAATACCATGGCTTATCACAAACTCTAGAATCCCAGTTATGCAGTTTTCATAAAAACACAAACAAAACAAATGGATCTATCCTACCATTCACCAAGTGTTGGATAGTGACACCTAAAAACTCACTGGTTTGGCACTCTGGAGTTTGCCTGGCGACTTATAAAATACTGCTGTGTTCAAGTCCTTCGTTAACAGAGATTCCAACCCTCTGCTAGTAGAGACCCATGATCTTATATAAAACAATTTAACTTTCTT
This sequence comes from Alligator mississippiensis, assembly GCF_030867095.1. Taxonomy (NCBI): domain Eukaryota; kingdom Metazoa; phylum Chordata; order Crocodylia; family Alligatoridae; genus Alligator; species Alligator mississippiensis. Next base: position 313,055,649 of record NC_081824.1, read on the forward strand.
TTTCTTCTAATATTTCTACTTTGTTTTTTAAAGATATGGTACATATGTTTTAAATTACAAAAAGCAAACGTTGAAAAATAAGGATATGTTCAATTTGTTCAAGCATCTTTAAATCTACCCTCACTTGTATATTCAGGCTGTTCATTGAGTGAGGCAAGGATCCTATGGGAATAAAATAAAATAGTATGTAATCATGGAATTAAAGACTGTATCATAAGTGCTTTACTGGGTTAGACCAATAGTTCACTTGGCCCATTAACCTTTCCCTAACAGTGACAGTAGAACTACTTTAGAAGGAGAATATATAAACAACACATGCCTAGAGTGACCCAGGACCTACCATACCCTCCACCATCACTGATTTAGTGATATCAGAGAATACATTCCTGACTGTTTTATTTAATGACTATCAGTGGAGCTGTTCCCCAAAAATTGTTAATTCCCTTTCTGAATTTGTTTATACTATGAGTCTCTCTATAACCCCCTGTGAAAATGAGTTCCACGTGTTAACTACATGTTGTGTAAAGAAGTATGTCCTTTTGTTTGTGTTAAGTCTGTTTCCTGTTGTTAATTACAGTGCATGAACCCTACTTCTTGGATTCTAGAACTTGGCAAAAGACAGTTCCGTATTCACTTTATCCACACCCTTCATCATTTTATAAACCTCTTTCATTTCACCCCTCATTCTTCTCCTTTCTGAACTAAGCAATCCTAGCCTTTTAGTCTCTCTTAGTACCCCTGGAGAGACTATCAGCCCCTCCAAATGCCTGACCATCTGTGTTGAACTTTCCTAATTCTACTGAATCCTTTTTGAGATGCAGAGGCTAGAACAGCACATAGTATTTAAGACGTGGCACATAATTTATTTTTACACTGGTACAATGATGCTTTCTATTTTGTTTTCAATTTTCATCTTAATGGGGCCATGCTAACCGAGTGCTGAGCCTAGCATCACTCGCATGGGATTGGAATGGGAACAGGCACCAGGCTGGGCTCGACTAGACTAGGCTCAGCATTCAGCTGGTGCAGATCCATCTCCTGTGAGCGGTGCTGCCTGGGCCACGCCAGTGCCACTTGCAGGGGATGGGGCCGTAGCAGCTCAGCACTGAGCCTGGCACTGCTCATAGGGGATGAGGCCGTGCCAGCCAAGTGCTGAGCCCAGCCCCTTCCCTTGCAAGCAGCACCAGTCTCAGCACTCGGCAGCGCTGATCACAGAAAATGGGGACAGGCTTGGTGTTCAGCTGATACAGCCCCATCCCCTGCAAATCTGGCACAGCTGGCAGGGGATGGGCTGGCTCCAGCTAGGCACTGACCCTGGCCCTGTCCTCATCCCCACATGAGTGGCATGCCCCTAGCCAAGTGCCAAGCTCAGCACTGCTCACAGGGGATGGGGACAAGGATGGGCCAGGCTTGGTGCTTGGCTGGTGTGGCCTCATCCCCTGCAAGTGGTGCCATACGTTGCGTCCAGAAGGTAGGTAAGTAGGAAGATAGGAAGTTAGGTAGGAGCCTGGGCCCAGCTCTCTCCCCCCTCCACCCACATACTCCACTGCTACAGCTTCTCCAAGATGTCCCAGATATTGTGTGTGCAGCACCTGTTTCTATGGCATTGGGCACAGTCTGAGCATGTCAGATTGCCCATGTTCATTTTGTCTGGCTGCCAGGAATTCCTGAGCAAAACAAATGAGAAAACATTATGGGGATTTTTCCTCAGTTAAACAGGAAATGTACTTCAAGGGACAAAGAAAAAGTTGGTATTCTTGCCCTAGGGCTTATTCCTCCTATGCATTTGAAAGTAAAACAATGGAGGTATGACATTGTCCAAAAAGATGGTCACATAAGGAACTTTATGTTAAAACTTGCTTAACATATAAGAATATAGGACTATAGATAAACTTCTGTACAAACATAAATGTATTTATTTAGTTGGAAGCCATACTGCCAAATGTAGCCTATGAAAGGGCCAAACCTTAAAATGATGATGAAGCAAAAAAGTGATATCCATCCGTCATATGTACTGTCTTGCCAATGAGATACCTCAAAACTCTGATGTTATATAATGGCTCGTTTGCTCCCATTTCTTTCATAGCCAACTAACCCAGTGTGAATCTTTTCATGTTTAGCAGATATTACTGTTGGTAGAAGACTCTCTGATGCATGCAGTAAGAACAAAGCTGAATATTCATTAGCGTGTGGATAAAAGCGAGAAACAGTCCATGGCAGACAGGTAATTAAACCTTGCCCTGACTGACCTGTCTTTTTAATTAATACATTTAACTATTTTTAGTAGACTATTGTAGGATAAAGGATAGGCTAACAATGTATCATTTAGGCATCTCAGTGCTTTTATCTACTTTAAAACAATGAAGCCAATTAAGGGGGGAAAAATTCCTCCTCAGGGTCCTATTCAAACTTTTTCAGGTAGATTGTAAGAACTTGAAATCTGTTTGCCTTGCAAAGCTTCATATAAAGGGGAAAGCTGTCTGAGGCCAGATTCTGCCACTTTTACCAGAAATGAATAACACTTTACTTTGCAAACAGTATTGCTGCTATCAGTGAAACTCTTCATGGACTTGAGATGTACTCAGAGTGAACAGAGATAATAAAATCTGACCTTAGTCTGTGGGAAGTCTCGTGAGACTTCCACGAGAGATTTGGTGGGTAATTTAAGTTAACAAGTGTCATAAGCAGACTCTTTCAACATTTTTATTTAACTTTTCAAAGGTAAAGAGAAGAACAAATGAAAACTGAGAAACTGTTAATTCTTTTGTCAAATTTAAATGAGAAAAATCAAATGCAGATTTAAATGATATTGAAACTTACCTGAAATGTTATCTTGGTCTTTACCCCATGATAAGAATAACTTCTAGATGTCCAGCTTAGGCATTATTTTAGCTTGTTACATTTCATATATACATTTGTGAAAGCAATAGGAAAGAAGGGCTGTAAATTATAGGTTGTGTGTCCATAATTCAGTTCCTTAAACATTATACTGGAGTCATACCACAGATTGTTTTCCATTTTGTAGAGGCAGACAGCAAATAATAATGTCCTTAAGATTTGCAATTCCTCCTATGTTTGAAGAACAAAGTACTTCAGAAAATGTTTTGTCATGGCATCATTTTTTCATTGATCCTAGTACATTATGAACCACCTGAATTCTCTACCAGGGAGAATCAAACAGGAAAGGTTCAAATCACCGACAAGAATCTGGCTAGATCTTCAATTGTTAAGACAGAAGGGAAAAATATGTTAGATATTTTTGTATAACAGGCCCAGTCTAGTCAACCTTTAATATTTCATTGCAGTTCATGGTGAAAATATACTGTTTGATTGGCTGGGGTATAAAGAAAAATAGGAGTTGCCACAGCTTGCCATCGTGTGAACCAAAGCATAGAGCTTCAGATGTGGTGCTATTGTTCAGCAAATCCTTTGCTTTAAAAAACGGACACCTGTAAGCATAACTGAACAATATAAGAGAGCACATTTCTGGTCACATCCTTAGGGGATGTAAATTGGCATGGATTCATTAACTTTAGTGGTACTAAACAGACTTATACCAGCTTCAGGGCTGCCTCTTTGTTAATGGAGATTTCTGATCCATTTTATTTACAGTCTGTGTTTAACTGATCCAAAACACTGGTTTACGCAGCTTTCATTTTTCAAAAAGGATTTTAAGATTAAAAATTAAAACATTCCAGGTTTAGAAATTCTCATGAAATAGTAGCTGTCAACTGAGTTATAAATCACATGCTACAAAGGCAGGATACTATATAGTTCCACTTTTTCCATCCTGATATTTCTAGAGAGACTTCCATATCCTGTTACAGTTTAAATATGTAGGAAGGGTCCATTATAAATCTAGGTCCATTAAGAAGTAAAGCTACTACTGTGGTCAAATGGCCCTTGGCACAAGTCAAGACTGAAGTTTGAGCTCATGCTTCTGGATCTTCAGTGAAATGCCTTAGCTGCTCTGTTGCTGTGCTCTTTTTTCTGTTAATGAAAGGTTGAATTGCATCCTCTTTTCAGGAACCTGATCTAAACAAGTTGGTGTCTAACAGGAGAAGCTCTTTGCAACTTTAGAGTACAATAATATTTCAATATTGCATTACAAGTGTTACAAGAACATCTCCCATTTTTATTCAAATATAAGACAGCTCTGAATATAAGATGAGCCCCTCCAAAAGTTAGATTTTATATATGGAACATTTATTAATTTGTTATAATTATCCAGGTATAGAATCTAACTATTGGAAGTTTGGTTTGAATGCGTCTCCCTCCTTCTGTACCACAGGGAAACTAAATCTGAGGGGAGGTGTCAAATGGCCCCTTTCCCCCTGCACCACCCCCAACTTCTTCCCCCTGCAAGCCCTTCCCCTAATTCCTTACTGTCAGACCCTGCTTTACCTGAGCACATGGAAGTAAATGAAGGGCAAATTTCAAAACATTGACGTCACAATAAACATGCCTGTGATTTTCAAATTACTATGGTTACGCATAGACTTAGTTCATCCGGAATTGATGCATTTTGATTTTTTGGAAACTGCTGCAAGTTTTAGAGCAAGTACTCCATAAACACAATTTTAAGCAGCAGTTCTGCACCTACTTATATAAAGTAGGAATAATGCATGATATTGGTCTAAAGTCAAAAGAGTTACCATGTGGTTTACCAGGCTGGGTGGCAGCAGAGACAGCAGAGTTTCAAGCCGTGGTGACCCCACAGTTAGTTTAGTGCAGCTCAGTATGCATGTGTACTCCAGATATCCCTGCCACACTATATACTAATCAGCCCCCAACTCACAACAGGACCCAGGTGTTCTTGTCACAAGTCCTGGCATCCTGCAAAAATTTATATGCAGATAAGGTGCAGGGCAACCTGGCCTAGCTCCATATGTGGCAGAAGGTGGGAGCTAATGGGGCTTAGTCTCCCCAAATGCGGGGCAGTGGTAGGGCAGCAAGGCAGCCCAGCCAAGGGCTTCCAGTGGCTACAGCAGGGATGGGGAGGGAGTGGGGCTGGTGCTGCACAGCTGGTGGGGCATGGGATTGAGCTGTGAATGGCTCATCCAAGGGGGAGGGGATGCAGCTCCTGCTGCTACACTCTGGGAGGCATCTGGCTTCCCCCTGGGTGGTGTGAGGCTGGGGCTGATGCAGGGTTGTGGGGCCAGCAGATTAATTGATGCAGGGGGTGCCAGCACTGGGCAATGACCCTGGGTGCAGGGGAAGGGACAGCCACATGGGTGTAGTGGGTCTCATCCCCAATCCCAGTCCTGGGCCTGGCTTGGTTCAGCTCCCTCCCTCCCAATCCCTGCCCAGCCCCAGTCCCGCTCCCCATGGCCCTTTACCGTTTCCCCCCCCCCCCCCGCAGACTTTCCCACCGGGGGGTTGCACACACATGTGCTCAGTTCCCCCACCCCCATTTTTTTCTCCCTTTACCTATGATTGGCTCTACCTCATGGGGGCGGGGGGTGCACACTAATAGGCAACAGGCTGAGCAAGGAGGCAACAGGGGGATTCTGGGTGAATTGTTTGGAACCCCATTCGGTGGTGTTTGCCAGACATACAAGGCTGGTGAAAAGACAGGAATAATTGGAAATGGAAAGGAAAGTGTAGCTCAGCTGTGGGAGGGAAGAGAAAAAGTCCAAATATAAAACCGTATGTAATTTAGTGATTTATCATGACTTGAAAAAGAGTTTTTGCTGAGGGGGACTGCACTCAATAGGCCCTCGCATATTTTTTATTCATATACATTGCACCAATTTATCCTTGTAGTAAGCTCCCATCACCATTTTTTGTTACTAGGAGAGGCTGTTGGAGCTTGGTCTAGCCTGTCCAAGTGCTGGCCTGATACTACAGTACCTCCAGGCCTGGTACTCATTCCCTCCTGAGGGGAACAACTTCCTTTTATTTATTTTTTTTTTGTATGACCCTTAAAAAGCAGGAGAGGGCACCCTTCCCATAAGTATGTTTGCCCAATATGGGTCGTGTGTTTTATAGTCATGCTCAACATTTGCTGCATTTAATCAGTTGCATAGTTGGTTTCTATTACTGAGCATGCACTGCTTTTGGCAGTAGTTTAATGATAGACAATATATTTAATGAGGTGTTTGAATATGCAAATGTAAGATGAGAAGCCCTCCCCCCCATGCTGATGAGGCGGGGGGAGTGGGGAGGAAAAGGAAAAGAACAACAACTCATCTTCTATTCAGGTAAATATAATAAATCCAGTCCCTTGATAGTTGTTTACAACTTCTGTTCACCAGCACGCACTGAAGTCCTGGTGTACTCAGCCAGATGGAAGGACAACTTTCTCTCCATGATGAACTGTGTCTTCATTTTTTCCTTAGTTCTTTTAAGCCCTTTAGCTACAGCTTTTCTGTAAGGGAACAAGTTGAGTTATGGCAAATGCTATAAACTTGAGGTTGGGATGAAAGAGAGAGGAGAAGAGTTGCTTATACTCTCCACTCCTTACCCTCATTTTCTTATAGCTATTTTGGGTGGGGGAGAACCACTCCTTTTTTATACTTGACTGCATCTTAAATTAGCTTTTGTTATCCTTTCATTGGCCCAGAACATTAATGGATTGTTTTTAGTAATATCTTCTGTTCATAAATATGCATTCTATTTAATGCACATGCACTATTTGTGCTTCTGGTGGGGAATTCTCACAGCATCTTTAAAATCAGCTGAATAGAAGATAAAGTTGGATTAAATAATAGATAAACTTAACACTTTATTTCCTGAGCTATATCTTAGGTTTAATTGGGGTTTAACAGGAATTGAATTTTGTTTTAACTGAATCCAAAGAGTCTTACTCTTTTATACAAAGAGTTTCAGATCTCAAGATAGTCTTTTTATTTTAATTTAAATTGATTCTTAAAGAGTCTTTGAAATTAAATAGTCCTTAAAGAAATATTATCCTTTCTTCTTAAAGGACCTTTGGAGAGGTGAGTCTAATATTTCCAATTTAGTTCAAGTTTTATCAGTTAACTAACCAACTTCAATTAACACCAATAATAAATATATATATATATAGGAACATAGTTGTAAACATAATAACATTTTAGAATAAATAAATAAAATACATTTATTTTATGCAAGACTTATTATATGTACAACTATGTTCCTCAGGACATAGGAAGTCTGAGGATCACATTGATTATCATAATAAATTGGAAAATTATGCTAGTGCCAGTGATATTAACAAAGGGATCTAGACCTAGAAATGTTACAAATATGAGATATTTCACTTGAATACTTGGAGCAGTGACAGCAAACAGAGGGAACCAAAAACACCTGGTTAAATGGGAGAGCAATACTTTGCAATGTAACATGTTGAAAGGAGACCTGGAAATTAATATTGAAGAACAATTAATTCTTTCACTGCATGCAATAAGAATTACTGGAGAGGAAGACAGAATGCAGTGGTGAGTTGCAAACTAAGAAAGATCATAGAACACATTAGGCAAGCAATAGTCCATTATTGTATGGCACGAGTGATATTATGACTGTAATAATATGTATATAGAATAGTTTCTTAGTATTTGAAAGATATCAAGAAATTGGAAGAAAGACAGAAAAGAACAAGTAACCATTCAAAGAAGCTTAAGATTTGGCAAAACAACAGCTAGCTCAGGTCCTAGACTCACATGCATGTACACTTTTTGTACCCCAGTGAAACTAATTACAAAAAGTTAGGGTAAGCACATGTTAAATCTTTTCTGGATCAGGGTCTAAAATGATATCAACCATCATTATGCTTGACAAAGATGAAGAACAAGGAAGTAGTTGGACAGAAAGGAAAGAAACAACTGCAACTGCCAATGACTTGTCCAGCAGCTTAGGGAAAAAGTTCTTTTCAAAATACTTCCAAATTTAACAACAGTTGAATGAATGTCATGTATTAAAATTACCATGGGGAGATTGTGACAGGACCCACCCAAAGAGTGGCTCAGATGCCCCTGACTGCATACTAATCTTGAACTCTCTGGTGCCTTTATGATCTCTTCCTCTATGCTTGCCTGACACACCCTGATGTAAACTTAATATCTGGGAAAGATACCCTACAATCATAGAAGGAATCTCAGACTGGTCTCTACCATTGGCTCTTTTCCTCACTCTGGCTTCAGCCCCTGCTCCAGCTTTAGCCCTGGCTCTCACAGAATTAAGACTGCAATGTGTTCCAGTATGTCCCATTGTATAGGCTGTATAGTTACCCCCAGGCCTTCAGAAAGCAAAATCTTAACAGCAACACAGCCCCCTGCCCCTAGGTAAATGGAAAGAAGCATTAACAAAAATCTTTAATGTACCCATGAAGTCACAAACAAAGAAAGTCCCTGGTCCTACTTGTGATTCCTTCCCTCCTTGTAGGCCCTTAATTACTTGCATCCTTCAGAAGAGCTCCTCTCTACCCAACACTCAGGGCCAGAGAGGCTAGTTTGTCTTAGAGGCAACCCTATATATTGGCTATATACCAGCGCCACCCCGGCCCATCAGCTGATCCCTGCTTCTCAGTCCCAGTGCAGGGGTTCCTTATTATCCAACTGATAGTCTGCTTAAGCCTGCTCTGCTGGAGGTGGGTTCACAGCCCTGGGTCATACTCTTCATTAAGCAGCTTCTGTACCAGCTTTCAGCTCTTAGTTTATTCAACGTGTGGGGCAGAAGAACCCTCATTAAATCAGTCTTTGTGAAGCTGATCCCTGGACAGCTTATTGCCTTCAGGATTTGGTAGCCCTGCTCCTCTAGCTTCTGTCCTCCTTGGACCATTTACTCCCACATACTCCCTCCTTCCTTCCCTTGTAGTCTCCATTGATCAGAGATTTCTCTCTTCTCAGTTTTGTTGAGAGGGTTAAAGTCCTTGCCCTACTCTGAAGCCAAGTACAAGCCATCTGAGTCCTTGCCCCTCCAGGCCACAGAAGTCCTATTCTTAAAGAGGCCCTCCAGGTTTTTCTCATCCATAGCCATTCTATAGTAACAGGGACATCTGTTACAAGATAGATGATAAATGCTGTATTTCATCTGTGCTATAATGGCTGTTACAGAATAGTGTTATTGGGTGTGTTTAGATGAAATGGGGGCCCTAAATTGAAGCAGTGGGTTTTAAAAAACACCACTTCAATTTAGGGCCAATTAAACACCTGTGTCATGCACACCCCACACTGACCTATCTGCCTCTCTGGTGGGGAGGGGAGGGCGATCTGCTGGGAGGCAGAGCTGTCCCTAGGCTGCAGGAGAGGGCAAGTTGGTGCTTCCCTCCACGGCAGTGGTGGCTCCTCCCCAGGTGGCCCCCACCTGCAGGGACCCAGTTTGGGTGGTCCTGGGGGACACTGCACCTGCAGAAGGAACACTGAACCCCCACACAGCTCATGCAGGCAGGGGGAAAAAAAAGATCAGGCTTGTCACTTTTCTTGGGCAGAACCTGCTTTCCTGGACTGTTGCCAGGTTGCCTGCAGGGCTTCCTGCAGAGCCACAGAACTGCATGGAGCCCAGTCCTTCACTCCATGGCTTTTGGGGAGCAAACCTTAAAGGAGTTTTAGTTTGCTGCACCCCAAGTCATTTAAGGTGCATTACACCACCAAATCTCCTACAGTGGCTGAAATTAACGTGCAATATGCCACCGAGGCATGCAAACACTGACACCATTAAAGTGGTGCAAAGGGATTTAGCTCTCTTTAAAATGTCATGTATATACACCTCTCGTTTCATCTACACACAGCCAGCAATATCAAAATGGTTGCTTGAATACATTATTACAGTTGTGCAGACATGGTATCAATCAGTCATCAAATTTGTGAAGAGTATAACTAATTTGATTGATGTAAATAATCTTAACAACCTTAGATCCAGGGCTCTAACAGACATGCAGGTCCCCACTCTAACTCATGGCACTTCACAGAAAGTGCCATGAGTTAGAGTGATCCCCACCGCACAACAACAGACATGCACCTATTGGGTTGGAGGGGGAAGAGGTGGGGGAATCCTCAATCATGTCATGGATTGACAGAAGTTCCCAAAGGCACTGCACTTTGGAGTGCTTTCATCTGATCCCCCATCAGATGAGGGTTAATTTGTTGTGTGATTGGCCATTCTTAAAGCATTCTGTAGCTGTGCACTTTTGTTAGGGCACAGCTGTAAGGCACTTTCAAGGGGTCAATCTCATGACAAATGTCACTCCTCTCAGCACCCACAGAGTATTGCAACTGGCTGCTATCATGTTAATCCCAGGTAATAAGTTACATGAGACAGTTTAGGCATAGTATATTTCGTCAATTATAAGATAAATAATACTGAGTCTATCCTCCATATTGACTCTTTCCAGGGAAATAGTTTGTATAGTGCTTTGATCATCAATTCCAAATAACATACAATGGTTTTCCAAGCTATGTTAAAATATTCCTTGTATTATTCATAGAGCCTGCAGGTATTGAACTATGGATGTGTACAGTTCCACCAGTTGAAATACATTGTGTAAAAGTGCTCAGAGCACTTCAACTATTCTAAAAATGGCTGATTTGATGGGAATCTGCACCATGTCAGACAAGGTTGAAGTGCTAATCAAATGGGCTGCAAACATTTGAATGAATGCTTGTACACATTGCAAGTCAACCTGAGCTATTGTGCCAGCCTCTGCAATCCCATCTGCCCCACCCCAAAGGGGGACATTCTGTGACTTGAGATGTACTCTAGTGCTGCAGTCTGAGATGAAGCAAGCTCCTTCCCCCTGGAAGGAACTTAGAAAGCTTAGCTCCTCTACATAGCCCAGGAGCTGTGCAGTTCTCAGACCCTGAGCAGATGGGGACAAGCTACCCACCAGCACCCTTGGACCTGGACCCCGCAGACCCTAGGCCAATCCCTAACCCCCTGATAAACCCCTACCAACCCGCATACCCTGCAGGCTTCATGCCAGTTCCCAGGCACCCCTACACCGCCTGCAGACCCCAGACCCCACACTAGTCCCTGAGCTGGATGCATCTCCACCAGCACAGACCAAACTGTCCCCTTTCCCACATTCTCAGGCCTCCCACATCCCCTCCCCACTATGGACCCTACTTGAAAGCCCAGGCCATGCCCATGGGGGGGGGGGGTGCGTGGAGGGCCAGGGATTTTTGGTTTTAGCAGGGATGGGATTCACACCATTTGGGTACCAGAAGGAACAGGGTCTTGTGGATCTGGGTCCTGTTTGAATGGATCCTTCTTGACCTGGACCTGCCAGACCCTACCCCATCCCATACACAAACTTTGTGGATCCTGCTCCCACCAAGACTGGGGATTCCCTAACCCTCCTTGCCCCCTGCATAGACACTGCCACCCCTCACAGGAACTGGAGACCCTGGACCCATCCCCCTCCATGGACATAGATAAGGTTCCCATGTAGAGTCCATGGAGTGTGGGTCTGAGAGCCTAGTCCCCATAGGGGAAGGCAGGACAGTGCCCATGCAGGTGGAGAGTCTTGAGCAGAGTCCCAGACACTTCCCTTCCCACCTCCCACAGGGACCAGAGACACCAGACCCCTCTCATGGACACTGCCTGGAGCTTCCTGACCCACAGCCCACAGAGACACTGGCCAGCTTGTCCCCACCTCTCATTCCAAAATCCCAAGACAAACCATACCTGAAGGGCTGGAGAGTTGAGGAGTGAAGATTTTTCACCTGATCTGTGCTGAATCTGACAGCTGATGCCACAGGGGTAAGGTTCCATTCAGCTGCTGTTGGTAAAATTGACAGACTTAAGAAAGAGAACACCCACCTGGGTCTGCTGTCAGACAGCTGAGGGAGGGAGAGAGTGTTGTAAGGATGGGGGTTGAGTCTTTTGGGGCACTCTCAGCTGTATCCAGCCTGATAGGAGAACCTGCAAAGCATACTGGGTTGTGTGATCTGGGTTCCCCTGGCTGGGTGGTTTATAGCATTGTAAGCTGTCTTCAGGGTGATATGAGTCAGAATTAAATATGTTTGCAAAAAGTGCTGTAACCACAGTATAAGGGGAAGGAGTCACCACCACCTTCTCCTGTCATATTTAAAACTAAAGCAGCAACCTGTACTACATGTCATGTGTTAATCCATTAGGTGTGTTAGTGGACTCAATCCATTTCAAAGATATGGTGCTGGGCTGATTTTTCTTATAGTATGTAGATGCATTGACCATTCTTTCACAGGGCACAGACAGAAGTGACATTTTTTGTGTGATTTGGCATTTGGCTCCTGAAAGTGTACTACAGCCATGACTTCACATGTGCATAGCTGCAGAAGCCTTTTAAAATGGCCAATTGTGTGAAAAAGTAACCCTTGTTAAATCAGGTAATAAATGAAGGCACTCTAAACTAGAGTGCCTTAGGGAACTTGTGTACAGTTCCCTGTGAGGATTACCTGTCATGTCCTTGGTCTGCCACAGGAAGGAGACAGAGTCTCCTCCCTGTACAGCTGTGGAGTGAAGGGAAGAGCACAACCGTGTGTGTGTGGTGGGGTGGCCAGTACCCCCACCCCCGGGGAGAGGGTCCCCAGTGCCCAATGGCCCCACTCAGGGAGTCCACCCCCTGAGAAAACACCCCCACATGGGGGAATCCCTGACAGTCTGGGCCAAGTACATTTAAAAAAACCAAAAAATTGCTCTGAAGGATAAAACTGTAGTTAATTCCATATGATCAATGAACTCCTATGCTGAGAATAAGGCACAAAATAAATTACAACTTAAAGAAAATATTGATTTATCTTAGGTACAAATTTACATACAAGACAAAAATTGTGCTTCTTCAACTCTTACTCAAAAAAGATGGTCCTATTTGCCTTACTGGGGCTACTTACATGAGTGAAAACTATTCAGTGTGAGTAGAGCATTTAGAATTAGTCCCTAAATACAGAAGCCACCCACATGTGTGTGGTAGTAAGGATTAAATTTTTTGACAAATTTTCAATAAGCACAGGGACCTCATCCTTATTTTTCAAATGAATTAAGGGTCAAGTATACTCTGCCAGAATGAATCACAATGAAAAATTAGAATGAAGTAGTGAGGACATAATTTTCTACATTGTACTGTTCTCTCAGAAATATGTATGAAAACTCTGTATCTCCTGACCCCAATAAAATAAATGCATAGAAATTTTGACTAAGAAAACTGTCCTCCATTGTTTTCAACTTTGACTTATTTTGAAAAGAAGAAAACAAAGGAAACAAAATAAAAGAAGAAAAAGAAAAGAGAAGGAGCAGGAGCCAAAGAAGGAATCTCTCTCAAATGGCCATCTATAGAAAAATCTTCTCATAGGATCATAGGAAAGCCGGGGTGGAAGGGACCTCATGAGGTCATCAAGGCAGGAGCATACCTCATTAAACCATCCCAGCCAAGTGTCTGCCCAACCGAGATTCCACAATTTCTCTAGGTAGCATTTTCCAATGCTGGACTGCCCTCAAAGTCAGAAAGTCCTTCCTAAACTCCAACCTAAATTTCCCCTGCAAAGCTTCAGGTCATGATCCCAGCCCTGCCCCCTGCAGCCACAGAGAAAAACCCATCTCTATTATCTCTGTAATAGCCCTTCAAGTATTTGAAGACTGTTATCAAATCCCTCGAATCCCTCCTCCCCCCCCCCCAGTCTTGTCTTCTTTAGATTAAATATCCCTAGTTCTTTCAGCCTCTTCTCATAAGTCTTGTCTATACGCATCGGGAGAAAATATTATTTGGAGGGGTTGGAGGCAGTGCAGGGTGCAGTGTGGAGCATGCTGCTTGACCCCTACCCCTCCTCCATGGCCGTAGTAGGGCTGGCACATGCTGCTGCTGTACTCAGAAGAGAAGCTTGCAGCAGGGGTGCTAGGTGTGGTGCTGTGGTGGTGGGGTGTTGCAATGGCATGACTGGAGCTGTATTCGGATGCTAAGCCCTGCTTGCCACGGCCTTCCATCGTCTATGGTCTTGCCTCCAAGGCCCCTAATAATTTTTGTCACTGTGCACTGGAGTCTTTCCAAATTGTTGCATTCTTATTGAGGTGTGGTGCCCAAAAGTGGACAAGGTACTCCTGATGAGATGTCACCAGTGCTCAGCTGAGTTGAAGAATTGCTTCCCTTGATTTGCAAGTGACACTTCTGTTAATACAACCCAATATATTGTTGGGTTTTTTAGAAACAAGAGCATACTGTTGACTCATATTCAGCTTATCAAAGAGTCATAGAATCACAGAATATTAGGGTTGGAAGGGACCTCAGGAGGTCATCTAGTCCAAACTCCTGCTCAAAGCAGGACCATCCCCAACTAGATCATCCCAGCCAAAGCTTTGTCTACCCAGGTCTCAATCTCCAAGAATGGAGATTCCACCACCACTCTGGGTAACCTTTTCCAATGCTTTACAACCTTTCTAGTGATATATATTTTTTCAAATATTTAATCTAAACTTCCCTTGCAATTGGTATACTGCAACCCTCTGGCCCTTCTCTGCAGTACTGCATTTTAGTTCAGTTTGTATTTGTGCATATACTTTTTATATCCCAAATGCAGGACTTTGCACTTCTTGTCAAAACTCATCTGATAAATTGTGGACCATTTTTCCAGTCTGTTCAGCTGGGCTGTGTGAAACAGAATCATTTCATTTTGACTTCTGTTTTGCTGCTTCAATGGGACAGTATTTCAAGTTTTGTTTCATTTTGAAGCACTGTTCCATTTCGTTTCATCAAAGCTGTTTTGATGCTGTTTTGATGTTTCACCCATAACTTTGTCATTTTTTGGCAGATTTGGATGAAAGCAGCAGAAATGGTAGCCCCTTATGAAGGCATGAAATCTGCCAAGATTCAAGGAGATAGATGCAGAGGTTTCTGGGAAACTCTACCTCAAAGTCTTGAAAGCAAAACTCATGTCACTCGTCAGTGTGAAGGCACAGGGTGGTGCAAACAGTAGATATGGTAGCCCCTGCTGAGACCATGCAGTTTACCAAGTTTCAAAGAGATAGGTGCAGGGGTTTCTGGGAGACTGCACCTTAAGCTGTTGACAAACAAAATTTGTGACGTGTGATTTTGTGTGTATGCTAAAGTGCACCCTGAGTGGCGCTGGGACCTCCTCCTCCCCTACATCTTTATCTCAGTCCACCACTTTAAATAACAAAAGGTAATAACTTAGTAAGCAGCACAGTACCACTAGCAGCATCTCAGGAAGACAAAATGTCATAGAGCCTTTCTTTCCTTTCCTGCAGGAGCTTCTTCTCCAGCATCTGCTAGAGAACTCCCTGTTATCCCTAGCCCTGGGGCTTAGATGTGCCCAGGGCCCTGTGTCCTTCTGGTCAGCGGACTTGGGACAGGCGCTAGGGGTATTGGTCTTAGGACATGGTACTGGCAGACAAGGTTCTTTGGGCCAATCTAATCTGGTATCTTTTAGTAGATCAACTGAATAGTTACAGAAATATATTTTAGCAAGGTTTCAGGTTGAAAAACTCTTCATCAAGATGAGAAAACACCTGCAGTTGGTGTGTGTGCTGTTCCTGGATGGAAGGAATAGTAAAGAAGCCAGAGGCTGGCATGCAATGCAGGCAAGAAAGCCAGTCAGCAAAAGTGGAAATGGAGGCATCACGGGGTGAGGAAATAGGTGTGGATGGAGTGAGGAGGGTGGCATTCATTCCATCAGCACCTGGAGCTTGGGGAACTCCAGCAACAGGAGGTTCACCTTCAGGAACACCAGCTGCTCCACCAAACCAGGCTCCAAGGAGGTGTAGTGGGGTGTCACTGCATCACCAGAAATGCTGAACATCCTTTCACTTGCAACACTGGCTGGTGGACAGGACAGGTGTTCCCAGGCAACTGTGGCCAAGGGGTTGCACAGCAGCAGCTCTGCGTCCTTGGTGAAATAGGCAGCCACCAAGGCCTGAGCACTATCTGCTTGATGGTGGAGTCTGGTGCCTCTGGACCCCACTATGGAAGCCATGCCCTTGGACCACATTGGTAGCTCCTGTGTTGGAGTAAGAGACTGGCTGGTGGATGGCATGCTGGTATGGGATAGTGGATCCCCCTCTTTCATGTCCCCCCATTTCCACCGTTCTACCTCTCTGGCTCTTTACCAGCACCTCCGTCCATTGATTCAGGCATTGGCTGCTGCATATGCTGCCCTTCACTCTCAAGTTACACATGGCTGCCAGCACATGGATCTTACTGGACTGCAAGGGATCAAGCCATTTCCTGATGCCCTCCTTCAGCCACCTCACCAGTGCCTGCATGTCTGGTGACAGCAGCTTGCCCCAGCCAGGAACATTGATCCCCTGGAAGCTCTCCATTTGGCTCTGAAATTCCCTCACTATGGGGATCACCTAACTAAGGAGGGCATTGCTGATGCTGAGGGTCTCAGTGGCCTCGAGGAAGCACTTTAAGACCACCAAGATCTGGGAGATGTTATTCCACTTAGCTCTGTTAAGAGGGCCACTGACCCCAATCTTCTCAAGCAAGGCCATCTCAAGGATGGCCCTCTCTTCCTCCACCAGCCTCTCGAGCATCACATATGTGGAGTGCCACCAAGTCTTCACATCCTGCATGATTTTGTGCTGTGGGATGTTCAGCTCTGCCTGTTTGTCCCACAGCATCTTGTCCCGCTTGATGCTCTGGTGGAAGTAGCCTGCCACCTTCCTGTATTTCAGAATTAGCTTGCTGGTGGTGCTGGTGCTGTCACTGACAGCTCTGTCCCCCTCCAAGGCATCTCTGACAATGAGGTGGAACTTGTGTGCCACAAAGCAGGTGTCAACAAAGTTGGCATCATGGACCACCTTGATCATATTGGCCCCATTGTTGGTGACCATGAACCTGTGGGCGAACTCATCCTGCCAATGAGCCACCCCCTGTCCCAAGCAGTTCATGTACCGCATGATCTCTGTTGCCATGTGGGACTCATCCATCACCTTGGCTTGAAGGAGAGCCCACCAACAGCCTGACTGGTCACACCAGTAACCTGTGAGGGAGAGGTAGGTGTGATCTCCACCCCGGCTGCTCCAGATGTCCAAGGTGAAGTGTAAGGCCAACTGTGGACCTGCATTGTGTAGCTCCTCTCTCAGGTACTCCCTGAATGCCTCATACAGGGAGGGCACCACCATCCTGCTGAAGGTGGTGCATGCGGGCACTTGGTATAATGGGGCCATGAGCAACATGAGCTGCCTGAACCCTGGCCACTCAACTAAGAAGAAGGGCTGGCCATCCACAGCAAGCATCTCCTTAATGCTCTGGGTGATCTTGCTCGCATTTGCAACACATTCCCTTTCTATCCACTTTCCCCATACTGTTCCAGGGTGGCCTGCCTCTTCTGGGGGGGGGGGGGCTTTGGAGTGGGAGGGGGACTTCCTTTTGGGCATTCTCCTGCTGGTGCCAGGCTGAGGAGGAGCAAGGGCAAGGGGGTGGTGCCTGCAGAGATGCATCAGCATCCCCATGGTGCTCATGTGCTTTGTTCCCTTGCACCAGCTACTTTTGGCTTGGCAGTGCAGGTAGATAGTGTATGTGGGATCAATTGCCAGTTCAAAATGATCCCAGAATACACTACCTGCTTGCTTCTGGGGTGTGGTTGCATGCGTGGATGCTGCAATTCCTGTCCCCCCACCCCAGCAGACAGAGGCACAGCCTCAGCTGAGCTGCTTGCCTCCACACCCTCTACCTCAGCCTCCTCTGAAGTGCCTTCTGGGGAAAGAGACCTGGCTCTAGGGGAAACTTGAGGGGTTTCAGGCACAAACTCAGTTAATTCCCCCTCCTTCCCCAGAATTTTCCTTGCTATGGCACTCAGATCCAGCTCCAGCTCTTCCTCTGGCACTGGAAGACTCAGCATGGAAAGTGAAATGGGGGTGGAGGAGACTGTCATGCTGGTGCTGGTGTTGCTGCTTGTTGTCATGGTAGAAGTGATTGGTGCGAGGGTTATGGCTAGTGCTCTTGAAAGGGATGTGGAGTCAGGCACAGGCAGTGGCACTGGCACTGCTCCCCTGTCCTTGATGCCTGTAGTAGTGGAAGCCTCATGCCTGCTTGTTGTAGCAAATAGGCTGTGTCTCAGTTTGGGGGGTGGTAACTTGCTGCTCTCCCTCTACCTCCTCTTCTGCCCCTTCCTGAAGGCTTGCCAGCTGCCTTTCCACCACACTTTATGGTGTATTTCATAGTGTCTTGTCTTTGCCATGGTGTGCTGGAAAATCTGTCTCTTCTGTAATGTTATCCATCTGATTTATGTAATATATGTAGCTATTAAGATAACTATGTATGTATTTATGAAATGTATATATGTTCGTATGTATGTATTTATGTAATAAATAAAATAAAAATATATAAATGTATGTATGTGTTGCCCTATATAAATTTTATTTTATAATATGCAATATAATTATGCTCTGCTTCCCTGCACAGTGAATGGAATGCACACTGTAAGAGAAAGCACAGATTTGAAAAGAATCAAAATAGACTAAACAAAAAGAGGATTTTTGGGGAGGAATACATTGAAAGGAATAAATCAATGAATATAATAAAATACAAGAGTATAGAAAGAAAGAAAAAGATATTGCTGAATCCCACTTGCTAGGCTAGCAAGTAGGAAATGATTGGTAGTGTTTGTTGTCTAATGCTGTTGAGCTTCTGAAAGACAGCTCAGTAACTGACCCCAAGGCAGAAAGCAGCCCAGTTCAAACAATGCTGCTTTTTATGTTGGTTTTCCATCCCTCCCCCAGAGCACTGGGACCTCAGGGAATGATCACAGTCACTGGCCAGTTACACAGCCAATGTCAGAACAGTCCTTCCCCACTCTTCCCCCTCCCTTTCCTTACTTTCTGTTTCCGTGCAGGCAAGCCCAGCTTCAGCTTTAATACTCAAAACATTTCAAAAGTTTTGAAACATTTTGATTGCCCTCATTTCATTTCAAGGCTGTTTCAAAGCCCTTTGTGCCCGCCTCTGTTCTATCAATCGTTCTCTTGCAGCCTTGGCCCGGACTATTGATTTTGTCTGTCCCAGGCCTGCGAGTGGACCCCAAAGGCTATCCCGACTGATGTCCGGGGGTCCCCTTAACTCACCTGCCACGACTTTGAATGGAACCTCAGTGGAGGGGTTCCCCTTTGAGGCAGCCTTCAGGGCCATCACGCCTCTTGGCGGGCACTCACAAGGCTCCAACCTCTCCTACACCTCGACCACTTGCCACCTTCGATCACGGGACTTCTCGGTTTCTATCCTGGCCTCCCGTGGCTCTCCAGCCATGGGCCCCCAGTGACCCTGGGTCATGGTTCAGGCGTGAAGGCTCTGAGGCCCTTTTGTCCTAGCCCCATCTGTCCCTTGTCCCTAGCTCCCTATTCCACCCACACTGTGACTCACCGTGTGATCCCCACCACAGTGACTGTCGGAGAGATGTGACCAGTGGGCCAGGAGGCCCCAAAGGAATATAAAGTACCCCTCAGTCTACGGGCCCTGTGTTATTCTGGTGCCTCAGTACCCAAACCTGGTGGCTTGCCCCACTCGGGGCTCCTATCTCCCTCCATGGCTCGACCCTACTCCAGGGATGGTGTCCCGGTCGACCTGGGTCCTATGGGTCGCGACTGATTCTCCTGGGGGATGCTGTGGGCTCATCTGAAGGCTTCCTTACTCCGTTAACCAGTCCTGCTTGGGATCTTCTGCCGCTCACCCCGTGGCTACCCCGTTGGGGTTCCTGTCGTCCCTGCCCTCTTTACCTCTGCTCCAGGCTTCCCTGTAGATGCTCCAGGTTCCCCAGCACTCATCTCCACCTCTGCTCTCCCCACTCACCGCTGCTCCCTTAGTCAGCTTCTCTGCCAGCTTCTCTATCAGCTTCTCGGCTGGCTTGCTGGTCAGCTCTTCTGCCGGCTAGCCAGTCAGATTCCCTGCTGGCTCCTCTGCTGGCTTGCCAATTGGCTCCTTTGCTGGCTTCTCTGCCGGTTTGCCAGTTGGCCCTGCTGCCAGCTTCTCCGCAGATTTGCCAGCTGGCCCCACTGCCAGCTTCTCTGCCGGCTTTTCTGTGGGATCCTTCACCGGCTCCACTGCCGGCTTCTCTCCCACTGCCGGCTCTGCTGCTGGCTTCTCTGCTGGCTCCGCTGCTGGCTTCTCTGTTGGAGCCTTCGCCGGCTCCTCTGCTGGCTTCTCCACTGGCTTCTCTGCTAGCTTCTCTGCCAGTGCCTCTGCTGGCTCCACCTCCATCTTCCTGGACTGACGGACGCTGAGGCTGCACCTTTCGGGCTGTGGGCTTCCCCGCGGAGCCTCCGCTCACTGCCCCCCTGCGCCCTCGGGGCTGCCTTTTGTGTCCGCCGTGTGGCATCTCCAGGTGATGTCACTCGGCCCCAGCTGGATATGAGCGGGGCTGACGAACCGTGTGGGCGGTTTCTCCGCATGCATTTACCCATTTCAGCCCCTGCAGGAGGTAACTTGGGGCTTTCTTTTATTTTGACCTGTGGTTCTCTTGTAACCCCAGCACCCTTGGGACACCCTTTGTTTTGTTCAGATTTCTCTGTTTCAAGCTTGAGATGAGTCAAAACATCATCTAAATGAAACAGCCAGAGAAATTTTACACCGCCCTACTATTCAGGTCATCCTGGATCCTACCTTACAGAGTTTCTGCAACTCCCTCCAACTTGGCGTTATCCACAAATTTGTTAAGTGTGTACTTCATGTATTTAAGGGAAGGCATTCAGAGATATATATAGGGCCCAATCTAACACTCATTATTGTCAATGGCAAGTTTCTGCTCTATTTTAGTGCTCATTTTATATTGGCCTAGGGCAATGTCACTTTGAAAACTAGCCTAAGGCATTGGAAAGCTCCACAGTGCAGCCATCTAAGTTAAAACAGTTTTATACACACATTCATATGGATTTTGATGTAGATAAATTTATGAATAAGACATTCTTGTGCCACATACAGACAATAACTTATGCATAGGCCTTAGTGACCTGAATTTTTGAGCAACACTTACATTGCTATTCAGGGTTATATCTTTTGGCAGGGAAATTTACTTTCCTTGTCTTTAGCATTTGTCCCTTCTTGGTCACAGGTTGACTTAGCAACTTTTATCTCCGATTTAGTGATTTTTATCTCTACCTCATCTATTCTTCTGACTTTGTCTCTTCCTATGTCATTCTCAGTGATTAGGTAACGAAAGCTCAGCTGCCAGCTTTTATGACAAGAACAGTACTCTCATATGTATTCTAGTATCCTTCATCAAAGGAAACTTTCATTCCAGAGACAAAGTCAAACACATTTGTCTTTATCTTCCTATCATAACTCAAGGAAGTTTCCCTGAACCCTCATGATCAAAACAAAGAAAAGACATATTAAACAAAACAATACATATACCATCATAAGTATTGCTAACTGTTCTCAGGAAATGTAAGGCACTACTCTGGGGTCCATCTGGCATGGCCACTACTACACAAGATGCTCTACTGTGTGATAAGCACACGCGTCTACATGTGTGCATACTTACTGTGCTGTAAATTACACTAATTGCACGTAAATTTTCTGCCTGCAAATGTAGCAAATCTTTCCAAGTCCTGACCAGGACAGTTCCCAGCCCCAGTTCCACAATTGCAGGGCAGGGGTTGGAGAATCTGTTCCCTACCCAGGTCCACGATCATGGAGCTGGACGGGGAACATGCTGAATACTGTGTTCCCTGTCCAGCTCCATGGTCACGGAACTGGGCAGGGAGCAGGCTCCCCAGCCCCTGCCAGCAGGGACTTCCCAGTCCTCTCTCTATGGCTCCATGTGTGTGATCCTGAGCAAGTTACTTAAGCCTAGGTCCAAATGCAACCTAAATGTTGCATGACCTAATTTTTAGACAACTGCCTCAGCAGTGGAGACCACAGAACTAAATTAAGTATTTAGGCATACTGTACAATTCCCAAGCAGAGGTAACTCTTGTTTCTTTAAATATAGCAGTCAGAAGAGGAACTGCCACTGCCTATGTTTTTACAATATACTAGTATGAGAAGCACTAACCCAACCTGGAGGACAGCTGGTTAAATCTCTTCTTCTACCTGAGGGCATTCATAAACATATCTCCTATCCCCAGAAAGTTCCAGATGCTAAGCTGAAGGTTCTTAGCCTTTTTAGATAGAAGGCACCCTTCAGAAAACACCAAACCTTAGCTTTCACTCGTTTCTTGATTAGGGGAAAATAATGTAGCAATTCTTCTTTTTCAAAGAACTCAGAGCATTTTTGACACTATGAATTTGCATTTGAAGACTCTGGATTTATCTTGTGAATCATATGCACATGTTTGCATATCTAATATTGCACAGCACCCTGCAGCACTGTGGTTGCATATCACTGTGCTAAGTTCTTTTGGAGTAAGTTGAGAAGTACTTTGAGCTCCTACTGTTGAAATGTCTACTTTACACAAAAGAAAAAATGATTCATTGGGAGAGTTAAAGTAAGCATGACTCTGGCTTATTGTTTAGGGCAGTGGTTGGCAACCTTTTTCCAGCCACAGACTAGAATGACCTACCACAGGTCAGAGGCAGGCAGGTGAGCAGGTGCCAGGATCCATCTGCAGCCAGCACTTCTTGCCACGGCAGCACAGGAAGAGCGCTCACAGCTGAAATTCCCTACTTCCAAACACCAAATCCCCACATAAGTGGGTCAAATCCAATAGCCCTGTGGGCACTATCTGGCCCATGGGCTGAAAGTTACCTACCCCTGAGTTAGGGAACTCATCTGATAGGTGAGAAACTGAAGATCCATTTCATGCCCTAAGGACTGTTTACACACTAGCCTATAGACTAATAATTAGACACTCACTGCGTATAGCTACATGAGATGCTTTACTGAGCAGTAGACTAATCTAATGTGCTGCAAAGTGTCACCATCTACACATGCTCACATTTCATAGATTTCATAGACATTAGGGCTGGTAGGGACCTCAGGAGATCATTGAGTCCAGCCTCCTACCCCAAGGGCAGGAAGTCAGCTGGGGTCAAAGGTTCCCAGGAAGATAAGCATCCAAACGCTTCTAAAAGGAGTCCAAAGTAGGTGCTTGCACCACCTCTGGAGGGATCCTATTCCAGGCCTTGGGGGCTTGGACAGTAAAGAAGTTTTTCCTATGTCCAGCCTAAAACAGTCTTGGAGTTTATGACCGTTGGTCCTTGTCATCCCTTGGGATGCTCTGGTGAGCAGCTGTTCTCCCAGATCCTGATGTACATCCCTGATGTACTTATAGGCTGCCACCAGGTCTCTCCTGAGCTTGTGCTTTTCCAGGCCTGAGAAGTCCCATGGCTCTCAGCCGCTCTTCATAAGGCCTATTCTCCTGTCCTCTGATCATGTGCATGGCTCTCCTCTGAACTCTTTCAAGCTTCTACACAACCTTCTTAAAGTGTGGAGCTCAGAACTGGATGCAGTACTCCAGTTGTGGCCACCAAGGCTGAGTATAGTGGGAGGATGACATCCTGAGATTTACTTGAGAAGCAGCTATGGATGCAAGCCAGAGTTTTGTTTGCTTTATCAGCTGTGACATCGCATTGGTGGCTCATGTTCATCTTGTGGTCAGTCATGACCCCCAAGTCCCTTTCAGCCTTGGTGCTAGCGAGTATAGCATTGCCAAGCCTATAAGCATGCTGCGGGGTGGTTTTCCCCAAGATAGAATACCTTACATTTGTCCATATGGAAAGTTATCAGGTTTGTATCTGCCCACTTTTTCAGCCTATCCAAGTCTGGATAGTCTTGTATCTTGTATCTGCCCACTTTTTCAGCCTATCACCAGCCTATCCTCTGGTGATCATGATCATGGAACTGGGCAGGGAGCAGGCTAAATTTGCTAAGATTTGCTACATTTTCAGGCAGAAAATTTACGTGCAATTAGTGTAATTTACAGCACAGTAAGTCTTGTATCTGCCCACATTTTCAGCCTATCACCTGCCTATCCTCCAGTGTGGATGCTCTACCACAAAGTTTGGTGTCATCAGCAATCTTGGCCAGTCCACTTCTGACACCTGTATCTATGTCATTGATAAAAATGTTGAAGAGAACGGGTCCCAGGACAGAGCCTTGGGGGACATCACTGGTCATGGAGTGCCATGATGATTCACTTTCGTTGACCTCCCACTCTCTGAGTCTGGCCTCAGAGCCAATTTTTCAGCCATCAGACTGTGATGTAGCTGAGGCCACAGTTTGCCAAATTTTCCAAGAGGAGGTCATGGGACACCAGAGCAAAGGCTTTTTTGATGTCCAGATATATGACGTCAATCTCTTCTCCCTTGTCCTGGTGATATGTCATCTGGTCGTAGAAGGAGATGAGATTGGTCATGCATGACCTACTTACAACAAAGCTATATTGACTGTCCCTCAGGATGTTGCCAACAGCCAGCTTGTCAAGAATGGACTCTAATGATGTTTTCCAGAATTTTTCCAGGGATTGAGGTCAAGCTGATTGGCTTGTAGTTCCCTGGATCTACTTTCCTCCCTTTCTTGAAGGTGGGCACCAGATTGGCCTTCTTTCAATCTTCAGGTACCTCACCTGAGTGCCAGGAGGTTTTGAAAATCTTTGACAGTGGCTGGACTATGACTTCTGCCAGCTCCTTAAGTACTCTGGGGTGCAATCCATCAGGACCTGCTGACTTGAAAGTGTCCAGCCTCTCAAGGGGTTCCTTTACAAGGTCTACACCAATGCTGGGTATAATTTCACCCTCACCCTAGCCGTCCTGAATCTTGCTAGGTAGGGCAGACCCTTTGGGTTGATGAAAAAATGACACAAAGTACCCATCAAGCAGGTTAGCTTTTTTCCATGTGTCGGTTGTCAGTTGTCCCATTTGGTTTAGCAGGGGTCCAGTGTTACCCTTGCTTTTCTTCCCACTCCCCACATATCTAAAATATCTCAGTAAATTGGTCTACTGTGCAGTTAGCTACTACCTATAAATAGAGGTAGTAAACTAACTGAGCAGTAGATACTGCACAGTAATACACTTGTAGACAGTGGCTGGAAGCAAATTTGCTCTCAGTCAGCCTAACCAATTGGTGGCCACAAGGGACAGGGAGCCCTCTGTCCCCAGTCCTGGTACTGCTCAGCTCCCTGGCTTCCTCCAGGATCTG
Organism: Alligator mississippiensis; assembly: GCF_030867095.1. NCBI lineage: Eukaryota > Metazoa > Chordata > Crocodylia > Alligatoridae > Alligator > Alligator mississippiensis. The sequence continues at coordinate 313,080,629 of NC_081824.1, forward strand.
GGAGCTGATCAGTACCAGGACTAAGAAGCTCCCTGCCCTCTGTCCCAGCTCCTGGCTGGCTGTTTTAGGGAGAGCAAGCAGGGCCTGGGAACCCAGTCCTTGCCTGTGCCCCAGACAGACAGTGAACTGGCTACTCTGGGGGACAAGCAACTGCTGGATTTCCAGCCTTCTGCTTGCTCCATGGAGCTGGCTGCTCCAGGAGACAGGTGAGGGCTGGATTCCTAGCCCCTCCCCCCCTCCCCAGAACAGCCAGCTCTATGCCAAGCATGTCAGCAGCCCATCAAGAGGCTCACTCACAACTTCCCCTCACGCAGGACAGCTCCCATAAATACCTTCTGGGCAGGGGCTTTGCCCAGCAGGGGGCTTGTTGGCAGTTGTATGTCCAGATAAGCATGGGGCCAGAAGAGCTCTGCCTGCTGCAGGGGCAGCTCTCTCAGAGTCCCATGCCCATCAGGTCCCCTCTCAATATGCATGGAGCTAGGAGACAGCTGCTGCTGCAGACAACAGAGCTGTCCTGGTCCCATGCCCACTGGGACCACCCTGTGCCACTTGCCAGACCCCAGGCTAGCACTGGGGTGGGGGGGGAGCCTGGAACTCCACTTGGCTTTTATAGGGAGGCAGAGCAGGACAGGAGAATCCCTGACCCAGGCTGCTCCCATTGGGAGCAAATCTGCTCCCAAGAGGGAGCACATGTACATGTTCTCCTGGGCAGGCTTACTGCACAGTGTTTTATTGTGTAATAAGCTTACTTTGAATTAATAGCACATTTAGATGCACCCTCTGAGAGGTAAGAACTGTGGATTTGAACCCTAACATGCAGAGAAGAGAAATCAACAAATGCTCCCAAAGCAGAGTCTCTTCTAACCTATTGGATTAAAAAGTGCAAAGACAGTTCTACACCTTCTCCACACACTCTCTGCTGAAAATAAAGCAGTGATCATTACTACAATTTGTGAAGAGGGTGCTATAAGAAGATGTCAGGGGCTATAACTGGAAGGATGCCTAATTTATGGCTTCCAGCTAGGCTCAGGGCACTGATTATGTCAGACTGAGGTGTTTTGGGGCATGTTCTGAACTGTGACTTTAGGCACGTGAAGAAATTCAAGTTTAAAAACTTAGGCACCTCCAGGATGTCTCCCAAACTCATCTCCTCTTCCTCCTGTTGGCCATAACATTTGACTGCAAGTCCTGTCTGTGTGTATGAATGAGTGACATTTCCTTGTACTCTCTACCAAGTCTTTTGTAAATGCAGTTCAACAGATCTTTACAATTTATACAACTGCTTTGCATAGCCAGGAGCATTAAAGCATATCAGATAATATCTGATGAAGTTGTAGTTCACACAAAAAGTCTGTAAGGTTCACCTCTACTTTGACTTCTTCTTGACTTCACATTAACACTGCTAACTGCCTCTCTCAGATTATTCTTTGCTAACAAGACTCTTATTTCTCCTACACCAATGTAAATCAGGACTTTATCCATTGATGTCATACTGCTAAAAAATGAACTTAGATCCATTACATTTTGTAACATTTCTCTTTTCCTTAGCTTTCTTCATCTGCGTTGGTATCATTGACCACTTTTCTCAGCACTTATAGTTACATTTACTTTTAGTGGCAGGGCTGCAACTGCATTCCAGGCTTTCTGTAACAGAACTCTGCTCATGTCAACTGTTATTTTTGTTGTTCTTGTCACCTCAGCAGTGTTTGAAGCTTGAAACTCCTTCTCACTACAGGCAAATACTTAAAAGAATACCCTTCTAGCCTTCCACATTCAAACTCAAAAGATCATTGTAACTTGTTATGACTCTTGACTGGTCTGATAATGCTGGGAATTAATCTACTGCTTTTCAAGAGCCCTAGGCCATACACACTAACTTTGACTGAGCAATCTTCTGTGATTTCTGTTGGTTCATTTAAGATTCTCAGAAGAGTACAAGAGCAGAGAGAAAAGGTTCCTTTTTGCAGCTTTTATTTTGGAGATACATTGCCTCTTAAGAGTGAACTTGGCAGCTGCATTGAACGTAAAATGATTGAATGTAACAAGTACACAGAGAGCTGCTAAGTCTTTGAAGCTTTCTAGTTTGGATTGGATTGGGGTGATTCCAACCATAGAAAAAACTGAGCTGTAGATAGTTGGTAATTATTGTTATTCAGTACTTTTGAACCTGGCTTTTTATTAGGTTTTAATGCACATTAGTGAGGATGTACAGGGCAGGGAGGGGAGGGGGGAAAGAACGGGTTATAAATTGGTGTGCTTGTGTATAAATTTTAGATTCCCAAAGCTGATTGTGTTTCTAGAAAAACCACAGTACCATCCACTCTTAATAAGTTGACAGAACTGCAATATGAGGGGAGAAACAAGATATTATTTGTACTCTTTAAATTACCTGGAAAAAACATACATTTTAGATGTCCTACAATTTGAGTAGCCTAAGGAAAAAAAAATCAGAGGTCAGGTAAATAAAGATACTTTGGTTTAACATACGAGGTATCAATTTTCCCCACTGATGTTCATGTACATCCATAAGATGATAACTTGTCTGATAGCAAGGAGTAACCAGCTAGCTAGCTACTGCAGCTTAAAACCAAGTCTCCACAGGTACAAATCTGTTGTTTCTACTGACTTTAGCAGACCTTCAAGGAAAATCTAGCCTTAGTATGTTATGAAAAAAAATTATCTTCTATATGTGAATTATAGAAATGAGCATTATATGACAGAAAGTCACTCTGCAGCATGAAAGGGTGTTGTGTTATATTGACGATTACTCTGTCTTTGGCATTTGAGTGCAATATTGCTAAACTGTTTCCTACTGCCCCTCGTCTTCTTTCTGTATTATGAAAGCTACCAATATTACTCCAGTCCTAATTTTTAATGACTTATTATTACATTAGTGAAGCTCTTCTGCAAAAGTAAATGGTATCTGATAATAGACACCAAAGAAATAGAAAACATTGTCACTACAGTCTCTAACTTCTAGAGAGTATTTGGAAAGTGCTTAGAAGCAACAGTATTCTTTTGTTCATTTACTAACTAACATACTCCAGTATCTTCCTCACTGGTTCACTCTGAGACTGATTACCGAGTAAAGAAACAGTTGTTTTCTATGCTTTTCTTCTTTGCTTCCATAGCCTACACTTCTCTTTGGATAGAAGCATCCCATTTTACTCTCCATGGGAAAAAATTGTGATACAAGGTAGGGTTAAAAATTATAGGACCCCAAACATTTGTTTCAAACTATTTTTTTTTTTTTCATTTAATGGATCCTTTCTCTTTTCTAGCACAAAACACACATGCTCTGGGTCAGTGGTTTTCAACCTGGAGTATGTGTCAAGGGATACCTGCCTAAGTTTTAATAATGGAGGTGGAACTTCTGATTTGATCAACGTACAATGAGTAAATGGCATTGCCATGTGCTGCTATGTTGACACTCTTCCTAAGGAACGAACAGACATGTCATGTGTAAGGGGTATGAGCAACAGTATTTTGCAGATAAAGGGGTACATATTCAAAAGAGTTTGAAAATCACTGCTGTGGGTAGTTCAGATACACTCAGTGTTTAGGGAGTTCTTGATTTGTTGGCCCCATAATACTTCTTCACACTCTTACTGCTTAGAGAGCTATTCCCATAATCCATATAGCCAGAATAGGCTAATAAGTCTCCCCTGCCTTACTGGCAGGTCAGCAGAAGGTACACGACATTTCCTTGTAAGCCTGCTCCTTGTAAGCCGGGAGCAGGCAGTGGAAGGGTAGATATCATGAAGGAAGAACTGACAGAGTGAATGAACAGTATCAGGAACTATAAAATCAGCAATTCAGGCCAAGAAACAATGAAAGAACAAGCTCTATAGGGCTCAGAAAAATAATTGTTTGAATATTTGTATCCAACCACTTATCTGTATTCTTAAATATTGTGTTTGCAGTGTTGTCACATCCTTGGTTGGAAGACACTGTTACAATGGGTTTCTAATACAGACAAAGACTGACAGTAATACAGGTAGGTGTCAGTTGCTGATGATCTCTGGGAAAATAAAATTTCCATAATTAGCATGAGGATTGAAATTTTGATAAAGGAAACTGAAAAAGGGTAGAACAAGACAAAACCACAGTAGGTGAAGGTTACATCTAGAGAAGCTTAAGCTGATCAATCATCTTCCAGTTCATGTTATTGCCTAATATTTCTCTTTTTACCATTCTGCAGAGGCAAAGATTAACATGTCAGAATATAATATCCTGAGATATTGGTTAAGACCAAGACAACAACTGAGATTTTTTTTCTCAAAAAATCCTGAGAAAGAAAATGTCTACATCTGTTACAAACAAGTGAGAAAAGCCCAATATTTAGTCTATTCTAACTGCTTTAAAATGACGTCACCTTTTCCCTCCTTACTTCAGACTTCACATCGGTATAACCCAGATGATATTAATATTATGCTTTTTGATAGACTTTGATTCAGCAAAACACTTAGGCACATGTCTAATCTTAAGCAGTGGTTAACCAGAAGGTCAGGGAAACAGTGGTGTGCTTCCAAGTTTTACCCATATAAATCATAAATAAGATACTATTTACAGTAAATGCCATGTATATTCAAACTGTGTTTCACATGTCATTTATTGCTAGTGTGCTCCCTGAACTCTGCTTCCCAGCATTAACAAAAAACAGTACAGTAAATTGTACAGATTTGTGATTTGCCTCCCTCTCCTTTCTTACATAGAAATGAATGAGTGCACAAAGATGACATCTAAGTCATCATTAGTTCTCTGAGTTATGACCCCACTGGGATGATGGAGGCAGTCCATGCCAATTAGGCCTACTATTTCTTCCACACCCTCTTATTTCTACATCATATACTGGTAAAAGTCCTGACTTCATGTACCCGAATCAGTGGGATTACTCACATTTGAAGTCAATGAGATTGCTTGTGTACTTGCAAAGTTTTATCATGTGCTTAAGTGTTTTATTGGTCTTGGGCCTTATAGAACTACAAGCAAAATCCATTATCAAAAAACGTTCATGTGTTAGTCTGGATAGTCTCTTCTAAAGATGTCAGAATTTAAACATAATGGCTTCTTAACTAGAGGAAAGTTTCCAGTGTTGCTAACAATAGCAAACGTTTTTAAAATCCAAATTAAAGTTATAAAAAGTAAAACATTTTGCAGAGGCCAAAAATAGCATTGGTGTGATTGCAGCTGGAGTACTGGGTCCAGTTCTGGGTGCCACACTTTACCAAGGATGTGGTAAAGCTTGAGAGAGTCTGGAGAAGGGCCACCTGTATGATCAGAGACTTGCACAGCAAGGCATATGAGAAAATACTGAGAGGATCCGGAACTCTTCAACCTAAAAAAAAGAAGGTTGAGATGGGACTTAGTAGCAGCTTACTGCTACATGAGAATTATACATCAAGGGCTTGGTGAACAACTGTTCACCAGGGCACCCTTGGGGAACACTAGGAGTAATGGCCACACACTCCTGGAAGACCGTTTTAGGCTCAACGTTAGGAAAAATGACTTCATAACTAAGGTGTCCAGACTATGGAATAAGCTCCCTCCAGAGGTGGTATAATCACCTACCCTGGAAATCTTCAGGAGGAGACTGGACGGTCACCCTCCTGGTGTCACCTGACCCCCAGCTATCTGTCCTTCTTGATACAGGGGGACTGGACCTGATGATCTTCTGAGGTCCCTTCAAGCCTTACTATCTATGAAGACCACTTTTCAATCATTTGCAATATATGTAACTCTAAAATAAATAAACTGTTCCATGTTATAAAGTGCCATTTACTGAAATACTAAAATATATTATAATGGGTCTATAAGATGCAATATATTATAATATGTATATAAGATATAAAAGATATATTATATCATGTATAGAAGATATTTCTGTGTCCTTTTTTTATATAAAAAAGTGGTTATAAGTGTACTTTGTTGTGCAGCAAGCAACAGTATAAAGTGCCAGCCTGTCTTTTCTCTTCTTAGAAAAGGATGTTCTGCATGCTGCACAAGTTAATAAATGTTCACAATTCAATCAGCTTGAAATCCATATCATACAAAGACCTGCTTATGTAATGGTTGCTAATAAGACAAAATGTCATCATTGCAAGGTAGGGGACCTATACAGGAGCTGAGCGATTAAACCAACCACTCAATTTCTTAGACTAAGCAGTAGTCAGTAGAGGTGGTCATCAACAGAAACAGTTTAGTACCCTAGAGATTAGTCCTAATGAAATGTTTCATTTAAATGTATGTATTTTTACCCTGGGGTAGTAGGGAGCAAAGCATAGACAATATCAGCTTTAAAAGATTTATGTGCATTTTCTCCTGCAGTAACAGAGCTTTTTCAGTGTTGTGGCATTTACAGGCTTAAGTCTTGTAAATTGGTTCTAATTTTCAGAGATGCTGAGCACCTGTCAAGTATATTAACACAATATTTCTGGGGAAAACAAACAAACCTATAAGTATATTTAATAGGCCCCTTCTACATGTGCAGGTAAAGGCTCAATGGGATCTAATGTGATCTACGCAATCATGCTTTCTGCCATATCGCATGTGCATGGCAGGAGGTGCGATTCTGTGGATCACGTATTAGATCCCACTGTGCCTTATTGCCAGTGCAGGGGGAACCAATTCCAGGCTCCCCATGCATTGACAAGAACCAAGCTCCTATGGCTGGGAGCCCCCTCAGTTGAGTTACTCCCAGATATGGGGATGCCCCATGCATCCCTGAGCCTAGGAGCTTGGTTTCATGCACCCCTGGGGCAGCTGCACCCACTAGTTGCCAGGACCCAGCTGGGTCTCAGCATCCAGCATCTACAGCTGTGGGACTCAGGGTCCCTGTGCTTCTGGGACTGAGAGTCAGCAACTGCTGGGGCTGAGAGTCCCCTCAGTTGTGGGACTCCCAGCCCCAGCAGTGCATGGTGCTGCCCTACAGCTGGGAGCTCCTTCAGCTGACAGGGGCCCCAGCCACAGGGGACACACTGCTACATGTGCAAAGTAAACCTTAATAGCAACCAGCTATAAAGCCAATACACATTTTCAAGGTCTAACTTTATAAATGGTTGGAGCTTTTTATGGCACGATAGCTACTTTGCACATGTAACTGGCTTGAAGGTATTTCTATAAGTAACCATTTCATTGCATGATACCTTTAACGTGTAGAGGGAGCCATAGTATTGTTTGTGTACTAAAGTAATGAGGCCAATTCACAGTCATTTGTTAATATCAGATAAGCACCAGCTTCCCAGTGAAGTGCCTGAGGTGAAACTGAGGACACTTACCTCTGAAAGTCTTTAGTTGACTGATTGTTGCTATATTGTCACAGACATCTCTTCAATAACAGAATCTATTTGTAACAAGACAGTTCCTAAGAGGGTTATTGTAATAGTTTATGTTGTCACCTTCCACTCTTACTTTCAAAGCTGTTCAGGGCAGAACACCCAGTTTCCTCTTATTTTATTGCAGCATGATTTCAAGGGCGGATCAAAGTTAGGTAATTTTCATCCTTCATTTTCTCATTTTATGTGGTAAAACTGGTCACTAGGGTAGGGTGAAATATAGTGGAACCATAACACTGCCCCCGTTTCCCATGTCTCTAGGTAAAGAGAAAATAAAAGCAAAGTAAATAAGATTACATTCCTCTTTGGTAACTGTATACTGCACATATTCACAAAACAAATTTGAAAGCTATGGCAACTGGAATAAATTACACAGTAGTTTGAGACACTATATAAAAATGAAGGGACACTTTCAGGGTATTCTTAAAGTTATGGTCTGCTATGAAAACTGATTGTAAATATTGTAAAGTGATTCCTAAATTACACTGGGAGGCTTGGAGTTTGTTGCTCCTTCAAATTCTTTATCAAAAACCACGTCAAAAGACTTCTTCCTTTAACTGTGACCCATATAAACAAGTGGTGTGATCTACCACCAAGCTAAAGTTTTTATTACTTGCAAACATCACCAGTGGAAATTTTTGCAAATTCTATTTTGCCCTTAGTTCTATCAGTGAAATGTCATTTCCATTTTGTATTTTCATTTCATTTTTCACTTGGCATTGAAAGAATGCTTTTCATTTTCAAAGTCCTTATTAATATCAACCCTCAGCACATATCTGTTATGTAAATAGGAACGCATTATTAACTTTTGTCACAAACACACCACATAAGCAGGAATGATTAGGGGGTCAGAGCCAAGAGCTAAGTTTATTTTAACTAATCTTGTATTTGGTCCCTTTCTAAAACTAATGATAAGCTGTATTTATTTGTATTTGTTTTATTGCTATATGGATTATATGATGTTGTATGTATGCATCATTGCAACTTTGTGTCACCGCTTAATCAAAAAGGTATAGCCAGATCTCTAGTTAAGTACATGTCAGAAAAGCTGTGGCACAAAGGGGGAAGGCAAAACTATTAAGTATCACCGCCTAATTTATTTATTTATTTTAGAAGAAGGGCATTTGTCACACTCAAACACATGGCAGAAAGAGCTATTTTGGGGACTTTTACACAAAATATTGGGGGTATGAATTTGCCCATAAGGAGAAAGTTCAGTGCTGTAATAAGAAGTACATTTCAGGGAGCTCGGCCATTAACTGGGGGAATTCCAGATTTCCCAGGCAGAAGGAAAGTTTCTGGGGGGTTCTCAGACTCCTCAGCAAATAGAACAATACTTATAGGTGGAGGGCTGTTTTGAAGGTGTTTGGAAGATGTCTGTTAGGTAGAGGTTGTCTTTGGATTTTCCCATGCCTGTGTGGAGGTTTGTTCCCCAGCTAGCTGGGCTGGCAAGAGTCAACAGCAGGAAGGCTGGTATCTGGACAGACTGACAAAACTCTCTGAAGCACTCTGAAGAAAGTCAAGAAAAGTGAGAAGCGTTATCTATTTTTCACATACTATTCTTGTCTTCTATGCAATAAATCTTCTTGATGTTTTGTTGTCTTACTGATATGCTTACTGCCTGTAGAAAAGCATCTTCCCAAAGCAAGTGATTGTCTGGGTATGCCATTTCTATAGAGGGAAGGAGGCATACAATTTGGTCACAGAGCTGGCAAAAATGTCTCCTGTAGCTGCAGAATCTGGGGTAAGGGCACTAGAGCTGAGGCTTGCAGGAACAAAGAGTTATCCCAGGGTAAACCTTAGTCTGTTCCTTGAGAAAGCAGCTTGGGCAACAGGGAGAAACATGGGGCCCAGGGTACACCACAGTTGGGTCCATGGCAGCCCCCCACATAATTCATAGAGAAATAGAGTTAGTGAAGTTTAGTGACTTTTTAACCATTGTAAAAGGCAATGGTTACACCTGAGAATCAGATCGTGAGAAGCAGAATAAATGTTAGATCAATGTTTCCTAACCAGTGTGCCGTGGCACATAAGTGTGCCATCAGAAATGAACAGGTGGGCTGCGGAATTTTGTCATGGCAATGAGCTACAAGCTACAATAGGTATAAGGATGAGGAATGCCTTAACAGGTGTGCTGTGGAAAATTTTTATTAATGTAAATGTGCCTTGGGCTAGGAAAGGTTGGGAAACACTGTGCTAGATGAAGTTGCCATGCAATACCTAAGTCAAGGTTTTCAGACATCAGTTAATCAAGAAAGCTCCAGCTAAAATTAGAAAGGAAAGAAAATCAAAATACTTGTTCCCATGTTGATTGTGCAGGCAGATTCAGCTCCTACTTTAAGCTTTTCTCCTGAATGAGTAAACACATTTTACACCCTATACAATTTGGCTCCATGTCCTACATTCTACTGACATCACTTCCATCTAGAACTCTAGTATTTGTTCTTGGCCAGATTTCCAAGATCTATGTTCGACCCTTGTCTTTCTTGACCTCTCAGCTTCTCTTAACACCCCTAATCATACCCTTCGTGCTCTTGTCAGTTCCTGTCTTCAGTCAGAAATGATGCTACCTTGACTTCCAACTCTTACTTCCCCCAAAAAAGCACATTCCTGTTTAATCCCAAGTAAGAAGACTAGTATGAGTAAGTAGAGCTCCCAGTCAGGTTCTTTACAGCCACAACCTTATTCTGTTTCACATTCTTCCTCAAAATTTATTTTTCTCCAATGCAAATAAGAAACCCAACCTGACAATGCTTAGACAGATCATAAATTGAGATTATGGTACATGGCTGTCTAGGAATTATGTACAACTGGTAAGATTAGCTATACTCCTTCTGCCATTCAACTTGTTAATGTCTCTCTACTACCTATTCTGTATAAATATTAAGAATATAAATTTGGTGGGGGTAGGGGCTGTCATTTATTGTTTCTAAAGTGTCTTGCACAACTGTAGGGATTTTGATCAGACAGGCCAGCCTAGGCCAAGTACCTTAGCAGCCACACCTGAGGTAGGCCTCAGTTAATGAACCCTGCCCCAGTTTAGGAGAAGGGAGCATTTTGACTGGTTGCTGGGAATACCACCTATCTATTTCATACCAGCTGAGGCCCTGGGGTTACAGGCCAGTCAGCCATTCTGCTGTGGTAGGCCTCCTGGTTCCTGACTCTGGATTTCACTTTGGATTTCCCTGTGGATCTGTTTTCTGGTCCCTGACTCCAGCTAGGCTCTACTCTTGGACTTCACTTTAAGGATTCTCCCTCCAGTTGGTACTTGCAACATCTGATCCCTGGAATCTGACCCCAGACTGTATTGTGGACTGTGCCCCTGGATTTCCCTCTGGTTTTGGTAACATGACTCCCATCCTCTGACCCAGTTCCAGGATGTAGCTTTTCCTCTGGCCAACCATTAGGCCAGACTAATTATACCCCAGTCCCTTACAACAACCAACAGCCAAAGTGATAAGCTATCCTCTAACTAAACTAAGGAGTTTAGGATAGTATGTACATGTACATATGAGTATATGACAGGCCAGCATAGTCTTGACAGTATTGTAATATAACTGCATTAGAAGTAATTCAGTTTTTTGGAATTGGAATTATCAAAGTGATCTTGTTAAGTTCAATTATCAAGGTGGGGCAGGTGGGGGGGGGAGTTTGAGGGTAAAGATGGATGCTTCTAAATGAATTGGATCAGCTGTGGCACTTTATTGGGTAAAACATAAATCACCTGTTGTCCTCTGCAAAAGGGATGATGGGTGACATCCTCTCTTTGCCTGGGGATTCTCCACTTCCCTGCCCCTCCTTGCCAAGACCCATACTAACCCATGCCTCATGTGGTACAGAGTGGTGTGGGTCCCAGCTAGGAGGCATGGGGCTGTACATGTCTCAGCATGGAGGCATAGGGCACTGGGGATACCCCGGCTTCCATGCTTCCACATCAGGAAGCATGTCGGCTTTCTCCACTTATGGAGATGCGCAATTGGAGATCACAGGGTGGGACCCCATGAGCAGGTAACCCCAACTTCCCTCCCCCTTACAGAGAGGTGCCCCTAGGTTTTCCAGTGCCTATCTCTGCAAGCAGGAAAGCCAGGCAGGTGCCCCTGGTTCTTGAGGAGCCCGATTCTGTGCAAGAATTCCCAGGACATGCAGGATCAGGCCCCAGGAGTCCTCAGAGCACCTACCTGTGGTGCCTGGAGAGTGAGGGTAGCTCCAGGTTTCCTGCATTCTCCCGTCATAGAGCAAATAGATGTGTACCACAAGAAAGTAGCACTATTTTACATTACCTTTTTCTTGTGGCCACTAGTATGGCACAATCAAAGGCAGGTACATCTATTTGCTCATCATTTGTACCAGCATACATTTTATGGAAGCACAAATGCAACATCATCTATTTCTATCCTGAGTTAACTAGGAACAGGCTCATCCAAGGTCTGAAAAAAAAAGGAGTATAGACTATGCCCCCTGGCAGATGTTTTACTTAAGAGCTATTAATCTATTAATCATATCTTAAGTAGTAACCCAGCCACACATTCAGGGAACTAATGGCTCTACAAAAAAGGAAACTAACCACAAAAATATTACAAGAAATGTGTACATTTTTGTGACTTGTTTCCATCTTGTGTCTTAAACTGAATGTGTGGCAGGACTAGGACTGTGCTAAAGTCTCCAACTAACCCTGTTACACTCCATTATGATTAAGACCCCACCAGAGCTTGACTGGCCCAGGTGTAGTCCCCATTCAAGGTGCAATCAACTGATCCATGGCAGGATCAGGAGTGCACTGGGACTGGAAAGCAAGGGAGTACCCAATGCAGGTGACCATCAGCTGATTGTCAGTTAGTAGTGACTGCACTGGGGTTGGGGCTCTAGACCTGGTGTGGTCCCAATCTACTTAAGGATCATACAATTGTCAGCCAACACCAAGGACCACATTGGGTCCATTTGAACCCCCACATGTTTCTGAAGCCAGCAGACAATCAGCTGATTGTCAGGCACCCAGCTTTCAACTTGCCATGGTGCGGCAGCTTGGTATAAAGATCCTAGGCTCCCTGCCTGCTGTCAAGTAAGGTATGATTTTGATCTAATCCCAAGAGTGCACATCTTGCCATGCACATGTGGCATTGCAAGAGGCATAATTGTTGGGACTGGGGATTAGATCCCATTGTGCCTTCAAACTAACATTTGTCAGGCATCTATACTAAGTATTTTCTTCTTCAGAACTTGAAAATTCATTAAATCTTTTTTTTCCCCCCAGCAAAGAGTAAGAAAAAAGAGCAGAAACGGTCTGTGTAAGCTTTACTGTTCTCAGCCTAACAACACACACAACACCATTCTATTCTTCTGAGGCCATTTGATTGACAATCTGAGAAATTTAACAGAGGAACATATTCAGTTATGTCAACAACATGGATCTCTAGTGCAATTTTGGTAGATATGTCCCCTGCAAACCTACAAAAAGAGGCTACCAGAAAATCCATATAGAAAGAAAAACAGGAAACCTTTATATCACCTCTGAAAGGACCTTTATCAACCTGTTTATTCAATCTTTTATAGCCTTTTTCCTTCTTTATGTATGTTGCTCTTTTTTCTTTTCTGACCTACTCTTATTTTTTTTCCCCAGGAACTACAAAATACCTGTGTGTAAATGGCCAAAATTGTTCTAAGCAGCATTAAAAAGACAAGACTTACACCTGTTAAGTCAGCAGAACTCCATTTGATGGAGCTCTAAAGATTTTCTTCAATAAGGGATCTGGCGTAGAATTGTTATTTAAAGGTTTACAAAGTAGTAATTATGCTTTTACATCTCAAAAGTATTATGGAAAAATACTCTGGCATAACGTTTACCACAGTTAACTTTGATAGTAAATACAACTTGAAACACACCTACATGTAACATATATAATAGATTAAACATTTTAAGTCTCAGTAGCATTACACAAAGAATCTCATCATTAGACTGGATGCTGTTGTGCAAACATAAAAGCACGGCTGTACTGTATACATATGCAAGCCCAGAAAGTAGGATGAATGCATAAGGAGAATGCTTTTGCTTATGGAGTTCCTCCACCTTTCTTTCAAGTTTAGTGACCAGAAATAAAATAAACCACATGACTAAAAATGAAGTGCAAATTGTCTAGCCAACCACAACTATGGCCTGATAGTTCTTTCCCAGTTCTTGGAAGGGGAACTTTTCAAATGAGAAAATCCTTGAGTTAGATCTGTCATAGAGACTGCTCCATGTCACTTCTTTGCCTTGCCCCTATTTCTCCTCTAGCCCAAAGTCTGCCTCTAATGGTAGAGTTATCAGTAATTTATATTAGTTTTCCAGCTGAACTAGGAAGATTCTACCCTTCTTATGTAAATGAAAAATCCAATAGAAATTCCAAAACAAGCAGGGACTTTGGCAAGCCATTCTTCATCCTCTCCAAGAGACGGTCTCTTAGGATCTGTCTGACTTTTATCCAATATTAACAAATCCAAAATTGCTTCCCTTTGTATGGACTCCAAAGCAGATAGATCACTCTAGTTACTGTTAGGCTTTCCCACTCTCACTCAACTGCAGTAAAAGCTGGATGACCTCTGGAATTATCCACCACTGTCATATAGACTTCCTTCTCTTGTAGTTGTTATTTATAGATTCTGGCTTTCCTCAGATTGCTCCTTTTAGAACAGCTGCAGAGTCTATTCCACCACAAACTCAGTCCCCTCCCAGACTTCCTAGCATGACCCGACTGTTTACTTTTTTATTTTGCTTTGCTTTGTTTTTTTGTTTTTAATCAGAGATGGTCAGATGAATCTTGAACTCTTTTTCCTGCGTTCTTTCTTACTGGGTAAGAGGACTGCCTTTTATTTCTCCTTTTCTCCTGTGTATTACTCTTGAGTCTAAAATTCCTACAGCCTCTCCAGGAATTATACCCAATTTTGCTGTGTGCTAAACAGGAACCAAATTCTATGAGAGTTAAAGATCCTATTAAAAATCCATTTTACCCTGTGTTATACCTATCAATAGTCTGTCATAGGGTGGAAAAAACTGCCAACACCACCCCAAAACTGACATAAGTTCCAGAATTGGCAGAAGCCAAGGTTCTCTTCAATGGCGTTGTACTTCTGTTCTGTATGCAATTCCATCTCACATTAGCCTTACTCCTAGGGACTCCCACACCCTTGGTAACCATTCATGAGTATGTGGAGGTAGGGATGGGGATGCTATACTGAAAAGTTAATACCACTAGGAAATGTATTAAATATTCAGGATAGCTTCCATGGACCTAGAACAGGGGCGGGCAATTATTTTGGGTGGAGGGTCGCTTATTCAGTTTTGGCAAGCCATTGAGGGCCACATGGCAGGCAGCCAGGGGCAGATAAATATTTATTTTCTACATTTTTTAGGGGCCCCATGGGCTAGATAGAATGGCTTGGTGGGTCACATCCGGCCCGCGGGCCACATTTTGCCTATCCCTGATCTAGAAGGACAAAGAATATCCCATCTTCATCCTTGGCCCATTCATCCTTCACATTGACCCACTTCAACTTCATCCTTACCTTTAGGTGGATCCTAAATTCACTGGATGGCCTATAGTAGCATGTGATTTATGCTGCAGTGGCTGCTGAAATCTTTTCCTTTATTCAAGATGGATCTAGAGGTCCCATTTTGGCCATAGATTTTAAATGAATCTTTTTTTCCTTTTTTAAAAATTTGTTTCCCACTTGTGCTTTTCTCCTACCTTGCTGGTAGGTATCATGATGAATCATTCTTATCTTTACTGGACAAGGCAGGCAAACTACTTAGCATCAGATTTAGGGATATACAACATCTTGAATATGATCTCCTTGAATTATTTTATCAATGTCTCCATTTCATTATTTTGGGGCACCTGTAATATGTTCTAATTCTGATATTTTAAGTGTGACCTTACTGAGATTTATGCTTGAAGAATTTAATAAATGAGATCCTTTTCCTATTGGGATTGTCATACCACAAGATTATATTTTAATATAAAAATGTGCTGAGAGAACAAAATGTACTTATACTCAGAAAGATGCTTGTGTTTCTTTATTACTCTAAAATATCAGTACAGCTCTGGTACCCCCAAATCCTTTCCTATGATTTTCAGTCCTCCAGGGCTTGGAAGGAAAAATACTTCTCATAAGGTTACCATAGAATCGGAGATTCAGTCTCTTGGCTGAAATAGTTTTCATGTTTTTTGGTAAAGAACAAAGTGTCCTCTGCACATTCTCTAGCAGCATCCATTTTTCAGTAAGCAGTAGTATGTAAAATGGAGAATGGATACATGTAACTATATTTCTTTTGCCTCTTTCAAAACCCACACTTGCCCCCTCACAAATCTTTACTGTGTGGAGATACAAAAAGGAATCATTACAGAACTAGAATCTATTGCTATCTAAGGGAATGACTCAAAGTCCATTGGGGTTAATGGGAAGACTCCTAGACCACATCCAGATAAGCAGTGGTGTGTGGTATGTGCCACATACCACACGTTCCGTTGTTCCCCACACTGCAAGGGAGCAGCACGAAGAGGTTTTTTTTGACCCCTGGATATCCAGGGGTAAAAAAAAAAAATGACCAAAAGTGGAGCAGTGCACATGGCAGCAGCGTACATTGCCCAAAGTCAGAGCCTGGCCAGCCAGAGCTGCACTCTGCTGCCAGCCAGGCTCTGTGTGGCAGGAGCGATGCAACTACAACCCTGGGAGGCCCCAAGGACCCCAGGTTAGGCTTCTGGGGCCACCCTAGTGATGGCACCAGCCTCCCCTACCCCACCCAGGGCAGCTCACCATGCACCAGAATGTGTGTGGCATGGGTGTTCCCCAGGGATAAGTAGTGGCAGTGCAAGGTGTGCCACTGCTAGTTGTCCCAGGGAACCAAATATCTATGCACATCTAGCCGCAGCCCCAAGAACTTAATTAATTTGTTTTGGATTAGTTCTTAATAGTTTATGCATTCTCTGCCCAAGCTGCAGAAATCCTAACATCCCTTTTGTGGTAGAATTTCACTGGTTTTGCTGAAAGACAGACTCCCTTTAGATCATAAATTTTAAAGACAAAATTTGTTCCATAATGGCAAAAAAGACCTTTGAAAGATTTCTCTCACTTTCTACCCAAAACTTTTTAAAGGCCATAACTGATTTTAAAAGTTAACAGACAACAAGGCTAAGTACAGATAGTCAAAAATCCCAAGGCTGGATAGATTCAATCTTCATAGGTTATTCTATGCTGCATATATTGAATTGATTAGCAAGTGAACAGACATTGACTTTTGATTCCAGAAATGCAACCATATGCTTACAGTGGCTCAGGCCAGAAGCTGGGGGGCGCTAGAGCACACCTCACTGCTTAACTGGAACAGACAGCGTGAGCCAAAGGTAGCCTGCCCACCCTGTCGGGGCGGGGGGTGCTGTTTGCAGGGGAGGTACAAAGCATATTGGGATGCTGGGGGACTGTGAGGTAACTTAGATCTGGAGGGGATCTGGGACAGAAGTTCAGTAAACTGATTTAACGTAAGTACGTTAAGTCTGATACTATATCCATTCACATTTATTGTAAACTGGCTTCAGCCATTTTGAAATCAGTTTATATGCACCAAACTTCTGTTGTATTATAGGTTTGAACCAGTTTCTGATCACTTATACTGGTTATGTATAATTTCTGTCCCTACCCCAAGTTCTTTCTGGTGTTTATTTTGTGAAACACTGTTTTCCTAAACTGTACATTCATTTATTTCATATCTGTTTACATGGTTATTGGTATGGTTGAAAGGTCTGTTCACTGAGTTCAAATCGTGTTTGCAGTATGGCTCTTGACATTAAAATAATATTCATTTTTTTTTTAATTACCTCCCAAGTATTTTAGCAACAGTTATTTCACACAAATAATCTGAGTGGTTGTTATTGGGGGTATACTCTGGTTTTGTGGCACTAATATCTCATTTTAATTTTTGCCCTTAACTTATTGTTCCTGTAGGAATCATCACTTCAACACTGCATAATAAAAATTTAGCTGCCACTATTCCATCTGTGCTTAACTGGGACCAGGTCTTGTCTGAATTAAAGTTCCACTGTAACCTGTGGCATATGCACCAGTAGTCTGTCAGAGGTGTGGGACTCTTTCCTTCTCATGTCAAAACATAATTTAATATGTAACCCTGGGCACGACACTACATGTGCCCTCACCTGAATAATGGGATCCTGGGGTACCCGGTAGCCAGTAGCCCTGCTCAGCCCCCCTGGAAAGCTGCTGCAGTGCCCTGAGCGGAGAGCCTCCCCCTACAATCAAGCACCCTTGCAGACAATTTCAAACTATTTACAGGATTTAATTATTTACAACATAACAAATAATCATTAAATAAACCCATGGATATACCACCTAATAAACCCTCAAGAACTTATTTACACAGTCTCTCACTTGCACACGGTGTACTGGGGATCCCGTGTGCACTGCCTCTGGTGGGGTATCTCAGGGAGCGGGACTGTCTGTGTCCCTGCACATGGTCTGTGGACACTCCCTGGCACTGGTGTCCGTCTCCGTGCTCCTGGGGTCTCCGGGCAACAAGCAGCAGCTCCTCTGCAGTTCCTGCAAGACAGCCTTCCCCTGCCTTTGACCCCCTTCCCTGGTTCTGCTGTGAGCAGTGCCTGGGCTGCAGGCTGTAGCAACCCTCCTGCTCCACACAGCCTCACAGCCCCAGCAAATGCAGCCGGGGGCTTGGCCTGCCCCTGGGGCCCCTCACCCCTCAGGGAAACTAGGGCAGACTCTGGCAGTCCCCTTCCCCCCCCCCCGGCTCTGCTGTGCTCACCCAGCCACACCAGCTGCAGTCAGGTCTCTCCAGGCTTGGATTCTCCACACCAGCAGTCCCTGCCTGATCCTGCCACTGCAGCTTCTCCACTGCTGCTCCTGCAGGCCTCTCCCAGGGGCTCTCTGAGGGACCACTCTGCTGAGACACTGAATCTGGTCTCCAACCTGTCCCTCAGCCCCCCCCCCTCTCTGGTTCCCCCCCGTGGGAAAAACTGCTCCCCCTTTTATCCAAGCCTCTCAGCCAAACCCAGATCAGGGCCCTTCCCAGGGCTAACCGCTCTCTTTCAAAACTTTGCTGGGGTTACATCACCCCTCCCACTTCCAACAGGGCTGCTCCCAAACAGCTTCACTTGCCCTCAGAGCCTACAGTGTCCCCTTTGGGACAAACTCTGTCTCTCTGCCAGGCAGCCCTTTCCATTCTGTTCAGGTGGGTCCATTTTTAAAGGCTGCTACAAAAAGAATTATACATTATTATGATTTTATCCATGACACAGCCTCATAACATTGGATAATGCATGGAGACAATTGTTAATCAATTTTGCAACTGGTGCAAGCAATTGTGCAGGTTGTGTTAGCAGTTGGAGGAACTATGTCAGAGAGCCCAGAGAAAATTTTCTTCTCTGGTATTAAGAATGGATGGATTGAGGGTGCTGGGGAGGGGAAAATCCTTCCCTCCCCATTCCTCCCCTTCTAGCTTTATTTCCAATGGGCAGATTTTCAATTTAATGATAAAAGGTTAGAAGTCATAATTTTAAAGCAATATTTGAAACCTGGCCTTTATCAGATATCCTGGAAAAGGCAAGTAATTTAGAATGTTGATATGGCTGAATACTTGTACTGTATAAGTGAGTGAGACTCAGACCACAATAGTAAATACTGGTTTTCACAACAACAACAACAACAACACCACAACTGGTAGGTTTGAGTTATCACTACTATTGACAGTCGAGCTGGACTACAACCTCAAAACAGTTTGTTGGGTTTTCAACCAGAAATATAATCCAAACACTCAATGTGATGCACTGGCATGGCATGGAAAAGCTCATCCACAGGGTAGCAAAACAATAGAACATTTTAAGGAAAGGTAAAACCCCTTTTCAGTCTCAAATACTTGTTTTTTGGATTCATATTATTCCTACCATGGTGTGTTTGTGTCAGGCCTGTCTGTTCCCTTCATTTCACAGGAAGAGATCTATAGCTGCTTCCCTTCCCCGATTCCCCTTGATTCTTTAGATTACAACTGAGGCAACTGTCAGTAATCAACCAGTCAGAGGTTCTACAATGTCTTTGCCATTTTAAAATGGTAAAGAAGCTCTATGAATCAAGTACCCATTCAGTATACTCATTTTCATTTTATGTAGTAATTAAGTAAAATATTTCTAGCAAAGTAAAGTTACCAGTTTGTTTGTCCAAGTTCTCCTGTTGGTTATGGAAGTGAACTTGCCCCCTAGCTCAATAAGAGGGATGTTTAAACTGGCAGGAGAAAGAAGCCTTATAGTTTTGTGTAGATGAAGCTTTGGCTTCAATGGATCCTCAAATCCTTTAAAAAAATGCACAATTGGGGTCATGTCTGGTTGGGGAGCCAGCAAGGAGAGGTAGTGAGATTTTATTTTTCTACTTCTGGTTTCCATTAGTAGGAAGGGGAGACAGAGAAAGTTAATATTCTCATGTATCCTACCCCTTCCTGTATATGAAGCACCCAAGGCATGCATCTTCTCTTCTGATAAGGTTCCTGCCTTTCTTTATTAGAAATGTATAGTCTGGACTCTGTTTCTGTGATGCCAAGGTCTGGATCAAAGTCAAATCAGAAAGGAATTTATCTCAGGGTAAGATTGGTAAGGTGCCTAATGTTGGTTTTGTCCGCCACACCCTCCCTCCCTGTTCCTTTCCTCAAAATATCCTGGACAAAATATTTCTATTTGTTTCTTCCTGCTCCATGTCAGTTCTCTCTGTATGGGCTGCACATGAACGCACACATGTACAGACACAAAGGATCATTTCTCTTATCTCCTCTCCTACTCAAAACTTCTGTCCTGCTGTCTGAGTTTATACATCCTACCACAAACACCCGTTCCTTTGTTCTGCTTCTAAGGATTTTCCACTCTTTATTTCTTCCTCTCTGAAGAGAAATTGGAGGAGCTACTACTTACAGCTTCACCCAAACCATTGTCCCAAGTTGTTTCCATGTGAATAGCTGACCTTAAAGGTTTAACAACCTACAGCTAGTTTTGGTCTGGCAGATATGTTAAATGGCACATGTCAGCTTATAGCAGACTGACTACACATTGAAGAATTTCATGATACAGTGATTTTACAACATGGACCAAAAATCACATACTGTACAATAGACAGATTTCCAGTTTCATAAAAAATGTATGAGTTAGTTGTTAATTTCATTTCAATCTGAGGCTCAGAGGTTCAGTTCTTTAAAAAAAGGTACCTATGAGACCCAAGAGATGGCTGGCCAATCCAATTATCCTAAAAGAAAAAGAGAAACATTTAAATTCTTTACTTATATAGTACACTTATGTAACCTGATTTACTTTTGCAAGGGGTGGGTAAGAAAAGTTAAAGGAGGGCAAAAGAGGGCCAACAGTGATTTTTAAATAATTGGCATTGAGGTCATTTAACAGTAATAGTAGATCCAGATGTGTTTGACATTTGATGGAAGAGGCACAATCATTCCCAGCAATAAAATTTAAGTTACCAAAGCTGTGACTTTCTACCTTACAAAACAGATGTGTGCCTGTTTCTCTCTTTCTTCCACGTCCCACATAATTTCGTTTAGATAGAAAGACAGTCACATTTCCCTGTCCCTCACAAATCTAATTTTCAAGCTCATACACCTATGTGAGATGATTTTATCATAGAAAAAGGTTTGGGGGGGGGGTTCCCCCCCGTGAGATATTGCTTCTTGGTTACATATCACTCATCTTCATACATTGCGATCAGTTTTAAACCATAACCAGAAACTTTTTTTAAAGTACCCTTTTAATACCACCCTTTTCATTTCCTAAACTGTTGAACCTTTTGAACTTGTCAGTCTCACTTTCATGACAGTCATATTAAATGCAATTTTCTGATTGTTCAATTACTGAATAGGAATTACAGTTAAACCAAAATAATATCTTTTCCCATCACTGTTTTCTTTGTCTCAGGTGCCCGGGGGATTTTCTCACATGCAGAATATTTCTGGGTTGACTGAACACATTCTGTGTTCGCCAAGTCCCAGTATAGCTGTCATTCAGCACTTGTAGAAGTCTCTAAAGCATCTCTTCAAAGAGAAAAATCAAATTTACTCATATGGGACAATCACATGCAGTAAAAGACGGCTATGCAATATTTGGTGATGGCTAACACAAAGTAGATTTTGGATGTGCCAGAGTTTCTCTTTCAGTCTGATGGAAGTTTCCCCTATCATAAATTTTTCATCAAACTCTGTTCCCTGTAATAATAATAATGACAGCAACAAAACGCAGAAGTGTCATTCCTCCAAGGCCAATTAGCAATGATATTTCCCAACTTCTGTATTGTGTTGTAGTCCCTTTCTCTCCCTTTGAACCTTTTAATTTATTTGGTAGAGGAGGAGAAATTATTTTAATAGAAGGGGGTCCAAGAATTTTGGCACTTATTTTTCCACTAACTGTTTCACTTTTGTGTAGCAGTTTAAATTACACGGCACATTTATGTAGAGCAAAAACAAAATAATGCTCAAAACTTTAAACTTTCAAGTAATTTTTCCCTGTGCTAACTATATTTATGCACTGCTTTCAAAAGTTTACATAGTCAAGAGATCAGATATTCACATGGAGAAGGAACAAACAAGCAATTTAGGCAGCTTTGAGTTAGGTGCTATGACACCCAAATATAAAGTGTGTGGCTCTAGGAATAAAGCTCAACATTCAGAGACAGGTACCTACATGTCTAATCTTCCTCTGCAATGCACTGGTGAATTAAAGTGTCTCACAAGATTGGTTCAATCCCCCAACATACACACAAGAAAGTGCCACCTTGAGCTAGCCAATAGGACAGAGTTACAGGTGTATATCCTTATCTGCCTCTCTCCTGAGTTTAGGTGCGAGTCACGGCTGCTAGTGAGGTGTCCAAAACCACTTGGGATCAAGAGGTTACAATTTGTCTTGTTGGTGCATCTACAATTGTTCCTTGAAGGCTCAGTGTTTTTGGAGGTGGAGTTGAATGCCTTTTATCCTTGAATGTCTTTTATCTAATAGTTCAGTGGTTACAGCCCTTGCCTAAGAAATGGGAGCTCAGAGTTCTATGCTCTACATGATGGAAGGTCTTAGACTGGCATTTCTCAGAAGAGGTCCCTAACCAGCATAAAAACAGGGGCATTAGAGAGTGTTGGTGGGGGTGGGCTGTCAACACCCCTTATGTTGAATATGTGCTACTGTGCAGCCCACAATTCAAGATTTACTGAACCAGTGAATGGAAACAACTTGGAGCATGACTCTTCTGATGTAGAAAAAGAGTTCTCACTCCTATGTGGGGAGTTCAAGACTGTGGCTCCTGATCACAGGATCACTTAATGTAAGAAACAGACAGCCATTGGACTTAAAAAACAAAACAAAAAACCCCAGCACTGGTCCAAGGGGAAGAAATAAGACCCATTCCATGTCTTTGCAAGAAAGTGTTTAAGAGTCCACTCTTCTCAGGAAAAAGAATCTGATCCCCATTTTTCCTGGGTGACAGCTCAAACTACTGACTAGGCTACCATGTGGAAGGCAAACACTGACAACACTACTAGATCTTCTTCCTCCTCCAGTAGCCACATTTTTAAAGAAACAGCTACCACCACATTTTGTGGAGGACCTAATCCTATTCATGTGTTTGACATGTTCAGAACATACTTGCCAGATTAAACTCTTTAAGGAATTTAGATGCTGTACTACGGTTCAACTCAGGGGTAGCCATGATGCCCCCGGAGCTCACCTCAGTCCTTGCCAATCTACCTCTCTTCAGGCAAATCTCCCTTTCTACGCACCTGCCATGCCTTAACAAAGGGGCTTCTCAAGTCAGATCTCCTCATGAGTACCTTAAGGGCTAATTATGTGGGATCTGTCTCCCCAGTACCCACACCCATGCTTCACAGATGTTATTCATTCCTCCCTCTTTCTCTCTGCTCTTCTTAACATCCTCCTCAGGCTACTGACCCCCTGGCTCTGCTGACATGCACCCCTTCTGGGCTACAGGCTCCTGACCCCTAGTCCTTATCTGTCCTGGGCTACGGGCTCCATGGCCCCCTTGGTCTCCAGCTGTAATCTTCAATCTTTGGTCCTTTATCTGGGCCCTGACCCTGCTCCTAGTCCAGTTGAGACTCAAGGGCTCCCCTGGCCCTGCTAGTCTCTGGCTGTGCGTCTCCCCCACCTTTGGCCCCTATTTCTGGACCCTGACCCTGCTCCTGGACAAGTGAAACCTTAGGGCTCTCTGGCCCCATTTCATGTACTCATATCAGGCTCTGGTCTCAATCTCAGACCTCATCAGATCAGACCTGCATTCTCAGTCCCATCTGGGGCTCAGGCCCTTTCACTGTATCAACATTTCCAACTCCACTTCTGCTGAGCTATATGGCCCTACCTATTCAGCTGCTTCTGGGCTCAAGCTCCTTCCCTCTGGGCTCCAGGGCCTCTATTCCATATTCCCAAGCCTGTTGGGACCTTCTCCTCCCCTTAGTCCTTTCCTCAAGCCTCTAGAGTTGCTTACCCCAGCTCAGATGTTAACTAGGAGCCCTTCTACAGCCCTGCTGCCCAGCAGCTCCTATCTTTATGGCTCTGGGGGATAGAATGCCTAGCCAGCTCAGACCCAGGGTTTATATACTTCAAGCCCAGCCCCCTTCTGGTCAAGTGACTGTAAATTGCTCTCTGGAGCACCTGCAGCCTCCTTCTACTGCTTCTTGCTATCTCTTAAAATAGCAGGAGCACCAAGCTTCCTGCTACAGTTGCTCACCCTGTCTAAATCCTTATGGGCCTTAGTGGGGAGCTTAGCACCAGACTACTTGTTCAGTCTGGGAGTACACAGTAGCAGAACTTAACATGTCTAAGAAACCCTACTGAGTTTAAACACCTCCAGCATTAGTTTACTGCTGAGCAGGAGGTTTCTGGGTACAATTTTGGATGCAAGTCCCTAAGAGTTTGGACTTTGAGTAGCGCTGTATAAAAAAGCTTATTGCTGAGTTGATTGGTTTTGTAGCTTGCAGACAAAAGAAGGGACTGGTAAGAGAATTCAAAATCAGAGCCAGAAGACCAGGATCTTGAAAGCTAGTCTTTGTTAAGATTATTCCCAGACACAGAGAAATGAGGGCAATTTGGGGATCAAGACCTTGATTATCATCCATATGTCAAGTCAGATATAGATATTGATATTGATATCTGCCCTAGGTTCTCAGTTAGCACATATATGGAAGTCAACCACTGGAAAAACCATTGGACTCTTAGAGTCCACAAATGAGCTTGCCTCTTAATACTTCCAGTATGGTATTTTGCTGAAAGAAATACAGGCAGAGATGAACTGTGGCTGCAGCAAAGGCCAAGAGCCAGTAGTAAAGGGTAAAAAGAAAGCAACAATTTTTCCTGAAGAGTGGCTGCTGGAACATTTTTTTAAAGCCATACATTGTAAACTCCCTTCCCTCATATGATACTATGATATGATATTTTATTTCCCTCATCTTCACAACAGGATAGGGCTATGGTCCTCCTCTCTCTCCTTTGTTTTCAGTAATCACCAGTGGGAGTATTAGACCTCCATAGATCTTTTAGGGAAGTCAATATTGCAGCTGTTAATTGCAGCTTCACTAGGGCCTCTGTATGGGGAAAAGTTTCTTGCAGACTCAAACATAGAGTGCTGTGGTTCCTGGTTCTTCACTGCTTCTGGTTGTTCAGAAATATTTTATTTTTACATGCAAATTCTGTCAACATTTTGTTTTATGCTATTACCCTGCTACTAAAAATGAAACACCACTATATATCTGTCTCTATATTAGTGGTGTTTCATTTAAATCACAGAAAAATGTGGATTTGAGGTTACTTTTATAAATCCAAAAATTGGGGATTTTTTTTTAAATCGGAGAAAACCAGGATCCCTGCTGATTACAAAGGGTTTGGTCACATCCCTGGTTGGTTAATTTATTTGCTTCTTTAATACTCTAGCAATAGCAGTAGAAACCATATTCCAATTTCTATGGTATGTAAAACATTTTTTCCATTGCATATAATCGTCTGTCTTTATCACAGTTACTAATACAAAGTAAATTCATAAGCTGAAAATGGTCATTTCCTAGTTTACTAAATTGGATCTGTCTTTCAGGACTGGTAAGAAAGTTGAGAAAAATTCTCATCCTTCCCTTTCAAGCCATATCCTTTGCCATACAAAATATGGGATTGCTGATGTGAATGCTGAAGCTGATCAAATTACTCAATAAAAATAATTTGTTAAATGTATTTCTGCCCTTGGGTGTCTACAATAAGACAGCAATTTTATGAAATGTGTTGATAATTTGAGTTTTTAATACAATATTTATGAACTTATTTGTGAACCCCTGTAGATTGTGGTAGCGATACTTTTTTAGCCACTGATCTTGCAAAAAGTTAACTATTTAAATAAGTTTGGCATTCTGAATGAGACTACTCATAGAATCTTTTTTGATACAAACAGCTGGAGGGAACCTTAAGAAATCATCAAGTTTAATACCTTGCACAGAGGCATGACCAAGTACACTTACAGCACCTCAACAGATGTCTAACTTATTACTAAAACTCCTAGCTAAAGAAATTTGCAGCCTCCAATAACCTGTTCCATCCTAAAAGAGTGATAGTTTGCTGTTTTAGCCTGAACTTGGACAGAAGGCAGGGCAGAACGGCACCTTATAGACCACTTCATAGAGGCATAAGCTGTAAAGCAACAGCTGACGTCATCTCATGATGCAATCTGTTGCTTACAGTATCTTATGCCTCTCTGAATTAGTCTATAAGATGACATTCTGACCTACCTTTGATCATCCCAGCCATTAGACAGAATTTCCAACATGAGTTGCTGTAACTTAAGTTGATTTCCTCTTTAATTCTTCAAGGCCACTGAGAAGTACATCAGTATTTTCTTTGTAATAAGCTATTGCATATTGGAGGATTGCTTTCATGGTTTTTGTTACCCTTTCCGATATGAAGCAAACCCAATTTCTTCAACCTTTTCTTATAAGTAATGTTTTCTAATGTTGCCTCTGTTCAAAGCTACTCATACGTAGAGATACTAAGAGCTTCAGCATTTGGATCAGATCATTATTTGATGTACACTGGAATGCATGCACTGAGTTTGGTGCTGAGTTATGCCAACATTCATCTGCTAAAAATCTAGTCCTCTGGTAGTAAATTTATTTATTTAACTATCTGACCAGCTATGCCTGTAAACCCTGATGGAATAAATGTTTTCAGTAAAATAATCTGAGGGACAAAATTTCTGAAAGAAATATATTAAAATATTAGAACTCTGAAAGATGAGTGGTTGATTCCCCCTCCCACCTCCCCAATTGGCATACATTTCAGTGCAGCAAAAAAAAAAGGGGGGGGGGGGAAGGGAGGGAGGTTACAACTTATAGAGCTAGAATTCATAATCAATTATAAAACTGAAATAAAAAGGAATTCCATGTAAGCAAAAAGATGAACCAAAGTGTGGACTTTCCCAATTGAGCTCGCTCTACTGTAGCATTCAGCAAGCATTAAAAATTAGACAGGTGTCATTACAATGAAATCCTGTTGACTGGTGCCTTTCAATTTTTTTAGTTATTTCAGGAAGTTACACAGACACACACACACACACACACACACACACACACTTTTCTTGCAAATGTCTTGATAAGGAGAGGTTTCCATAAGGTCATACTCTGTTACATTATATATATATATATGTAACAGCGTATGACTTTATGGAAACCTCTCCTTATCAAGACGTTTGCAAGAAAAGTGTTTTATTCTTACAAGAACTGTTGAGTCCTTTTAAGATAATTGCCTGAATATATAACATTGCTTGCAGTTTGTGTCCAAAAAACCTTCAGGATTTCTATAGAAACATGAGTTACATTATTGTCTGATTTTATATGCAAAATGCATTCCAAGCATATACTCTATCTTATTTCATTTGAAAACAAAGTTGTTATAAAATAATATGATTCCCTTAACTGTTAAGAAAAATGGAAGACTATATTTCCAAATGCATTCCTTGTATGTGAATTTTCATATTGTAATAATTATCATTCAAGATCTCATACAAATTAACTCAATCTCATGAGGTATTCTGTGATATCATTTGCTTATGTTTTGATATCAGTTATTAATGTTGATTTAATGGTGGATATCTGGAGACTTACTGGAAATTCATCTAATCTTTTTCATTATTTCTTTTAATTCTTATGTCTCCCTGCCTCTTCCTTTATAAAAATATGTAACTGAATTGTTATTAACTTAGAGGTTGATCGACTCTGGGATCTAAACCATTTCCTGTACAGAATTAGATGCCATCAGAAGAATGGATGATAGATGAACTGATGTTATTCTGACTGTGTTTATAAAAAAAACCCTTAAAAGAATTTGTGCTTTCAGGTTTTCTTATGATGATGGAAATTTCCACCAGCATCTGGGTGTTAGAGACTTCCATCTAGACTAACTGTTCCATTGAGGTCTTTATTGGCTCTTTTTGTCTTTGCTTTTCTTTGAGTTCTTAATGTTGCTCTTCAAATGACATGTTTCTATATCTCCCAAATTGTTTGCTGCTTGTTATATTTATTGTTATATGTTCTTTAATATCCTATGTCCCATGCTATATCTGTAGCTAAACATAAGCATTTTTCAGCATTTCCAAACCAACATCCATAGGATTTCATTTTTTGCAAGCCAATGACTTTCACAAGATGTTTATTTATAAAACACTATTTAATATTTATAAAACACTATTTCTCCCTCCACTCCCACCCCATCTCTAATCCCCAAATCCTTTAGAGGAAAAGAATAATATAGTGCTCTGTTTTTCCCCAGGTTGAACCTGAAAGGAAGGTGTCATGAAGTTTTCCCTGTGTCAATATGAGCACCTCTATAATTTCTAATCTCATGTAATTTTTTTCAGGGGTTTGTGTGAATTCTTTCTACTGCTCTGTGGTCATTAAACAGACCTTATGTGGCTTCCCAGTGCTTGCATCTACATGAGATGCTGACTGTGCAGTCATTTAGTACTTCAGCAATGCAGTAGCATTGCCGAATGGCTTTCAGGTGACTCTGACTACGCAGTAGCTTGTTACTACTGTGCAGTCAGCATCTCACATAGGCATACCCACTGAGTACTAAGGATCAAAAAAATAATTAGAGGTATGCCAGAGAACTTGGCAAGAGATTATTCACAGCATTGCTGGATTGAAGAATTCATTTGAATTTTTTAAGTAAACAAGTTCTAAGGATGGAATTTTTATGAAAACTCTTAATTCTTTTTTTTTATTATTTTTTCTGCTGAGGGTTTTGATTAAAATATAGGGGGAAATATCAAGAACTTGGAATTAAAAAAAATATATTTATTGAAAATAGTTAATATTTTCTGCACCTTTACTGGGTACTATAGGCTGTGTCTGCGTGGAAATCATGACAAGATTTGAGCATATGTAGGCTGACCTATTCTAGGTTTAATCAATATAAACTGAATTCTGATATCTGATAAATTGTAGTAGTGCAGCATTCAACATAATCAGCCCAAACCTGTCCTATTATATGCTCAGGGGTTGAAGTCCAAGCTACCATGAATGGTGAGGAGACCTTCAAGTTTGAGTCCTAAGGTGACAAAAACCCACTGGCCAATGTGAATATAGGATCAATGGATGAGGAGTGGTAGAATTAGGTTTAATTACAGAGAAAGGATGGGAAAGCATAATAGAGCTAAAAGATGCAAGAGGAAAAATGGGGCAGTTTACAAACTCTCTTCACCAATGAATAGGAGGAACAAGTTAGAATTTAGGCCACGTACACATACAAGTGTTTATTTTTCTACTGGGAAAATTAGTGCTTCCCTAGTAGAAGCTGTACTCATACAAGCATTCCTTCAATCTCTCCCAGGAGAAATATGCCTCCTCTGGGAGAAAGATCTTTCAGGATGACATCTGGGAAATCTCCCTGTGAAAGGATATTCTTGCAAGAATGAATGTCTAGACTCCCCCCTCTTCGTCTGGTTTGGAGTGGAGTGGAGAAGCAGAGTTATGCCTCCAGTGCTTCCCCAGACTGAGGTCTGCCCAGCAGACAGGAATGGACAAGGGGCATTGCACAGTCTGGTCCAGATGAGGAGTGAAGAAGCAGGGCAAAGTCCTGAGAAACTGAGGAGAAGATGCTCATTGCTCACTGTCACTTCCCATACCAGAGGCCTCTGTCTGAAGAGTGGACAGGGGGCTTTGCCCTGCTGCTCTCTCCATTCTGTGGAGTGGAAGAATGGCCACACATAGCTCTATACACACATTCTTAGACTGGGGACACTTTGGCTGGTAAGCAGGTGCAGGGCTTGCTCTGAGATCCAAGAAGGTGAGAGGTATATCTGTTGAGTATAGATAAGTAAAGATAAAGGTAGAAAAAACAAACAAACAAACAAACAAGCTGTTGATTTGACACGTGCCAGATCAACACTCAGGATCTCAATATTGTGCTGTTAGGCAGGAGGGCATGATACAAAATTATATACTCACACACAAACTATACAAACACTCTATGGGCTCATACACACATGCACATATACAAACACGCACTTCTGTGGATGTGTGTTAACACTAAGGGGCATTTGGGGTAACTTGGGCTCGGGGTTACTTGGGGTCACAGTGCCCCAGCATTACTCGGGTTCACTTGGGGCCCTGGGCAGAGGTGAGGGAGAAATCTGGGGCTGCAACAAGGAAAAGCGGTGGAGCTGGAGGTAAGAGGTAGTGGAGTAGAAGCCGGCACAGAAGGTGGGGAGAAAGAGAGACTGGACGAGGGTCAGAGGGACAGGGAGCAGAGATTAGAGCAGGGTCGGGACTGCAGAAAGACAAACCCAACTCAGGGTTCCAAAAATATCAGTTTTATTAAACAGGTAATGCACTATACAGAGCACAAAATTATTGGTTCACACACACACGCACACATGCACACATGCACACACAAACACTCTTTCCCACATGCTCACACAAAGATAGCAGGAGAGGAAAAGGCTTGGTAGAAGGATTGAAGTCAAGGTATGCAGGGACAGAGTTCAGGTCCTTTGCTTGGGGAAAAAAGCTGGGTGATAGCTACCTATCCTGGGCTGTAGCTGATCCTCGATGGCTAGTCAGGGTCTTCTCCAGCAAGGTGTTGTCCAGGGGGGTGTTGCTGGTAGGGCCTCTGGGTGGATAAGTGACATGGCATAGTGCTGGTTCAGATGGAGAAGGCATCCCAAGGAGGACACACTCTACCACTCCTTTTATAGGGTGTGTCTCCTATGGGAAGGACATACTCAGGCAAGGAACAGTCCTGCTCAGATGCATACGTGCAGGTCCAGGTCTCCTCATTGTCTGGTGGGATACAATGGTGGGGTTGCTGGTTTCTGTAGGGTCTTTGTCTTACAAATGTTGGGTTCCTGTAGGTTCTTTATCTTTCAAATGTTGCGTTTTGTCTCTGTTCCTGGGTGAGGTCTGTGGTTCCTAGGTGAGTCAATGCAAGGCAATGGCTGGGTGGTTGAATGAATTGATGGTCTGGTCATTACTGGTCATTCAGCAGAGGCCTGATACCATTATGCCTGAAACACCCTCGCTCATTCCCATTTATTTGGGAACCAATTTACATAGGAGGGTTAGGTATGCATCACAGTTGCAACATACTATACAATAAGGTATGCTCAGGCAGGGGACACAAGATGGAGGCTTGACATCACAAAATGGAAACTTGACAATACTTTGGTTAACTTTACAGACACCAGCCTAAGCCATACAATATTAATATGAAACAATAAAAACCAATGGAAAAACAATAGGAATACAATATAATACTATATAAAACAATAAAAATCAATACAAACGTAACAGAACACTATTTACAATATATAAAGGGGCTTATTACAATAATAGCATACAAGAACTTATCTTACCTATGACTACTTACAAGTAATTATAAGGGATAGAGAGGGCAGAGAGAAAATCAGAAATGGTTGGGGAAGGAGAGGGAATGTATTTTTAAGTTAAAAAAAAATAAAAACCTGGGGGTTTTGCTACAAAACAAACAGTAGTGATGTTAATGTGAGGATCAGCAAACCAGAAAAAATGAAGCAGATGAGGCATGTTTGAAACAGGCAATAAGGAAATCTAAATGACATGCTTTTGTAGTACTAGGGGTTATAACTTCCCTGATATATTTTGGAAGAAAAATACAACAAAGTACGGGATGTCCAGCAAGTTCCTAAAGTACATAAAGGACAATTTTCTAGTTTAGAAAGTTGATGAAACATCAAGGGGTACCTCTGACTCTGGTTCTGACCAACAAGGCTGACCCAACAGTGAACCTGAAGGTTGTTTTAAACTGTTCAAAACATAAGAGAATTTATAACTCTAAGAAAGGAAATAAGAAAATAAAAACAAGGAATTTGGACTTTATCGAGGCAAATTTCAACAAATTCACAGAATTAGACAAATTAAAAGACATGAATCCAGGAAGGCTGGCATTCTGGAAAGACTGATGTAGCTACATATGTTGCTTTTAAGCTCTTGGAAAATCAAAAAATACTGAAGGGTAGGCACATCACTGTAAGGAAGCAGATAAAAGAATAGTATAAATAGGGAGAAAACCAGGAAAGCAAAGGAAAAACATTGGTTGCAACTAACAATAGATGTTAAAAGACAACAAGAGGCCCTACAAATATGTCATATGGAAAAGAACAGTCACAGAGGCAGTGGTTCTGCTCTTTAAAGTTACCAGTTAACAGAAGACACAAACACGGCACATCTGTTCAGTGACTACTTTGCTTTAGTCCTTATAGACAACAAAAAATCCCTGAGACCATACCACTGGCTACTGGCAAAATGGGTAGTAACAAATAAAGGAAAGGGCTACTGTTCAGAATAAGCAAAGAATGCATGAGGGAACTTTTGACAAATTTGAATTGAATTAAGTTAGAAGGACTGGAAAAGAATTTATCCCAACATGATGAAGAAACTAGCTAAAGAAGTCTCAGAACCACTGGCAAAAATCATTGCATGAAGACAGATAATAGGCAAACTTCCAGAGGACTGGAAGAGGGCTGATAGAGTGCCCATCTTGAAAAAGAGGGAAAAAAAAGAGCGGTTTATAGACTAGTCAGCCTGATTTTGGTATCAAACAACATTCCTAGACAAAATTTAATCAATCTGTAAGTATTTGGAAGATGAAAGAATGATCAGAGTTTGTGCCAGATGTGATCTTCTTTGATAAACTAACACATTTGTTAGATAGGGAGAATGATGTGAATATAATCTAGAAAGGTACTCTATATGCATATACTATGTCCTGGTAAATCTTTCTACAATTTAGAAAGTTGTACCAAGTGCACTGAACTGGATGATCAAGTCAATATTATACCTTAAATATGCCTTCAAATAATTTCAATACGTATTACAACAGGGACTGTGTCCTTTTTATCACTTTTCCTGGAAAGGATTCCATTATCTTCAAATCTTGTTGTTAAAAAGCTTTTTTCCTGATATTTATCCAGGAAGGTAGAGGTGAGATCTTCAAATACCCAGGGCAGGGAGGCAGAGTTGCGGGATTTATGTCCAATGATTGGAGATTGGGGGGCAGTGGGAGAGGAGCAGGAAGTGGTATCGTACCTGCCCTGGCTATCTGCACTCAACTGGCACTGCTGTTGTAGCTTGGACTGCTGCAACTGGAGGCCAGGCTCACAGCCCTGTGGTGTGAGCCCTCCAGGGACCTTCCATGGTGACCCATTCACTCCCCCCACCCCAAGTACACTACTGGGAACAGGGATGTGGCTGCCATGGTAAAGACTTTTGGATGGAGGTATCATTCTGGTGCCCATGTAAGTTGGTGCCTAAGGCTGGTGTTCTGTTATCTCCCCTAGTTATGCTATGGTATTCAGCCTACATTTTCTACTACTTAATTTTAATTTCCTCACTCCCTAGATATGCTCCTTCTGCATTATGGTTTATTCTCCAACCTTATAGCACTCTTAATCACCATTTTAACACTAATGCAGGGATTTTAACTTGAAAATGAATATGTTTTGTTGGGTTTTTAATTTTAATGTAGATGGAATGATGTCCAGCTGAAATCATTGTTTAAGTTAGACCTGCCTAAAAATGATTGTGCCATCTAATACTGGATGTAATTTGATTGAGAATGAGTGCGCTTATTTGGTTTTGAGAATGTCTATATTTTACTCTATGCTTCTCTACTCTTGAAGATTGGTAAGGCTGTAGCTCTAAGGTCTAGAGTCTGATTTTAACAATCATATGAATTTGGTTGAGAGAGTAGCCATCTGTTATGAGCTGTGAATTTTTCATTCTGAAATATATTCTTACATTATTCTTTTTTTTTTTTTACCTCATTTACAACTTTCATAAACAGGGTACCATGAAAGAGTTAAATAGTAAAAGTTGCTTTATATTCTGCAATAAGAAAAGTGCACTTAGCAACAGAGACTCTGCAACACAGGTGCTCCCAGCAGGAATTTCCACCCCCTGACTTACAAGATTTTCACTGTAGTCTAGATAGACATTTTAAATACGTTGGCACCCACAGAGAATATAGGCCTCTATTATCTTTTCTTTTGACATTATAGTTATTGCTTTATGGTAAGTAAAAAAAAAAAAAAAAAAATCATCAAAATAACAACAACCAAAAAACCCACCGAAAAGCAAATTCAAGTGTCCAAATTAACAAACATAAAAGCGAGCTTCTTTCTGGGCCTTGGTTCTGGAAAAATTCCCTGGGCAAATGCTACATCCTGCCCTTAATAAGGCTGGATTTGAGGTTGTGCTTACATGTTGTCTTGATTCAGGATCTCAGCCTCATAAAACTGCCCATACAAGAGGTATTTCAGGCTTTCACTAACTTTCTTGTCTTCTCTGAGAAAGAAATCAGGAAAAGTTTTTATCCAGCTGCCTGGCTTGCAGCGATTCAACATTAGTTAATTTTGTCATTCAGAAGTGTTTTCATTCTCAGAAAAGAACATTTTGATGAATATTTTTGTTGAAAAAAAAAGGAAATTTCCCCTGGTTTTGAGTGTCTGTCCACCTATCCATCCATGTGTTCCCCCATTGCCCAAAGGAAATGAAATGCTTAAGCTTTTGGTATTCTTGTGTCCATTCCCCACCACCTCACCCTATTTTTCCACATCTTCAGTGTCCATTGTTTTGTCTGTCATCTTAGATTAAAAGTATTTTAAGACAGGGACTATGTCTATTCTGTGTTTTGTACGGTGGCTACATCAGTGGAACTCTCATCAGTGACATGACACTAGTTTAATACAAATAGACAAAATGCTACTATTACTGGAATACAAATATGTAACAATAATACATTATTTAAAACCCATAAAAGATAAGGAGAACTTTTCACAAATGTTTTTAATTTCAGCTACCCAAATACTATCTAAAACTTCTCACAAAAACAAGGGATAATAATATAAGGTTATAAATTGCCAGAGGCACAGTGAGGTTGAGGAGGAACAAAGGAAAGAGGAAAAGAAGAGTGCAATCCCAAAATCACATGGAATACTGTCCCTGATCTTCTTAACTTCTGTCTTATTTCTGCAACCACTAATGTCAATGAAAAAAATACCTATTGATTTCAATGGTACAGAACTCAACCTACCTCCTTCATTCACATTTCCTATATAAATTTTGTCTGTCTTGAAGCATGCAAGAAATGAGGGGAAAAGTGGGAACAAGTAAGAAACAAAGCTAAAAAATGTTGTCAAGGCCGCAGTTCTCCAATTTTGCCATGAAGATATCATGGGACACCAGATCAAAGGCTTTTTTTATCAACCTCTTCTCCTTTGTCCAGGTGATGTGACACCTGGTCATAGAAGGAAATGAGATTGGTCAGGCAAGACCTACCCACAACAAAGCTGTGTTGGCTATTCCTCAGAATGTTGCCTTCCATTAGCCTGCCATTAATGATTTCTTTGATGATTTTTTCCAATATCTTTTCAGGGATTGAGGTCAAACTGATTGACCTGTAGTTTTTTGGATCTTCCTTCTTCCCTTTCTTAAAGATAGGCACCACATTAACCGTCTTCCAATCTTCAGGTACCTTGCCCGAGTGCCATGAGTTCTCAAATACCCTTGCCTGTGGCTGCGCTATAAATGTCAGCCAGTTCCTTTAGCATTTTTGGGTCCAATCTATCTGGACCAGCTGATTTGTTGGTGGCCAGACTCTCAAGGTGTTCCCTCACAAGATCTATACCTATGGTGGGCGTATATTCACCCTTGCCCTGGTGATCCTGTATCTTGTCAGGCAGGGTGGTCCCTTTGGGATGTTGAAAGACTGACACAAAGTAATCATTAAGCAGATTGACTTTTTCCTGGGTGTCATTTATCAGCTGCCACATTTGGTTTAGCAGGGGTCCAATGTTGCCCTTGATTTTCTTCTGACTTCCCACATATCTGAAGAAGGACATTTTATTGTCCTTGATTTGTGTAGCCAGTTGGATTTTGGTTACAGCCTTGGCTTTCCTAGTTTGCTCCTTAGAGGTGCAGATTAGTTCTGAATGCTCCTTCTTAGTGGTGTTTCCTGTTTTCCATCCTTCATAAGCTTTCCTTTTCAGATGCAGGCAGTCCATGAGTTCCCTATTGAGCCAAGGGGGTTGCCAAGCCCTTTTACTACCTTTCCTACAGGCTGGAATGGACTTCCTCTGTGCTTCAAGGATCACTTCCTTAAGGGGCAACCACTCATTGTGAACTCTTCTCCCTGTCAGATCGTGGCCTCTCAGGGTCTCAACAACTAGCCTCTTGAGCTTATGAAAGTCGGCTTTCCTATGGTCGCAGATTTCTGTATTGCTGGCTGACTTCCCAGCTTTGCGATGGATAGTGAAAGTGATCAACTCGTGGCCACTGTCTCCCAGCTTCCCTTCAATTATTAGGCCGCTGACTAGATCATACCCTTTGGCCAGTACTAGGTCCAGCAGCATCTTACCTCTTGTCAGCCCGTAAACTTCTTGAGACAGGTAGAACTCATCCATGCATGTGAGGAAGTTGTGACAGATCAGATTTGGCTGAGTTCTCTTCCCACCAGATGTCCGGGTAGTTAAAGTCTCCCATGACAACCATGCACTGAGAGCATGCAGCCTCAGCCAGTTCCCTAACAAATTCGTGGTCAAGCTCTTGCTCCTGATTTGGAGGTCTGTAGTAGACTCCTACCATTATATTCCCTTCACCATGTTCCCGTTGTACTCTAACCCAGAGGGTCTCAAGTCACCCTCCTTGGGTGCCAATCTCTACTTGTAGGAAAGTGTACTGCTCCTTCACAGACAGCTACATCCCCACCCTTTCTTTCAACACAATCTCTCCTGTACAAGCTATAGTCTATACCTGTAGTCCAGTCATAGGTGCAGTTCCACCAGGTCTCCATTATCCCTATGGGATCATGTACTGGGGTTTGTACTGGTGGTTATCTGCCCATCTGCTGGCGAACTTAATTTAAAGCCTGGTCAAGCAGGTCAGTCATTCTGGCTGAGAAGAGCTTCTTTCCCAATGGAGTGAGGTGGAGGCCATCCCTTCCCAACAAACTGCTACCTCTCTCTCTGAAGTGTGGATTGTGGTCATAGAAGCTGCAGCCTTCATGATGGCACCAGCGCCACAGCCTTCTGTTCACTACTTCAATTTGTCTCTACCTCCTCAGCCCATGACCCATAACTGGAAGGATCAAGGAGAAAAACACCTGCACCCCCAACCCCTTGAGCGCTGCTCCCAGAGACCTGTAGTAATTTATAACCTGGCTGGGATTGCTCTGAGTCATGTCATTTGTGCCCACATGGATAAGGAGCATGGCATAGTAGTTGGAGGGCTGAATAAGTTTTGGGATCCTATCAGCTATATCCCAGATACAGGCCCCTGGGAGGCAGCAGACCTCGCAGGCTAAGGGATAAGGGTGGCACATTGCTCCCTCTGTCCCCCTCAAGAGGGAGTCTTCCATGATGACCACTCTGCATTTCTTCTTAGGGATGGCAGCTGGTTGCATTTGTTCCTCACGTGCAGGAGCTGGCAGCTCTGCTGGTTCTATTGGTGCTGCAAGGGGTTTGTACCTGTTGTGGAGATCCAGGGGGGAGGTGACCCTAGTGCAATGAGCCTCGGGGCTAAAGACAACCTTCATCCAAACCCCTGCCTGGACAGTATGGGAGCTCCTCTTGTCCACCCTTGTCCTGGCAGGCAACCTAGTTCTTCCCTCTTTTTTCTTCAGGTGAAGAGCCTGGCAGTAGGAGTCAATCTCCTCTTCACTACACCTGATGGCATGCAGCCTCTGCACTGCACTCTGGAGCTCCCCTATCCTTACTCCAGAGACTCCAATATGGAGCAAACCTCACAAGGGGCAGTGTCATTGCTCCTGATCCCATGTGTCTGCAGTTATGCCAGGCAGCTCCCACAGATGAAAGCCAAGGGCACCATCTTAGTGGAGGCCAGAACTATGGGTTTCACCTGGGTGGAGGACTTGGAGGTACTGGAGGGTGGGGGGCTGGCCCAGTCATGGAAGTGATCTTTGGGGCATGGCATATCCCCACCACAGTGCAGGTAATAGTCTGGGCTACTGCTGTGCAGACCCTTCTCTTCAGGCTCACCACCTAGAGCCTCATGCCCCTCCTGCTCGTCCTCCTGTGCGAACTCTCATGTTAACTCATGCACTGGGCCCGGACTATGCCTGTTTGCATGCTCTGTTCATGAGGCTCTGGTCACATGGCTCCCTGGGGGGCTGGGCCAAGTAGGAGCTGGATGAGGGCATGAACCTCCTTAGCTCTTCTCAGCTGCCTCCCACAGCTGTCTAATTCCCACCCACTGCAGGCCCCACTTACCTCCCAGCTATGCTGGGGGTCAAGGACGGGGGCCATGGGGGATTCTGCCTGTGAGTCATTCACTGGAGCTAGACCCCAAAGAATTGAGGATATTTCCTTCCATTCATCCATTATTATATATACAGATTTAAAAAAAATAGTTTTTGGCAGCTATGGCTTTGTTTTGATTAAAAATGTATTGCTAGAAATGGGTGATTGTTGGAGCCACTGACCCATATAAGGTAACAGG
Source organism: Alligator mississippiensis (assembly GCF_030867095.1). Classification (NCBI taxonomy): domain Eukaryota; kingdom Metazoa; phylum Chordata; order Crocodylia; family Alligatoridae; genus Alligator; species Alligator mississippiensis. The sequence goes on from NC_081824.1 coordinate 313,119,026, forward strand.
GCAAACATATTTATATTGTACACAACAGTGAGAAAAATCAAGTTTAGTGCCATGAACAGCAAAACATTAGTACAAAGACAGGACCGGTCCAAATGAAACTGCCAAACCAGAAGTCACAGGGGGCTGGTTGAAATACTAGCTGATGTTTACTGCACTGCTTACTGCCATGCTCATTGTTGAGTACTGAGCTGATTCATGTTGACTGAGAGCTCTGTAGTAAGCTATCTTTATCCTTGGGGGAATCAGGATGCCGCTATATTTTCCTTGAACTTGGCTGGAACATGTTGCAGGCTGTGTCCTCTTTTTATTTAGCACTAACCCTCCATTCATTACAAAATTCCCATTTCACTCTCTAACAAATACAAAGCTGTTCTGGATATGTTCTTCTATTTTCTATACTTAGAGTAACATGGAAAATTGGGGCAGGGAAAGTGGAAGAGGTAGCACACTGAAAGTTGTAGCTAGGAAGCCCAGTGAATTTGGCTTTGCAGAGTACCTCAAATTTGTGGAATCAGCCTAGTACAAAAGCTGTATTAAAGCTATAGAACTTTGTAAACTGACATAGGCCTTGTGTAAAGTAGCTTAGTTCTTCACAATACTAATGATCTGACTTTTCATTCTATTAGGAAACTATTAAAAATATATCTAGACATAATGTATTGCATTTTCATGCTGGATAGGACTCTGCTGCATGGGCCCCAGGCAGCATATTGTGTCTACTGGCTGGATCCAGCCCATGGAGGAACCAGGTACTATTTATCTGGCTCTGCACATGAAAAGATTGAGCACCACTGATTTAGGTCAAAAGAAGACATGTTACTAATTCTGCACTATAATCACATGTAGCCTGAAACTTATTAGCGATGTAGTTGATGTTGCCTCTGATTCTTTGGTGAATACTTGCTGTTGTTTGGAACTCATTCCTTATTGCTGAGTTTTCCACAGAACTTCTCTTGAGCGGAAAGCCAGCATTTTTCTCCCAAAATGAAACAGCTCCCAATCCAGCAGGATCACAGAAGATCTCTGTGGTGACTTGCTGGCTTCCCAAGTGGATGTTTCTTTCTTCTACATGCACACAATTTTTTGCTTGGACTCTTCCAAATTTGAAGGGAATTATATTGATAGGTTATTCCTGAATATTATGCAGAAAACAATCCTGCATATGGAAAAAGATGGACAAGATGACCTAGTTACTACTTTCCATTTCTCATTTCTATGAAGACAGGGGAGGGGGAAAAAGACCCAATTCTGTTCTAAAAGAAGACCTGGACAAATAATTTATAAATTTATTTGCTAAATGTATTTATTCAATAAGTTTGATTTTTTTTCAAATCAACTATTCAACAAGTTTTCTTCATTATTTGCCCAGCTCTAGTCATGAATATAGATGACTCACATTTCATTTCTGAATTCAAACCAATATTCACAAACAATTTTTGTACTGTTTCTCCACTTCAACTTCTAAGGCATTTAACAAATAATAGATAGGCATAAGACTGGAAAGAATTAAAATGAAGAACTATTTAGGCTGATTTAATTTCCTTCTGAATTTTTAGTGGAATATTCCTGCCTTGAAGGTTTAGGGATATTTTGTCATGTAAGGGAAGACCTTTTTGATATACTGGAAGTTCAGAAATTGTGTCTAGTAAATTCTGTGTGTAAACTGTCCAAGAGTCACTGTGTCCTATGGATGCATGTCTCATGCTGCAAGCTGCATTGTTCCAGATAGAATGAGTCTTCAATATTGACTGCAATAAGCACTCATCACATTTTAAAAATGCGTCTGGAAATGTTCCCCAATTATACATCTGTCTCCTTTTCTATCTCATACACCAGAGAATTAGGCTGACTGTGTGTATTCATTCAGAATTGACTTCTCTTATTCTTTCTCCCTCCTTCCCTCAAAGCATCTGTGGGCAATTTCTGTCTGCTAGCTAATAGCAACAAAAAAAGTCAAAATACCTGTGTGAAATATATGCACAGATGTATAGTATGTATGCTGATTATGGTCCATCTGTAGAACATGTGTCAGCTAGTTGACAGTAAGAGCCAATGACTAGATTTCCAAAGGTATCTAGGCTCTTTCATTGAAATCAATAGGAATTAGTCACCTAAGCTAAATATCTGGGCCCAAATCCTAGAGTTTTCACTCAGCCACTATCCAGGCTCCTATTCAGATAAAATTCATTAGCTTGAGTAAGAATTTGGCAAGGACTTTAAAGTTTGAGTCTGCACAGGGAAAGAAATGAATCTGACAGAGGGAGAGGAAAAGTAAGTGTTATTGAGGGACAAATCTGGTTCTCTGTGGAGAACCCCCCCTCAAAGAAACTGTTCTAACTGATGCTTTTCTATGTCCTGCACTCATACGTCTACTGGGGGAAGGCACATCGGTAACAATGCATGCACTGGTGTCACTCAGTACTGATGAGATAATGCCTCAAATACCAGCCAATTCATTTTTAGCTTGAGCTTACTGCCAAGTCTTTTGTAGGTCTATATCCATGTTACTCCATTAAAATCTGGCTTCTGTTTCATGTGGAAACACATCTATGCTCTGTATCCTACTAACAGTTCTGTGTAAAAGAGCAAGTATTTAAAATACACTTCGCAAAGGATGATACTTGCTATATGAAAAATAGAAGAAATGTCCCATTAAAACAAAGAAGAGAGAGAAATACCTAAGTATAATGCATTTTTTCATGATTTATTAACATTAACTTCCAGAATTATGATTTATTCACATTAACTTTCAACATCAAGTATATTGCCCTGATTTATGCATGCTGCATGTAAAAGTTCTTATTAGTGAATCTTAGATTTTAAAGTTCTGATTTAGTATGTTAGTTTATGAATCTTCACGTTAAAATTTCAATTTAGAGCCCTGATTTATATACACTAGGTTTCATGCTATTTGTGAAGCATAATATTAAAACTCTGATTTAATATGATAGTTACTGTAAGGAGCATTAGTGTAATAAAATATGCAATACCCAAGAGACTTAGATAAAACCTATCAATGATTCTTCTACTGTATCTGGGGCTAGATTTTTTTAGCTTCGACTTCAGTGGAGATATACTGTTTTACACCATTTGACAATCTGGCTCTTTATTTGTGTTATGCAGATATTGTCAGAAGCATTACATTTTGAATAGCATAATAAAAATAGGAGGCAGTGGAGTTACATTAAAATATAACAGAACTCTTAACCCTGTTCAACAGGATTGTATACAAGAAAACCAACATTTTCAAGAAGAGTCACTTGACTCTGCTTTCCACTTTTTACAAATCATTATTGGCTAGTCAGCCAAAGAAAATATGCCTAATGCAGTTTTATGAATGCACACACACTTGTGGACGTATGTTATAGATTCTCTGCTAGACAAATTAACATATATGTCAAGTAAATAAGCTGTATGAATAGTCATCAACATTCTTTTAAAAAAACTCATAAGCCTATTTTTGATGTGGGTAATATTTCATGGTTTTGGTTTAGTTTGCACTGCAGTCTGGCCACTTTATTGTATTGTTAATCTTTCCCACATAATCTAGAGCAATAAATTAAAATCATCTTTTGTTTTCTACAGCCAGTATGAGTTAGCCAAGCAGCAAACATTAAATCACCCTCCCATATAAGAAGTGAAATTGTAAGGTTCCAGGCTGAATTGTAGTTACATGTTGTTAGTAAATCTCCACAACAATCACCCACCTGCATTTATTTCTTCTAGAGCCAAATCCAGTAACACAGCTGAAAGTCAGAGTAGCTGACTTTGTGCTGGTCAGCTTTCAGCAGGGTTGGCCTAGGAGGCCTGTGTCCTTTCTCTTTTCTTGGCCTTAGCTATGGAGTAGTCACAGAACCACTACCAAATAAAGAAGCTCTTTGTTACTCTTCTCCAGGTGCAAGGAAGACTCGGAGGTTGGTGGGGAAGTTTGGAGGTTCCCTACACTCTGACCTATCACATCGGTATTTTGTACCCACATCTGTCTTCTAAGTAACCCCTTACCTGTTGATTTTTTGCCCACAATTGGTTCAGTCACTATTTTTCACTTAAAGAAAACTGTCTGTGAAGAGATGTAAACACTCTCCTAATGAGTTTCATTGTAATGAAAAACATATCTTCTTTATTCTGAACAGACTATTTTTTTCAAAAGAATAGAGCTCTGTATACCTTGCCAGTTCACAGACTAGTGGGAAAGTGCTATAAATAGAGTAGCCCTCAAGAGGCAAGCAAAAGAGCAGTAAAACAGTAATAGAACATTCTGGGTAAGCCCATTCCTATGGTCTAACCAAGTACAAAAGGACAACAAAACTGTTGAGATCATCTGTCTCTTAATTTTTCTATTTCCAAATGTGCTATAACCTTCTTCCCAGATCCCCTTTCCCTTTCTATTGATATGACTATACTTCTAAGATGCCCAGTGACACTGGGCTAAAGACAACACCTAATAAGACTAAGGGGTGAAGTCCTCCGGCAGTAGAACATACCTACTGCATCTGGGGTCTTGTTGCAAAGTCCATTGAAGTCACTGGAAAAAACTCTTGTGAACCTAAACAGAAATAGAGACGTAAAAGAAATTCTGCATGGGTTTTTGTAGCACATCTGATTGCTGGAGTGAAGTGGTAAACTAAATATCACTTTTCTTCTTCCAAACCCTAATGTATTCCTATAGATCTGTACATTAACAAACATAATGTAAGTAGTACTGTCCTTACCCTGGGGCATTCTATTAGCCAAAAATGTAATTTTCCTTTGTTTCAGAGCTTTTAATTAGATTATATTCTACAATCTGTCTTTCTTTTTCTTCTATGCGTTTTCCACCCTGCTTACTTCCCATGGTGATTGAGCCTGCCTATACACATTCAAATCATCCAGATCAACTCTCCCAGGTTTATCTTCCTGAGAAAAAAACCTGACCTGTACAGAAGTTCAGACAGAGAAGCAAAGAGCCTGCAGTGTGGATGCCGGGCTTCCAGAGCTCCACAGAGCACACAGCCTAGAAAGCTTTGAAGCATTTTTTAAATCAATGTAGTCAGGGATCAGCAGGGTCAGGGAAGCTGGGGGCAGGGTCTGTACCATGCACAGAAGAGTCATATAAGCTTTTCCCTCCCCCATGCTGTGTTTGAGCCCAGCTAAGATTGGGCAGGGAGTATTATACTTGTATGCTTCCACACACCCAGGTGATTCAGGCAGGGAACAAGCCAAAAGCAAAACATACCCCATAAGTGCTTTAATATGGGGCTTTTAGTCTGAAGCACTTAGGGTACATGTTCTCCTTCCTGCTTGGGAGAGACTGATGCACACTCTCCCTCACCCTATGGGAGACAGGAGGAAAGAAAACAAAGTACATTGGGATTGCAGAGGTCATCTCTGCATCTGCTGCCTATACAGAAGTTTTGTCTCCCGAGAAGTATTCTCTGGGGAGCCACTTTATTTAGGTTGTTCTTGAGTTATTTTCTCCCAGAGTGGTCTCTTTTACTCGGGGAGAAAAATTATGAACTTCTGTACATTTGTGGTTTCTCCCGAGAGATCAGGGACTCTCTCCAGAGAAAGTGAACATCTTTCCATGCTTTCTGCCTCGGTCCAGCAATGCACGCCCAAGCATAATTTTGATGAGTTATTCTTTCCCTACTTTATTTGTGGAAGTCATGGATCACATTGAAAAATATTTCACCAGTATAGTTGGGGGGGGGGGGCGTGTATCTAGAACTCATTGTATAACTCATTTCAGCTTGAACTAATATTTAAACACCAAATCTGGTGACAGGAGATGTATCATAATACCATATCTAGGATATTAAACTGCATTGCCAGCTCTGTGATCTGTGCTAACAGCTGACTTAGTCTTTCAGATCAGTTTTTCAATTAATCTGATTCTTTGTGACATCACAATGTTGAGCTCTTATGTCATAGACCAATCTGAGTAGTCATCAATGTCTCGATATCTTGTTGGAAGGAGGGGTCAAGTGAGGTTCCCCAGGGGTCTGTCCTGGATCTGGTATTGCTAAACTTCTTCCTTAAAGTTTTGGATTATGGGATCGAGTGTATGCTTAGTAGACAACAACATGTTGGATGGAGTTGCAGACACTGGAAAGCAGGGCTAGGTTTCAGAATGACCTGGAGAGCCTGGAGAAATGGTCCACAATAAATCAGATGAGATTTAACCAGGGCAAGTACAAAGTCCTGTACTTGGGATGAAATAATTGAATGCACAAATACAGATTGAGGTATGGCTGGCTAGGCTGCAGTTCTGCAGAGAAGGGCTCGGGGCTTATGGTAAATCTGCTGCCTACTGTAGGCTACAATAGTGCTACAGTAGATGATGAATTTGAGCCAGCAGTATGCTATTGTTGCAAAGAAAGCAAATAGCATACAGGGTTGTATTAAGAGGCGTGTCACTTGCAAATTAAAATAAGTTATTCTTCTGCTTTATTCAACACTTACCTAGAGTACTGTGCTCAGGTTTGGGCCCCACATTTAAAAAAGGATGTGAACATATTGGAATGCATTCCAGCACAGAGCTACAAAAATCTTTAGGGGACAGGGAAGCAAGATTTATGAGGAAAGTCTGAAAGAGCAAGGGTTTTTAAATCTGGGCAAGAGAGGACTGAGGGGATATTTGACAACAAGCTTGAAAGGTGATCATCACAGTGATGATGGAGATGGACTTGTCTCTGTAGCCATAGGGGACAGGACTAAAAGTACTGGCCTCAAGCTTCAGCAGAGGAAATTTAGGTTGGCAGTTAGAAAGAACTTCCTTACTTTGAGTATGATCAAACATTGGGACAGGCTCCCTGAGAAGTTGTGTAATCTCCATTCTTGGAAATTTTCAAGAGCAGACTGGACAGACACTTGGCTGGAATGGTTTAGTTAGGGACAATCCTACCTGAGCAAGGGACTAAATCATCTTGTAAGGTTCCTTGCAGCCCTAGTTTCCTATGATTTCTTATATAAGTTACTTTACATATATGTTAAGAAGCAGCTCATTACAGCAAGTAAGTTAGAAACTCAGGGCCAAATTCTTATTTCAGTTACACAGGTAACTGAGTAACTTTAACCTCAGTGTTAACTGATGTTGGGATCATATCTTCAAGGGTGCTAGAGAAATAATGTATTTAGCAACTCACAAGGTTAGAATTCATACTTGCTAATCTGTCTTTTTCCAGTCTCTTCAACTACATGGTAGATCTGCAGTCCTGTATTATTGAGCTCAATTTTAGCAATTTAGACCTTAGGCCTACAATTTGAAAAGAAGTAATTAGTATCATGAAGGCTCATCTGTCAAATTAAACTTGTGACCCAACAAAAATATTCTAAAAAGCAAACAGAGAAAACAAAGCCATGTTTAGCTCTTGATGAATTTAATCAAGAAAGACTTCAACAGATGTAGTTCAGCATTATTGTACTGATGAGATAAAAATCACATTTTCCTTTACCACTAAAACTATGCCATGCCAAAAAAAAAAAGTTAATGACAGAGCAAAAAGACATTTTTGTGTTTATGAATATGAATTAGAATGGGAAAATAATATTTCATATCCAAATCTTTGCATTTTTCCTAATAAGCAGCATTAAAACCCCAAGCTATTTTGCATGCAAGACATTTACTTGAATGTCTCCCATGTCAAACTCAGAACTTCATATAATTATTGGAACACCAAACCCGTTGCCACATGCTATATAATAATGGTGCTTTACTCCGTAGCTTGGCTAACAGCACTGCACAACAGTCACTCTAAACAGTCTTTTCAGGCATTGTCGGAGATGATTCTAGGACCAATAATTTCACCGTCACTGGAAGCCTTAATTAAATGTAAAAAAATAAAGAAATATATAAATAAAAAAAGAAAGAAAAGAAAAAGGCAGTGAGGACATGTTTAAAACCGCTGCTTTGTAAGCATGTGCTGTTGTGACCTACTAATGTGGACAGTGACTCAAACAAAATGTGATCTTGCAAAACAATGCTCAGTGTAACAATGTTGCAACAGAAAAGAGTGAATAATAATCCTGTAAGAAGTCATCTAAGCATTTGAGACGTATTCTTCTTACTTCTTAAAGCCTATGACTGTGATCCAAAGATCCTCAGTCCTATTGTTACCATAGTACAGAAAAACCTGTTAAGTGCCTGACTAGGGAGCCGTGCTCATGTTTTCTGGGTTAAACTGATCCTCAAATCATCGGTCAGGATGGGATTGTCTCCCAGGTCAGATTGGCAAGGACTGTTAAGGGCTATTTTATTTTATTTAATTTTCCTCTTTCTAATGTGGAGTGTGGCCCATGTCTAATGTGGGGTGTGGCCATCACTGCCTCACCGGCTTATTTTGCTTAACTGATTTCCTGCCATTGTGGAAGCCCAAAGTAGTAGCATTGCCCCTGTTACTATCTCTGCTACTTTAGGTTGTTATGGTTTGTTTTTTTTAGTAACAATTCTACCTCTGTTAGGCAGGGGATACATGCTTTGTGGCTGTGCTGTGAGGGACTTGAATGGATGTACTTGTGGACACTTTTGGACAAATATTTATATGACATGATATTATATTTATTGTATGATTGCTTGTGATATCAGGAGACTGGAGATCCCTTCAAGTCATATTTTCCTATGTACATCTGGAAGGACCCATTTATTCTTTTTCACAGTGACTACTCAGGGGCCTTTGAAGTTCTTGGTTCCAAGCAGTACAGCAGCCTCCTTGCCTCATCTCACCAATAAGGAGTCCCAGGAAAGAGGAAGAAGCAGGGTCAGAAGGAAAAATGACAGAAGGTGAGGTTTGGGGAAAAAAAGAAAGAGAGAGACAATTGGTTTATATGTAGGGCGAGGAAGAGGCAGGGAATAAGAGAAGATCAGAAGAGGAACTGAATGAAGAAGATCTGGAAAGAGATCAGGTAGAATATGTAAAACTGAAGGAGAATTGGGAAATTATTTCAAAAGCTTCAGATTATCACATTACTTTATTTGCATATGAAACTGCACAAAATTTGGCAACTACAAAGATTTGTCGTAAACAAGATATAGTCAGCTTTGAAATTCATATTTTAAGCAAACAGATGTATTTCCATATGCTATTTATCATATATTAGATTATAAGTATTCAGAGAACTTAATCAAATACATTGGCTTTTACTATTTGCTAACTTTCTGTTAACTTGCAAGCTGAGCAATGAAATCCAATAGAGATACTTTTACTTTATTGCCCTTTTCATTTTCAGGTCTAGATCTTTCCAAATTAAGGTTGCACATGGTAAAGGGAATACTTATTACTAAAACAAATATTAGGATATTCAGGAAGTGTGCACTAGGATTTAAGAGGAAAATGGATTATTATGTTCCCATTGGTCATAGGTTTTGGAAAAGATTGCTTTTATATGAAGAGAAAATGTGGAAAAATTTTGAAGTGAAGATACTTTTAATATACAAAAAATTCGGGAAACGAAGAGATTGTTGATTAAATTTGCCAAAATTGAAAATGAAATGTGTGGTGAGTGAATAATCAAATAAGAATTAATGAATAAAAGCTCCTTATATTTTTTCTGTATTTGAAATGTTATAGTCAGAAGTCCTCTTCATGGAGGTGCATGAGGAAGTTAATCCAAATTATTTGTTTGAATATACAATGGCTTTCTTAAACTGAATTAAATCCCTTTGTAGAAATTACCATTTAGAATGGATCGGGTCTTAATTTGATTTAGTTTAATTCACTTCCAAAGTAAACGCAAGCTAAATTGAATTAAGGTCACTTTGAAAAACCCCACTCAAAGACCTAATGCCCTTTAATTCAGTTTTAAAAAAATAATTCAAATTAATTTTTTCTGTGTGTTCCCATGTAGACAACTTTTTGATTTGGTAGAATGGAGATGAGATGCCTCCACATAGCTCTGCAACTCCCAGTATAGGAGCTGTTCTTTCACCGGCAAATTCCCCTGTGGATCTTCAGTAGCCACCACAGGAGTTAACAATGTTTCAGCAGCTCACTATGGTTTCCCTTTAATGCTGACAAATTATTTATACTAACCCCAATATCACTGCCTCATCTAGAACTCACCTTTAAAACTGAGAGATAGTATATATAGAATTGAAATACAGGTCTGGAAAAATATCTTTATAATATGAGAGGTAGATGAAATTATTCTAATTTTATGCTGGAAGATTGTGAAGCTTTTTTTTTTTTTTCTTTTAAAGAATTTATGTAATACATGTACATTGGTACATCCCCAATATTGGCCCATTTTTTATTTCAGTGCTCACTCTTCTTGCCGGCATAATATTACAAGACAGGGAAATACATTCATTCAGAGAACTATCTCCTTTTTCTTTCCATCCCTCCTGCTTCCCTTGCTCACTATAGCCAATAGTGAAACAGAGCTGAAGTTGAGCAAGATCAGCTCCCTATTCATTATTCCACATTCTTACAGAAGGAATAGAACTTTTGAGATTAATTTTCAGGGCAACAACAGATTTAGGAAAAGCTCCTACCCTGCAGTTTTAATTCTGTTTCCAAACCAGCTCTCTCCAACCAGCATACACCTCATACAACATTGTTTCTGATAAGGCTAGTTAAAAAATGAGAGGCTTTCCCTATTAGTATCTACACCTTCAATCTCAGATAATCACCCTCTCTGCATTACATACCAGTAATGTAAACTAACTATGAAACTAACTATGAAACTAGTAAGATTGATTTCAATGAGACTATTCACAATGCATAAAATAAAACATGTGCATAAGTCTTTGTGGAGTATAGTTATCAGTTACAAAACAAAGCTGTTTACATGTTAAATACCAACTATCTTCAATGAAGTTATAAGTTCATGCATATGGAGGAAGAAATGCTAGAGTTGATTGTTAGAAAATATTAACTCCAATAATAGCTTACTTTAGCAAAATAGCTTTTACCACTGAATATTGTACTAAAAGTGCATGGACATTTACTTTGTATTGTCTTGGTATGCAGAATCACTTATTAATGCAGAAACTGGTAAAAAAAAAAAAAGGAAGATTTTTTTTTTCAAAATTTGCAAAATTCAAAAAAATTACCACAAAGTAAACTTTCAGGATTTAGGGACCTATTATTTTTTTAACCACTATCACTGGTGAGAGGATTTGCCTCTAGAGGACAATCCCCTGGAGGCCACTCTGACCCTATTGTCTTGCTGGTCTTTTGGGCCACTGCCCTAAGCTTGCCTGGAATTCCTTGATGGACAATTAATAATTATGAAAAGCTACTCTCGGAGACCTCAGTAAGCCTTGGGTACTTTACTCTGTTTTGCTCAGTGCCAAAAGGTCTGGAAAGGGAACTGGATAATGTCTGGTGGTATAGTGTTTGGAGCATGGTGTAGGGAAGTCATACACAAATCCCTGGGCAACCATATTTTGGCCCCAGTCTCTGAGGAAGGCATTACTCTTTTTCTCTGCCTCATTACTGCAGGCCTATCAGCCCTGCCTCTTTGGTTCAGACCCTAATTGTGGTCTCAAGCCTCCCTCATAGCCATGTCCATGCCACACATGTCTTTCCTTTATCAGTTTTTCTCACCCTACCTGAGCTCACTGAGGTCACTGTCCTGCCCCCAAGCCCAATGAGCCCTGGCCTTTGCAGGTCTGTCCCCAACTGCAAAATTGCCCCAGGGCACCTATCCCTGTCTGAGTGTCAGCTCACTGATCACTTACTTGCCTTGTGGGCTTCATCTCATTCCACACACCAGAGCCTGGGTCCTTACCGCTTCTACCTGTTCACTAAGTCCCTGGCCCTGTCTCAGTTTCAGCCCATGCAGCCCACTCAGTCCCAGACCTTTGCAGGACTCTATCTTGGCTTTGGCTTCTTATGGTATGGAGTGCCTCCCCAGCCTTCCACCTGTCGCATACAAAATCACCACTTTTAGTCACTCCCTGCTCACAAGTCAGAACTTAAAACTCTAAAGAGGAACAACTATAGTACAAAACTGCTTACTTCTCTGAGGTGCTCAGGAGAATTCTTTCTTCTCACAGGATCAGGACCATTCTGAGCCTCTAGTGCTGGCTCAGGCTTCTATGACCTTTTTCTTCCCTCTTCTAGATACCTGACCTCATAATAGGGGCCAGGCTCTGCTACTTATCTCAGTCAGCAACCCAGCATTCTTCTGTTTGTAGGCTCTGACACCTATGTGCTACTAGCACCTACTACCTTTTGCAGTTAACCTGTGACACTTTTTCTGCCTAACTAACAGGGGTTCCCTAGCCCTTTGTTATTGGCCTCCTATGTTCTCACTTCACATTCAGATAAGTTCTGCCTTCAGATGTCTAGCAAACTAACTTGCCCTTTCTGCTACTACATCCTTCAGTAGTATTGTCCAGGTTTAAAAAGGCAGGCGGATCACACTATTGAAAATGCACATGGCTATCATAGGTAGTAAGTTACAGAAGCCATTTGCCCTTCCCATACATCTCAGTGACAAAAGCAACATGTGCCAGCCTAACTGTACTGGCAATTTCATGGTAACTTAGCTGTTCATATCACTTTCACTGCTAGGACCAGGCAGAACTTTACTGTCAGCATACTGTGAGCACTCCCTCTCGGTGTCCAGGGAGCGCAAGCCTCTTCCCAGTGGAGGCACTGCACTGTGGGTAGGAGTGGGCATCAGAGGTGCTGTGGACTGCGGGGGGTGAACAGCAGTACCAGGACTTGGAACTGTGGCCATAGGCCCCCAAACTCCCCTAGCACCACCACTGCTCATCCCATGCCATCCGCTGCAGCTTTCCTCACCCCACAGTGCAGCACACCACTGGGAAGAGGCTTGCACTCTGGGACACCATGACAGGGGGTGCTGCTCCCATCAAGGGCCCTGCCCCTCACCATTCCAGCAGCAGGGTGGGGGTGTGGGTAGAGGCTGGTCAGCAGCCCCCTTAGGTGAGGCAGCAGGGAGGGGGGGTTATTCCCCCCTCCTCCCTGACTCTGGAGGGGGTAGGAGGGGGCTTATCCCACCACTCACCCCACACAGAGAATTATGAGTGGTGGCAGTTGGGGTGGGCTTACCCCAGCTGTGGTCCCCTGGGGCAGAAGATACAGAAAGGGGAATAATCCCCCTGCCTCAGGGGCCATGCCAGCCAGAGGGAAGCACTTGGGTCTATGCCGGTGAGACAGGGAGGGGGAAATTAAACCCTTCCCTGGCCAGTTCACTCCATCCTACTGCCCGGGCTGGCCACACCCCTGCCGCTGGGGCAGCCAGTGGAGAAATGTATGCTAGGTCTGTGCTGGTGGGATAGGGGAGGGAGATGGGAGAATAAATGTCTTCCCTGCTCCCTTCCAGGGCCAGCATCTGGCTAGGCCCCCATCCCTGCCTGTCTCTGCTCGAGCTAGGGAGCAGAAGGGTGAGGCCAGCCCTGTTTCACTGGAGCAGAGAGCCCTGCCCAGCCCAGACAGCATGTCGGGATGCTGGGGGACTGTGGTTTAACTTAAACCAGGAAGGGTTCTGGGATAGAAGTTACATAAGCTGTTTTGAGCTCAATCAGTTAAACCTGATACTACATTCAGTCAGGTTTATCTCAAACTGGTTTCAGCCATTTTGAAACTGCTTTATGTACACTGAACTTGTGTTCTGTTACAGGTTTAACCAGTTTCTGATCACTTAAACCAGTTTATGTGTAACTTCCATCCCGAGCCCCTCTGCTCCCTTTCCCCCATCCCATTCCAAAAACAGTGACAAACTGGGAGGCAGTGCAGACACAAGTTACAGAAGTTGCTCTGATTTGAAACATCTTTGTCTAACCCCCTCCTGCAATGGGGGTTCAGATTTTTGCCCAACCAGACATTTTTGAAGCAGCCTACGCCATGCAATTATGTCTGGTCACAGCTATAGAGTACTTTCTGTAACCAAATCAGACAGAAGTGTCACTTCTGTCTGTCTGATTAGATTATTTAATTTTGACATGAATTATTCATTTTCAAATGCTGTCCAGTTATGGGTAACAAAAGCAAGTGCACAGATTTAGAAAACATAAATATCAATATAGTTTTATCAACCAAACTGAGTACCATAAACATTTTAAAGGATCCATGAAATAAAATATATATATATATTTTTAAAGATTGCCTATTGAAGGAGAAAATAACATAACAAGAGACATTGTTCTCATTGGAGACTCATGCCATATAAATAGTTTTCAACCATATAGATTTACAATTCTGATTTTAATCCATTTGAACAATTTACCTTCGTAGGGGCAAAATGGTAAATTCCAACAATTTCTATTTAACTTGAAAAAAGTCTCAGTGAATCTTAACAAAGAAGGCATCTACTACTTATAAAAGCTCAATTTACCTGCATTCTTCACTAAGCTGTATACTTTTTGATTCCAGAAAATGATGATTTATTGAGTAGAGTAAATTAAAGAAAATCAAGAAAATGAATCACAGCAAAAATTCAAAAAACGTCTCAATGTATTGTATTTTCAGAGAAAGTCAATCATATGATGTCTTACCACTGTCACAAAAAGTAAATATGCATTGGGGATTACTCACTAGGGATACAGATATACGTCTTCTAAACAGGAAACTGTAATATTATACATAAGCAATTTTTTATAATATATTTTGTTTATATTAAATAACCATACCTAATAGATTACTTGTGTCCTATTAATTTTAATGCAAAAATGTCTCTAAAAGTCAATAGTGCTGAATAGTATTTGAGCTACAAAACTGTAGAATTACTAAGGACAGTTTAGCACTACTCCTGTCAGTCCAAGCTTGATAATTTTTGTTTTGTGCTACCAAATAAAATGCACACTTACTTCAGATTCTCATAGAGCAGGAACTGATTCCTACCTAGTTTCAGCTGGCATTATCTCAATAGAACTGTACTGATTTACAGCATCTGGGTGTCTGATTGGTAATTGAGAAGTTTGAAGTTTGACAGAACCTTTGAAGTTTTGTTTAGCATTTTTAGCCAATGAATATATGAAAGGTGGGGGTTTCCCACTTCCTGGGCAAGTATTGGGCTACAAGGGAGAGGGCCTTCCTCCTGCCCACTCACAATGATCATAGAGGATCTCAAACTGTACATACATTTGCAGTTACATGGCTGAGTACCCATCACTTGGGCAGGTCAATGGTTAACAGGGTCTGCCTCCAAGCTGCTCAGTACAGGAAAGAATGAAATGCTTCTGGACATATCCAGAAACAAAATTTTAGATGTCTAAGAATTTTAGAAGGACTTCAGTGTCAAAGATATACCTAAAATACCTCTAGGGTTTTATGTCAGTTAAACAGCAGTTTTCAGGATCACAATTTTGGGAGGAGAAGCCTAAAAATTAACTTGGATCCTCCCCCCTCTCCCCCGCCACTAGACTTTCTCTGGGCATCTGTCCTCCAGGTTTAGAACAAGGATAATGGTGCTTCCAGGTATCACAGTGGGAGTTGTGAAGATGAATTCATTAAAGATTTTGAGGCATTCAGATACTACAGAGGGAGAGGTCATATAAATACTTGAGAAAGAAAATGCAAGCCCTTGTTATCTGGTGTCAAGACTGACATATGTGCCCCTTAAGACATGAGCACTTAAATGTCTGTTTCAGAAAAAAACCTGTAAAAATATTTTTTTTTGCCTGGCATGCTGTAATTAAAAATGTTTTTCACTTTTCTGCCTGGCCTAATCATCCCACCTCTATTTTTACCTAATGGTATGTTTCCCTCCAACCCTCCCTCCCCCTTTCAGTATAACCTTTATACCTCACTTGGTTAATTAAAGCTGCTTTTTAAGCAATCTACTAATTCAGCCTTGCAAATTAATATCAGTGGGCAATATATTTGGAGCCAGCTGTTCAATATAAGTTGTTTCATCATATGCTAATGTTTTTTCATCATTTATTCAGGTTTTATGTATTTTTATATTCTGGTGGAGGTCAGTACTAGATGTGTCCAAGCAGTTTCTCATGTTCTGAAGCAAATGGATGATTAAACAGCTATTTTAGTATCATCTGTGCATTCTCCTTCCAAATAATGTATCCTGTACTACACTGCACTCAGGTTTAAAGTCCCTACATAGTGCAGTGATAATGCAGGGAGTATGGCTTGCCAGGTGGACCTGCAATATCAAGCAAAACTTATAGGACAGCTGTGTTGGTATTATTCCTGAGGGTGTTCAAAGAGTAGGATTTATGCTGTACAGAAAAACAAAACCAAAATCCCATGGTGAAATTCTGGTCTTCCTCAAATCAATGATAAAATTCCACTTGAATTTAGGAAGTTGGGATTTTCTATTGCAAGACTGAAATCTTCTTGGGACAGAAGCTGAATTTTTGTTTCTTGCTCCTACACTGCATAGCACAGCATAGCTCCTTTGGGACCTTTAAGCCTTTCAGTAATACAAATTATTTTTATTAGTAGTAGTTGTTGTGGTAGTTACAGAAGACCAATATCTAATGGGCTATCATGTCAACTGCATAGTGACTTGCCCAAGGGTGTCTGTGGTGACACCCCTTAGTGGTCATCCTGCTCCTGCTCCCACTCTAGCTTCTCAGTATACTTTGCCACTATATCACCTACCATGTCTTGATATATATCACTTGGGAGGATGACTGAATCCTGGAGCACTCCTGAATGCCCATAGTCCCATGGTCATGACATCTGCCCTGTCCAACCTCCTTGGAGGGCAACATCTGCTCCAATAAGTGGCCTCCGTAAGCCACTCTTCTTGGAATTTCTTACCTTCTTTTTGGGTAACTTGATTGGCTTGCACCTTCTACTGACAACTTTGTGTCATTATTAACCCTAAGTATACATGCAAATGGAGGGGAAACCAGATGGAGTTAACTGCTTTTTGCTGCTGACCATATACTGCTTCTTGTCATTTTTATAATGTACCATGTGAAAATGTGACAATATATTTCATTTTAATGCCATTATATTGTGTCATGCTGGAATGAAAGACTATAAAAGTTATATGCAAAGTGCTTCACAATGGTGAATAAGTCAATCAAACATGTTGATCTGTCATTAAAACAACACAACAAAAATATAACCAAATTCGTTATATCTGACTATATTTTTTTGCTGCTCTGAGATGTCATTTAATTTCAAACATACAAATTGTTACTCACATCAAATAATTCTGGAAAAAAAGTAAAATTACTGGGCATATAAAGTTCAGACTATTAATTTAAACAAAATATATGGAAGTTTCATGATACATAACTTCTCAGCTTGACGAAAAGAATATTTCTGAGCTGAAGCAAAATGTGTGGTTAACTCTTCTACCCTGCTAGTATAAGGGCCCTGTACCATCACTTATATCCTACCTGAATTTGTCTACCAGTCATCAAGGGAGATTCCTGAGATGTCCAGAACAGAGAATCATATAACTGAGAGATCACTAAATTGAAAGCAAGTTGTCAGTATCATAATATATTCAATTATTGTAAAATAAATGTGTTTTAGTATAGGATTTATCTGGGCTCAAGGGGTTGGGAGCCCAGGTAGTCTTTTTTCTGTGCTCCCTGTTGCAGGCCATGGTCCCAGAAGGGAAGGATCCATTAAGCAAGTGAACTGGCAACTCCGATGCTGCTGCCACCAAGAAGGCTTTGGATCCTTGACCACGATGTTTACTTCAGGGAGAAAGGAAAGGGATGGCATCCACCTGATGTGGTGACCTCCTTGTGGCCAGGATGGCTGATATTCTGGACAGGGCTTTAAACAAAGATTGCTGGGGGATGGGGATACACAAATACAAATGTGTCCAGGGACCAACATACAATTAAGCCCTGTAGACAGGGTTACAGGGACAGCCACTGTTGTGGAGCTGAGGGAATACTTCTGCATCAGAGGGACAGGAAGATGAGGGCCTCAGTAGGAGGAGTCAGGTGTCTATATACTAATGCCAGGAGCATGGGAAACAAGCAGGAGGAGTTAGTTCTCCTATTCTCCAGTGTGCATTATGACCTAGTAGGGATTACAGATATCTGGAGAGGTTCATACACATGACTGGAGTGTAGCTATAGAGGGCTATACCCTACATAGAAGGGACTGGGTGGGGAAGAAAGGTGGGGGTGTTGCTTTCTATGTGGAAGAGCAATACAGCTCCTTGGATGGTGACATCAGCTCCAAAAATGGACAGCTTGAAACCCTCTGGGTCAGGTTGCAGGAAGGCCATGGCAAGAGAGACCTAACTGTAGGTGTACTACAAACCACCAAACCAGGGGGAGGAACTCAATCTGGAGTTCACTGGAGAATTGACTGAGGCTGCACGTGCATGTGACATGGTCATCATGGGCGATTTTAACTATCCAGACATGTCCTGGGAGGAACAGTCGTCCAAGCTGAATCAGTCGCGATCCTTCCTGACCTGTGCTGAGAAGCATTTCCTGACTCAGGAGGTGAATGAGCCAACCGGAGGTGATGCTAGACTTGGTCCTGATCTGGTGACCGACTTAAATATAGAGGGAAGTCTGGGCGATAGTGACCATAAAACCATCATGTTCACTGTCTGATGTAAGGTAGACAAATTGGATAGCAGGATTGAAGTCTTGGGCTTCAAAAATGCAAAATTCAACAAGTTTAGGCCACTAGTAGGGCAAGTGCTGCAGGACCAGGAACCAAAGGCAAAAGATGTGCAAGAAGAGTGGTTGTTCCTTAAGGACACAATCCTTAAAGCACAAAGGAAGTCCGTTCCTATGTGGAGAAAAGGTAACAGAAGGGCTGGGAAGCCCTCTTGGATAAACAGGGAAATCATGGTCCTCTTAAAAAAGAAGAAAGAAGCTTATAAACAATGGAAGCTTGGGGTGGGCCCCAAGGAGGACTATTCCACGATGGCCCACATTTGCAGGGAACAGATGAGATGGGCTAAAGCAGCGACTGAACTTAGATTAGCAATGGCAATCAATGGCAACAAGAAGTCCTTCTTTAGGTACATAGGGAACAGGAGGAAAACAAACGGGAGTGTGGGGCCATTGCTCAACAACTCAGGAGAGCTGGTTATTGGCACCCAGGAGAAAGCTGTACTCTTGAATGACTAGGGAAGTGGTGCTTGCCTCTACCCTGGGGGTCTTCAAAAGGAAGCTAGACAGCCACCTAGCTGGGGTCATTTGACCCCACATCCTTTCCTGCCCAGGGCAGGGGGTCAGACTAGATGATCTGCTTAGGTCCCTTCTGACCCTACCAACTATAAAACGATTAAACTACTTTGCCTCGGTCTTTCACCAGACCAAGGTGAAAACCACACCAGGTAAAGTAAAGGATGAGAATGGTAGGAATGATCGCCTTCCAACTATTGCTGTAGAATTGAGGTATGACCAATTAATAAAATTAGACGCATACAAGCAAGCAGGAATGGATGATCTTCATCTGAGAGTGTTGAAGGAGCTGGCTGAAGTCATTGCAGAACCGCTGGCAAAACTCTTCCACAACTCATGGCGCTCTGGAGAAGTCCCTGAGGACTGGAAGAGGGCCAATGTTGTGCCCATTCACAAGAAGGGCAGGAGGGAGAACCCGGGTAACTATAGGCTAATCAGCCTAACTTCCATCCTAGGGAAAATCCTATGGCTTTATCATGGGGAGGTCTCACCTTACCAACCTCACCTCCTTCTATGACCATGTAGCTCGCCACCTGGACACAAGAGAGCAGGTTGACATTGTATACCTAGACTAACAAAAGGCCTTTGATCTGCTATCCCATGATGTCCTCATGAGAAAATTGGAGAATTGTGGGCTTAACTCTGAGACAGTCAGGTGAGTGCGAAGCTGGCTGCAGGATAGGACCCAGAGAATCAGAGTGAATGGATCTGTGTCATCCTGGTGAGAATTGAGCAGCGGTGTCCCACAGGGGTCAGTACTTGGTCCAGTACTTTTCAACATCTATATTAATGAATTGGATGTAGGGGCAAAGAGCTCACTGGCCAAGTTCATGGAAAATACCAAGTTATGGGGAACCATGGTCACACTACAGTTACAGGCAGACCTAGACAGGCTAGCAAGTTGGGTGGATCAGAACCTGATAAAGTTCAACATTGAGAAATGTAAAGTGTTCCACCTCGGGATGAGCAACCCCCAACATGCCTACAGGCTTGTTGGCACCAAACTGTCTAGCACCATGAATGAAAGGGACCTGGAGGTAATAATAGACCACAGTACAAATATGAGCTGGCAGTGCAATGCTGTAGCTAGTAGGGCAAATAATACTTTGGCATGCATCAATCGATGCATCTCCAACAAAGCCAAGGAGATGATTCTTCCAGTCTACTCAGCATTGGTGAGACTGCGCCTAGAGTACTGCATCCAGTTCTGGGTACCACACTTTAACAAGGAAGTGGACAAGCTTCAGAGAGTCCAAAGAAGAGCCACCGGTATGATCAGAGTCTTACATGGAAAACCATATGAGGAAAGGCTGAGGGATCTGGGACTCTTCAGCCAGAGGAAAAGAAGGCTGAGAGGGGACCTGGTAGCAGCTTACCACTACACTAGGGGAGTACATCAAGGGTTTGGAGAGCAACTGTTTACCAGGGTACCCGAGGAGAAAACCAGGAGTAATAGCCACAAACTCCTGGAAGATAGATTCAGGCTCAACATTAGGAAAAACTTCTTCACAGTCAGGGTGTCCAGATGGTGGAATAAGCTCCCTCCAGAGGTGGTGCAATCACCTACCCTGGAAATCTTCAAGAGGAGACTAGACAGTCACCTTGCTGGGGACAGCCGACCACCAGTTATCTTTCCTGCTTGGTGCAGGGGGCTGGACCTGATGATCTTCCAAGGTCCCTTCTATCCTTACAATCTATGAATCTATGATTCAATATGAAAAATACACAGTGAATTAAATGCAGCAAAACTGGTACAGAAAATTATGGTTAGGAATATATCAATTATCAGATTCTGCTATAATCAAAGTCAATACATTCTAGTATGTATATCAGAACTGCAACAATGCATGTTTCAAGAGGAAAATGCAAAAACAAATTTGATGTGTCCAATAATGAAAAAAAATCTCTCAGTAGGTGAAGTTTCTTCTTTGTAATCCTTATTAGTTAATTGGATTTATAAAGTTTATAACCCTCTTAAAAGACAAAATTATTCTATGTGAATTAACTATGAATCCTCCCATTATGTACATATACGTCTAATCCTTTTCTAAATCACATTAAGTTTCTCTCAATTATTTCTAGAAGCAATGAGTTTTTCAGGTTAATAAGGCACTGGTTAGGACTTAGAGTACTTTGTAAGTTTTAAATGCATTATCTTCCATTTCCACTGACTATCTCTGTGATTGTAAATAGAAGCACCAGATTTCCCTATGTATTTATTTGATATTCATTATACATCAGAATCTGTCTATAAAAATCCACTGTTCCTCCTAACCCCAGTCTTTTGCTTTTTCTTTTCCTTTTCCAGAGATCTTTCATAACTCTAGCCATGCTTATCACATGTCCCTGAACAACACTGATTTCTGCTATAATTTTTCTTTAAATAGAATAACAAAAACTGGCCACTGTACACCAGATAAGGAAGAACCATTATTTATATAGTTACTATTTAATTACCTTTTATATTCTTTGTCTTCTTTCCTGACTTTGTTTGCTTTTTAAATAATTGCTACACCTTGAGCAGAGCTTTTGAGTAAACTGCTGAGAATGATGCCCAAGTTACCTTCCTGTCCTCTTGTAATTTCAAGTGAATTACAATTCACAATGCAAAATATCCTTTCTAGTGTTCTTTACCCAGTGTCTATCCTTGGATCTCATTTATGTCATACTGCTGCCTAGTCTATTTAATCTTGTATAGTTTTTTGGAAATCTCTCCCAGTGTTCTTTAGTGTAACCTACATTACTTTATCGGAATATTTTTCTACCTAACTGTTAAACTCCTTTCAAGATCCCTAGTAAGTGGCACAAATGGCACATATTAACACTACCACTTTGCCAAGCAGAATTTTAATTTTTAGTTTCTAGTCTTTATTTTCTGCCTCTTATTCAGTGTATATTCCAATACTTATCTTTTACTCCCTAACTTTTTAGAGTTGAAGAACCTGAGAAGAACTCCCTGATTTTCTTATGTTTCTTTTCTTTTCCTTAAAGGCTGAATAAATTGTATCAATTAAGTCTGATGTTATCAGTACTTTGAAAATGTTTAGATAAATTCATTCTGGTTTAGCAAAGGATGTAGCACCAAATACTATTTTCCCTCTGAAAAGACTTGCAAGATATCTACCTTTGCTCTTCATTCAAGTGTTTCTGTTGCAGAACTCAACTTTAACTCTCACCATTTCATAGCAGCTGGACTGGCTGGACATCCAAGATGACCTTCCCTTTTATTCTTGTATGCAGTGGTATAGCCTGCCTAGGGCTTCTGCCACCTGTTTTTTACCCCTAGCAGTGTACTTCCCCCTTTCAGGCACATAATGCACACGTCCCACATCACCTGTCACAGCTTATCATTACTAACGATAAAGTTGGGAGGCAGTCCTAGAGTAACCCAAAGGATGCTCATGTTGGCTTAGAAATGGTATTTAAAGGCCTGTTTCTTGGGAATTGGCTTATGTAAGTATAGATATATGTACTTTAAGGGGTCAAGATGGGCAGCAAGCATTAACTGATTTCTAAAGAGCTTGTATCTCAAAGTCACACAGGGTTCCCAGCCTTCAGAAGCTGACAGAGTGTGTAACACAGTCAGGAAAACAGCAGGGCCACGCATCCTGGGTCACTGAAAACGTCCAAACTTCATTTTCATAATAGAGATAGGCCTGGCTCCAGGGCTTCAGAGCAGTAGTGCCTGCTTGCAAAAAGCCTTAAGCTTTCCGGTTTTGGGGGATTAGACCAAATTAGGAGAATACCAGTAAAGTCCCAAATTAGGAGGTGGGCATGTGATAAATTGTGAAAATGGGCTTTTGGCTGGCAATATGGGACGTGTCGCTGTGTGACCAACCAATCAAGGGTCTTCAGAAGTCACCAGGTGAAGAAAGAATACAAAAGAAGGAGTTTTAAAAACAGAAGAGGAAGCAGTTGGCATCAGCCCTGACCTCCAAGGCTGCTGACAGTGGACACTTAAGCAAAGGACCTCAAGGTGGCATTTACATACCGGCTGGCCAGACTGCTCGCCTTGTGTATATTTTGGGACTAGGGAATTTGGGTAATGTATGCTGTATTTGCTTTGCCTGTATTGCTTTTATTTCCTATCACTGTATATCAATAAACTTGCCTACTATCAACTGGCAGGTGTTGTGGTCGGTCTGAGGGTTGTGCCTGCCCGGAACAAAGGTATAGGTGCTGGGTCCAAGTCTAGTGTCAACAATTGGCGACTCTGCCAGGATAAGGGTAGTAACCTGATTGATCAGGGAGTTTGTTGATGCAGAGTGAACCTCTCTAGAGGGGTCAGCCAAAACTAGTAGTGGAGTAACGCTGTGGAACTGCCAGTGGAGACCTGTTGGTAAGGTAAAACTGTGTAGTTCCAGCCAGAATATTAACCTAAGTAACTATGTCTGTGTTAGAGTCTTTTGAGCAGGAGGTTGGTTCTGAGCAGTTGTAGTTTTCTGTTAAGTTTAAAGGTCTGGATGCATGGAGCAAGCTGCAGTCAACTTGGGATATGCTGGATAGTGTCAAACCTAAGCTTGATAAGAGCAAGTGTAAGGAAGCCGCACTGCATGGGCTTTTGCTGGTGTATAAATCTTTGCATGAAGAGGTGTCCAGGCTACAGGGAGAATTGGATGAGAAAGAGTATTAATGCCACACCGAGTAAGGATGTGGAAATGTGGCAGGTGCAGGCTCAATCTATGGTGAGTCAGATTCTGGATAAGACAGCGGAAATTCAAGTTGCTATGAGAAAAGTATATAAGAAGGAGCTGGAATGTCGACAGTTAAAGAAGGAGGTGTAGACTTGATAGGCCAGAGCAGAGGAGTCCAAGGCAGGGATATGACAGGTCCTTAAGGAGACTCAGGAGATAGCTCATGAAAAGGTGAGCCACTTGAAGTGTTACTCAGGAAGCAGTTGATGGGACCACAAGGAATTGTAGCTGCTGTGAAGGATGGAGGATTCCCTAAAGATGATTGTGAGCTGTATCCCCTGCCCTACAATCTCTCCTCCTTGGGGTATTGGCACAACCTTGATCCAGACAGTGACAGTCCTGTGGAAAAGTGATATCACAAGGCAGCACTGATCCCATCTGGTCCTGCAGAGCCTGTAGCACCAGTGGTAAATTACAGTTGCTTTTTGTGCATGTGTGTGTGTATGGCAACTGTGGTATATTGATGACTCAGACTGATTCTGTGGTCCATGAAAATTTCTAGCTTCTTCTCAGCAAAGATATCACCCGGCGACTTATCTCCTACTCTGTAATTGCAGATTTAATAGCTGGCATCCTTTTATTTCCCTACCATGTTTCCAATCTTTTTCTGGAATAGTTTGATTCTGAGACACATCCATCTCATGTGGTAGAATTCTCCCAACTGACCATACTCCCTCAAAAATTTGCCTATTTCTGGACCATAAATACATCTCATTTTAAGGGGGTGAGATACAAGAGACACAGGATTTTAAAATAATTGTCTTTTATTGTGCAGATGGATATGTGAGGATCATTCTTCAAGAGGAACTCCCATTCTTCAGCACTAATTTTGGATCCAATGTCAAGAGCCCATTTAGTCAGAAGTAATGCTTTCTCTTTTATATGGCTATTCAAAATAGCTTTATATAACAGAGACAATAGGTTTGCATGTTTCATAAATGTAACCAATATTTTCTCAAATTCTATCAAATTTCTATAAAGGTTTACATTTCATTGGAAATGTGTTGAAAATGTCTCAGTTGCATGTATTGGAAAATGTATTTGCACATTTGGTTATTCTTCCCTAGGGGTAGCATTTATCTGCTTTGAACTTTTTTGAAATCTAGCCAAATTATCCAGTCTATCAAGCTACCTTTACATTTCTCCTACCTTCCAAAGTGTTTGCAATCATTGCCAGTTTTGTCTCATCTGCAAACTTCATCAGGAAGCTCTGTATTCATAGAATCATAGAAAATTAGGGTTGTAAGGGATCTCAGGAGGTCATGTAGTCCTACCCTCTGCTCAGAGCAGGAACATTCCCAACTAAATCATCCTGGCCAAGACTTTGTCTATCCAGGTATTTAAAACCTTCAGGGATGGAGACTCCACAACCTCTCTGGGTAACCTGTTCCAGTGCTTTACTACCCTCCTCATAAGAAAGTTTTTCCTGATATTTAACCTAAACTTCCCCTGCTGCAACTTGACAGTTCTGTCATCTGCCACCACTGAGAACAGTCTAGCTTCATCCTTTTTTAATTCTATTCTAGCATCCAAATAATTTATAAACAAGTTAAGCATTACTGGACCCAACGCAGATCTCAACTGAAACTTCCTTCTTTTCTGTCTTTTTCTTTGGTTACTGCACCAATTTTGCATGCACCTAATATTAATTTTTATCAAGCCAATATTTCACCAGCTTGGTTTTGTGAATGTCATCTGGGTCCAAATCTAAAGTCCAAGTATACTATATTCACAGCATTCTTTTCATCCACCTAACTAGTTATTTAATCAAAGATGAAGATCAAGTTGGTCTGTCAGGATTTGTTCTTCAGGCTGGCTACTAGTGATCAGGTTCTTCTCCAGATGTTTACAAATTGAAAATTTAAAATTAGGGGTCTACTCAACTCAAGGATGCAGCCAGCTGATTTTGTGGGGAGATCGTGGGGCCAGCCACCATTTTCCTGGGCTGATCATGATGCCTCCATGCCCCATGCTTCTGAGTGGCCAAGGGACCCCACTGGCCCTGTCTCTCACTGCTGACTGGTTGCAAGGGCTGTCTGTCATGTGGCCCCACCCCTTGCTGCCATTCAGTGGAGAAGAATGGGACAGATGACAAGCAGCCCTCTTAGCCAATCAGTGGTCAGGGTGAGAGTGGCAGCCATCTTGGGCTCCTTGTCTTGTTGACAGCTCCCCTCCCCCTTTCCCTCTGGTGGACTGCACAGCCAGGCTTTAGCTCTATGGGGATTGCTAGCTCCCTCTGGAGAACCAGCATTTTATTTTTGGTTATGGTTTTTTGCAGATTTTGCAGGCATTGCCCAATGTCATGGACAATGCCGGATTCCACAAAATAATTTGTTCCTATGACTTCCCAGGTAATTAAGTCAGGCTGACAAGTCTATACACCCTTGGGTAATCCTGTTCTCCTTCTTTAGTTGATGGATATTATGTTAGCTGTCTCCTAATTCTCTAGAACTTTGCCCCTATACCACAAAATTGTAAATAGTATTGCCAGTGGCTCTGAGATCCCCTCTGCCAGTTCCTTTAGTGCTCTGGGATTAAATTCATTGGGTAATGCTGACTTAAATTTACTTAAAGTAATCTAAAGTTTTTGACATTGTCTTTAGTTATTATGACTCAGCTGTTCATTCTCCTTATAGTCATTTTTTTTCAGCTGTGCTCTTGAAACTTTTTTTTTAAATCTTTGTGAAGACTGAGGTAAAGTACCTGATGAGCAGCTCTTCCTTTTTGTGGCTTCTGTTAATAGTTCATCCTGGCTGCTAATTAGTAGCCCCATGGTTTCCTTGGTCTTTCTTTCCTGTGAAACATATTTATGAAAACCCTTTTTGTTCTCTTTGGCTTCCCTCATGAGAGTCCCACATACATCCCACTGGACCCTCATCAGTTGTAGCTCATTTTTTACTTTTTCTTTCATGATTTTGTCCCTGCAAATTCTTGCTATTTCTTGTGACTCTCTAGTGACTTGACCTTCCTTCTATTGCCTGTATTTTTCCTTTTGATTTTGAGTTAGCTAAGGAACTCCTTGTGTAGCCAGATTGGTCTCCACCCTTCTTATGTTTCCATTGTGTGAGTATAGTTCATGTTGATCTTCCAATACTATGCCCTTTAGAGTCTGCTAGTCTTTCTGGACCCCTTTATTCTTCAGTCTGTCTTCCTAGAACTTTACTATGCCTCTGAATTGGTTGAAATATGCCCAATGCCATCCTTCTGCTAGCCTCATGCTTTCCTTTTCTTAAAATCATGAATTCTTTTAAATCAACAGATCATAGGAAAGTAGGGCTGGAAGGGACCTCATGAGGTCATCTAGTCCAGCCCTGCACTCAAGGCAGGAGTATACCTGACTAAACCACCCCAGCCAAGTGTCTGTCCAACCTGTGGGAGATTGTGGGTTGTAGGGAGGAGGAGGGTGACTGGGACAATGTGTGTGCCTGTGTATGGTGGTGTGTGTGTGGGACCCCCCTACAAACATGCCTCCCTCACATCCCATCCCCATTCCACATAGCCTCTGCTTCCATTGGCAGCAGCAGGCAATGGGTCTTCGGGGTGCTCACGGCCTGTGGCAGACTGAGCCCCCCAGGGGCATGCAGTCCCAGTGAGCCCCAGGACTGTACAAATCTGGGACAGCAGTTCCTCATGCAGGTCTTGCTCTCATGCCCAAGCCCTGTGCTGCTGAAGGCAGCCCCATGCAGTGAAGCCATTGGTGCAGGTCATGCAGCACGGGAGGGGCAAAGCTGGCCTGACTTTATAGTGTGGAGCTCTCCACCATTCCCCATGACGTGCACATAGCAATGAGTGGGACTAGGCCACCAGCTCCATCACACAGGGCTCCCCCCAGAGGTGTGTGACTTGAACATAGAACACAAGAACTGCATGCGAGTCCAGCGTGATGGAGCCAGGTGGACCCCATTCTCCCACCAGCCTGGGATTCATGCTCTTGCCACCCCACCATGGGTCCCTGAGGCATCAGCATAGGACCCGTGCTTCCACCCAACTGCTATTTTGTTCCCACCTGCCACTGCCACCACACTGCCCCACCCCCTGCCACTGCCACCTTTCCTCTGCTTCTTCCCTACCTTCCTTCCCCACTACCCGCTGCTGCCACCACCACCCTTCCCCTGCTCACCACTTCCTTGCCTGTGAGGTTGCAGGGCCATCCTGTCTGCAAGGGTGGGAGTGCAGCATGTGCTGCCCCTGTGGGAATGAGCAAGGCTCCACCGCATGCAAGCACAGAAGGGGCAGCCTGCAGCCAGACCAGATACAGTGAATTGGTAAGCACTCACCTGTGGGCTGGGTGAAATCGCCAGATGAGATGGATGAAATTACCTGGGAGTCCAGATTCAGCCTGCGGGCCATATTTTCCTGCCCCTGGTATACTGTGACTCCCAAGTCCCTCTCACCAGTACTGCAGTTTAGCTGGTCACCCCTCCATCTGTATTTGTGCATGCAGTTATTGTGTCCCAAGTGCAGGACTTCGCAGTTGTACTTGCTGAATTTCATCTGATTGATTTTGGAATTTCTCCAGGTCATTAAGCATCCTAGCCCTGCCTCCAGAATATTTGCATTTCTACCCAAATTAGTGTCACCCACACATTTGCCAATTGTGCACTTGATATCATTGTCCAAATCATTAACAAAGATGCTAAATTCCAGATACACGACAGACCTCTGGGAACCCCATTTGATACCTCCTACCAACTGGGCATTGAACCATTGATGACAACTCACTGAATATGATGATCCAACCAATTATGTGTCTACCGTAAAAGTATTTTTACATCTAATTGGTATTTCCTTGGCTTGTTAATGATAATGTTGAGTGAAAAAGTGTCAGAAGCCTTGTTAAAGTCAAGTTTGTCACATCTACTGTTCTCCCCCTACCCACAGAAGGATATCAAAATAGTCAGACGTGACTTCCTCCCAGTGAATCCATCCAGGCTGTTCATAATCAGATTGTTTATGAGGACTAGCTCCATGATCTTTCCAGCTATTGAGGTCAGGCTGACTGGTCTGTAATTCCCCAGATTCTCTTTTTTCCTTTCTTAAAGATGGGCACTATATTTCCTTTTTCCAGTCATTAATCCTGATTGTTTATTCCCAGGTTTCCAAGCACCTCCACATTCTTTACCAGTTCTCCCTTATTTGTCAGAACAAGATCTAAAAGAGATGATACCCAAATCATACCCTCAATTTTCTGGAAAATAAAATTCCAAATATGGTTTTCCCCTACACATGTTAATAACTTGCTTGACATTTTAAAGTTAAAATCCACAATTAGTACCATCACAGCCACAAAAGAAATCCTTCATCTACTTTGTTGCTTACTAGTAAAGAAGAGTTTGAAATAAATGAAGTTAATATGTGGTATCATTAAATTCTTTAGAAAGAAAAGGCGAGACAAATATTGGGGAAGTTTAGTTAGCAAAGAGGACAATCCATTTTGTTTGGCCATGAATAGAAAATTTTAAACATTTTATTTGACCCTCATGTGTAATTGCTGTATTATTACTGTGCACTTCAGAGCATATGAATTAGGTGAGTTATTAGACTTGTCAAAGTTATTTCATGAAATTTTTTGAGGCTTGACATTTTCCATGGTCTTAAGTAATTAACTCTAGTCTAACTGCACTTTTCCTATTTCCCTTTATGCACTTAAATGACAATTTTACATACATACAAGTGTCAGTTTTGGTACATATGCAATGCTGGCAATTCTGTTACCCATGAATTCTTGATGCCTCAGTGTGCATATGTAGACTGAGCACAGGCAGTTGGCTACATATTAGCTGACCATGTACATTTCTATGTATGCCCATTCTGGATGTATAATTGTAAGTCATGAAATTGTTTTACAACAGCTAGTCAGAAACCCGTGACAAATGAGTGTTAGAAGTAGTGGGAGACTAGTCCCATGTTTTAGTCATCAAGAGCTGAGTATTCAGGGAGCTTGCTCCAGACACAGGAAACCCAGGTTCTATGCTGGCCTTGCCCAGAGACAGTTTAACATGCATCTCTCTAGGCATGTCTACACCTTCATTAGTGTCATAATTATGGCGCATTAAGTTTAGTACCTGTAATAACAGGCATTAACTTAATGCATCATAATTGGCATTACTATGCATTAGCACAAATTAATGTCTTTTAAGTGCCTTTAATGTGCATTAGATTAAATCTCATGTAGCATTAAGCATCTCATGTAGACACACCCTCTGACGCAGTGAAGTAACCATGAAGGCAGAGGTTAGGAATTACCATGCTCCTTCTCTCAACTTCCTTTTGAAACTGGTCTCGTGGGCATTGAAGGGGGAGATATGTGAGGTCAAGAGGAATAACAAAAACTAGAGGATGTGTGCCTGAATGGAATGGGGAGTACTCTGCAAAGGAATGGCTACCCTTGACTCTTGTTCCCACTAGGGCAGAAACTTCTGCACTGCTTTCCACTTATTTTATCTAATAACTATTAAAAGTAGAGAGCTGTCTCAGCCTCAGAAGAAGTGTTTGGGGATGGGGAGGGTGGAGGGGGTATGTGAAGCCTGGCATGCACAGAGTGGTTTAAAAATGGTACAGCCTGGTCTAAGATTTGCACGTGCCCCACCTCCCCCCACACAAAAAGCAGATGTGTGTGCTGTTCACTATTTATCTAAACTAAACTGCTCACAGAAAACCGCATAACTTAGATCAACTACACCTCAGGCTGTTTGAATGTTCATATCTAGCCTCTATGTATTCACATGCTTAGGTGTCAAGGTGAGCACAACAATGGCTCAAAAGCAGATATTTAGGTGCAAAAAGGAAAATTGTATTCTGTTCATATGCATTGATATTTCAATAAGCATATCATCTTGCTTTCTGCAGTGGCAATTGCTTAATGAAACATGTTTCTACTTGGATTTTTAGCTAGCATACTGTATGGTTATTGGGTTGTATGCATTATAATTAGATCACCTAATTTTTCAGAAATAGTGCACAAAGTTATAACACACCCAAACCAAAAGGGAGATTATCAGTGACACTTATAATAAAATGTTTTAGATATATTTAGCTATGTATTTAGTTTAATGAGAATATACTATTTAAATGTCATATGGATAATAAAACATTTACTGAGCATTAAAATAACTATGCAATGGATATATACCCAGGGAACATTCACAATTCAGTAGATATTATTTAAAGTATTATTAAATGCTGAATTTCACTATAATTACATATTGGCTGACATTTTCACACTTGGGACTGGAAGTTAGGTCCTGGTCCTCAAATTCTTCCTCTTGATTTCTATGCAAGTTAAATACCTAAATAGGAATTAGATATCCTGAGTATCTGTGCTGAAAGTAATCTTAGACACCTGATTCAAGTTAGGACTTTCACATTTACATGTATGTAGTGTACATGGTAATTTGGGACTCACTGTTTCTTAGATTTCTGCATATTATTTTTTTTTTTTTAAGAGTAAAGTGACACTGCTGGGAATGTGGATAGGATACTAATCCAGGGATTCAGAGAATGACTAATACAAGCTAGTTAATGTGAAAGTAAAAGGGACCTACAGCCTTTAGACACTGGGATGGTTCATTTAAAAAGAGAAAGAGAGGTTAGAAATGTCAAAATGTCTTGCATTCTGGAAAATGGACTTGTTTAATAGCTCAGTACCTGCTCACTTATAATCAAGAGATTGGAACAGTTTATAATAGCTACTGGTAAAACTGATGAGAAAAAGGTGGTGGTTTTATTGAATGTAATGGGGGATAAAACTTATAACCTGCTGTGTAGCCTAAAGGCTCCCATTAAACCAGGAAGCAAAACATTTGCTAAGATTCTGAGAATTTTACAAAATCATCTCTTTCCAAAGCCACTTGTGTCAGCAGTGTGTTTTCACTTTTTAGAAATGGAATAAGAAGAACAGAAAATCTTTCTGTCATGACACTCAGTTAAGGAAACTGACAGACTACTATCCCTTTGGAGATGGTTTAAAACAGGGTTGTTCAACTTCCAAGCAGCTGGGGACCCCACAGGCCACAGAGCTGCATATCCACAGGTCACACGAATGGGAGTTACATGTGCTCAGGCCACACCAGGGCAAGCCCCAGGCCTCTCAGGCCACACATGATGTGGGCCACGCACCCCCAGCTGCTGCACCATGCTCCTGTATTAATGTTCCCCACCCCACATATGGCTCCAGGATCAACCTCAGCTCTGCAAGCTACATTGTGCTTGAGTGGGAGGGCAGGCAGCAAAAGCCAAAAGAGGGAGAAAGAACTCATATACTCTGGCTTCTGTTGCAGCTAGAGTGATGGGGAGAGCAGCAGCCAAACAGGAACCTGGGCGGCTACTACTTATTCCCTTGTGGGCCAAACACAGCCTTGGACCACTAGTTGGACAGCCCTGGTTTAAATGATGTACAAAGGAAGCATGCACTGTGTAGCATGCAAAATAAAGCTGTCTTAACTCAGCTATTGAATGATGGTGATCTGGCTCTAAATCATCCTCTAGATCATGAGTGACTGGTGCTTCCTGAATCGCAGGGGGGGGGGGGGGGCGGGGGGGCACCTGCAGAAGCCACCGATGGCATCAGCCCTGGCGACAGCATTGGTGTCAGCCATCGGGGGGGCACTGACCCCATTGGGGGCAGGGGGCGGGACACATGCATCCCCATGCATCCCCTACCAGTTCTCTATGCTCTAGAGATTGTTATACCTATAAAGACAACTGTTAAAAGATGTCATGGAACTACATCTTCATGGAATCTGAGGCTAAGCAGAAAGCACAAGAAAATATGTCAAGGCTTTGTTCCTTCATTGGGTGTGATGGTCTCACAATGCAAATAACTCTTGGTTCTTGGACCTGCTCTGTAGAAAATGCAACAAATTGGGGTGCATACAGAAAATGCTTAGCTTGTTGTACAATAGAATTTCAGATTCATCACCTTACAGAAAGCTATATGATTGAAGACCGTTCAAAATACCATGTAATTAAAAAAGCATAGTAACACTGAAACTCTATACCTTAAAGGGAAGTTCACAGGTAACTTCAAATACCAGGATATTTGGTGAACTGCCAAACAGTCATGCTTCTTTTCTGGAAGTATGTTCAATATGTAGATGCTGTATAAAAAATTGCCACATGCTTCTGGGTAGTATGCTACTTAACTGATCAATTAGAATGTCCTGTTCTCCAAAATTCTTTTTCACCCCATATACTCAGAATTTCTCTAAAGTAGTCTGATGCATGTCTATATAGACTAGATTAAGAAAAAAAAAATTAAAAATTTAATTGGACTTGGGGTACTACCTAAATTCAAGTTGTTGAAGAATCCAATTCATCTACCTATTTCTGGAGGTGCCAAAATACTGTACACACTCCAGCTTGTGGTTTTAAGGCTCCCAAAGTTTCTGAAAGATGAGCTTTTATTACCTGCAGTTTTCTTTAAGTTTTGCCAGAGCTGAGCAATCTGGCACCTAGTTCATAACTATTTTTTAATAGGAACCAGAAATTAGGCACTCATCTGTGTCTGTCCCCTCAAGGAGATCATATACTGGGTATAAATTGACCAATACGGTCTCTAGATTTTGGTGCCATAGTCAACTTATTGCCACAAGCAGCAGCAGTGTGTTTCAGGTAGAGGTGGTCTACCCATGTCAGAAAAGGAATGTCAATATAGCAAGTAGTGTGTGTAGCTGCCATATTGGAATCCAAGATGACTGCCATGAATTCATGTTTTCATCAATATTTCAGCCCCCCAATAGAGTTAGAAAATTAATTCCAGTTATGACACCAACATTGTATGAACTGAGGAGATCAATTGTAACCTATCTGTTGTGGTCGCTATCTTGGATTCCAAGATGGCTGCTACAAATGTACAGTTTTGTTCATTGTTAGATACCCCAAAATTTTGCTAAATTGCTATACAACTCTGTTCTGGTTCATATTACCGTGGCATGAAAACCTCCAATGGAGATTATCGACAAGAAACTCATCCTTATTGCTCTTAAGCAAATGTTACACGAGAGCTGATAGCATCACTGAGCCCAGCAAAGCACGGGAGGTATGAAGGATGCATCTATATGTGCATTTATGCTGGCTTAAATTTACTGTACAGTAAGCGGGAATAGGCAGCATCTACACATGCAGGCATTAAAGCTCATTAACACTGTGTGTGGACTGACTTGGGACTATATTGACACAGTGTTACTGCACAGTAATGTATCTACATGTGCATTATTGCGCAATAACTAATTGGGCATAAATTTGATACCTGCAAGATGCAGATATCAAATTTCCACTCAAGTCAGTGTAAGTCACCATATTTACTGTGCAGTACAGGCACGCACATATAGATGTTAGCCCTACTGCATAATAATTTTGGTTACTGTGCAGTAAATGCACACATGTAGATGCACTCAGAATCTACAAGATGCTTCATATCAAGATGCAGCACGCAGAGATGGGGGAGCAGGCTGTGCTCGGCTGCTTGCTCCCCCATCTCCAAATGTATAGATTCATAGATTCATAGATTGTTAGGGGCTGGAAGGGACCTTGCAGATCATCAGGTCCAGGCAGGAAGACAACTGGGGTCACATTTATACTGGTGCTTGCTATTTTTGTGTGCTTTGTGCCAATTTTTGTGCTGGTTTTTTTTTGTTTGTTTGTTTATTTGGGGTTGTTGGTTTTTTTTGCTCCTAGAACATATCCTGATAGCAAATTTTGCCCTCACCCCTGCTGCAAATTTGCAGTACAGGACACATTTTAACATTCACCATGTGCAGTTTTCAGTGCCACAACGAGGCTTGTGGCACCACAAGCTGCACGTGCCTTCATATCTGAACGCACCCAGAGGGCAGGACCAGATGAGTGCACATGCATGTTTCTCCAGGGACAATATATGCCACTGCTACTTGTCCCTGGGAAACACCCATGCACGGGTGCTCTGATGCTACAGCAAGTTGTCCTGGGTGTAGAAAGAGAGGCTGGGGACAGCATTAGGCTAGCCCCAGCAGCCTTACCTGAGGTCCTGGGGGCCTCCTGGGTCTTCAGCAGCAGTGATCCAGCAGCAGGGACCCTGGATGGCAGCCAGAGTGTGGCTTCAGCTGCCCAGGCTCCAGTTTTGGGTGGTGTATGCTGCTGCCATGTGTGCCACCCCACTTTTTTCTGCTGTGGTTTCCAGCTGTGACACCAGAATCTCCCAGTGTCCAAAAAATGCCCCACACTGCAACTTAGCAGAATGAGGAATGCCTGCATGTGTGACATGTATGGTGTGTACATTCTAGGGTCAAAAAAGCTTGTCCAAAGAAACTCCAGAGCAGTGCATGCAGGGGCAGTGTGCACCACCCAGAACAAGAGCTTGGCCACTACTGCCACACACTGGAACATGGCACAGGCTTACCTCAGGGACAAGTAGCAGCAGCACAAAACTGCCCACCACTGCTACTATTTCTAGATGCCCTGGGTGCAGGGTTGGGTGGAAGCTCCAGAGAAGCTCCTGCCTGTTTGGCAGGCTTCATGCAAATCAAGGCTCAGCCAGGGACAGTGGCATCAGTGGGTGAGACCCTCTTCCCTGCCTGGTTCCCCCAGTTTTTCCTGCTAGCACAGGAACTAGGGATAGGGAACTCACCCATTGTCACCACTACTGCAGTGCCTAACGTGTCCTTCTCCTGGCCCCCAGGTCAATTGGGGACAGCAGCAGCAGCAGCAGCAGCAGCAGGCTGGAGAGGGGGGAGCGGAGGGAATGGAACATGATGCCACTGGGCATGCAGGGGAATGAATGAGGAAGAGTCTTCTCTGCTTGAGGGACTTAAAAAAGATCCCCACTGCTGCTCCAGCAGTGATGTTGGCCCACCCTCATGTGAAAGGAAGAGGTTGGGAGTTGGGGTGCAGCACAGGTCACTGCTCCTGAAACCCCCTTTCTGAAATCCTGGATTCACTCATGCCACATCCTGAGTGAGTGCTATAACTGCCAAGGTGTAAGGGGCCACAAGCAGAGCACAACTGCCCTTCTGTCTCTGCTTTAAAGATATAAGATGATCCCTGTCCATTTCTTTGAAAGCAAGAGTATAGGTGCCTATGCTCAGGAGACAATTTTTGACTGAAACAGTCAAGTGGGTGGAGATGCCTGCCTAATAAAGGCACCTGCCAGCCCTAATTAAGGCATTTGCAGGTAGGATTTGAGAATCCCCCCAAGCTTTGTGTTTCCCTGTTGCTCAATTCCAGCTCTAGGCAGCAGTGTGCTAAGGGCAATAACTTTTGGTGTCTCTCTGCTCAGCATACCTGAGTTTCCCCATGAATTACAGAGAGAACCTACACATCTCTCTTTGGGTTCTGGAATCCGCTCTGGCAGCCACGTGCCTAAAAATTAGACATTGCAGCATCTAATTCTTTAGGGTCTTACTTCCTAATATAGGATCTAGCCATATATTATGTGAGAAGTGTTAAAGACTTGTCAGGATTGAAAAATTAGAAGTTGTATATCAGTTTTTACAAAAAAACATAAGAAAAGACTTCAACTACAGTTGGATGAAAAACCCTGAAATTTTATTGTTTTAAAATAATATAGAGATGCATTCTTGCACAAATTCTTTAACTCCCTGCCTCCCTTCCCTCCAGCATTTTCAACCAGCATCAAAAGAGCTGAATTCAGAAAGGAGGTTTAATGGAAAAGGGACATTTTGATGAACTCTCTCCCTCTTTTTTTGACAATGTCAACATATGGCTTAGCTTATAAAAAGAACTAACCTGTGCATTTAAAAAAAAGGTTTATATTTGGGCTGACAAGATGGTACATGGGTATGGATTTGTTTATGTTACATTAGCAAAAATGTTGTAGACATTAGACTAGTACTATGAAAAGCAACAATACTAGTGCAGTAGATAGGAATTCCCATTCCCCACTAGGTCATCAATATAAAATTGAACAATTGCTTTCAGTGCTGTGTTCTTTGGTATGTAATAATAAAAACACATAAATAAGATGTATAAAAAAAAGAGGAAGAAATGGCTTCTGTTAATATCCTTTCACCACAGTCTATGCTATTGGAAGTGGAAAATGATAAACTTATTTATAAATGTGTGTGGGGAAATATACCAGAGAATAACATAGAAAACAAATAATTTTAAAGGAGCCAGTCTCAAGGCTACATGCCAGCTGCTTTTTACTACTTTGGTATCAGAAAGCTGCCACAAACCTAGATGCACTAGCTAGATAAACTCTTTATTTACAAAATC
Source organism: Alligator mississippiensis (assembly GCF_030867095.1). Lineage (NCBI taxonomy): Eukaryota > Metazoa > Chordata > Crocodylia > Alligatoridae > Alligator > Alligator mississippiensis. The sequence continues at coordinate 313,155,965 of NC_081824.1, forward strand.
ATTGTCTCTTTTGCATCCCAAATGTGAAATGAAGCAGCTGGGATGTACTGGTGAATCTGACCTGAAATATTTCAAGAGTATATGAACCTCTCAAACATCTTACCCTTGATTTTTCAGTCTTGTTAGTTTGTCTTCATACCATTACACCACAGAATATCTAGACCAAGTGCCGATCCAATGCCTGTTGAGGTCAATAGAAGCCTTTTTGTTCTATTGACAGTCACTTTATAACTGTCTCAAATAATAAATAACAAGGTTGGCTTATTCACAGCATACTGTAGGCTTTGATTTCATCAGTTCACATAATATAATGTAAATCTGACCTGAGAAAAACTTCCTGAAACTGTGAATTAGTGTTTTGTTGCACAGTAATTCTCTGTGTTTCTTGCTGCATTTGGGAGTACATGAATATTTTTTATGCAGAAAGATGTCTTAGAAAGGCCAGAAACCTAATGAGCATAAGGTTGTATGTATAATTTATACATACTGTCCCATGCAAAAATATTTTTATAAAGTGACCTCTTATTGAAACTATATAAAAGCAAAGATAGAAAATGAATTAAATATCTGAAAAAGAAATGCATAATAGCAACTCTAAATTTATTTATTTTATTCATGCCAGATACTGTGAATCAGAATGACTGATTTCTTCTGCACATACATACTGTTACACCAAGTGTTATGCATGCATTCATAGATATTTTTAGACATTTGGGCTGGAAGGGATGCTGGAGGATCATCGAGTCCAGCCCCCTGCTCCAGGGGCAGGAAGTCAGTGGGGATCATAGGATTCCAGCAAGATAAGCATCCAAATGTGTCTTGAAGGTGTTCAAAGTGGGTGCTTGAACTGCCTCCGGTGGCAGTCTATTCCAAACCTTGGGGGCTCGGACAGTGAAGAAGTTCTTTCTTATGTCCAGCCTGAATCGATCGCGGTGGAGTTCGTGACCATTCAATCTTGGCATCCCTTGGGACGCTCTTGTGAACAGACGTTCCCCAAAATCCTGATGAGCACCCCTGATAAACTTATAGGTGGCCACCGGATCACCCCTGAGCCTGCGCTTTTCCAGGCTGAAGAGCCCCATGGCTCTCAGCCTCAAATCATAAAGTCTGTTTTCCTGACCTCTCATCATGCGTGTGGCTCTCCTCTGTACCCTCTCAAGCTTCTCCACATCCTTTTTTGAATTGTGGAGCCCAAAACTGGATGCAGTACTCCAGCTGCAGCCTCAGCAAGGCCGAGTACAATGGGAGAATGACATCCCGGGATTTGCTTGAGAAGCATCTATGGATGCAAGTCAGCATTTTGCTCACTTTACTAGCTACAGCATCACACTGAAGGCTCATATTCATCTTGTGGTCAACCATGACCCCAAAGTCCCTTTCATCTGTAGTGCTAACCAGCGCAGCACTGCTGAGCCTATAAGCATGCTGCAGATTTTTCTTCCCAAGATGGAGAACCTTGCATTTTTCGGTGTTGAACACCATCAGGTTCTCATCCGCCCATTTCATGAGCCTGTCAAGATCCGCCTGGATCACCCTCCTGTCTTCAGGTATGGATGCTTTCCCCCAGAGTTTGGTGTCATCAGCAAACTTGGCCAGTCCACTTCTGACAACATTGTCCACATCATTGATGAAGACGTTAAATAGTATAGGCCCTAGGAGAGCCTTGAGGGTCCCTACTGGCTGCAGCACACCAAGACAATTAGCTCCTATAGACCACCACCCTCTGGGTCCTACCACGAAGCCAATTCCCCAGCCAGCGGATCGTGGTGAGGTCGAGGCTGCTGTTAGCCAGTTTAACCAAAAGGTGATCATGCCATACCAGATGGAAGGCTTTTTTAAAGTCAAGATATACAACGTTGATCTCTTCCCCCTTGTCCAGGTGATAAGTCACCTGGTCATAAAAGGAAATGAGATTGGTCAAGCAAGACCTACCTGCAAGAAACCTACCCGCAACATTATTATTGGTCAAGCAAGACCTAGCCACAACATTATTTTCTCTATTATAGCTTTTCCTTTCTCCAGAGTATTTTTTTCAAGAAGGGCTATGCCAAAGGTTATTTGGAAAAGTGTTTAATGGGCCAGTCCTTGCCCCTGGAGAAAGGTACATACATTGTGGGGGCATCTACACAAGATGCTAAAAGCACAGCAGACTAAATCTACTGTGCATTAGCACATTATGGCGAAAGCCATGCTAATGCATAGTATTAGGCTACTGCACATTATTGTCACCTAAAAGACATGCACTGGTGCTACTGTGCAGTAGCACCAATTATGGTTCTTTAAGTTTAGTACCTGTTATTACAAGAAACTGGGAGACCAGGATCTCACCAGAGAGATGTAGAAAATACTGTAATAAGAGGTACTAAACTTAATGCACCATAATTTTGGTGCATTAATCTACGTGTAGATGTGCCCCATGTAAACTACAATCCCTTAGCTTTGTTTCTTACTGGATCAGCAGTACCAAACTCCTTGTCATACTTCAGCAAGTTCTTCTCCAGGATTCTGTGTAGTTAAAGTGACCCCATCCTATTTCTCCTTTGACTGTTGTTTTATACTACCTATAAGAGAGGGATTCCCTTGTTTCTACCCAAGAGCTTCTCAAATTTAGTTGGGATGTGCAGCCACTCAGGAAATGATTTTGTTTGATTAGTGAAAAAGGAAAGGTATGGCTATTGGCAAATGTTGCAGGTCAGAGAAACTAAGCTACAGGTCAGTGTATGAGAGGTCTAGGCCAAGTGGCCACAGCCTTAGTGAGTTAAAGGGTACATTCAACATTAGTAATGAACAGGAAAGAAGAGAGTCAAATTGTTCAGTGAAACAGAAACTGATGAACTTAGAAGACCAAAATTTGGATATGCATCTAGCTGGGGTCATCTAGACCCAGCACTCTTTCCTGCCTATGTAGGGGGTCGGACTCGATGATCTATTGAGGTCCCTTCCGACCCTAACATCTATGAATCTATGAAAAGCAGTAGGTGAGAAAGGAACTGAATTTTCCTGAAAAAAAACATAGTTTTAGGTAGGAAAGATGCACAGAACATCATCAAAGCCTCTGCAAAGCCAAAAATCATTGAACAGCATTTAACTGAATATCACCAGCAGTAAAATGCAAAGATTCAAGCAGGGTTATTCTCCCTGTGTAGCCATAGTGTCAAACTGGGCATGAGGACAACAAAGGGAAGGCATCAATAGTATGAAGAACTAATTAGAATGAATACACAGCCAACATGGTAGACTGTTAGTCCTGTATGCCAGATGACGAGTCGATATATTAACTATGCCGCCTACGGTACAACATTGCAAACTTTTCATAGAGAAGGAATACAAAAAGGAGTGGAGTGGACATTGAACAGAGGGAGAGAAAAAAATACATAATTTATATTATAAGAAGATTCATGAGAGGCTGTTTCAATAGGTAATGTAAGAATAATTTTACACCAGGGATGGGTGAACAATCTGTACTAGGCTAATGAGGGCATGTCTCCCAGGAACCAGCAAAATCCTTTGTAAACATTCTGAGCTCCTCTGGTTAAAGATATGATCGCGTTCTTCCCTTTTTTTTTCTAAGGGGGGCTTTTTAGCTTGCTCAGGGAAAAAAGAGAATATCTGGATGTTGATAGTAAAATGAAAACAGCTGTTCTTGTGGTGCTTCCAGTGAGATATCCTGGGATATACTTCTCATAACATTCTGTATAATGACTGACAAAAAAATCAACATAAGCAGATGGGGGAAGAAAGGGAAAAGTCAAGAAGGGGAATGGGGAGCCAAATAGAAGTGTGAAGGTGATCAAAAATGGGAAAAGATACAGAAGCTGCTCAGAAACAGATTAAGAAAAAATAAGAGAAATGAGGCAGAAACATGGAAGGATTTAAAAGATGGATAGTAGGGGAAATGTCCATGTGATATGATTAAAACTCACAGAATTCAGTGAGATTCTGGCTACATCCATAAACAGTTTTGTTGAAAATAGGACTTATTTTTGATAGCTAGCTATCAAGATAGAAAGCCAGTCAGCTATCTAGATAGATAGCTAGATAGATATGCAAAGTGCTGCATCTGGGAAGGAAAAACCCCTAGCACACCTACAAGTTGGGCATCGCTAACCTGACCAGTACTACAAATGAAAGGGATCTGGGGGTAACAATAGACCCCAGCATGAATATGAGCCAGCAATGTAACGCAGTAGCTGCTAGGGCCAATGAAACTCTGGCATGCATCAACTGATGCATCTCCAGTAAATCCAAAGAAGTGATTCTCCCGCTTTACTCAACACTGGTGCGGCCATAGCTGTAGTATTGCATCCAGTCCTGAGTGCCACACTTCAACAAGGATGTGCTAAAGCTTGAGAGTGTCCAGAGAAAGGCCACCCAAATGGTTAGAGGCTTGCATGGCAAGCCATACGAGGAGAGGCTGCACACACTTTTTAAAATCCTCTTAGATGTATGAGACAGGTATCAGAAGTTACAGTGGCCAAAGGAAATTGCCTAGAAAACCTAAAATTCAATAACTTCCAGATGTTGGACTAGCTACACAGGTAAAAAAAAATATGAAGGATAACTTTAAACTTCAAAGGGAAAAAAATGACACATCATTTTATTGCTTACTTATAGAACATGTCTATGTCTGCAAAGCTAGAGAGGTGGTTAAGTATCTTACTGAATTATTGTTGCAGTAAGCAAATGTCTAAAATCTATAACTTACACTGGTAAAATTTAGAACTAAGTACCTGCAATTCAAATGACTACATACTTGGGGAATCAAAAGAGAATACATACATACATATATATATATACACTGGAATTTCTATGACTATAAATATTTCTGGGACGTGAAACCTATTGAGAACTGTATGTAGATTCCATATAACAGTGTTCAACATTTGTTGTTATGTTGTTCAAAACTTAAGGTAGGTGTTTTAAAAAGATACATTTCCTACACATTTCCATTGGTGCATGTTTTAAACAATATTTACTTTTCCTGGAGATATATGGAAGATTCTTGTTTGTAATAATTAACATTGTTCAATGCTGAATAAGTTTGTGATTAAAAATGATTGACAAAAAGGGGTTATCTTTAATTTCTGGGTGTTCTTTGATGTTGCATTAGAAGTTTCAAAGTAAATCTTGGAGCTACAATGTCTGTATTATGTTTCTTGAATGGGTAAAATAAAGTAGGAACACCATAGAACTAGATAACAGGGCATATGCACAATGCTTGTCTCAAAACTATGTCTGTTTTCCAGCTCTTTTGTCTCAACTTTCTTAACCAAACCAGCAATGACACAATATATTTTAGATTATAGAAAAGTAAATGTTATGTTAAACTATATGTCAGAGATATCAAAAAGAAAAACTTTAAAAATGGTGTTTCACTAAAATATATGGCTTTGCCGCATGAAAATACCAGTGTTTATCTTCCAACCCTTTCAGCTATACTCTACATTTACATAGAGCAGTTACATTTTGTAATGGATAGTGGCAAATCTGATGCTATACATAATTCTCCCGAGAGAAAGAAATTACAAAATATAATTGGTCTTATTGCTTTGAAAAGGAAAGGAGAATTTTAAGGAGGGCATTTTATTTAAAAATATATAACTGACTATTAATGAATTGTTACAACATGTATTTTTTGCCATAATAATGAAAATCAATCATCCTCTACTGGGCCAGGCAGAGAGAAGTCTTGACCTTACCAATAGAACTTAAAGTCAGGTGAGACAGTCAAATAACACTACAAAAACAACATATAAGCAAAATGTGCATATGTTACAAGTTAGAGTTTCCATTCCCCCTCAAAAAAATACACCCCCCAACCTGTTTCTGTGTTCAAGTGCCTCAGTTAACATAAATGTAACTATGCTAATTTACACTTTTTAGTTGACCAAAGAATAGCAGCGTGCATTTTTAAAAAGGCTTCATTTTGATCAGCAAGAAAAGTATCTGCCCCCTAACTTGATAACTCATCCAAAGGACAAAATTCTACTTCCAACTGAATGCAGCTAGATCTACATATATAAATCCAAAGGAAAAATATAGACTAAAATATATCAGTTAGGAGAATGGAAAATTTGGAAAAGAGCAAGCGTGGGTGATACTTGAAAATCTGAGGGATAGTCTGAACATAATACAGCTCTTTGTGCGGGTTCTGTATGTATGAATTCACTCTTATGCAATGACCCTTTTTATACCAAAAATCCGTTATATGCAAGGTAAATTCACTTTTATGCAGTTGGCGTGATGGAAGACCACAGTCAGCTGCTTTGTGTAGTGCGTTGTGGGAGCAACATGCTCAAACATAGTCTCCTGTGTGGATCTGTGCTTCTCACTCATTGTCTGAGATATGTATTTCTGTAGTATTATGATAGTGCTCTGTACTTGTGTGTACTGTCTGCTGTTGGTGAGTACCAAAATTGTTTTGTAAAGATGGTAGAGATGGGTCTGGGGGTCAGCACAGCTGAGGTCTTGGAACGTATCCCTATTTGTTACATTGTAAAGTGGGTTCCCTTTATGCAAATTTTAGTTATGCGCCATTTTTTAGGAACACATGTACAGCATAAAGCAAGGGAAACCTGTACTCTATTTAGCATGATTTTGGGAAATAATCTTAAGGCTACTAAATTGGGATGTAAGCACCCAGCAGTGATAAGGAAGGCAGTATGGTAAGCAAAATAGAGTATCTGATAGTTTACATGGCTGAACTTGGAAACTGTCTATGTGTGTTAGAAACAAGAATGTCACCACCATCTTTCCTTACCTAGTCTATTTTTAAACACCTGTTTTAGTTAAGCCCTACAATGTTATCTTACTAGCTAATAAGTACTCTCAAAGTAAGACAAGAAAAGCAACATGAGGAATGAAATTCTGATATCACTGAAATCAAAGGCAAAACTCCTATTTATTCCAGCTGGACTTGGATTTTACACAACACTCGTTCACCTCCTCAGTAATATATAACTGATTTCTAAAACATTAAAATTCTCCTGATTACAATTATATATATATCCACCTTCCCACCAAAGAAATCAAGGAATAAACCAGATTATTTAACATAAAATAGTACTTATAATGTTATCATATCTTATTGGTAAAGAAATAAAACAAAAAAGCTTGGCTGTAATCTAAACAGTTCTTTCTATGCTGAGATACCAAGTTGGGATCAAAGTTGAATAGTACAGTTTATAGGGCTGTGCAAGTCGGCAGCAATCCGATCTGGCTTCAGATCCATCCACTTTGGATGGCCGCAATCTGATCCGGAGCTCCAGACCAGGTTTCTGCTTCAAACTGGCTGAAGTGGCTCCGAAGCTTTGTAGCCACCTCAGAGATCCGGCCACAGGGTATAATGGGGAATCAATGGAAGATCTAGAACTTTGTTGTTTTTTGTATGATTTGGATGAAGCTTGCCGGGATGTTAGCCTCTGCTAAGAAGATAAAGCCTGCCAAGTTTCAAGAAGATCAGTGTAGGGGTTTGGGGGGAACTGTACCCCAAATTCTTGACAGCCAAACTCATGTCACGTGTTACACCGCAGGGAGCTGAAAACTGCAGGGGTGGTAGCTCTTACTGAGGCCACAAAGCTTGCCAAGTTTCAACAAGATAGGTGCAGGGGTTGGGAGGAACTGCACCCCAAGTTGCTGACAGGCAAAACTCGTGACACAAACGACCCTGTGTGTGTTAAGACACAGCGGGCTGAAAACTGCAGGGGTGGTAGCTCTTATTGAGGCCACAACACTTGCCAGCTGTGTGTGTCCCAGAGCAGGCCTGAGTGAGTGCTGGGCCCTGCTAGGCCGCAAAGCCTGCCTGCCAGCTGTGTGTGTCTTGCTGGGGGAGTGTGTCGTTTGGGGCCCTGCACCCCAAGCTGCTGACAGGCAAAACTCGTGATGTGGGTGGGTGATATTGTGTGTGTGTGTGTGTTAAGGTGTGCCCTTCCTGGTGCTGGGGCCTGTGCACAAGTGCCCCACTGAGGCCTCTTCCTCCCCTACAGCCTCACGCCTGGTCCTCTGCTTTATGTGACAACAGGTACCCAAATGGAACTGTCATAAAGCCTGTCGTTTTATAAAGGAATTGACAGCAAGAAGTAAAGATGTTGTTTTGTGTTGGACATAAGATGTTATTCATGGTGTGTGATGGCTTATCTTGTGTTTTATGTCTATGTGTGTATTATGAAAAAAAAAGGAGTACTTAAAAAAATGTATCTTTGGAAGCTTTAGGGTTGAAAACCCCTTTGTCAGTCTGAGGAAGTACCTGCAGTTGGTCCTGGATGGAAGGAATAGTAAAGAAGCCAGAGGCTGCCTGGCCCACAATGCAGACAAGAAAGCCAGTCAGTGAAAATGGAAATGGAGGTGTCAGGGGGTGAGGGGTCACAACATCCCCAGCAATGCTGAACACCCTCTCGCTTGGACCACTAGTCGGTGGACATGACAGGTGTTGCCAGGCAACCGTGGCCAGATCCTGCCACATCTGGCTGCAGCTTGCCCAGTAGGCCAAGGGGTCACATTCTAGTGGCTTCACATCCTCAGTGAGATAGGTAGCCACCGAAGCCTTGGCCCTACCTGCCCTAGGCTGGGGTCTGGTGTGTTTGGACCCCAGCATTGAAGCCATGCCCATGGCCCACGTTGGCAGTGGCTGGTGTGGAGGAGACTGGCTGGTGCTAGTGCTGGCACCAGTGCTGGGAGTGCTGGCATGGGAAAGTGGGTCCCCCTCTTCCACATCCCCTCACCTCTGCACTTCAGCCTCCCTGACTTTGTTCACCAGCACCTGCGTCCAGTGATCAAGGGTTTTTAGGCTGCCAGTGCACATGCTCCCCTTCACCCTCAGCTCACACATGCCCACCATCATGTGGACTGTACTGGACCGCAAAGGATCCAGCCATCTCCTGATGCCCTCCTTCAGCTGCCTCACCAGTGCCTGCATGTCTGGTGACAGCGGCCTGCCCCAGCCAGGAACACTGATCCCCTGGAACTTCTCCATTTGGTTCTCCAGTTCCCTAGAGGGATCACCTGGCTGATGAGGGCATCACCTGCACTAAGGGTCTCAGTGGCTTCAAGAAAGGGCTTGAGGCCCAGCAAGATCTGGGAGATGGTACCCCATTCAGCTCTGTTCAGCGGGGCGCTGGTCCCTATCTCCCCAAGCAAGGCCATCTCATGGATGACCTTCTGTTGCTCCAAGAACCTCTCGAGCCTCTCGAGCATCAGGTATGTGGAGTTCCACCAAGTCTCCACATCCTGTATGATTCTGTGCTGCAGGATGCTGAGCTCTGCCTGTTTCTCCCTCAGCATCTTGCCCCCCTTGATGATGTAGTGGAAGTAGCCCACCACCTTCCTGCATTTTGAAATCAGTTGGCTTGTAGCAGTACTGGTGGCTGCATCGTCACCGGCAGCCTTGTGCCCCTCCAAGGCATCCCTCACTATTAGGTGCAGCCTGTGTGCCACACAGCGGATACCAACAAAGTTGGCATCACGGACAGCCTTTACCATATTGGCCCCGTTGCTGGTGACCATGAACTTGCCGATGAGCTCAGCCTGCCCAATGAGCCACCCCTGCACCATGTGGTTCATGGCCCCCATGATCTCCCTTGCTGTGTAGGACTCATGCAGCACCTCCGCTTGCAGTAGAGCCCACCAACGGTCTGACTGATCACACCAGTGCCCCATGAGGGAGAGGTAGGCGTGATCGCCACCCCGGCTGCTGCAGATATCGGAGGTGAAATGCGAGGCTACCTGTGGCCCTGCCTTACACAGCTCCTCCCTCAAGTACTCCCTGCATGCCTGATATAGGGAGGGTACTACCGCTCTGCTAAAGATGGTGCATGTGGGCACTTTGTAAAATAGGGCCAGAAGTGCTACAAACCGCCTGAACCCTGGCCGCTTGCCTAGGCAGAAGGGCTGCCTATCCAGAGCAAGCATCTCCCCAATGCTCTGGGTGATCTCACATGCCTTAGAAATGCACCCCACTTTCTGTTCACCTTTCTCCCACTGGTCCAGGGTGGCCTGCTTCTGCTTTAGGGCTAAGGGGCTTTGGAGTGAGCGGGGGACTTCCCTTTTGTTACACTCACACTGGTGCCAGGCTGAGCAGTGGGAAGAAGGGCAAGGGGGTGCTGCCTCCTCAGATGCAGCAGCATGGCCATGGTAGAGAAGTTTCTCATGTCCTTGCCATGGCTCATGTTCCTTCGGCAGTACTGACAGATGTCAAACCTGGGATCATCTGCCACCTCAAAATGATCCCACAGTACACTACTCCCCTGCTTCTGGGTTGAGGGTGAGGATCCTGCCTTTTCCCCTTTCTTAGCAGGCTGACGCTGAACAGCAGGAGGAGCTGCCTCAGCTGAGCCACTTGCCTCCACAACCTCAGCCTCCTCTGAGGTGATGCTTTCCAGAGGAGACCTGGGTCTAGGGGAAACTTGAGGGGTGTGGAGCACAAACTCTGATTCCCCCTCAGTCCCCAGAAGTGCTTGAGCCAGCACGCTCAGCATCCCTGGTTCCAGCTCCAGCTCCTCCTCTGGCAGTGGGAGGCTCATGCTGAGAGCTGAAATTGGGGTGGAAGAGGCAGTGATTCCACTACTGGTGCCCACTTCTGCACTGAGCAGAGGCGGTGCAGGTGCAGGGACATCAGGTGCAGGCACTGCTCCCACCTCCTGCTTCTACTGGCAACACTGGTGTCATGGCTGCTCAGGAATAGAATACATCTGTGTTTGGGGTGGGGTGGGGCTTACAGCTCTAGCTCTTCCTTACCCCCTTCTCCCTCCCCTGCCAGAAGACCTGGCACCTGCCTTTCTAGCACACTTCATATTGATCTTTCCTGTGCTGCAAAAGGTGTGTGTGTGTGTGTGTGTGAGAGAGAATCCTTTTGTATATCTGTCTTGTTCTTCTGTGAATATCTGTATCTATTTTGTGCTGTGAATGAAATTGTTTTTGTGTCTTCTTTCTGGCTCTGATGATATTGCCTATCGGTCTTGTGCTGTGAATGAAATTATTTGTGTGTGTTCCTGTGTCTCAATATATTATCTGTGTCTTGCTCTTCTGTAAATATCTGTCTGTTGTCTTCCGTTGTGATTATTTTTTCTATATTCTGGGTCTCTGTGTACGTGTGTGCATGTGTGCATGCGTGCAAGCATGCCATCTGTGCCTCCCTGCACAGTGATAGATAACACTGGCTAGGAAAACACAACTGCCTTGTTGCAAGGTTTCCAAAACAAGTTTCCAAAATAAATAATTCAAATAAATAAATTGAATTCTAATACTACTAATAATTAAACTAAAGTTAAGCTAAATCCTAACCACTCCTTTATAACATGAAAAAGCATCAGGCAGGTCTCAGTTGCAGTGTTCCTCTCTCACACAGCTGCTGACAGGGAACAAGCTGCAAAAGGCACAGAAGGGCTGGAAACAGGGGCTTTTATAATTTTTTTTAGTCCCACCCCACAAACACTGCCATTGGAAAGGTAGCCAGGGAGAAATCCTTCTCACTGGCTACCTACAGACGTCAGTCTTCCCCACCCCCTGCTTCCCTCCCCTGCTCCCACTCTCCAACCCTCACCCGCTCCCCCTCCCTTTTCTAATTGCCTCAAAATGGCCGAAACGGCTCTGAAGCATCCAAAGCAGGTCCGAAGCGCTTCAGATGCCCCCAAGCCGCTCCGGACACCACTGCTGGTATCCCGCTTCGACCTGGAAATGCCACTTCAGATGCCGAAGCATCCAAGGTGGGTCCAGATCCGAAGTGGGATCCAAAGACTCACACAGCCCTAACAGATTAAGTAACCAATATTCAGAGATTAATCTATTATGAACAACATTTAACAAAAAAGATCAGAACTGTACAAACAGTTGGGAATGACTGTCTCTAAATATTCCTAATAATTTGCAAATAAATTAAAACAAGTATTTTATGTATTTAAAAATTATATTTAAAAATTTACATACCCTTTATTTCCTTAGGCCACAAACCGGAAAATACTTATTCATATGCTTAGCTCCTAAGCATATACTATATTTTATTGTCTTTGAATTTAGGCACTGAACAAGCATGTACAGAATTAAAGGCTTTAGATTTTAAACTTTTTTGGGAACAGGAATTTTCTCTTAGTTGGGATCTGCACAATACCTTGTATAATGCTCCCTTGCCTGAGAAGATGCTACTGAAATCTAAAATTTCAATGAAACCATGCACCACTGATAAATCTAAAATCCTCAAAAATTGCATTTGCCACCTAGGTATACCCATACATGGAATCATAAGTTTATTTTATCATTTGAACATTTCTTATCAGCCAATTTTGTCTGTAGCTTAACTGCATCTCTTTTTGAACACAAACCAACCCTTAAAATATTGAATTCTGCTTACATCTGGGGAGACTGATTCCTTCAGGAAACAGCCTGAGACGAAATTTTATATCAGTCATATAATAACTATTATATGGTGTTGACTTTGATATGGACTGGATTGGGGACCTTGATAAGACAGGAACTATGTCCTTATTACTAGTTCTCTGTGCCACTAAGACTCCTCGGAAAGCCAGTTAAAAAAACCCCAAAAGAACAAAAAAATCCCAACATCCCCCACCAAAAAAACAGAGAATTTCCTAAAAATATCTCATTGTTATTATCATTTTAATTCATTTTATGTCTGCAGCACAAGATAATAATAACATATTAAATATTAAGGAAATATTCAAAATACCCAGTGGAACAAGGTAGTTAACTTAATATCTGAGGCTTAAAGTATCATCTGTCAGATTTAGTATCAATAAAAACATGTAAATTCATTTTTCAATGTAGGATTTCTTAAATGGATAATAGCACGTATAGATTTTAACATGAGATATTAGAAATAATAAGATTTTAATAGAGACACCATCAACTCAGATGAACTATTGTGTCATTTCCCAAGCTTGTATATTGACACACATTCATAGAAGGCAGAGCCCATTCCCTAAATTGCAATGCACAAAATTGCTCCCATTAAAGTTATTGGAAGTTCCAGGCATATTTTAACAGACTCTGTTAATGTGCACCTGCAAAATCAAACCTTTATCCTATGATGAAGGCCTAAGAATGACCCTAGAAGACTTGGGGAGCACCAAATCAAACCATTTACATTGTTCTGAGAGATCTTAGCTTCCTCCATTTCTGATTGCCTATTAGACAAATATCATTTCAGCCATTTCCTTTACTCTAACATATTTGCTAGCAATTGAGTTTTAATTGCTTAAGAAAAGGTTCCAGTGCAATTATTCAAGAAATCTTTGATTGCCTGAGGTAGGGAGATATAATTTCTTAGTCCATACAAATTAGTTATCATTGATCTGGTTGACATTTCATGCATATATTTTTATTTTATTTTAAATATTCTTGTTTATTAGCCGAAGGCTGTTTGCATAAATTTATGATCGTGATGATTCATGGTACACATTGATGGATTTGCTCAGTAGAAACTGACATTGATTAATAGTTAGGCTAAGAATTATTGCTGTCATAAACGTATATGAATAAACAGCACAGCCCTTTTTAAAGTAAAATAATATCTTGGCAATCAAGGTTCTGAAACAAGAGCAAATTGAATGATTGAAGTTCACCTCTCAGAAGAAAATTCCAATGTGTTCTGTGGAAATGATTTTTTTTTAGCAATTGACATTATTTATGTCAAGATATTTTGTTGCTGCTTTGCATGTTTTGCACTAATATAAGCCCATTCTTCTGTGCTCTGTCTGAGCTTGCCCTTGATATTCAGAGCTAATTCAAAGGGTTTTTTTTTCCATCATGTGAAACTCATGTATGTGTCTGTGTAATGGCTCCTCTCCTCTGTTACTAGAATGGGAAAGGAGCCAGGTTCTCCTGGCCCTTTTCCTCTTCTTCGCTCCCCTCCCTACACCTTTTCCTCCCTTACCTTTTGTGTGTTTGCCAGTGCATCCTTTCCCTGGTAGAGGTACCTTCCCTCTGGTTCCCTGGTTACGTGATTCTGATTCCCTGCACCTTCTCACTACCTTCCACTTCATCTCTGTGTCTCTTCTGCCTGTGCCCCAGTGGTGACTCCAGCGGCAAACTCACAGGCAGGGACTCTGTAGCAAAATGGACACTAGGTCCAGGTGCAGAGCCTTTGTCCTGCCTGCACCTGCACCTGCACCTGCTCTGCCTGTACCTGGACTCAGTGGCCATTTTGCTTTATGCTCCCCTGCCTGTGAGTTTGCTTCTGGGGTCACCACAAGGACATGGGCAGAAGAGAATAGAAGAAACTAAATGTCTGCACAAGGCGAATGTCTGTATTAGACACCTTATAAAGAGCTACCATGTGGTGCTTCCTTCCCCTTGGCACTCAGCCTGGGATCCTTTCCAGAGGACAAGTTCCTAAGCCCTTTTATTTAACATATGGTTAGGGTCACTCTTTTTCTTTAAAAAAAAAATCAGTATGGAGAGTCAGAGAACAGGCTTTTTCCTTCCTTTCTTGCACGAGTTCAGTGGTGACAGCACTCACATTGTAGGAGACCTGGGTTTAGTTCCCTTCTATGCCTGATGGGATATCTCATATCACAAGTGAGAGTCCTAAATTGGGAGAGTCCTAAATTGTAGTTCAGGCTACAGAGTCATGTTCATTCTCACATTCGATACATTTTTCATTCAATTTTTTTTGCAAAGTAGACCCATGCCAACAGAAAGGTTGTACCACAGGACAGCCTATTATTTGGCGGTTAGGTCACTTTCTTGTCAGGTGGGAAATGTGAGTTTGAATCTCCTCTAGCAGAGAAGGGAGTTGAACTCAGCTCTCCTATGCTTATATTAATATCTAGCCTCCATACAGCTGAGAGCCTGACATCTGCACATTGGTGAATTATGCTGTATTTCAGTGGTCTCCAAAGCCTGTTACACTGAAAGGGACAGCTCCTGCAGCATGTGCCAGCTTCACTTCCTTTTATACCTGGCATACCTTGGTTAACACTCATGTGCCAGTGGTGAAGGACAAAAGGAAATGACACTGCTGACAATTTGCTTGGCTCATTAGTTACCATTAGGGCCACTTTTTAGGGTCTCTTTTCTAAGTGGGGCCAGAATATGCTCAAACATATTCAAAGATGTAACCCGTTGTTAATTTTTTCCTAGTGAATTCCCCTCATTTACTGATCTCTACATTTAAACAATTTTCTAAACTTGCATACTGTCTGTTGCTTCCTCAGCTTTGGTTCATTCAATCCTGTGTTTGTCAGTTATCTTACAAAAAATGTTGTTGTCTTTACCTTATTTTGTATCCCACAATATGGTATGCATCAGTCTAACTATAACATTTTTTTTTCTTAACTTTTCAGTGTTATAATTCCTGGCTGAATTGTTATCTTGAGATACTTTGTTCATCTCTTGTCTGCTTTGTCTATATTATATCTTTCCCACATATTAAATCCCAAACTTTAGATGATAGATCAAATACAGTCTTACCAACCCTGTGGTGCCTTCGTGATTTTTCCTGATTTCGGCCCCTCTGTTCCAATAACTCATCTCCAGGCTTTGCTTACAAGATTTTATTGTAAAATCTACTTTTTTCCCTGAGCAACATGGTAAAAATCATACACACATACACATATAAAAAAGTAAACATTGGTAGAGTGGGCTAGAAACACTGCATATGCTTTAAAGGCTGGTTTAACAGTTGATGGATCACTTGCTGTAGGATAGTTCTATTGTAGAAAGTTAGCCTCACATTGATTCTTAGTTTTGTCCAAACTCCATATCTTCTTTTGAGGAAACTGAACAAAAGAAGATATTCAAAGCAAATTTTCAGCTGCAGTAAGTTTATTTGTCACAACTGCAGTCAGCAGATCTATATAAGTTTGTGTGAGTCAAAGATCTGGTCAAAGAATGGTTTGAAATACAGGTGGTAGTTTTCCCTCAAATTTTGGCTATTCTTTCTGAGCAATGAAACTATATCTCATTATATCCTATGGTGCTATTAAGCTGCCAGTCACTAAGGTAATAGGACTGTGCATATTATATTTTCAGCAACATAATCTCTATAGTTTGAATTGTTAAATTTTTTTAATATCCTGATGGGATATTATTCTGTAGCATAGGAAATGAGGCATAAACACTCATTTTCACTTACAAAAAACACCACTTACCTAACTGAAGTATGAAGAGATTTACCCAATTATGAGTTTTCAAATTAACAGTCCTAAAATACAGTGAGATCAAGGACTGAAGGAATGGAGCTCCCCTTCTCCACCCCCACCCCCCCAGCCCTCTATTTTGGCTCACAGATCATTTCCATACAAGAGATATATTTAGATTTTTTAAAAATAAAATAATAGGCCTGATCCTTGCCCTTTCTGTCTGCTTTTCACCAGAATGCTGATGCAAAACAGCCAAAACAAACACTTTTATTAAACCTTATGAAAATGTGATTGCACTGGGAAAACTTCTGGGACCACTGTAACAAAATGGCTATGGTAAAGTAGAAGTAGCAACTATTTTGGCTTTTCTCCATTTGATTTCAGCCAGAAGAACACTTGTGGACAAATAATGCCCCAGTGTACTTACTGATGTTCAAAATATTTTGTTTTTCCTTTTTTATGGTTTTATTTTTCTATTCCTTTTATGGTTTTATTTCCCTTTTTTCCTGTAATTGTTCCACTGTGTTGGATAAGACCAGAAAATGCCAAGAGGCCAAGCAAGCATTCCAGGTCTGATTGAACAAAAGACTTAGCCATGTATGTGAGTGGCTCTACTGCTTTCAGCTGTACTTAAAGTTAAGCATGTGCGTAAGTGCCTTCCTGAATTAAGACTTATCAAATGCAAAGATTTCAAATTCATGTTCTTTAATTCCAAAGATAGTGCCATATTGGGAGCTCTCTGAGTGAAGCATCAAGATTTTCAGTTGCAGGGTCACGTGATATTTCTCCAGTCAAACTAGCCATTCAAAAATTGTTCAATGAACTACCTACTGCATCTACATGTGTGCTTTACTGTGGAGTTGGCTAATTAGCTCTGCAGTAAATCATCATCATTTATATGTTTGGTGCTATTAGGATGCAGTAAACTAATTAACTGCACCATGGGATAGTACTGTCCAAGACAAGTACCATCTTATGGCAGAGCATTGCCTGTTCCAATTTCAAAAGCTTTCAGACCATCATTCCCACCTGCTTTCTTCTCTTGTAGACTGTAATTGACATTTTTGACATGGGTTAGCTACCAACTCCTATGAACTGGCCTCTGGATCTGGCCTCCAGAATAAGAGATTGAATTTATATAGATATTGAGAATGTACTATAAGACAAATTGTCACAGCAGAGTGCAACAGATGCATCTGCTAACAGGAACATGCACTTTCTGTATTTGAAGAGACATGTATTTTCATGTGAAAATTAGATACTGGGTAAACCCCTATTTACAATTGCAGCCATCTCATTCTGAAAACAATTGAGTGATGCAGAAGTATTCATTGGAAATGTTACAGTGAGATTTGAAAATTTGGCCAAATATCTTCTGTTGTATAATGAAAACATATACTGCATCACATATTTCACCAGAAACATCAATGATTTTAGTTATAGAAATGCTAGTAATGGTGCAACATTACCTAATATAAATGATATGTGCCATACAGCACATCACAAATTACTGAAGAGTACATTGATGCAAATATTAATTTTCAGATATGTTAGAAAAAGACATTCCAGTCCTTAATGAGAAATAACATCAATTGGTAGACAGACTAATTGCTATGGGACAGCTGGTCCTGAAGTTTAATCCTGGTTTTACCTACCTTAACCTATCTATAGATCAAATTTTGGTCTCAGTTTCACAGACATAGATCTACTATAACTACACCAAATTCACATTCATATGTATTTTATGCATGTCATTTTTTTTTATATGCCTCATAATATTTATCCCCAAAACATTCCTGGGGGGTAAAGAAATAAGATGACTCATTGTATAGGTAGGGAACTGTGAAACAGAAAACAAAAGGGCCAGATGCAAGGGAAGAAAGAGATTATGTCTGTGCTGGAGTCCTTTTGAGACTTCAGTGTAGTGTAGAGACATTTGAATTAGGTTTCAACTAAACAGAAGGCAGGACAGTGTGGTACCTAACTCAGAAAGGCATGAGCTTTTGTAGGCCATAGCCTACTCTGTAAACTGCTCTGCTTAGCATCTAATGAAGTAGGCTGTATCTTACTTAAGCTCATGCCTCTCCCTGCCTTGCCTTCTACCTACCTTTAGATTAACATGGCTAATTATCTGTCTCCAGGTTTAAACTAATTATCTAAGTGCTGCACTGCAGTGAACAGAACAATGAGAGCTAATTTACTTGCTTCTTAGTGTCTCACCCTAAGATTTTTTAACTGAAATTTAGGCGGATTTTAGACACCACTATTATTTTTAGTGTATTACTATTTTATTTTTAGATACCATCACTATTGTTTTAGGTACCTTGACTGAAATTCTGAAAAAAAAAATCACCCTTTACTTCTGCTCCTGTGCTGGGGTTCATCATTCTTTCCCTCAAGGATCACATAAGACTTTCAGGCACCTTACACAAGGATCAGAATTCTGGTCCCAAAGTTTAGACACATCCAAGTTAAACATCGTGTGAGTTAATTTTTATATCCTTTAATTGAATCTGGCCCTAACTGACTTGCACGAGGTAACATAGGATATCTGTGGTGGAGTGAGAGTTTGAACACAAATTTCTGAAACCCTACTGCTGTAACCAATCATCCTTCCTTTCTTATACTGGCTTGTAATAATTAAAACAAAATTCTGCTAATATTTTTTGTGTACTCATTATTTATTATTTATAAAATGCTTTGGATATAGGTAAGTCGAATGTAAATTAAGCCTGCATGAAATGCCACCTCAGGCTTCCGAGATGATTCCCTGCTTCAAAAAAAAAATAACTACAGAAAGATGATTTATAATGATTGATTAATTGTATTTCTGGTTGGCAGAAAACAGTAGTAGTGGTCACAGGCACTCTTCATTGTTGGACAACTATTCCTGCCCTCCCCACTTCCAGATACCTCAAGAGTTTTGTCTTCCAAAACTCAGTAGCCTTTTGAGAAAAGCTTGTCAAAAGGTCTTAGCAGAGGGCAATAATCAAGTCGTCACAATATGTCACTGGAAACATGTCATGTTATATAGTATAATAGTTTAAATATTTTATTAATTTATTTTGCATTATTTAATTCTTAATAGCGTTAAGGGCAGCTGATATTTATCACTGATTGAAACATTGTCTTGTTCAAGATATCTCCTGCTTATGCTGGAATTAAACAGTTTGACACTTTCTGAATGAGAAAAGAAGATAAGCAATCAGTGTGCTGATTAAAGGAGCTGCTGTTTTCAATACAGTTGTGCTATGCTAGAATAATTTTTCTAGCTTTAACTGCCACCTCATGTGCTTGGAATGAAAACTAACTGCTGTCCCCACAAGGCTGAATCAAGAGTTTTAGGCTTCTAAAGGAAAGCTATATGGGAGTGTAAGTATGGAAAAATAAGTTTACCGCAATAAAAAACAGCTGGCATAATTACCACAGTGAAGGAGAGACTCCTACTGTGAAAGAAAGCAAAAGTACAAGATATGGTAACACCCCCACCTTGGCTTCTGTTTACCTTCTTTTATCTGGATCCACTTGTATACAAGTAACACCTTTCATGTAATTTGAACAAAACAGTAGAGCTGCTCTATTGGCTATTCAGAACTGAGTGTGATTCTAAAACAAACTTTCATTCAGGACAAATCACATGTAATCCAAATACCAAGATGTTTAGGGTTGATAAAGCGGTATGGATGCTTGACTTGAAGCAATGATTCATTTTCCTTAATCCTCTGTGGGTGCGTCTACATGAGCACATTTATTGCATCGTAACTGAAATTAATGAGCAGTAGCCAACAATTACTGTGCAGTACAGACAGCATCTACACATGCATGCCCATACTGTGCAGTAAATATGGCATCATGCAAGTATCAAACTTTTGCCCAATTAGTTACTGCGCAGTAACACACATATAGACACCTTACTGTGCAGTAACACTGTATGTGTGGACTGACTTGGGACTAATTTTAGTCCCAAATTGGTCCACACACAGCATTACTGCGTTTTAACATCTGCATGTGTAGACGCCGGCCTAGACCTGCTTACTGAGTAGTAAATTTAATGCAATATAAATGCACATGTAGATATGCCCAGTAAGGATTACTTTTTTTCCACCCAATAGAACACAATTCTGTCCCTCTAATTCTTCCTTCCATTTGACTATGAAGCATCATAACAATATGAGTTTTAAGCATATAAAGCAATTTTTTACCAGAATGTTATCTTGTTTTCCCCACATTGAAACTGAGACTCAGAGGAAAATTTGAGAAGGTAGGAGGAGAAAGCAACAAGAGATTCAAAAGTTTGTTGAGGGCCACAACATGCTACCAAAGCAATCTAATGGGCCAAGCACACAAGGAGCTATCTCTCTGAGGTTTAAGGATAGAATAATACTCTTTGAAGACAGCACTACCATCAACACTCAGTGGAAGGAACACTTTCAAGAGCTCCTTAACCAAGATTTTAGTGTCAAAGACAATACCATTAAAGCCATTTCACAACACTCCATTAAAGGACTACCTTTGCAGACCCACCAACTTATCAAGAGGCCTTGAAGGCCATACTCAGATGAAAAACAACAAATGATGCAATGTGGCATACCAGCCAAAATGTATAAGCAATTTATAAGGTCAAAAAAAGCTCTCCTAGTAACTACACATATTATTAAAATTTGGAAACATGAACTGATTCCTAGTGACTTGCCAGAATCTTCACCATATATAAGAAGGGAGATAGATTGCAATTGCAGCATTTAGCATATTGCACTTCTGTCCAAAGCTGGGAAGATCCTCACTCACATTCTCCTCTGCAGACTTACTTTCTTCACTGAGGAGACTTTGTCCAAGTCCCATTGTAGTTTCAGATCAATAAGAGATATAATATGTATGATCTTTTCTGCTAGACAGCTTCAGGAGAAGTGCTGTGAGCAACACAGATCTTTACATGGCCTTCAATCAGAGAGACCCTATGGAGGATCCTGATGAGATTTGGATGCCCACCAAAATCTATTACCATTATCAGACTTCTTCATACTAACACGGCAGTGACTGTCTTAAGGGCTGGCTCAGAAATGAACCCCTTCACTACTAGAACTGGAGACAAGCAAGGATGCATGATTGCAACAACATTCTTTTCCATCTATATCACACCTATCTTGTGTTTTATTACTGATAGACTACCATCTGGAGTCAGCATCCACTATCACATGGATGGGAATCTCTTTAACATCAACTGGTTATGATCCAAATCCAAGATAACAAATACCTACATTACTGATCTTCAATATGCTAATGATTGTGTTGTCCATGCCCACTCGGTTGAAGAACTCTAAGTCACCCCTGTTTGCTTCTGTGAAGCACATAAATAACTACCCACCCCAAATAAAACAGCTTCTCCACACATTACAATTAGAGAGAAATCCTTGGAGAATATTGAGCAATTTTCCTACCTGGGTTGCCACTTCTCCAAAAAAGGTAAACATTGATGACCAGGTAAAATCTGCCAGAGCTTCTGGAGGTCTCTAAAATTACATTGTTGATGATCATGACATCAGGATCCAAGGATTTGATCTATGCTGTATGAAAAGAACAATGTGAAAAAATCTGCAGTCTGAACATAAAAGCGGAACCTGATCCAGATCCTGCTATGGTGAAAGTCCCAAAGTTTTTCTTTTTCTCCACATAGGAGTAGGGCTGGAGAGGAGGAAAACAACATTTTCATTCTAGGAATTACATGTAAACTCAAATCTCCTCCAGCATGTCCATTCTGTGCTCACAATGAACTCTTGCTGATATGTTGTGCCTTTGCTGATAACAAAGGATCTGGAAAACTATAAATTGTGGGAGGAAAATCCTTACCAACCTCTGAAGCTGTCTGTCTGAAGCCCTTGAAGCATGATGTTTGATTGTAGTCATTGTTTTAATTCAGAACTTCTTATTCCTGCATGCATCATGAAAGGAAAAAAAAATGAACAGATGGTTTCATAAATAGACTTAAAGACTGGAAGGACTACCATTACCATTTCTTCTGACCTAGATTTCCAAACACATGGGATTTCTCCCAGAAGCTAGATTAAGTCATACTTTTTAGCAAGATAGCTAACTTTGCTTTAAAAATTCCTTAGTCAGTCCCTTGCTAAATGATTCATCTTCAATTACTCCTTTCCTTCAACTTGGGAATTATTTCAATGTTCTAAAGAACACATTCTTGGGTTTATTTGAGGTCTATCTGACTTGAGCTGGTGGGTAGATCTTCCATTTAGTTATTCCAGTGATTCATCATTCCAGATGCAAAGATTACATGTGATTTATCCTAAATGAAAGTCTGTTTTAGAATCACACACAGTTCTGAATAGCCAATACAGCAGCTCTACTGTTTTGTTCAAATTGAGAGGTGTTACTTATATATACCTTTCACATTCTATTAAATTCAGTAGCAACACATTTCTGAGGTTTGTTTTGTTTTTAATTTCTTTATTTTCTTTATCACCTGTCTCCATTGCCTACTTCTTTGTAATCTTCCTTAGTGCATATAGGATCTGGGGATCCAGGAAATACTCCATATGCATACCATTTTGCAACGTAATCAGTTCTTCCTCAAGACCTCAACCCTGTTCTTCTTTTAGAGTTACCAGTTTTCATTTCAAGCAAGCATACTGGTTTCTCCATTTAGGAGGCACATGTGAGAAACTAAGGAAACTTCTTCCTTGTGGTTGTGATGCTATCCCCTCAAATGCCTCTGGAAATCATACTACTAGCAACTTCTGGTTCACTGTGAGAATTGCTAGTAGTGCATAGTAATGGTTGGCAATGCTGACTTTTATACCAACTATTTGAAATAATAACATCACATCTTACATCTTGTTTTTAAACTCTTGTTTATATTTATCTTACATTTTGATGTGCCATATATGTATTTTAGTCTTGATAGTATTAAACAGACATGGTAATTTTACCATGTAATGCACATGAAGTGACTTCTGGAGGCATGAAAAATACTTAAAACAGTAAAAGGTAACTCTATAAAGGTTTGAAGATATGGTTTGAATAAACACCAAATGTCTGATGTATATCTATACTAAATCCCTTAAGTCTACACAATTGGACTGCAAATACAATACTGACTCTTTGTAGTAGGCTGGAATTTCAATGTCCAGTCCCTGTATAACTGAAATAAATACAATGGAAAAGTAAATGAAGACTTCCTTCCCAATGACAATTTTTGTTATCATAATTTACTTAAAATAATGTGTTTACCTCTAGGTAAAGTCTGAACTCTTCCTTTTAGATTAAATATGTCCATAGCAACCAATATACTTTAGGAGTGTTATTTTTACAGCTAAAATATACCCATGGGGCCTGAATCTATAATTACTAGATACATATGAATTTTCTTGAACAGATATCAAGCCATATTTAGCTCATTTATATAGAATATGTTACTTTCCTTTTTTACAGGAAATACTTTGTGAAGAAGCATTTGATCATTAATCTGTGCACACCCAGAAAATGGAAGACTCATTCCTGCATTAGCAACCTAATTTCCAAGGAGGATTACTCTCATATGCAAAGATCAATGAAAGTATTATTAAATCTCCTGGCCCTTTTGCTTTCCTCTGCAAAGCTGATATTGCCAATTATTTTAAAGATGTCTAACTCTAATTTTAGTGGAATATTTTTGGCTTAAAGTGGAGAGATGTTGAATATTTTATAACAGGCTGAGCTCAGAAGGAGTTCTAAACTATTTAATACCTTATATAAAGTTATTGGGCTAAAAGGAATCATTTTAATAACAATGTATTTCATTACCAATTTTATAAACTATGAGGACATTTAATGTTTTTTTCCTAACAAATTCTTTTGTTGCTTTTCCTTTGATAAAACAATGAATCAAGTGACTCTGGGTTACTAAGATTTCCATATAGTCTAATTCTGATATATTTGAATATTCTAATTCATATCTAACCTCAGGCAAAAGATTGAATCCTTCCTCTTGACTGTGTGATGAATTTATTTGAATCTAATATTTTTGATCAAATACATTGAACAGAAATACCTCTAACAGTAGAATATAAAAGGATTATATTATACATCAGACATATGAATAGACTCACCTGCATGTTTTGAGTGTTTTCCCACTATTGTGAGGCCAGAAAACAATCACAACCTTGATTTTAGAGCATCTTTTTATAGCTAGAACAATGCAAAGCAGCCTCTGGGAGCCATTGAATGGGTCCTAATATACCTTTAATTATAGTACTGTAAATTTTGGATGAATGTTATTTATTTTTAAAGTTCACCATCTCTTGCTGGCTACTGGCTACCTTGCATATGAGTGTGCTTCTGTGCTGATAATCCTGTGGTTCCTAATTGGGCATCAAACCACAGACCTGCAGAAGTCAAAATCATAAATGACCACTGTGATTTTGCTAAGAAATAAAATTAGTTGTAATCCTCTGTGGGTATATCAGAGTTCTTGGCATTCAGTTTTCAGAGAAGATCCTAACACCCTCCTCTATTCCTTGTATTCTGGAGAGCTTCCTAATGTTTCACCATCCATTTCTTTGATTCTTTCTTGTATCTACCCTGCATATAAGAATCTATTTCATTACCCTGCATCTACGCTGCATACCTGACATTTACTTTTTAGAGCTTTCTGTAGGAGCACCATATTTTGACACCATCTTCTTGGTCTAGCAAAGCAAACATTTAAATGCATGTTTTGCACTTAGGGTTGCATTCTATTCTTTTTTAGGCACCTAAAATATACATGGCATTTTCTGGTTGTGTAAATCCCAAAACCTCTTTATGCACAGGTTGGTATTCTATTCATGTGTGCATAACATGTTAGAACAAGAATATATCCTTTCACATAAATTAGTAATATAGTATTTGTGTACCATGACTTTGATTGGATATATGAAAAATATACTCTTGTGTGAGTGTAGGTTTAGGATGATATAATATAATAACTGCATGCATAGTACTAGGAAAAATGCATTTGGTGCTGCAGAGACTGTAGGCATGTCTACATGGTCATTAATGCACTGTAATTACAGCTCATTAAGTTAGTACCTGTAACTGGCTCTACTGTACTGCTGAAGCACACTTTTTTGTGATGCTAATGTGCAGTAGACTAATTCTACTGCACATTGGGGCTTGAGGAGAGAGTGGACGCATGTGTGCCTCAATGCACATGTGCCCCCTGGACTCGCCAACAGCAGTGGTGGAGGCAGCAGAAGACCCTTCAGGTATGTGGGGCAGAGGTCTGGCACAGCTGCAGAGGATCCGGAGGGGGAGCCCCCCAGAGCCCTCTTAAGTAAGCCGGCAGGGAGCCACACTCCCAAGCTGCATGCATGCACAGAGCACAGAAACAGACATGCTCTGTAAGGGCATGCCTGTATTTATGCAGGCATTCGTGCAAGGCGGGTGCACAGAAGGAGACAAGAAGGAGCACCCAGCAGGAGAGCAATGAGGACTTGTAGCTCTGCAGTTAAGGTAAGGGCACAGGGTGCTGCTGCTAGGGACCCTGCCCTGATGGTGCTGCCCACCCATGGCTCCTCAGAGGTCTCCACACAGATGGAGCCCTGCCCCCCTGTCTGCAGGGGTGGCCTGGTGGGGACCCTGCTGTCGAGGAAGAGGGCCAGCCCCCTCACCTGTCCTTCATGTGTCCATTTTTGGGCCTTGGAGGAGCAGGTGAGGGAACTTCAGGAGGCAGTGAGCAGGCTGAGGCGGATCAGGGAGGATGAGGCTGTGATTGATGGGTATTTCCATTCTTTACAGGTCCAGATGCCTATGGGTGGAACCCCAAGAGAGGAACCTGCAGCAGAGGAGTGGAAGACTATCACCTCCGGACCCAGGCAGCAGGGGCTGGCACCTGCTTCCCCATTGTATCTGTGGAACAGGTACAGGCCCCTGGCAGCCTTGGTGGAGGGGCAGTGGAGGAACATTCTTTAGCAGAGGAGGATGCAGAGGAGGTGGTCCCTGCAACCCCTGCTGGGAAGGCTGGGGGACCATTGCTTAGGCAGAAGAAGAAATGCCAAGTTATTGTGGTGGGTGACTCAATCCTGAGAGGCATGGAGGGGCCGATCTGCCAACCAGATTCTATGGTGAGAGTGGTCTCCTGCATGCCTGTAGCAAAGATCAGTGACATCACTGAGAAGATTCCTGATCTCATCAAGCCCTCCAACTACCATACCATGGTCCTTGTCCATGTGGGCACTAAAGATGCAGCTGGGAGTAGTCCTGACCATATCATGAAGGACTTCCATGAGCTTCCAGGAAGTCGGGGGCACAGGTGGTATTCTCCTCCATCCTCCCAGTTGGCAGCAGCCAGAGGTGCCAGGATGCTTTCATCAGGGTAGTCAATCAGTGGCTCCAGAGATGGTGTCTTCAGGAGGGCTTCTGATTCTACAACCATGACCAGCACTTACAGGGAGGAGGCTTCCTGGGATGGGACAATCTTCATCTTTCTCCTAGAGGTAATCATCTGTTCTCCTGCAGGTTGGCTGATCTCCTCCAAAGATCTTTAAACTAGGTTCAATGGGGGATGGGGAACCGGTGGTCTATTAGAACCCAGGGTTGGAGAGCCACAAACAAGGCACTGGACCTAACCAAGTAAGCACTAAGGGGAACACAAACCATCAAGGCAAAGGGGCACCAAGAGCACCCACTGGGGGGCTAAAATGTATTTATACAAATGCCAGGAGTATGGGGAATAAGCAGGAGGAGCTCACACTCTTTCTTGCTAGTACACGGTATGACTTAGTCGGCTTAACTGAAACATGGTGAGATTCTACACATGACAGGGTGGTAGGCATTGAGGGGTACAGGTTGTATAGACATGAAAGAGTGGGGGAAAAAGGTGGGGGTGTAGCTCTCTATGTTAAGGAGCAGTACACATCTTCCATCGTCAAGGTGGGGTGGAGGAGGGGAATACCAAGGCATTGTGGATCAGGATCTGGGGGCCAGGGGAAAAGGACTTGGTATTGGGGGTCTACTACACACCAACCTCACCAGGATGATAAGCTAGATGAAATATTCTCTAGACAGCTCTCAGTGCCCTACAGGCGAGGGAGGCAGTGCTCATGGGGGATCTAAATTACCTGGACATCTGGTGGGAGGAACAGATGGCGAAAACTTGTTCTTACATGGTGTGCAGGACCTCCACCTAACCCAGGTGGTGTCCAGTGCTATCAGGGGTAGTGCCTTGCTAGACCTGGTCTTAGCAACAGGGGATGATCTTGTGAGGAACCTGCAAGTACACAGTACTGGGAGATAGTGACTATCACTTGGTAGAGTTCGCCAGCCAGCAAAAGGTGGGAAAAATATCCAGTGAGGCTAAAGTGTTAGACTTCAGAAGGGCAAACTTTAGTAAACTTAGAAGGCTAGTGAGGTGGTGGAACTCAAGAGCATCGAGCAAATGGGGGTCCAGGAGGGTTGGAGGTTTCTCAAGGGAGTAATCCTTGGGGCACAAAAGGAGTCTATCCCCTTATGTAGGAAAGGGAGTAAGGGGTAAAAAGCCCCCTGGCTGAACAGGAAACTCCAGGAAGGACTGGGGCCAAAGAAAGAGATTTATAGGCAATGGAAGCAGGGGGCAGCCACCAAGGAGGTATACACCTCCCTGGCATGCTACTGCAGGAAATCAGTTAGGTAGGCCAAGGCAGGACTGGAGCTTAGGCTGGCTACAACAATCAAGGACAATAAAAAGTGCTTCTACAGATATATAGTGAGCAAAAGGAAAGCACAGAGTAGCATAGGGCCTGTGCAGGACAAATCAGGACAGTTCATGGTTGACGCAGGGAAAAAGACGGAGCTCTTCAATGAGTTCTTTGCTTCAGTATTCCTAAGTACTGACCAAGACAATTCCCCTACCTTGAGCATAGACAGATGTCCAAGAGACACCAGACCACCAAAGGTTAGTGCTGACTTAGTTAAGGAGCACTTAGAAGGGCTGGATGGGTACAAGTCAGCCAGCCTGGATGACCTCTATCCATGGGTTCTGAAGGAATTGGCCAGTGTCATAGCTGATCCGCTGGCATGGCTGTTTGAGCTCTCATGGTACTCTGGCCAGGTCCCTGAGGACTGGAAAAGGGCCAACATGGTGCCCATTTTTAAGAAGGGGAGAAAAGATGAGCTGGGTAACTTTAGGCCAGTCAGTCTTACCTCTATCCCTGGGAAAATACTGGAAAAAATCATCAAAGGCCCAGCAGGGAAAATGATGCTAAAAGGAAACCAGCATGGGTTCATCACAGGTAGATCCTGCCTGAAAAACCTTACAGCCTTTTATGACCAGGTCACACACTGCCTGGACACAGGAGCTGATACTGATGTCATCTGCCTGGATTTTAGGAAGATCTTCAACACAGTTTCGCGTCCTATTCTCATAGGGAAGCTAGAAGGCTATGGAGTGGATACCTACACAGTCAGGTGGGTGGCCAACTGGCTTAGGGACTACACCCAGAGAGTGGTGGTGGACAGGTCGTTCGCAGCCTGGAAGGAGGTGGGCAGTGGGGTCCCTCAGGTTTCGGTGCTTGGATTGGTGTTATTTAATATCTTCATCAGCGATTTGGATGAGGGTGTGGAGAGCACCCTCTCCAAGTTCACAAATTATACAAAGTTATGGGGCAAAGTTAACACACTGAAGGGCAGGGAGCAGACACAGGCTGACCTGGACAGGTTGAATCAATGGGCAGAATGAAATAGGATGCAGTTCAACAAAGATAACTGTAAGGTACTCCACCCAGGAAGAAGGAATCCCCAGTGCACCTATAGGTTGGGGGATGACCTCCGCAGCTCAGAGGCTGAGAGAGAGCTTGGAGTCATAATTGATTCCAAGATGAATATGAGCTGGCAGTGTAATGAGGCCATCAACAAGGCCAATCGCACCTTGTGATGTATTAGCAGATGCATGACTAACAGACGAAGGGAGGTGATGCTCCCCCTTTATGCAGTATTGTTCAGGCCATAGTTGGAGTACTGTGTCCAGTTTTGGGCACCACACTTCAAGAGGGACACAGAGAATCTGGAGAGGGTTCAGAGGAGGGCCACTTGCATGATTAGTGGCCTCCATGAAAGACCCTATGAGGGGAGGTTGAGAGATCTGGATCTCTTCAGCCTTCACAAGAGATAACTGAGGGGAGACCTTGTAGCCGCCTATAAGTTTATGAAGGGAGGACAACAGGGAATTGGTGATGCGCTATTTACCAGAGCACCCTAGGGAGTAACTAGGAACAATGGGTGCAAACTAACAGAAAGTAGATTTATGTTAGACATTAGGAAGAATTTTTTTTACAGTAAGGGTGGCCAGAATCTGGAATGGGCTTCCAAGAGAGGTAGTACTATCACCCAACTTGGAAGTCTTCAAGACGAGGCTTGATAGTCACTTGGCTGGGGTCATCTGACCTTGGTCCTCTTTCCTGCCAGGGGCAGGGGGTCGGACATGTTGATCCATTGTGGTCCCTTCTGACTCTATAATCTATGAATCTATGAATTTGTGCATCAGCAGTTATTGCCTGTCATGCTAATGTGCAGTAGAATTAGTCTTCTGAGCATTTAGCATCTTGTGTAGACATGCCCACAAACATGGATCATTAGAATACACTTTATATTATGTTGTCCCATCAGCTGGGTTATCATTTGAAACTGCAGTCTCACATCCTCTTAGTCCCACAATTGTCAGAACAGATTTCATGTCCTGCACAGCAAATGTCATTGGGTGACAAAAATTCTTTAATGGTAATGCTTCTTTCCTGCAGTTCAGCAAGAATTTTCAGGACTACAGGACTGCATGTTGCATAAATGTACAATAGTGCACAATGGGCACATGTACATGTGGCCGTGCTGCACTTTTGTTACTATACCATCATTTAGTACTTCCTTTTAGAAGTACTAAAAATGGAACAGTAATAGCCCGTACTGTGCTGTGCCAGGAGCACATGGTCATTTTTGGCCACTACGTCTATAGCAACACGTTATAATGAGGGAGTGCGTTGCTACAGCAACATAGCAGCAGCATCCCAGTTTCTTCCAACAGTGCTTCTACTACAGCGCCATAGTGCATCATAGCATCTTCTGTAGATGTTCCTACTGACTCTGAAGTCCACACAAAGTCTGTGGACCTCAGATGAAGCAAAGAAAGAAGCCCGTTTTGGTTTTCTATATTTAAAAAATGGCCCTGATATAGATCAAACTAATAAACATTGTGCTAGTTGAATATATTTTCAATAATGCTCTAGCTATGTCCAGCTTGGCTTACAACACACTATCCTGTACCAGAGGCTGCAATAAAAAAGGAGTATAAAGTCAACTATGATGACTTTTGTCCAAGTGGGAAATCCCTGGTGCTGGGAGAATCCCTAGATGAGAGGAAATGGCAGCTCTCTTGGCCTTTTGCACCAGGTGAGTGGGTACAAATTGTACTGGAATCAATGAGAAGTTGTGATTCTAAATTTTATTTTTAATGAAAAGAGCAACTTTAAAATATCAACTTAAAAAAAATCCAGATTTTTAAAATATCAGGTGTGCAGTTGGTATCTAAATACTAGAAGTCTTATTTGTACTACTGCCAATATTGAATGCCACTAAAGGGGAACCTAATGTCAATTCATATATAATAAAAGTCAAATTGATTCATTCAAGTCAAATTAATTGTCATCTTTTAATTTTAGAGCATTACATCCTTCCAAATTTGGGTTAATTGACTTGGCAGGTTTACTCTGGTCAGCAGGAGGGAAGTCTCCAGTTCCACAGTTCTGCCCCTCACCATTAGGTTTTATTGCAACAGTGGGATATTTTAATAACTTCTAAAGATATGGGTGAAATAATTTGCAATGGAAGATCATGTAATGGACCTTTTAAAGTGAATCTTACAGAAGTAGGTTTGATCTATTTACTACTTAATCAAGCTGCAGATAGATACATTTGCTTGGTAAGGATTTTTTTTTCATCTTTTCTAGTATGATCTTCTGTTGAAAAGAGCTTCTTCTAGGTTATCTATGTTTTGCCTGGAGTGCTCTGGTCCCTAGGAGTGCTTTTACAGATTATATGATCAATGTTTCCTTTCCAGATGAAGGTACAGTATGCATTATGATTGTATCTTTTGTATCTGTCCTGCTTTTCATTGTGTCACTTCTTACCTTAGCAGAATTAAAAAGTCCAACCCAAGCTTTTTATGTCACATGTTGCTTTCAAGGGAGAATGATGGCTCTTCTGTCCCTTGTACATACTTATAGATCTTCCCTATTAGAATTGATGGTTGTTGCAATATTATTTTCAGAAATTGAATGACCTTTTGAAAAATTGTATGCTTCCCTTTGAAATCAATAGTCAGACAGAGTAGAAGGAATCATCCTCCTACAGAAAGGATCTGGAGCAGTCTGTACATTAGTTTAACAACTTGGGTGTAAAATACCCATAGTGTATCATGGCACATATTACTTAACTTATATCACAAAGAAAGGTTTCTTACATATTTATTATAATTTAGTCAGAAACCTGGAATGAGATCTCTGTGAAATTCTACATTTCTGTTTCATGGAATTTTTGGACACTTAACTACAATTCCTATCAATTAGAAAACCTGCATATTATTACATATATTACATTTGAACAGAATAACTTTATAACTGAAAATTTAAAAACAGATCCATTTCTTTTTTCTTCTTTTAAATAAGTAAATTCAGGTTGTAAAATGTGGATGAAGTTTCAGATTTTGAATAGTTTTGTGGTTTCATTATGAAAATTTTGCACAGCTCTAACACTTCTATGAAACAAATCTGTGAAAAATCTATGGGTCTTGGGTTCTGCCCATCGTTGGGAATAAAATGATGTTCATTGATGACTATGGACCACAAACATTTTAACTATTCATACTGAATAAATTATTCAGCAAACTCTTTTCTGTGGGTATTGGAGAAATCTCCTGACAGGTATACGCAATTTATTTCAAAGAAACACATCTTCAACCTAATTATATAGACAAAAAAGGGGAAAGTTTTGTTAACAAAGAGTGCATCAGTCATTTTTTGATTAGATGGAATGAATTTAAGTCAGCAGAATCTGATAAATGTCATCCCAGGGTGTTGTAAGATGAAGAGATGTTGGTGTCCTTAGCAAAAATATTTACGAAGTGGTGGGAGATAGGTAAGACTCCAGAAGACTGGAAGAAAGCCAACGTAGCACCCAGTTATTAAAAAAGAAAAAAGGAGGATCAGGGGAATTGTAGACCAATCAGCCTGACTTCAATACTTGGGAAGCTACTAGAATGAATTATAAAGAAGTTAATTTGTAAACAAGAAGAGGAGAAAAGGCCAATCTGTACCAGTCAGCATGAAAATCTTAAAAACAAATCATGTCAAACCAACTTTATCTAGGTTGGGTGGGTGAAGGGATCATAGGAAAGCAGAGCTAGAAGGGACCTCACAAGATCATCTAATAAAGTCCCGTGCTCAAGGCAGAATCACCCCTAACTAAATCATCCCAGCCAAGTGTCTGCACAACCCACTTCTGAAAATTTTCAGGGATGGAGCTTCCACAACTTCTTTAGGCTCTGCCACACCAAGATGTAGGTGGCCAGGTTTGAGGACACTCAAGGATCAAGGCAACAACCATAGTCGGGGGGACCCAGAATCCAAGGACAAACTGGATCAGGAAGCCAAGAGTTCAGTCCAAGATTATGGTCTAGAAATAAGCTGAGTTAAGAAGCCAGGAGATGAAGCAGAGAGCAAAGTTGAGGAGGAAGCAAGGTCAAGAAGCCAGGAGATCAGGCAAAAACCACAGTTGATGAGCAAGCCAGAGGAGCAGGCAAAGAATCCTCAAGTCAGGCTGAGCCCTATTACCCAGAAACTTTCTGTTCATGTTCAGGGGTTTATATGGGAGAAGTGGATGGTCAGCTGACCCCAGCCAGCCACTCTGGTGAAAGTGGAATGTTAGGCTATACTAAAGGCTTCAGGCTAACCTGGATCAGTCCGGGCAATCAGTCACTGGGTTGCAGTCCCAGATAAGCAAACATGTTGGGTAAGCTGAGACCCTAAGTTTGAGGCCATGTCCTGAAAGTAGTCTTTTCAAATGGTTGACCCTGTCATAATCAGAAAGTTCCTCCTAATCTCCAATCTAAGTTTCCTCTTTTGCAGCTTGAATCCATTGCTCCTAGTTCTGTCCCCCATAGCCATAGATAAAAAACTCTTCTCTATTACTCCATCCTCTCTATAACTGCCCTTCAGGTATTTGAAGATTGTTATCAAAGCTTCCCTCCCCACCCACTCTTCTCTTATAAAAGTCCTTCCTCTTCTTTCCATGTAGCATGCCTTGATTTCTGTAAGATATTTGGTAAATTCCTACATGAGAATTGCATTAGTAAACTGGAGAATTGTAGGCTAAATTAAATTACTATAAGATGGACCAATAACTGGCTCAGTGATCACAAGCTAAGGGTAATTAAAACTTAGAGGCAACTGGATTAAGTTAAAACATAGGCAAATATAAGGTGCTGTACCTATTAAAAAAATTAGAATCACAAGTACACAGTGGGATAAAGCTACTCTGGTAGTAGTATTGCAGAGAGGGATCTAGGGATCTTGGTAAATTACAGATTCAGACTGAGTCAACAATATGACAGTCACAAAAAAGCAAAAGTAATTTTAAGCTGCATTGACTGAATCTCCATCTTAGGTGTGAGTCATGGGATGTGATAGTACCCCTGTACTTGGCACTGGTTAGGCCTGTCTAGAATTCTGTGTAGATTTTTGGGCTCAACATTTTAAGCAGGCTGTGGAGAAGTTAGACGGGGTCCAGAGCTGGGTGACAAAAATAAATAAGGGATTGTAAGGCTAACTGTATGAGGAAAGGGAGAGAGAGGTAGGTATATTTTGCTTGGAAAAAAGGAGATTAAGGGGATATGACATCAGTCTGAATATTTGAAAAGCTGCCTTAAAGAGGAGGAAAAACAACTGCTGTTCTTCAGGGGCTAGGGCAGGATGTGCAGCAATGACTTTAAATTGCTGCAAAGTAAATTTAGATTAGCTGTCTGGAAAACCTTCCTTACTGTTCAAACAGTAAGGCAGTGGGATAGACTGCCCAGAAAACTAATAGAATCTCCTTTTATTCAAGATTTTCAAGAAGAGGCTAGATAAGCATTGGACACAGATGATGTAGGAGTAGCATTTCTGCTTTCATGTAGGCTTTGGACCAGATGACCCTGAGGTTCCTTCCAATTATATGATACTATGATTCAATTAATCAGTCTTTGAGGGTTTTTTTTTAATATTTATGGCCATTTTTTCATTGATAGCATGATGAATTAGCTATCGTTATGTGGGGACTCTTTGGACTATATTTATTTCCTGTTACACACCTAAATGTCAGTTATACAGGGTAACTACAATTTTTTTTACCGGCAATTTGGAAGGAGGCCCTTGGTTCTAGCTTGGGCTCCTATTCCCAATGGGGCAGAAATTTCCCTGGCATTTCTTATCCAATGAATAGTAAATGCAGGATGCAGTAGTTCAGTTTTCAGAGGAGGGCTGGAGAAGAGACTGGGCAATGCCTAACATGCACCCTGGTGGTTAGAATCTTTTTCCTTAAAAAAAAAAGAGAGATACAGATGGCATGGCCTAATAGTTAGAACACTTTGTTGGAGTTGGAGCAGAAGATGTAGCCTTAAGTGTCCTTTTGTTTAGTGTCAGCTTAGAAAAGGAAGTGGAGGGTATATTGAAGAAAGGGTTTCTTCCTGTCTGCTTTAGAGACATAGAGAAGAGACCACAGATTCCTCATGTCATGACATGTATAGGAAGGCAAAGGAGAAAAAAAAATGAACCTGAGATTGTTTCTGCATTAACAGCAACTCCTCAAATGCTTAAGAACTGAGAAAGCCAAGCCTGGGAAATATGTACAGATGTTTTTGTTTGTACCAACTTTGTAACCCAAAGGAGAGGGGAGTTCAGGACGAGTGGTTGCTCCTCAAGGGAGCAATCGTGGATGTGCAAGTAAAGTCCATTCTGTCTCAGAGGAAAGACAGCAAAAGGGCACAGCAGTACCCTTGGCTCTCTAGGGAACTGGCGGACCTCCTGCTTCTTAAAAGGAACACTTACAAAGGATGGAGGACTAGAACCACCACCAAGGAGGAATACTCCTCATGAAGGAACACCTTGACGGGCTGGATGCCTTCAAGTCAGCCAGCCCTGATGGGTTATACCCAAGGGTACTCAGGGAGCTGGTGAGCATCATAGCTCAGCCCCTGGCATGGATCTTTGAGAGCTTTTGGCACTCTGGTGAAGTGTCTGAAGATTGGAAGAGGGCCAATGCGGTGCCTATCTTCAAGAAAGGGAGGAACGTAGATCCAGCAAACAGGCCTATCAGCCTGACCTCTATCATGGGTAAGGTCTTGGAAAAGATTATCAAACAGGCCATCCTTAACAGACTAGCTGAGGGCAGTATACTGAGGGATACCCAGCATGGGTTTGTTGTGGGTGGGTCTTACTTGACCAATCTCATTTCCTTTTATGACCAGGTGACCTATCACCTGGACAAGGGGGAAGAGATTGACGTTGTATATCTTGACTTTAAAAAAAGCCTTCCATCTGGTATGCCATGATCACCTCTTGGCTAAACTGGCTAACTGTGGCCTCATACTCACCACAATCTGCCGGCTGGGGAATTGGCTCTGCGGTAGGAGCCAGAGGGTGGTGGTTGATGGGAGCCAATCGTCTTGGTGCGCAGTCACCAGTGGGGTCCCTCAAGGCTCTGTCCTAGGGCCTATACTATTTAACACCTTCATCAATGATGTGGACATTGGTGTCAGAAGCGGACTGGCCAAGTTTGCCGATGACACCAAACTCTGGGGGAAAGCATCCATACCTGAGGATGGGAGGGTGATCCAGGCAGATCCTGACAGACTCATGAAATGGGTAGATACGAACCTGATGGTGTTCAACACCGAAAAATGCAAGGTTCTCCACCTTGGGAGGAAAAACCTGCAGCATGCTTATAGGCTCGGCAGTGCTACACTGGCTAGCACTACGGATGAAAGGGACTTGGGGGTCATGATTGACCACTAGAGGAACATGACCCTTCAGTGTGATGCTGTGGCTAGTAAAGTGAGCAAAATGCTGACTTTCATCCATATATGCTTCTCAAGCAAATCCCAGGACATCATTCTCCTCTTGTACTCGGCCTTGATGAGGCTGTAGCTGGAGTACTGCATCCAGTTTGGGGCTCCACAATTCAAAAAAGATGTGGAGAAGCTTGAGAG
Organism: Alligator mississippiensis; assembly: GCF_030867095.1. Taxonomy (NCBI): domain Eukaryota; kingdom Metazoa; phylum Chordata; order Crocodylia; family Alligatoridae; genus Alligator; species Alligator mississippiensis. Next base: position 313,192,292 of record NC_081824.1, read on the forward strand.
GATGCAGAGGAGGACCACGTGCATGATCAGAGGTCAGGAAAACAGACCTTATGATGAGAAGCTGAGAGCCAAGGGACTCTTCAGCCTGAAAAAGTGCAGGCTCGGGGGTGATCTGGTGGCCACCTATAAGTTTATCAGGGGTGCTCATCAGGATCTGGGGGAACGTCTGTTCACCAGAGCGCCTCAAGGGATGACAAGATTGAACTGTCACAAACTCCGCTGCAACTGATTCAGGCTGGATATAAGAAATAACTTCTTCACTGTCCAAGCTGCCAAGGTTTGGAATACACTGCTGCCAGAGGCAGTTCAAACACCCACTTTGAATGTCTTCAAGACACATTTGGATGCTTATCTTGCTGGGATCCTGTGATCCCTGCTGACTTCCTGCCCCTGGGACAGGGGGGCTAGACTCAATGATCCTCTGGGGTCCCTTCCAGCTGAAATGTCTATGAAAACTATATCATGTGCTACCTAAAATAAAGAAAGATTAAGTTTTTGAAATGTTTTCAAAGTTGCAATATTTTTCCTTCCACACTCATATCTCCTTGAAGCAGTAAGCTGTAAACCAGAATGTGGTTAAGGTGTGCTACTTAGGGCCTTCTTACACATTGCACTTTAAGTTTTTCAAATGTTGATTGGTGTTAGTGTAGTTTGAGTTTAGTGTAGTTACATATTGTGCACATTTACATGTGCAATTAATGCAAAGCAATAAACTCTGGAGCTTATTGCTATGGAGTTTATTCCTCATGGGCACACAGTTTGAATGTGTGCCCAGGACCACAGCATGTTGTACTGGGTCAGAGCAGCCTCGGCTGGCAGAGGGCCCTGGGGGTCAGACTGCTGGCCTGGAACTCCACCCCTTTCCCCTCCCCGACATACATATATTAGTTTAATTAGTCTACTCCACAGAGGGCCTGTCTACATGAGATACTGTGCAGTTGTTACTACATAGTCATTTAGTACTTGTATACACAAGTATTAAATAACTGTGCAGTAACTGGAGTTACTGTGCAGTAACATCCTTGAATGGCTTTTTGGTGATGCTGACTGTGTAGTAGACTATTACTACTGTGCAGTAACATTGCATCACAATTTATTCCATGCAAATGCTACTGCACAGTAGTACTGAGCTACTGTGCAGTAGTAATAAGATACTGCAGAGTCAATATCTTGTGTAGATGTGCCAGTTTGGGCTAAAAACTTTTTCTGACTCTCCCCAATCTGCAGAGTGGTAACTTGCCACTAGAGGCTTGGTGAACAGCGGCCTGGCTAGAAGCTACTGCTGTGAGTTGTCCACATAGAACAGGATGGTGAAGGGAAGGGACACTGCATGCTTGGTTGCTGGAGGACCTGAACTTAGGTGGCTTGTCCCTAGAGACCCACATTCATGGAACATGAGCTGGGTAACTCTAATCTGAGACAAACCTGCCCAGGAGTGGCATAAATTTTAGATATCTAAAAGGTCCTTAAAACTAGTTACATGTCTTAATGTTTGGACAATCCAGGTTTTAAGAGCTCCCTAAGCCATCTACAATTAATGTGGAACAAAGACCATAGGAACATGGGGGAACCAGCACCTCTCTTGAGACCTATGCAACTGAACTGCCCAGTCTCCATTCCAGGAAGGGTATGTCCCAGGGATGTAAGAACGGGCGAGTGGGAAACCATGCCTGCAGACAAACTCGAGTCAAACTGGAAAGGAAAAACCTCACGTCTTGCAGGATGCCGGGGAAAGACGCCCACACAGTTCATCAGCTGCACCCATCTGCAGCTGAGGCCGGGTGATGTCAACGGGAGAAGCTACCTGGTGAAGAAAAAAAAGCCAGCCCTGGGAGCGCAGGAATGTTCATGCCAGAAGCAGGAGAAGTGGTGGGGGATCACTGTGCCGGAGGCTGCCAGCCCCGGCAAGGAGCTGAAGAGCTGGCGTAGGGAGGAGTGGCTGCAGCAGCAGAGGCTGCAAGGGTTCTCCATGCCAGGAGGGAACAGCACCAGCAAAGAGCTGAAGAGCTGGTGTGGAGAAGAGTGGCCGTGGCAGCAGGGGGTGCAAAAATCCTCTGTGCCGGGAGTGACCAGCACCACAGTGGATCAGAAGAATCAGCAGAGGGACTGGCAGCAGTGGCAGCAGGAGACACCATGGGAGCTTGTATCAGTGTCGGATGGCACCAAGACACCGAGCTAGAGGGGGCTCTGGTAGGAGCTGAAGAAGACCCTGACCAGCGTAGAAGCACGGGTCCCAGCCCAAGGAACACACTTGCCTAAAGCACTTAAGGTGGGGAAGTGGACAGCCTATGGCTCTAGGGTCACTCCACCCCTTTTCCTCCTTTTCTTTTCTTCCTTATCCCCCTGATCCTTTGCCTCCCTGGTTTGGGGTCCCCCTTTGTGTGTTTGTCTTGTGTTGTGGGAGTGGTTTCATTTGTTCTTCTCTCCTGTCATATTTTCCTTACCCACCCGGCACAGGCTTACCCAGCTCTCCCTTGCTGGGTTTTGGGAAACAAAGGCCCTGACGGGAGGTCACGGGTGATACGTGAGTGCAGCTGTGATTGGCAGCATCCTTCTGGGAGTATCCAGAACATCAGTGGGGATGTCTCCGAAGACAAGGTGTCTCGAACCTCCTGGATCCAGTTGGAGTCCCAGAAGCCCTTCCATGAAGGAGGAAGCATGGGTACCAAGGAAGAGGTACCAAGGAAGACATCAGCCAAGGGCTAGCCACAAACAATCCTGAGGCCCGTTTCAGAGGTTGGTGCATGGCCAGGTTGTAGGGGAGGTTAGAGCCCCATGCACATCCGCCGAGGGACGTGACAACTCTGGAGGCATCCTCAATGGAGACCCCCTCCACTGAAGATCCATCCGAAGTTGTGGCAGGTATGTTTGGGGGCCACTCCAAAGGTGATCAAGGAGGTCTCTGGGGTTTACACGAGGCTACTTGGTGCACAAGACGAGTCACCTGTGCCGGGGCGGCACAAAAATGGATCATCAAACAGAGACGGCCACAGGGTATAAGATGGAAGATCTACACTGTACAGCCACAGATTCAGTGTCAGTGCCTGAACAATGTCCAGTCTTAGGAACCTTAAAAACATGTGTGTACAGACCAAACCCAGTTGCCTAGTAAGTATCCAACAAGCTTGATTAAGGCTGTGAAAATAGCATAACATATTGATAAGCTGACTTCACTTCACTATTCTGATTACTGTGAATAACACTGGATACATAATTTGATGCAAATAATGGCCCTTATCCAGCAAGCATTTGTGCAGATGAATAATCTTGTGGGTCAATTGCAAGATCATTGGTCCATTTGCTCATATTCATGCATATATAGATAAAATTTCTGGGATGGTTAATAAGAGATTCTAAGCAGGATTTGTTTGTCAGCTGTTAAACCTCCTGTAGTTATCTATTTTTTTTTAAAAACAGAGCTTCATTTTTATCATAGACTTTTAGTTTCAAACTAAATTACAATGATGGCCATTAAAAATCAACACATTGGCAAAAATTTTAACCAACATTCATCATACAATGGCATATGACATTTTCATTGTTTCTCCCTATAGATAAAATAGGGAATTATTTGTGTTAGTGATAAAGGTTGACAAAAGACTTTTTGATATTTTTGTTTCAGTTTATGTTACAAATGTATATTTGCAATAATATCTTAATTATCTATAGTATAAATACCAAATGTTAACAACATTATTAACACATAAATTGATACAGAATCATACTAACTGAAAAATAATGATTGAAGAAGAATGTTTGGTATGTTGTGTTCCCTTTCATTAGAAGAAAAAAGTCTTGTGAATGGGGCACTAGGCCAGGATTTAGGGGACTTGAAGTCAGTCTCCTTTGTGACCTTACACAGGTCCTTTCATCTCTTTGTGCCTTAGTTTCCTCTTTTGGGATAATACCAATACCCTCTGCTTTCCACATGTTGTTTCTCTTGTAAATTTACAACATACACTCTTTGGAATAGGAATGCACTTTTTAATAAGAATTTGAACAGTACCTTGTATATTTGGGCCTTGAATTAAGTCAGAACCTCATATAAATAGTTTAATAGTTTCTAAGGTCAGAAGGAACCTGAATAGATCATCAAGTCCGACTCCCAGCCCTGGGCAGGAATTAATGCTGGGATCATAATACTCCAGCCAGATATCTATCCAACCTCCTCTTGAAGACCCCCAGGGTAGGGGAGAGCACCACCTCCCTTGGGAGCCCATTCTAGAGCCTGGCAGATCTAACTGTAAAGTAATGTCTCCTGATATCAACCCTGAACCTGCTCTCAATCAATTTATGGCTGTTATTCCTTGTTATCCCAGGTGGTGCTTGGGGGAACAGAGCCTCGCTTGTTTTCCGCTGGTCCCCCCTGGTGAGTTTATAGACGGCCACCAGATCCCCTCTCAGTCTTCTCTTGTGGAGGCTGAATAGATTCAGGCCCTTTAGTCTATCTGCATAGGGCCTGGCCTGCTGCCTGCTGACCATGCGAGTGGCCCTCTTCTGGACCCTCTCAAGGTTAGCCACATCCCTCTTGAAGTGTAGCGCCCAAAACTGGATGCAGTACTCCAACTGCGGCCTGACCAGCACTGCATAGAAGGGAAGGATCACTTCCCTGGACCTGCTTTTGATGCATCTAATAATTTTATTAAATTATTAATAAAATAAATAATTTTAACATAACAAAAACTGAAGTGTCAAAATAGTCTCTCTACCTGAATGGGCATTGGGATTCAAGAATGCGAGGATCCTTCCTTTACTTTTGTAGTCATGTCCCAAGATAAGCCCCTATTCAACACTTTACAAACCTTCAAAAAGCTAAAATAGTGTGTAGATTTCTTTGGGACTATATATCTCCCTGCAGGTATGTCCCAGGCATGTATACAGCAAGCTGTTAAGGCATCCATTGTCTTGGTGGGCATTCTCTCCTTTGTTCCTAAAAGAATTATTGGAGAACCAATAGGAAGGCCTCCAAGTACTCCTGCTGGTACCTAGCTCCTTCTCAGAGACCCTGTGTGGGTTGTGTCCAAACAGCGGCAATTTAGCTCTACAGGTTTGGATAAGCAGAGATTAATTTTTCTTTTAATTGGGGGATTTCTACATTAAAAAGAAAATCAAACTAAGCTGCTTTTCATTTTGATTTTGTTTCACTGTTAAATAGTTGTTAAAAAAATGAAAGAAGCTGCAGAATGTTGGCTGTAAGATGGATTCTGAAAATGAAGCTATTTCTTTTAGAGATTATCCTATAGCCAAAGCTTGATTTTTCCACACTCCTAAAGAATTGAAACACAGAATTTTCAATCGGCTGTAAAGTGGATAGTAATTTTCTTTTTGTTTTTTAGTTCTCTTGTGGTGTCATCTGGGAAAGGCTTTAGCCAGAATTTTACAAAATGGGTTTCCAAAGCCAGGCTCTTAAATCTGTATGAATGGCATTGGGGCTTCAGGGCATTCAGCTCTTCTAAAATTAAGCCACTTGTGAGCCTGTATTAAGTTCTCCATTTTGAAAAGTTTTGCTTGAGCTTTTTCCAATATGAACATATGATGCAATAATCATATACCATAACACAGTGTTTCATACAGTTGATTCCAGTGGCGTAAATAAGAAAGTTCCCATTGATTTCAATAATGCTAACATTTTATCCAACCTCCCAGATTTTCCCTAATCATTCATAAATTGCTACTTTGAAAAGTAGTAACAAATATTTTAATATACAAAACAAGAGATAAGAAAAGAATGTGTAAGAAGGACTGAATCAATTTTATTAAAGAAAAACACCCCATTTAAAAGTTCCATTACAAACTAGCCATTCCTTCACATCTAAAAACTAGTACCAGTCACAAGAACAGACTGAGACACTTCTTGAATGGATTTTCAATAATACTGTGAATAAAATGAAATAATATAAAAGCTCTCTGGAAAAAAGCCCACATACTCATATCACACAAAAAATACTAAGACTATGGTCATTCAGAAGTTTATGTCAACTGCTTTACTCTTTAATATAGAAAATGATACTCTTCCTATTTTACTTTCCCAGATTACTCTTGAATAACTCTACATTTTCTCCTCACAAAAGATTAATTGAACTCAGTTAATACACCAAATAGTGGAATGAGTTAATGAAATTCCTTGACAGCTTGAGGTGTTAAAGAAAGCAGAATAGGTCCATGATATATTTTTTTCTATCATCATAAATGTGCCTATGCATGATAGCTCTCTTGCTGTCAGTTATAATCACTCAACACAGAACAGTTAAATCAACACCCTAAGAATAAAGGGGTAGACCTACTTTGTCTGAAACTGGTTTGGTTACATATGGTGTGGAGAGGGGAAACAGTAGATCATTGGTTTTCAATCTTTTAAAACTCAAGACATTTCTCAGTAAACTGAAGGAACCCCTTGGAAAACACTAGCTTGTAATTTTCTCTATTTTTGACTACAAAAAAATGATAGAGCAATTTTTCTGTTGCAAAGAACTCAAAAGACTACAACAGGTCAGAATATTTTTAACACTAGACAGTCCTATTGAAATCTTTGAATTTATCCTGTGAATCATGTTTGGCACCTCATGGGACACTTGAAAGGATTTATTGCACCTCAGGGTGCCACAACACCCTTGTTGAAAATCTCTTTGGTAGATTCTTGGAAAGTATTTATACTCCAAGTTGATTTGCTTCTTAAGAATGCTTGTGAGAGCAAATATTTTGCAGGTGTACGTTTTCAAGAAAAAATGTATGTTTTCTTCAGAGAAGAAAGTTTTTGAATAAAGGAAATATTCATGTAATCACTTCAGCTTTCTCTTTGTGTATCTGGGAAAAGGGCACCAAGTAGCAATTAGAGAATAGAGAATAAAAGAAATAGAATTTTCTTTTCTTTTCTGTTCTGCAGATGATAAAGGACTGTTCAGAGATACTAAAGCATTCAAATCCTTCCTCTTCATTCTTCCCTCCCACAACCATTCTGAAGAGGAAGAGCATAACAGTTTGCCTTCTTTATGCAGGAAAGGCATTTGAACACCAAACTCTCCCCTACATCCACTATGGTATCTCTGGAATAGAATAATTTGTAATACATTATATTCCAATAATACTCCTGTTTGTTTGGAATTGGACAGGTCTGATCATCTGCACATGCATCAGTGGAAAAACAGACATTGAGAGCTGGCTACCATAAGGAGGAAGCATGTGCTCTGAGCTAACACAAGGGGCACGTCCACACATGCAAGCCCGTGCACTTGCAGAAGCTCAAATAGAAGCAGTGCAAATTTGAGCTGGGGCTTTTTGCCTCAGCACACGTGCTTGGACATGCACTTTTTTGAGCAACAAATTGTGCCACTTAGGGCAAAATAATCCTGCCTGGCTCCTCCTGGACCTGCAGCCAGGGGGAGATAGATCCTGGGGCCAGCACCTGTCCTGGACCCAGCAGTAGAAAAAGCTGCCCTGGCAAGTAGCTCAGGGCTACTCACTCTCAGGAGCCTCTTGGGCCCAGCCAGTTGGTACCTGGGGACACTACCTCTTGTGCCAGCTGGACTGCTGAAGCATCCCTGAGAGTTCCCTGCACCTTTTACTCACTGCAGCAGTTTGGCAGTGGGGGCTGCTGCCTGACTGTGACCTGCTGTGCACCTGCCAGACTCAAATGGGGACTGCACAGCCAGTAGAGGCATCTGTCCCTCTGGGCCAGCTGCCAGTGGGCCATGGCTGCAGGGTTGGCTTTTGTGCGGCACTACTGCCATGTGTGCCCCTGTCCAGCCATCTGGGCAGCTATCACCTGGAAGATGTTCCAGGTGTGGTGGCCTGCTTTGAACTGTCAAAGCATGTCCTCTTGGCCCCATTTGGCCAAGAAGTCAGCCACAGCCAGCTGGGTCCAAGGTGCCAGCTCTGAGCAAACAGGGTTCTGCCACTGGCCTCCCTAGCAGGAATTCTGATGTTCCCTATTGGAAAACTGAAAAATCCCTGATAAAATAAATCCCAAAGTCACTCTGTAAAATACCCCAAAATCCATGTTCCTCCACAATTAAAAAAAAGATCACTATAAAGAGAGAGAGACAGAGACAGAGACAGAGACAATGATCAATTGGGCAATGTTTTATTGATATATCTACAGTGTTAAAGCAATGTGGAAGCCTACCAGTGTCTCTATCATAATAATAAAGTGAACTCTAAGTACATGTTTTATGAATTCATGAAACATAAATATATATTATGCTGACCTGCGACAGGGACTATGGCCCCCCAGCAGGAGAAATGGCCCCCACACAAGGGCTATGGCTCCCAACAGGCACCACAGCCCCCACAGCAGGGGCCACATCTCCCCAACAAGGGTTATGGCCCCCCAACAGGGGCTACCACCCCTCCTGCAAAGCCCACATGCCCTACCTCAGCTCCCCAATGACTGCACCACCTGGCTCCATCCCCCACTTGCACCCCCAGGCCCCCATGGCTGCCCCCCAACCCCAGGCAGCATGACTTAAAAAAAAAAAAAAGGAAAAAAACCCAGAATAAAACATGAAAAAAGCCTCTACTCACCCTAGAAACAGGGACTGTGGGGGCTCTGGAGCTTCCTGGCAGAGCCCCCCTAGGTAGCACACGGCAGCAGGAGAAGGAAGGCCTGGGATGAGGCCACTGGGGCTGTCCCTCTGCCCCACACTGTGTGTGCAGGACCCCAGTGATACAGATGGCATATGGACTGGGAAGGCAGGGATTGGGGGCCTTGGAGGAGCTGGTGGGGATTGGGCCGGGCAGGGCAGGGATCAGGGGGGCTTGGGGGCAGGTGGGGGGGTGGGGCCGGGCAGAGCAGGGAACAAGGGGGTGTGGGGGAAAGCAGGGGATGGGATCATACAGGGAAGGGTTGGAGGGGCTGGGGGAGTGGGCGGGGCCAGTGGGGGTCACTTACCTTCCCCCCATAGTCCCCTCCCTCCTCCTCCAGCCCCCCCAGCCCCTTACTTACTGGCACTGGAGCCCTGGTGCTACAGCACACTGCCTGGTAGGCAGTGTATTCAGCACCAGGGCAAGGAGCCAACCATAGAGACACTGTGGCAACCAGAGCATCTCTGTGGAGGACCCAGCCTCCAGTTGCCTCAAGCCATGGTCTGGGACCATGCCCTGCCCCACTTTTTTAAATTGCATTTTTTTTAGACCCCTGGATATGCAGGGATCTAATTTTATTCCTGCAGAGCAAACTTGCAGTGAGGGGAACATTTTTTCATTCCTGCATATGCATCTTGCCCCATTTCAAAGGGGTTTGAGATGAGGCAAGAGGCACATGCGCACTCAGCTGGTTGCACCCAAGGTGAGCAATATCAGCTGTGAATAATCAAGAGGACTTTGCTGTTGCTGCTGAATTTGACCTGTATTACAAAGGAGTTTCCCTCAGACCAAGATTTGGTGATCTGGCCTACCCAGTTCTCTGTTCAGAACTGGGGCCTCAGTGAAAAAGAATGGAGTTAAAATGGGGCAGAAGGAAGTAGTGACTTCTGTGGCAGGGCTGAGGGATACTACAATAGAACATAAGAAGCAGCCAGAGTATTTGCAGCTGCTGAAAGAAGACTGGAAACTCCCACAGTAATGGAAAAACCAATAGGATATTTTACATTTTGGTAACCTCTTTTTGAATTGTAATGTGAAAGTCTAACCCCAAAATAGCTACACTTGTCCCATTCACTGGGTGCATCCATGCATCCATTAATGCGCTGTAATTATGGTACATTAAGTTTAGTACCTGCAATAAAAAAAGTTTAGTACCATGCTTTTTGTGATGCTAAATGCACAGTAGACTATTTCTCCTGTGCATTAGCACTGTTTTTGCTAGAGAATTAGTCTACTGCGCATTTAGCATCTTGTGTAGATGTGCCCACTGTCTACCAACCCCACATCTCACTGTATTGAGTCTTTTTCCTTCTCTCTTTATTAGAAAACAAGTCTTATGTTAAGAGACATTTAATTGTTCAAAGTTATTAATAAGGGCAAAACCTTTTGTCTTCCATTGCCCTCTTTTATGTCTTTTTTTTGTCCCTTGCTCTCCCTCAGGTCCTTACATATTACAGCTACCAACAACATCAGATCTTTCTTCTGCATACTCCTTACCTAAGTTAGAGAGATATGCTGAGTTCCAGTACATTCCAGCATAATTGGTTTGCAATAAAGGTATTTGTATCCAAGTATACAAGTCTCCCTTGTGTGTGTATTTGCATAATACAGTGTCTCTGTCTTCATGCTGCTGTCTCTTTCTTCAGTCAGTGTCCAGTCAAACAGATCTGTGAATCTCCCTACTCCTACCTCCTTCAGAATACTAGTGTCACCTTGTAAAATTACTGTGAAACTCAACATATTTGGGGTTGCCAATGCCTGAATTCCTGGAGTCATTTTTTGCTGTGACAGTTTCACTTTTCATACAAAAAAGGAAGTTTCTCATTCTTGGGGTTCTAGGAAAAAAGTTTGAAAATGTTACCTATGCATATTCATTAAACAAAATAAAAATCTTCAAACGTATGCCTTTTTAATCTCCTGTTTTTTTACCAGTTTCATGATTTTTTGATCTGTTTTTGTCAATACTGGCATTCTCTTCAAAGATTGGGGAGCATGGTTTGATGGCATCATTCTACATACCTATCACTTTCACAATCATGAGAGCTCCCTGCTTTCTTTTTACATTCTCCCCAGGCCCTCACATAACCACTGCATTTCACTTTCCCTCACCAGGTTACTTGGAAACTAGTCTTTTTATACAATTATAATATTGTAATTACTCCTTTGTTGACTTCTTGAGCAGTCACCTTGTTAAAAGGATTTAATTTAACTTTCCTCTGTATACACTTGATTCTTATATAGGCAGAAGTTAGCTCCTTATGTTCTCATGACAAATTCAAATTAATCTTATGCCAGCACCCCAAAAGCTTTTTATTAAAACCTAAAAGTTTAGATTTACTTACTTTTAAGAAAGAATGTTTGCTGAATGTATAATGCATGAACAGTTTATGGAAGCAAGAACAAGAATCCAGGTACTTGCTCTTCCAAAGGAGTGTCCAAGCCGCACGACTAAAGAGGAAAGCTTTATCTTGTTTCTTTCCTTCTGGCTTCACACCCAGCATTCTTGTCTGCCTAGTAGCTATTTCTGACTCAATTTCATCAGGAGGGTGTTGGCAATGGATTTATGACCCAGATACATTGTTCTGGGTGGACTCAAAGCATCAGACTGACCATAACCTCTCCATTGTTTGCAAATTTTATTGAAGCACAGTGATAGCAGATAACAATAATGCAAACAATTCTACATTTACCAGTCCTAGATCTGCACAGAGTGAAAGTACATTTGGCCAGTACACCAGCTTCAATCTGTGGTTCCCTCTTGAATATGAAATGTCAGCAGCCTGTAGGTTGGAGGCTGAAGCCACCCATCCCACCCCCCCCCCCCACCCCAGTGGGGTGGGTGAGATGGGTTGGTGGTATGCCCTCTATCCATGGTGGCCTTGGGTTCTCCTCTGTTTCCCTTTCTGATGACTCTTCATATTTGGGCATTGCTGATTGGTCTACCTGTGGTTGCCATACTGTCCATGTTCTGTCCTGTCAGCATATTCCTTTGTTTCACAAACCGATCACATGCACACATCTTAATTTGGTTTTTCCTGGTCTTCTCCTAACTTGGTCTGTTTTCCCAAAACCAGAAATCCCAAGGGCTCTGCACTTGAGCTCTATGACCTGGCCAACACATCAGAGTCTCTTATCTCATGTTATGGAACAGTGTGACGCATGTTTTCCATTTCCCAGTCCATGTGTCTGCTTTCTGCCTGCCTGTGCCAGACACAGTAAGCCTTGAAGAAACTGTGACAAAACAGGCTTTTAGAAAACACTTCACCCTTGCTGTTGCTCTGGACCATTGTTCTAATACAATATCTATTTTACCTACAAGCCAATTCACAACAGCAAACTTCTAAATGGCATTTTCTAGCCATCACAGGTGTGGAAAGGGAAGAGTATGGTGTTTGAAACACTCCCCTGGGAAGAGGGGATATTAGTTCAGTAACCCTCAAGCCAAAGGGTGCTCTAGAATCTAGGTCCCTCCTATTTGTGGGTGAATGTTCTATCTACAAAGTACCTGGGCACCACTCCCACTTTCTGTCATCTTCAGAAACTTAGTATACAGCCATAGCAGAAGTGTGACTAGGTGGTGCAAATCATAAATGAAGGGTGATGACTAATGGAGAGTTGATGAGAGAAATAAGTTCAGTCACATCCATATCCTTTAGCTCCATTTCTTTCTGAATCAGACTTTGGAGGCATGGCCCATTTCCCACTCTCTGTCATTTCTGAAGTGTCTCTACTGACTAAATAAGAATACTTGACACCTAATAGGGGGCACATCTACACATGCATTTGATCCAGCCTAAATTTACTCTCGTGTAAGCTATTTTACTTGTGTGTAAACTAATTTGCTCACATGTAAGGCCTTTTGGGGAAATGTCTACACATGTAGGGATTTGACAGCAGATTTGAACCAAATTTCTTGAGGTCCTGCAATGAGTCCCTGCCACCTCTGGGGTGAGCTCTAGGGTCTGGCTGAAGCTTCCAGCACATGGAAGCCATCTTTAAAAGTCCACCTCACTTCCTCCTCTCTGGCCAGCCCCTTCCTTGCTCAGGAGCAGCATGCCAAGCTCAGAGGCAGCATGCAGCAGCTCTCTCCTTGCCAACTCTGCCACCCTACACTATGGCTACACCTACCCCACTCAAACTGGCACTACACCTCCACCTCATTCACAGTGCCATGAGTTTGCCAGTCTGCTCCTTAGTCCAGGAGGAGCCCCAGATGGGGGACATGGGCATGAGCATGTCTGTGGATGGAGAAGAGGCCACAGTGAGTCCTACACTGGCTCTCTGGGCTCCTGCATGGCTTTCCCTGACCTGCAGGGTCTGGAAATCTGCCAGAAGTGCCCAGCACAAGGGACAGTGAGCGGTGCAGCAGAGGCAATGTCCTGTGGCACCTGCAGGCACAGGGCTGGCTGCTGTGGGTGTGCTGCAGGCAGGCAGCTCTGGCCCCAGTGGCTGGCAAGCTTGGCCAGAGGCTTCACCAGCCTGTAGCATGCTGCAGAGCCCTGCAGGCCTAAATGGCACTGTCCTAGCAGCCATATGGCAGTGAGGTGCCAGACAGCAGTGCTGACATACTGTCAGGCAGGCATGACTATTATGTGGCATGCTGAGGGGACATAGGGGCCTTCAGTGCCCTCAGGCTCACTGTCTGTGTGCCCCAGGGCTCAAAATGGCTGAAGACTTTTAAAGCCTGCAGAAGGGACTGTCATAGAAGCAGGCCAGCCCTGGGCCAGGAGAGGCTTCTAGCTCATAGCCCTAGGGCTGGCCTCAGTCCATTCCTCTCATGGCTGGGCAGACCTGGAAGCAAACTTGCTCCTGGGTTGTTTCTACACATGCACTACCACACAATAACTAATATGACTTAAATTTTGTACTTGAATTTGTGAGTACCAAATTTGAGCAGGATTAAGGTTTTTTACTGTTCAGTAAGCACATGCACGTGTAGACACATGTGCTTACTGAGCAGTAAATTACACTAATGTGCATTACCACATCTTGTGTAGATGTGCCAAGGATCATCAAGACAGAATACTAGAAACCTAACAAGTTTTCAAGAATTACTCTTTGGCAGAAGTTTAGGCACATACAGGGACAATATGAATCCTGTCCAAGATTTTTAAGCTCATGAAATTATACATTTTTCTGTAACCTTTCCCCTGAATATCAAGGAAATTTCCCCTCATTTAAGGGTAACAAAGTGCATTTGGACAGTTTGAAAATAAATTTAGTTTTGTCTTATAAAACCAAAAGAAACAAAAAGGGACTTGTGGCAGAGCCAAAGAGAGGGACAGGGTGAAACCCCTGCTTGCCACCTGACCCCGACTGCCCAGGGCTGCAAGACTCACCGTGAACTACAGAGCTGGTACAGTGTCTCCGCTCATTCTCAGTGCTGCAGGGATGAACAGCAGAGCCAGGCATCAGCAGCAGGAGGGGCCACTGGCTCAAACTGGAAATGCAGGTAAGACCAGAGCAGCGAGTCCTCCAAAGCCTCTCAGTTGAGGTGAATTACAGCTGATGTGGAGCCACCTTCCCTTTTAGCCAAAGGGAGCCTCCTCAGCTGTGTGGCAGCAATGTCTGTGGACTGGCTCCTGGAAACAAGCTGCACTTTCAAAAGCATCCCGGAAACCAGATCAGCGGCAAGCTGGGGAGCCAGCACGTCTGATGACAGCCCGGTGAGGAGCAGCCTGTCTGCTCACCTTTTCCTGTGCTATTAGTTAATGGACTGTTAGGCATACCTAGTATAAAAAGTGGTGTTCACAGCAACGAGGCTGGGGCGTAGTGGTGATCGTTACTATTGTAATATCCGGAGGTATGAGGCAGGAGTGTAGGGGTGGAGGAGCTCCCAAACTTGGCTCCTATGGCTGTACACTACACATTAGGATCACTATATTGGATCAGCCCTAGCCAGAGAGGTGTTGATCACACCTCAGAGGAGAACAGTGACTGTTGTTAGCCATTTCTGCCTATTGATAATTCTATCTAACTCATGGCGAGTGAGGCAGGATAAGACCTGTAAATGTTCTCCCTTGGCAGAAGAGGGAAAAATATTCCTTTAACCTGGCAAAGGTTCCTAATAAGGACAAGGGCACTGAGCTCAATAAGCCTTGCCCTCAGGGCGATGCCAACTCAGTGATAGGACTGTTCCCCCAATAGTCAACAACAAGGGATGTCTTGCAACATACAACTTTAAAACTCCTTTCCCACATTGTTTTCTAAATTCTATCATGGTATTATATCTGTCATGGAATATTTCAGGGATACAAGTTTTCTTTTGTAAAAATCAGGATGCACAGACTGGTTGGAGATCAGAGTTTTAATAATAGGTAGTTAATTTTAATCTTCATTTTGGAAATGGAAAATGGAATTTTTGGAATCCAAACAAGCTTCTCCAGATGAGCATATGAAACAGAGAGAGCAATCCAAAATGTACATCCCTTCTTTTAAAAGTAAATGGAACTGTTCTTTAAGGACCACTTTGCTGGAGTTTTTAGATATCCTAGATTTCTTGGATCAAGAATTCACACTTTTCCATGTCTGAAGATGAACTTTTCTCATTTTTCTAGCTATTATGTGCCACTTCACTGAAAGAGGAGAATGCTAATAAACTTTTCTTGAATGTTCCAGTGCAGATAACATTTTTATCACCAATATAAATTTTTAAGCAGATGGACTAACGTCAATCTGCACTCTTAAGGGATAGCTTTTTGAGACTTGGCATCTACCTTACTCACAATGTTGTATATAGCTTAGTTCAGCTGATATGGATCTGGTAGTCCTGCTTTTCTGAGCCAGTTCTTCGAAGTAATAATAATAAAGGGTGCAAAAACAAACCAAAACAATAAGCTTTGCATGCTTATAAATAATACATCTGTACCTAGTGTCTGTGACAGAGACTCGAGAACTATTGGATTCATTTATAGCATTTGTTTTCAGTGTGTCAGTCTCCTACCTGAAATTGGTGAACTGCATATATGGGCAACCTAGCATTTGATGTGGTGACCACATTATTTCATAGATTTCATAGATTTCATAGACATTAGGGCTGGAAGGGACCTCGGAAGATCATCGAGTCCAGCCCCCTGCCCAAAGGGCAGGAAGTCAGCTGGGGTCATAGGATCCCAGCAAGATAAGCATTCAGTTTCCTCTTGAAGGTGTTCAATGTAGGCGCTTGAACCACCTCCGGTGGCAGGCTGTTCCAGACCTTGGGGGCTTGGACAGTAAAGAAATTCTTCCTTATGTCCAGCCTGAAACGGTCTTGTAGTAGTTTATGACCATTCAACCTAGTCGTCATCCCTAGGGGTGCTCTGTTGAACAAACGTTCCCCCAGATACTGGTGGTCACTCCTGATAAACTTATAGGTGCAAGGGGAGAATGACGTCCCGAGATTTGCTTGAGAAGCATCTATGGATGCAAGCCAGCGTTTTGGTCGCTTTACTAGCCGCAGCATCGCATTGCAGGCTCATGTTCATCTTGTGGTCAATGATGACCCCCAAGTCTCTTTCTTCCACAGTGCTAGCCAACATAGCACTGCCAAGCCTTTAAGGATGCTGCGGAGAACCTTGCATTTATTGGCGTTGAACACCATCAGATTCTCATCCGCCCACTTGCTGAGCCTGTCCAGGTCAGCCTGGATCATCCGCCTGTCTTCTGGTGTGGATGCTTTGCCCCAAAGTTTGGTGTCATCTGCGAACTTGGCCAGTCCACTTCTGACTCCAGTGTCCACATCATTAATGAAGATGTTGAACAGTATGGGTCCAAGTTCAGAGCCTTGGGGGACCCCACTGGTCACAGGACACCATGATGAGTGACTTCCATCAATTACTACCCTCTGGGTCCGACCACGGAGACAATTTTCCAGCCAGTGGATCATGGAGGATCCAAGGCGACAATTGGCCAGTTTCTCCAAGAGGTGATCATGGGAAACCAGATCGAAGGCTTTTTTGAAGTCAAGATATATGACATCAATCTCTTCTCCCTTGTCCAGGTGATAGGTCACCTGGTCGTAGAAGGAAATGAGATTGGTCAAGCAAGACCTACCCGCAACAAACCCATGCTGGCTATCCCTTAAGACGTTGGCGTCAGCCAGTCCATTAAGAATGGCCTCTTTAATAAACTTTTCTAAGATCTTCCCTGGGATAGAAGTCAGGCTAATGGGCCTATAGTTAGCCAGATCCACTTTCCTCCCTTTCTTGAAGATAGGCACCACATTGGCCTTCTTCCAGTCTTCGGGCACTACACCAGAGCGCCAAGAGTTTTCAAAGATCCGTGAGTTTTCAAAGATTACAATCTCTCTTTTCACAAAATTAAGGTTGGTCACCAAAATATTCAGTGTAATAAATCTAGTAGATAACTAAAATGATGACATGTATTTATCTTAACACTTTTACATTCCAGAGATAACAATCCATCTGTTTCTTTTCTTTCTTTACAATATATGACTCCTAATAGAAAAGATTTTGAAACTATTGGCTATTATGATAGGAACCTCAGGTTATGTTCTAATTGTGTATGGCATTAAAATAGCATACCATAGTGGAGAATAATTTCAAAGCATCAGCCTCTTTTAGTTTGTTGAACATTGTTCAACTGCAGTATCTTATGCGGATATAAGGCCTTTTTCAAATAGAAAATAAGAAAAGCAGTAACATTTGCAAAACACAGATGCAGTAATGAGCAAATGTGAATATGATAGTCTCAATATTGCCTGTTCTACTCATATGATCAGCTGATTTGCATTAGTAAGACTGCTAGCAGAGGGCCCTATATATGGCATGTAAATTAGCCAATACAAATACATTTCATTTTCAAGCTATATTTTGATACTGTTAATATTGCTTTTAATAGTTACAAAACAAGTAGACTCATTTCCTACAATGGGGATATTCATGAAGTAAAGCACTATTCAGAAGTTAGCCTGGCAGCAGAGAGGATTTTTTTTAATTTTATTTGAACAAGTGGGTAATGGAGTAGTGGATACCTTGAATGGAAGAAATATTCTCTTTTACAAATGCACACATGGGGAACTCAGCAATGGTATAATGTAGAAAGCTTTTTCAGCTTATTTTGTATATACAAGGAGGAAAAAATATATTTAAGATAATTGGTTCAGTAGAATTTACTATTAGGATTTGGTCCTCCTAATGGTTAATTACTTTAAATGTTGGCGATTGAGGGGAGGAAAGAATTGTGAACTATTTTAAATGACTTGCTCCAGACTACATTAAACAGTATAAAGGCACGGATTTCTTAGGGTGATATCTTTAACTGGACAAACTATTAGACAAGCTTTTGAATGCAAGACATTTTTTGTCAGATCTGATCAGAACAAACTAGATGTGTCTGGTTTGCCTCGTCCATTCTGATCAGACCTGACAAAAATGTCTAACATTGAAAAGCTCATCTACCTCTATCCTAACTGCATAGTTGGTCCAATAAAAGATATCATCCTAAGAAATCCTTATTTCTTACAAAATTTCTGGACCATCACAGCTACAACATTAGATTACCATGATACTGTATACTCAGGTAATTTGCATAAACTATGGGGCTCACCAAAACTCTGTGGCAAACTAAACTATGAGTTTGAAAAGTATGAATTCTTGGAAGTGTAAGGGAAAATCAACCGGGGTCATCTGTGTGAGCTTGCGTTATAAACATTAAGCAACATAATTCTCTGTTAAGTATGTTAAATTTAATTTATTCTCATTTAGAAAGAAATATATGAGGGAGAACTTGCTGTAGTTCACTAAATGTCAGAAAGCTGGAACAATGTAGAGAGGTCAGCAAAAGCTGCGGTGTGAATTGGTTGTTTGTAGGGTATTGTCATTTTTGTCTCTCTTAAATATGCAATGCTGTAAGCAGTTGTGTACAATTGTTTAATCATTATATTTTACATATACACTCTGAATTTTGTGGAAAGACACACAATATAAATCAAATAATTAATGAAACTATAAAGATAAACAAAAAGCAACAAGTAGAATATTGAAACTAAGATTGTGTTACATCTATTTGAGATTTTTCTAGTACATGATATTTTATTGTTGTAAAAGTGGGGGGATGTTTAAATACCAAAGATAAAGACAAATGAGAGTGACATTTCATAAACCTAATATTCCATATTTTTCATCTTAGAAATGTCACATTACCTGATTAGATACATTCAATATGAATGCAGTATGTAGAGAGATTTGTAAGAAATTGCACTTTTTATTTAGAAATAATACTTTGTTATATAAATAGACACTGCATTTTTAGGTAATATCCACAAGGATGCAAAGTTAATTTAGAGCTTTCAACTTTAATTCAGCAATCCTTCATTTTTTGAATACTTGAATACTTGTGATCTTTTGACTACATTACTGCTAAATGTTGGTTTTCTTTTGTTGGAATTAAGTTATTAATAAACATTCTCTCTTTTTTTCTGATTGAACATAATAAATATGTCCCTGTTCACTGTAGCTTTTGAGAGGATAAAACCCATTAATTATTGTGAGGTTCTTCTATACCATGAGGATGAAAAACTGCACAAGTACCTAAAGGGAGAAATGAAAGTCTGTCTGTAACACATTTTCTTAGTGTTTATCAACAGTTGAATAACGTGGCCTGTGCTTCAATTACTATACTAGACTTCTTGTATTGCTAGTATGATTATGCTATACCTTCCAGGAAGAATATTCCATTATGTTACTCATTTGTGAAATAGCCAACTCATACTTTTAAAAAAGGTTTAAAAAAAAAAAGTAAACAAACATGGAAATGAGAATAGTTCACTGGCACACAGAACAGCAAAACTGTGTAATGTAGTTGTAAGGACCAGAAAAGACATACAACAGCAATAGATATAAATATAAATGTCAGAATGATTAAAAAATAGTACATTTATCACATAATTGATTTATTTTTTAATGTAGAACATTTCTATTTGTTTCTATTTGTTTGATTTAAATATGTTTTTAATACTTTAACTGAAGAATCTTTGATCCTGTCTGGATTATAGCGACCAGATTCCAAGCCATGTATAAATTAACCCATTCTTGTTGATCTGAACTGAAACATGCTAATTTATACCATCTAAGTAATTGGCCCTGTATAATTTTCCTTGGGGAAACCCTGGAAAAAATCATTAAGAATCACATTTGTGGGAGCCCAGCAGGGGAAATAATGCTGAAAGGAAATCAGCCTGGGTTCATTGCAGGTAGATCCTGCCTGACTAACCTTGTTTCTTTTTATGACCAGGTCACAAAATGCTTAGATGAAGGAGTCAAGGTAGATGTCATCTATCTAGACTTTAAGAAGGACTTTGATATGGTATCATAGTCTTTTCTCATAAATAAACCAAGAGGCTGTGATATAGAAGATTACACGGTCAGGTGGGTGGCAAATTGGCTTAAGGGTTGCACCCAGAGAGTGGTGGCGGATGGGTCAATATTGACTTGGAAAGATGTGGGCAGTGAAGTCCCGCAAGATTTGGTCCTTGGACTAATGCTATTTAATGTCTTCATCAGTGACTTGGACAAGGGTGTAGAGAGCACCCTGTCCAAGTTCACAGATGATACCAAATTATGGGCCAAAGTTAACACACCTGAGGGTAGGGAAAAGATCCAGGCAGATCTGGACAGGTTAGAAAAATGGGCAGAATGAAATAGGATACAGTTCAATAAAGACAAGTGCAAAGTGCTGCTTCTGTGTAAAAAGAACCACCAACACACTTACAGGCTGGCAGATGACCTTCTCAGTAGCACAGCAGTGGAAAGTACTTGACTCCAAGATGAACATGAATCATCAACATGATGAAGTGATCAACAAGGCTAACCACACTTTATCATGCATTAGCAGATGCATGATGAACAGGTCAAGGGAGATGATGCTTCCCCTCTATGCAGCACTGGTCAGGCCACAGTTGGAGTACCGTGGTCAGTTTTGGGCACCACATTTCAAGAGCGATGCAGATAATCTTGAGAAGGTTCAGAGGAGGGCCACTCATATGGTCAGTCAGTCTCACCTCCATCCTTGGAAAGGTCTTTGAAAAGATTATGAAGGATCATATTTGTGGGAGTCCAGCAGGAAAAATAATGCAGCAGGGAAACCAGCCTGGATTCATAGCAGGTAGATCATGCCTGACCATTCTGGTTTCATTTTATGATAGAGTCAGAAAATGCTTAGACGCAGTAGAGGATGTCGCTTTCTTGGATTTTAGCAAGGCTTTTAATGCAGTATCTTATCCCATTTTCATAAATAAATTAGGAGGCTGCGACATAGATGTTTACACGGTCTCGTGGGTGGCAAATTGGCTGAGTGGTTGCACCCAGAGAGTGCTAGTAGATGGGTTAGTATTGACCTGGAAGGATTTGGGTAGTGGGGTCCCTCAGGGTTCAGTCCTTGGACCTGTACTCTTCGATATCTTCATCAGTGACTTGGATGTGACTGAAGTGTACCATGTCCAAGTTTGCGGATGATACTAAATTGTGGGGTGAAGTGCACATTCTGGAGGCTAGGGAATGATTGCAGGCAGACCTGGACAAGTTAGAAAAGTGGGCAGTACACAATAGGATGCAGTACAACAAGGACAAACACAGAATGCTGCACCTAGGGTGCAAAAATATCCAGCATACCTACTGGCTGGGAAATGACCCTCTCAGCAGCACAGAAGCGGAAAGAGATCTTGGAGTCATAGTGGACTTCAAGATGAACATGAGTCCTCAGTGTGACAAAATCATCAGCAAACTAACTGCACTTTATCATGCATCGGTAGATGCATGACAAATAGAACCAAGGAGGTGATACTTCCCCTCTATGCGTCATTGGTCAGACTGCAGTTGGAGTACTGCATCCAGTTTTGGGTGACGTACTTCAAGAAGGATGTTGATAGACTCTAGAGGGTCCAGAGAAGGGCCACTCATATAGTTAGGGGCTTACAGGACAAGCCCTACAAGGAGAGACTGAGGGATCTGGACCTCTTCAGCCTCCACAAGAGAAAGCTGAGAGGTGATCTTGTGGCTGCCTACAAATTCATTAGGCGGGTACAGGCAGGGATTGGAGATGCTTTCTTCTATATGTCTCTTGGGGTAACAAGGAACAATGGTCACAAGCTGAGAAAGAGCAGATTTAGGGTAGATATCAGGAAAAATTTGTTCATGGTAAGGGTGGCTAAAATTTGGAATGGGCTTCCAAAGAAGGTGGTACTCTCCCCTACCTTGGGGGTCTTTAAGAGAAGGCTGGATAGGCATCTGGCTGGGTTCATCTGACCCCAGCACTCTTTCCTGCCTAGGCAAGGTGTCAAACTTGATGATCTGTTAAGGTCCCTTCCAGCCTTAGCATCTATGAATCTATGAATTACAGAATAGCCACCACTTGATGGAGTGGCTTGCAGAGAAGGGAGCAACTAATTACTTGGGACAGCAAATGAAAAAAGGGACTTGCAAATGGGTTACAGGTTTAAAACTAGTTCACCACCAGGGAATACCAAGCAGAGAACCCCAGACAGCACCCACCAACTCTCAAAGGTGTTGAGAGAGCT
This sequence comes from Alligator mississippiensis, assembly GCF_030867095.1. NCBI lineage: Eukaryota > Metazoa > Chordata > Crocodylia > Alligatoridae > Alligator > Alligator mississippiensis. The sequence goes on from NC_081824.1 coordinate 313,214,385, forward strand.
GGCGGAAACCACCCAGTGGTGCCCTGCCTAGAGACAGGAATCAAGAAGACCCAGGAACATGGCCCTACAGTCCCTGAGCACCGTCCTGGGCTGAGACTCCTTCATGGTAAGGTAAATGGTAAACTTGGCCAAAGATGGGAGGAGGTTGAGGAGGAGGTCGTGGGGTTTGGTAGGGCCCTGGATAGGGTGTGCAAAAATAAACAAGTTTGGGGAAAAGTGCAGCCAGAACCTCAGTAAGAGGTTCTGGAGAAGATAAGTGTGCACCAGAGTATCCCTCTCCCACAGAATGGAGAGGAGTCAGGGGCGGGCATAAATTGTACCAGATACACACCCATGGCAATGGCTCCATGAAGGATCCACTAGCTGAGGTCCCCGGTGGCACATGGAATTAAGGTCAATGGCAACACATAGGGGGTGCACGTGGGTGCATGTGAACTCCCCTGAGAACGCCAGTGCACCCCCTGACTGGCCACACTCCCCACTTAGGCAATGGGCGGTGGGGGGCAGTGGTAGCACCGGTGCCCCACCTAAGAGTGCCAGCCAGGGAGTGGGAGTGCTGGATGTAGGCCACGGCCGCTCACCAGTAGGTAAGTTTTGCCATGGGGGAACTCCCCCCAGTTGGCAAGATTGGCCATAGCTGACTGGTCGTTGTGGGGGGCACATACCGCCCCTAAGGTGGCACCAATTGCCTATGATCAAAGTGGAATACAGACTAGGACACCAGGATCTACCAGTCTCACCCCCGCCTAGGGTGTCCCACCACTTAGTTTCTAGGAGTGACATGAAGGTAGCATGATGTACCATATGGTACATGAGCATTTAGGTCTGGTGAGCTGAGGAAAGCCACAGGGTAGGAGGTGGCTGGGACTTAAACTATTTAAAAAACTTATCTTTCCTCTCAGCTCAACACGCTCCCCACAGAAAGATTTCTCCTTGTTTTCCTTAAAGGAAATCGTTTTACAAGACAGATTTTGATTGGCTGGGTTCCCCTTTGTTGCATCTGAGGACAGCAGGAGTTGTGCACATAGGGGGTCAGGGCCAGACTGAGCAGTCTGGCAGGAGCCAGGATTTTAGTAGGCTGGGCTCTACTCCTTCAGATCATATGGCCCCATACTCACCCTGCAAGCAGGTGTTGCGGTTTAGCTACTGGGCTGCAACTACTGCTATGGGTGCTCTCCTCTTGCTGCATTTTGCTCTGCAGCTGCTCCTTGCCCAGCTACCTACCTAACTGCAGCCCTTTAGTACTGGCACCCTCTCTCTCAAGTAGCAGGGCTAAGGACTCCCTGCTACAGAGACAAACCTGTCCTGCTTTGCAGGCAGACCTCCATCCTCAAACAGTGTTTCTCCAGCCACAGACTACCTAACTCCTATTCTGATCAAGGCACAAAACTTTGTTTTGGACTCAGATGCCTGCTGTGCCCCCACATCAACAAGGACCACATCATTGCCAACCAAATAACATGAATTATATACATCCAAGGTTAATTTACTGGCTCCTTTAACAAGGCCATTACCTACACTGGGCAGACGGAGCCAACCCTATGTGTAAGAATGAATGAACACTGATCTATCATCAGTTCCAGAAAGACACACAAGCCCATGGCAGAAAATTTTAACCTCCCTAGACTTTCCATCTCTGACTTGTCAGTGACTGTTTTGAGACAACAACATTTTAAAAGAAACATGAACAGGAAACTGAAAAATAAGAAAACATCTACAGACTGGATTGCATTAAATATGGCCCAAACCACGAGTCCATATTCTTATCCCATTACCTGGATTAGCCTTTGTAAACCCTATGGCCCTCTGCTTTGTTTTTCTTTCTCCTATCCATCTTGCTTCTTCCAGCGGTGCCTCTTCTTTTTTCCTTCCCTCTTCTCTACCTTTTGCATTCTAACCACTGCTTTTTATTTAGGAGTTCTGCTTCCTGCAGTCTCCCCATTGCATCTGATGAGATAAATTGTGATTTATGAAAGCTTATGCATCTCTGATAACACATACCAACTGTAATAGTCATACCTTCCCAAAGATTTGCAACTGTCGCAATTAAACGTGTCACACCACCACAATTTAGCCAATAAGGGTGCATCCAGATGAGCCTGCACATGCCTCTTGCGACGTCTCAAACCCCTTTGAGATGCTGCAAGAGGCACGTTCAAGAACAGGAAAAGACCGCCCCCCTCACTGCAAGTTTGCAGCTTGGCAGCAAAATCAGACCCCTGGATAACAGGGGTCTAAAAAAAATGGAGTTAAAAAAGCAGGGCAGGGCACAGTCCCAGACCATGCCCTGAGGCAACCAGAGGCTGGGTCCTCCTCAGAGACACTCTGGCTGCCAGAGCATCTCTGTGGTTGGCCCTCACCCTGGTGCTGAAGCATGCAGCCTGCCCGTGAAGGGCAGGAAGGGTGCCAGCAGTAGGGCTCCAGTTTTGGTAAGTAAGGGGCCGGGGTGCTGCAAGAAGGGGGAGGGGACTATGGGGAGGAACCCTGCTGGCCCCACCCACTCCCCCAGCTCTGCCCCACCCAACCCCATCCCTCACCTGCTCCCCAAGCCCCCCTGAAACCTTTCCTGCCTGGCCCCACCCCTCGCCTACCCCCCAACCCCCCCGATCCTTGCCCTGCCCAGCCCCACCCCCTACCTGCAGCAGGCAGTGGGGGATGGGGCCACCCCAATCAGGAGGCTGGGGTGGGGCATGTGGGCTCTGTAGGGGGGGTGGTAGCCCCTGCAAGGGCCATTTGGTCCCTGTTGGGGGGCCTTATCCTTGTTGGGGGCCTCTAACCCTTGTTGGGGGCTGTGGCCCCTGTTGTGGGGGCTGTTTCCCCTTTTGTGGGGCCATAGACCTTGTGGGGGGGGGCACCAAAATATATACGCATGTATTTATGAATTAATTAAGCATGTATTTAGAGTTCACTTTATTATTATGATAGAGACACTCATAGTCTTCCAAATTGCTTTCACACTGTAGATATATCAATAAACCATACCCAACTGATCGCTGTCTCTGTCTCATTCTCTCTCTCTTTATAGTGGTCTTTTGTTTTAATTGTGAAGGAACATAGATTTTGGGGTATTTTACAGAGTGACTGGGATTTTTTTATCAGGGATTTTTTGGTTTTCCAATAGGGAACACCAGAATTCCTGCTAAGGAGGCCAGTGGCAGGACACCCTGTCTGCTCAGAGCTGACACCTTGGACCCAGCTGGCTGTGGCTGACCTCCTGGCCAAATGGGGCCAGGAGGACATGCTTTGACAGTTCAAAGCAGGCCACAGCACCCAGAACATCTTCTGGGTGATAGCTGCCTTGGTGGCTGGGCAGGGGGCACACATGGCAGTAATGCTGCACAGAGGCCAACTCTGCAGCAAAAGTCCACTGGCAGCTGGCCCAGAGGGGCAGATGCTTCTACTGGCTGTGCAGTCCCCATCTGGGCCTGGCAGGTGCACAGCAGGTCACAACTAGGCAGCAATGCCCCACCCCACTGCCAGACTGCTGCAGTGGGTAAAGGGTGCCGGAAACTCTCAGGGCTGTTTCAGCAGTCCAGCTGGCACAAGGTAACAATTGCCTGGGCCCCAGAAGCTCCTGAGAGTGAGTACCCAGAGCTACTTGCCAAGGCAGCTTTTTGTACTGCTGGGGCCAGGACAGGACAGCTTTTTATATTGCTGGGGACAGCACAGCTGGCCCCGGGCTTTAGCTCCCCCTGGCTGCAGATCTGGGAGGAGCCAGGCCGGGTTATTTTGTGCCAAGTGGCACGATTTGCTTCACAACAAAACGGATGTCCAAGCACATGTACTGAAGCAAAAAATCTCGGCTCAAATTTGTACCACTTCTATTTGAGCTGCTGCAAGCACATGTGCTTGCATGTGTGGATGTGCCCTAAGGTGCAAATATACCCTGCCTTCTAGAAGATATGAGCTATCCCTTTCTTTTTAGATGATAAAACATGTTTACAAGAATCTAGTGTGCATGTTTGTTATCTCACTTCTATCATTAAAAACAAAAGTATTGTCTTTGTTTGCAGGATTTTGTTTATTTGTTTATGAATATATCTGTGAGTTCCCAAATATGTCTTTTAAACATCAGTGGTTCCCAGCATACCCAAAGGTACTGTCTAAGAGAAAACTAGGTGAAAAAGACTGCATCCAGAGGTTGCAGTGGTAAACCCTTGCTATACAAATTTTAGAAGCTGCTGGAGGCAGGGCCTGTTCAAAGTTTAAAAACTGGATAGACACATGAAAGGAATTCAGAAGAAAGTTTACCATGTTTGTGTTAGTTTGCAGAAGCAAAACTGAGAAGTTCAGAAAACTTTAATAGTTCCTTTGTTTTGTTCTTACTTGATTTGAGTGTCACATGAACTGTGCCTAGAACACAGGCTTGAAAAAATTAATTTGCTCCTCAATGAAAGTATCTGCTATTGACTACCAATATTCTTTTAATCCTTTATTTCTGATTGGCCATTTATTTCTTGTATTCTGATATAAATGCGCCTTAAGAATAATGTGAAAAAAGTCTGAAATAAGAGTTCTATTTTGCTGTCTGAAAAGACCAGACCTGTATGATTTAAATGGATTTTTTGCACTCTTAAGACCTCAGTCATGGTTTTACACAGAATATAATTGTGGAATGGATAACAAAATATATAGGTAAAACTTAATCTGAAAGATAAGAGAAAAACAAGTTATAGTTCCAGCCAGCTATCTGATTTTTAACATTCCCTACCTTTGCTCGCTCTGAGATTTAGAAAATTAAAATTTTATTAAGTATTTGCATACAAATCCATCTGAATTTTTTAAGTAATTCTCCTTGAGGCCTCTGAAATGAAAACAGAAAATGCACAAAACTGAACAGCAGTGTTCTGAATTATTGCCTTAGTAACCTGTGAAATATTTTTGCAAACTTACCTTAAACAAGGAAAGTGCCATGATCTTAAGGATTTCTTAGGATGATATCCTATATTGGACCAACTAGGTAGTTGAGGTACACTTAAGCAAGCTTTTGAATACAAGACAGCCTTTGTAAAGTCTATGATTGTGAGGGATCTAGGTTTTCCATTTCCCACAGTAAAATGGAGAAAACTGTGGATTTTACCTTTTACCAGAGGCAAACACAGATTACTCATTTTACCAGAGAAGCCCACAGATTTTGCAATTTTGCAAACAGCTGAGTTCTGGCCTGCAAGGGGCTGGGAGGAAGTGGGAGGAGGGCAGTCAGGCAGGGGGCACCATGTGCTTCTATATGCCATAGCTGCCAGGTAGCCTGGAGAGCAGCTCCTACAGTTAAGTGGGGAGGCAGGGATTGTGGCCCTCATAGGGAGGGAAGAAGCTGGGCAGGGTTGGGAATGCTGCCCAGCTGGGCAATATGTGGGGCTTGGGGCCTAGAACCACAATATGCAGCTGCAGGGCTCTGGCAGGGAGCAGGATGGGACTGTGGGCAGCTCATCTGGGAGGTGGGGGAAAGTGGGGACAGCTCCCTGTCACTGCATGCACTCCAGGAAGGCAGGGGGGGGCAGTGCCCCCCAGATCTGTGCACAGGGTGGGGGCAGGCTGAATCCTGCAGCCTCATTCTCCCACCCTGCTGCCCTCCCTTGGAGCCTCTACAGCCCAGCAGATGCAACCCAGCACTGCAGGGCACAACAGGGCTGTGCAGGAAAACTTGCTGCTGTTGCAAGCTCTGCGCTGGCCTGGCAAGGTGCAGAGGTGGTGGCGTGTGGTTGTACCCCTCACTGCTCCTGCATGCACAAGGGACATCTCGCCAGGGCAGCATGGACATACCAGTGGCAATGGATTTCCCTGAATGGCTCCATTTTGCCCTGCAGCACTGGGTCATATCTGCTGGACTGCCCCAGGGGAGGGCAGCAGGGCGGGAGCCTGAGCTGGGAGTGGGTAGCCCATCCCCACTCCACACAGATCTGGGTGGCATGGGTGCCCTCTGTCCCCCTTGGAGTGTGTGCTGCAGTGGGGGGCCACCCCCCCCAAGCCCACAACAGGCAGCGGGAGTGGGGAGGGAGGAGCTGGGCTCTGCTCCTCTGCAATAGTCACTGCCTCTTGACCAGGAGCTGTGGACCTGGGTCCCTATCCCTGTAGCCCTAGAAACTGTTAGCCCCCTCTGGCAGGGGTCGGGTAGCAGGGGGCTGTTGTTGTGGGTTGAGAGGCACCAGCAGGGCCAGGGGGTTGTGGGGATGCTTGGTGCATTGGATCAGGTAAATCTGATTTTGGGAAAAGCATGTGTGGAACCTATGAATGCAGATGGTTTTTCATGCACATGTTCATGGGGCCAGGAATATAGCTCCAGGCAGCAGTGGAGAGCAGCTCCCCCAGCTGCCTCCAGGTAAGTCTATGGGGAGGTGGGGAGGCAGCAGGAGGGCAGACTGAGGCCCCCATGGTGAGGGAAGGAGTAGGGTGCTGGCCAACCAGGGTGGTGCATTGGGCCTTGGACCAGGGCAGGGAGTGGGACAATACCATGGGTGGTTTGCCCACGTGTTTTGGGGGGATAACAGCAGGCACTGCTGCACACACTCTGAGGGAGCATGGGGGGGAGGGCACATACCCCCCAGATTTGTACATGGGGTGGATGTGGGCTGCCTGCTGTGGGCTTGGGGCCTCTCATCCTGCTGCTTCTCCAAGGAAGCCCCACGCTGGCCATGCTGCTATGTCAAGTGTGCCCCCTGACTAGCTGGCAGCAGTAGTGTCACACAGTTGTGCCCCTTGCTTCTGCCAGGTGGGCAGGGGGCACCTCATTATGGTGGTGCAGGGCTCCTGGGGGAGGGCAGCAGAGTGGAAAGCCCTGAGCCTACAGTGGGCAACCGCCTCCTCCCTTGAGCTCCTCTCAGCTTTGCTCTGGCCATGCCACTGGGGGAGGAGCATCATCTTACCACCACCACCCCCCAAAAAATAAAAGGTAGCACCTAGGATAGACTGTATTTGTTTGATGATTCTTCTGATAAGTTCCAGTGTAGGGTGGTTAGTGACTACCAAGGGCATGCAGTCACAGGGTTTTTCTTTTTGTATTTACCAGTTTACTGCAAGGTATTTGAATCGATCTTTTAAATGTATGGTCTATTTCTCTAATGTTGTATAGAGTGTCCTTGTTGTATAAAAGCAGATTTTAGGCTGGTCAGGTGATTGTCATGAGTGTTATCCTGTGAGCAGATATGGTGCTATCTGAGGGCCTGGCTGTAGATAACAGGTTTTTTTGGTGTGCTTGGAAAGATTGCTGGTCTTGTGGACATAGTTGGGATGGTCTGTGGGTATTATTTTGAGTTGTGTTTTTGAGCCGGGCTCAAAATGAGTTTGGGGGAGCCAGGTGTAAAAATGAGTTTGGGGGAGTAAACAAGTATACAGGACAAAACAAAAAATGAAGACCTTCCAAGTCATATAATTCAATGCTTTTGTTGTTGAACTCCCTGAAGGAGTATAATAGGCTTGGTAATAATCCCATTTTAAAGACACCAAAAGTGATATAGACTGATACAGAACCAAAAAACTGTCTTAAACCCAATTTCCATTTTTATATTTTTATATTTTATTGTTTGGCAGAGGCAATCTGTAAAGACTAAATATTTTGTATCCGTAATGCAGGTACAAGTACAATCAAGTCTCCTAGTAACTGATTGTATCTCCTGGTATGTAGATAAACAAATAATAGTAATTTCACTCACAAAATGTTACCAGTGTCTGAAGACAGTAAAGAAACATGCGTTCTTGAACGTCTGATCCCCCACATCTTTGCCAAATCTAGCTAGATTTGGAACTCCTAGTTTTTAATTTTATTATTAGATTTTTTTTTTGCAGCAGCAGCAGCAGCAGGTAAGATGATTACTTGCAACCAGAACTAAAGATAGTATTCACTAAGTACATTTCAATATAATTAGTATCACAGTTCTGAAAATAAAAGCATTTCTTGAACAAGAATGTTTCACAATTGTCTGCTTATGTTTAGACAAAACTTGTATAGGGATCAATTATTTTTCTTCATTAATCTGTAAACCTAGAATTTTATGTAGGCAACCATTACAAATGAAGACAGCATTTTTCTTTTCTTTTTTCTTTTTTCCAAAACTTGTAACGAGTGGGGTGTTTTCTTGAAGAGAACATATAACCAATCAGGCAAGTAGCCCATTCCAATTTAGGTACCAGTGCTTTTAGCTGCTTATTCAGTATAATGCCTCACGTTTCAAAGGTGACTGTAATATATATTAATACACTGTTGTAGTAATGTAAAAAAATCCAAAGCAAAAAAAGAAAATTATTTGCAGGGTCATACTTAAATACTTAACATTTTTTGGTGTAAATAAATAGAATATAATCTTATATATTTAACCTCTCTGCATACCTCAAAACAATGAAACAATGGAAATCACACACCTAATCTGGACACCATTCAGAAATGTACAACTCATCAACATACAGAACATGACCAGAAACAGCTCTCAGTGACTAATACCCAGACGATTTTAATTCTTTTCTTGTAATTGTATTACTACACATTGAGGTCTCATCCAACTTCCACTGAAGTCAATGATTTCTTTTGATTCAATGAAAACTGAACTGAGTTCTTCTGTGCCATTTTAGCATTCTAAATATGTATACTTGAATAATTTCTGTTAATATACAATATTATAATGATTATTTAATTGTATAGTATTTGATCTATAGTTTCAAATATAATTTGTTTTGATATATCCATTCCTATTTTAATTTATAATGGATATAGTATTAGAAGCTCATGCAAAGTATATTTATTATATACAACATTGTTTTTATTATACTATAGCCCTGAGGACCCGGTCAGAATCCACACTTCTGTAGAATGCTAATTACACTATATGAATATAAGTTCTATCTTGGTGGGGTCTATTTGCTTTTTTGGGCAGCTATTAGATGGTTTTTAAAGGGTTTACATGAGGTTTTTAAGATCCAGGTAGACAAAGCCTTGGCTGAGATAATATAGTTGGGGTGGCCCTGCTTTGATCAGGGGTTGGACTTGATGACCTCTTGAAGTCCCTTCCAACCCTAACTTTCTATGATTCTATGTTATCATTGCATTATTATGATTGCAGTGGTATAAAGTGCTTATAATGAATGCAAACATATGCTGAATCACAGCAATTTTAGACAATGTTCAATATTAATGGTTCCTATTTTGATGAATGTATTTTTTAAAACATATTAAAGAATATTCATTTACCCATTTTAATTAATCTGGCATTTAACTGAGATTTTTAAAAATTTACCTGAATCTTATGTAAGTTCTTTAGTGCTTTTACCTTCAAGAGACACTATGGCTCCATTATGGGATCAATTAAATCTTTTTTTTTTCTTCCTGCCCCCTTCCCCCTGAATCTTGTGAGGGGTAAATCTCAATTTAGAATGAAAAGAATACTAGAGCTCATCCATCCCTTTACCTTTCCTGCTCTTCATGTGGGCACCAATGATTCTTTCAAAATTAGTTTGGGGCAGGAAATTGAAGGCATCTGGGGTACAGTAGTATTCTTGTCATTTCTCCCTATGGATAGGAAAAATTCTGAAAAAAACATAATATCATTGAAGTAAGCATGTGGTTAAGAAAGTGATGTCACTAGCAGATTGGATTTTTTTCATAATACCAATGTTCTGAGAAAGGAGGAGGAGGAAAAAATGACATGGTATTATTCTATATATCAAAAAATATATTCTTGTTCCAGGTCCAAGAGGAAGATCTGTTGAGTGTTTTTTTGGTGAGGATAAAATGGGGTGGGGGGGAAACAGCAGTGATATTATGGTGGGGATCTACTATGAATGACCACATCTGTAAGAAATAAATGATACATTCTTCAAGCAGGAAACAAGAACAAGAAGTAAAAACTTATGAGAGTACCAGTGGAGGATTTTAACTTTCCAGATATCTGCTGGAAGAATAATACAGCAAAACAAGTATCATGGTCCTTCATGAGAAAGTGAAGGCATGAGAAAAGCAAAACAAGAACCCTAGACTTCTAAAGAGCAAACTTTGACTGACTAAAAATCTGCAAGTCCGTAAGTCCTGGGAACTAGGGCATTGCTAAAGGACATAGTATTGAAGGCTATTCTAACTGTCTTCCAACATGGTAGAAAGATAACCGAACGAGACAATCATTAGCTACCTAAAAAGCAAGTGTAAAACATGCAGGAAGTATACTAAGGAATAGGAAGAACAAGTAGGGCCAATTCAGAAAAGCAAAGGCAAAATAAAAAACAAAAACAATACAAAATACAAAATAAAAAACAAAAACAAACAAACAAAAGAAATGCAACTAGTAAAAGATGATAAAGACAAAAAGGAGGAGTTCTACAACTATGTCCAATTGATAAGGCTGAAAAAGGAAAAAAAGGAAAGAAAAAAAAAACAGCGTCCCACTCCTCAGATAAGTCAAGCTGGTAATGGAAGACACAGCTGCTCAATTATTATATCACCTAAGTCTTCAGTTAAATAAAGAACAATGCAACTAACAAACATGTTAGAAACAAGGGAGGGGAAAGGCTGGAGGTTATAATAAAGAGTGTGCTAAGTTGATGGTTTCAACAAATGTGAATGAATTTAAGTCAGCAGCATGAAATCCCAATGTATTGAAGGAACTAAATGAAAATATCTCAGCATTGCTAGCAATTATATTTTGGAATTGTGCACAACAGGTGAGGTCTTAGAGGACTACCACAGTGCTCATATTTAAAAGGGGGAAAGGAAGAGCATGGTGAATTATAAAAATCCAGTTGCAAATGCTTTGGAGCAATGATTCTCAACCACAGTGCCGCAGCCGTAAGATGCTTTCTGAGATGCCACACAACATTAGCATAGTTAGGTATGCAAACATGATTCACAAGATAATCACAATGGCCACACCAAATGAGCAGGGTTGTGAGCTTGCAGTGGCACAAATAGCAGCAGCACAAATTTGTGCTACTTCTTTGTGCCACAGCACATGCCCCTGCATGTGCCCTTTGTTGTGGGCTGTGCCCAGCTCCTTCTGGCTTGTGGCTGGGCTGCATGTGCTGTGGGGATGCTGGCTGGAGCCTAGTGTGCCTCAGTGCAGGGATAGCTGGCAGACAGCCCCCGTGCTGAGGCACCCTGCTCCTCAGCCAGCTGAGGGGGTGGAGACAGGGGAGCAGACAATCCAAGGCTGCCTGCTCCCCCATCCCTGTACATGGCAGAGCCCCCATGCTAAGACACACTGAGGCCTCTACGGCTGGCTGGGGATCTGTGTGTCTCGAGATGGAGGAACAGGCAGCCATGGGCTGGTGCTCCTCTATCACTATGTGCCGCTTTTTTTCCCAGGGTTTTTCTTTTGCTACAAGGAAATCCTCATAGGAAATGTTGCCCCCATGCTGCAAAATAAACACACCGTGCAACCGATGTAGTTTTACATACAATGCATTCAGTTTGTGGTGCCACAGACTGCACATACCTGAACATGTCGATGCACCCAATGACTTCTAAGAGCCTATAATCTTAACCAAATTCTGACTTGTTATGGTCTTTCTGAGTTATTTGCAACCAAAAAGTTGCTGTGGTATTTTTCCATAGTCAAAAAATGAATGAAAATTAAGAGCTGGCATTTTCTGAGATGTGCCTTAAGCATAGCACTTAGCTTGCCACAATATTTGAAGAATTTCTTGAAATTTTGTGGGACAGTCAAACATCATAGCACATTAAATGCTGCTATTGTAATTGAGATGACTGTACTCATCCACCTGATCACTTAAAGACTTAATATGTAACTTTTCACCTCTCAAGAGAAATAGAATAGTTGTAAAATGAATCTCTCTGAGTCACAGCTTGGCTAAACAACATCTAAAATGAGGTCCTTATTACAAAACTCCAAATAGCTTAGCAGGTACTTTAAACAGTCAATGCTGAATTAGAACAATACCCAATATGATCAACGCTTTCTTACCATTTCCACTTGGGACATTTTCGATACCATGTATACAGCTGAAACTCCTTATAACACATTATTAGAAACAGTGAAGTTATGTTCTGAAAAATGTCAACTGAACTTTAATGACGACACAGCAGCCCTGAGCAAGTGGGAGCTAAAGGACACATACTAAAGAACTAAGGTAGTTACTGGTAAAGAGCTGATCTGTGTGATTAGATAGGTGCTTTATGGTGACAGTAGAAAAAACATGTTATATAATCTCTGTGCTCTGCAGAATGTCCTGAGGCAATAGTGATGAAAGAAGTGGCAAATTATATATATACACATGGATGTGTACGTTGGAACTAGAGAAGCAGTATGAATTGTTCTAATATTCCATAACTGAGTAGCGCTTTTTGAGATGTAAGGAATTACTGAAGTGTCATCTTCTGCTACTCAATGTAACATCTTTTTTCTTCGCTAAATCTATTTGATAAAGATTTTTTGGCTCAATATTAGCAGATCTGGCATTCTGCAATTATTGTGCACAAAGATTTTTGTCCAATAATGTCCTCCTGCATATTTCAGCATTTGAGAGACCTTGAGCTTCTACTTAATGTTAAATTAAACGTATTATACTTTTGTATAAAAGTTGCTAATAAAAGCTACTAATATGCTCTTGGGTTCCCTAGTTATACAGCCCCAAGATGATCTTTATTGCTGAGGTGGAAATTATAAGTTGCTTTTGGACAGGAGGGCCTGGGGAAAGGATGTAATTAGTAGAATCAGAGTTGTATGATTGATATTTTCCCCTACTAACTTCAGAATATTATGTGGGAGAAGGCCTAATAAAGTCACTAATGACTAATATTTTATGTATGTCCACCATAGGTAGGGTATTTTCTACCTCTGCCTAAAAATTGCTTTTGAGAATTGAGTTAAATTGATGAGGCCAGGTACAAACATTACGTTGTTACTGGTATCCGTGATCAGATACCAGTCTATACCTATAACAGAGCAGAAATTTGGCGCGCACAGGGTGCATCTACACATGACCCCAAATGTACAGTTTTTACTGTGCAGTCATTTAGTACTCACTTTAGCAAGTACTAAATGACTGCGCAGTAACGGCTAGTACTGTGTAGTTCCTGCATCTCGTGGGTCATTTCCAACTGAGCAATAGCGGCAGCATCACAGTTTGTGCCCATTGATGCTATGTTACTGTAGCAATGACTGTGTCACCGTAGCCCATCACTATGGCAACATAACGTCTCGTGCCCACAGACAGGCTTAAAAATGGTGGAACCTGGTTTAAGATTTGCCCCCCACCTCAAAAAGGGCAAATGTCTTCCGTTTGCTACTGATCTAAACCATGCTACTTTCACAAAACCATGTAACTTAGATAGATTCCACCTCAGGCTTTTTGAATGTCTGTGCCTCACCTAAATAATCAAATACATCTAAGAAATAATATACTATCTTTTTAAACTATATTCATTTTCAGTAATATAAATTAAGTCAGAAATGCAAAAGTCACAGCTAGTGAATGAGTTACTGGAGCAGCCACAACTAGGGACAGAATTAGCAATGAAAACATATTTTCTATAAATGAATCAAATGAGACTGAAAATTTTATGCATGGGATATATCTATCTCAGGAGAAGGATGTGTGCATGTAAAGTATAGCAAAAGTCAGGCAACATTCCTTACCAATCAGAAAAACTACTGGTGCTGACATCAGCTAATAAGAAAGGTGCTTTTTATGCTCTGGGTAAGAGTGGATATGTTTTAGATGGAGCTTGTTTTGCTTTGTTTTGGGTTTTTTTTAGGAGTACTGGTAAAATAATCTATATTAATTTTCAAACAAATGGTAATGGTTTGGAAAGTAGCCATTACCAAATTAGTAAAAATGACAAATTCCAGAGCTGAGGGGAAATGACCCAATTATCTGATCTACCCTGAGTTTATATTTTCTATTTTACAAGATACTGTATATTTTCATTATCTGGATTCCTGAAATCGACCATTCTCAAATACTTCTGCATAGCAGTTAGTTAGCAATATATTCTGACTGAGTGGTCAGGGCATGTTTTGTATGAATGGACTTGATGTTCAAGAACCATGGAGAACTCTGGGGAGCCTATTCTTTCCACAGTACATAGGTGGATTAGAACATACAGTGACTACTGCCAATGCAAACAGCACACATAAATCTCCCCTGCCTTCTAAGGAGACTACAAGCCTGATTTGCCTCTCATAGTACTGTAATTCTTGTCTTTACTGGAATTACCTCAGATCTATACCAGGGTAAATGACTGGGCAATTAGGTGCTAGATCTCCTGAGAATTATATTTTCTTTCCCTGATGAGGTATTTAATTTAGTACTAACACACACTTTCTTATTTAAATTAGATCCAGAGACAGCTTAAATTGGTGGGTCAATTTAGCATCACTTCTTTGTGGGGGGCAGATACCTTTCAAGAGTAGTATGTAGAAGTGAAACATATAAGCTGTCGTATTTCTTACCAAGATTTGTGCATCTGCTTTATTTGCCTTCTTTCAGTAATATACCCTCCTTTCAATCACTGGTATCTTGATTAAATTATACTTATTACATCTCATGGAAAAATGATAGAACAGGAAAAAACGTATATTTTAAGTGTTCTGAAAATCACAGCTCACTTGTAAAAGTTGTCTTTGATGCCAGCAGTTGGACATATCATTGGAAGTTAAATTAGCTAGCTGTGAACTTGGGACACAGTTTGCAATTTAACACATTTATGTTTTAATATACCTCAGGGAAAATATCTAAGTACAGTATGTATTACCTAGCATGTCCAGAATATTATTTATGATCTTGAATCTTAAACTGAGAACTTTTACATATAATTTAACTTTAAAGACCTATATGTCCTACCTTTTTTTAATGTCAAATAACAAGAATGCTAGCACTTGTTAGAGAAACTTTTTATTTATTTGGAATAATTTTGTATACTTTTACTATGTGACGTTTATTAGATTAAGGGATGCAGACCCAAGGGAATACTGGGAAAAATCACCTAGTCCAGCTCCTTTGTTGAAGGCAGGATCATCCCTTACTAAACCATTGCAGCCTGTCTAATACACTCTTAAATTTTCCAGACATAGAGATTCCATAACTTCTGGTGGTAGCCTCTTCCAGTGCTCGACCTCCCTCATAGTTCATAAGTTCCTCCTACTTTCTAACCTAAATTTCCTCTGCTGCAGTTTGAGGCCATTGCTCTTAGCCCTTTCCCGCACAGCCACAGAAAACCCATCTCTATCCTCCTTTATAATTGCCTTGGGGGTATTTGAAGACAGTTATCAAATCCCGTTTTAGTCTTCTCTTCTCCAGACTAAATAACCCTAGCCTTTTCAGTCTTTTCTCATAAGTAATGCTTCCCAGGCCTCTAATCATTTTGTCATTCTCCTAGAATCTTTCCAATCTGTCTACACATTTCTTGAAGCATGGGGCCCAAAACTGGGCAGAGTACTCTAAGTAAGTCCTCACCATCTCTGAATAGAGTGGAAGAATCACTTCCCATGCTTTGCAAGTGACACTCCTTTTAATACAACCAGTATGCTTTTGGATTTTGTTGTAAGAAGTGCACACTTCTGGGTCTTGTTCAGCTTAAAGTCTACTTTAACCTCCAGGTTCTTGTCTGCAGTTTACATTTGTGCATGCAGTTATTCCATCCCACATGCAGGATTTTAAACTCATCCTTGTTGAATCTAAAATCTGATTGTTTTTGAAACATTTTTCCCATTTATCCAGGTCATTCAGGATCCTAGCCTTACCCTAAAGAGTGTCAGCAGCTCCATCCAACTTGATGTCATCTGGATATTTGCTAAGAGTATTCAATCCCACTATCAAAATCATTAATGAAGATGTTAAATAACACTGGGCCCAGGACAGATCCCTGGGGAACCCCACTTGATGTCTCCTTCCAACCAAATATTATACCATTGGTGACTACTCTTTAAGTATGTCTATCCAACCAGCTGTGTATCAGTGTTCCAGTACTTTGGTCTAGTTTGTATTTGCTTATCTTGCTAATGAGAATGCTATGAGAGATAGTGTCAAAAGCCTTGCTAAAGTCATTCACTGCTTCCCCCTGATCCACAGAACTTGTCACCTTATCATAGAAGGAAATCAGATTGGTCAGGTATGACTTGCTCTTGGTTCATCAGTGCTGGCTGTTCCTAATCACCTTGTTCTTTCCCACCTTGAAGACCTGTTCCTTGACCTTTCCAGGTATCAAGATCAGGCTGACTGACCTGTAAGTCCCTGGATCTTACTTATTCCTTTTTTTAATGATGGGAACTATATTTGTATATTTTCCAATCCCTTTCTAATTTATATTATTGTACAAATGGTGGAGGTGATCATAGGATGACAGGCTCATAGGAAAGTAGGTCTAGAAGACACTTCACAAGTTCATCTAGTCCAGCCCTCTGCTCAAGGCAGGAGCATCTCTGACTAAATCATCCCAACCAAGCATCTGTCCAACCTGGTATTGAAAATTTGCAGGGCTGAAAATTCCACATTTTTTCTAGTTAATCTGTTCCAACATTTAGCACTTGGAGAACTGAAAGTTCTCCCTAGTCTCCAACCCAAATTTCCTCTGCTGAAACGTGAAGCCTTTGTTCTTAGTCCTGTCTCTTATGGCCACAGAGAAAAGGCCATCTCAATTCCCTCTATGATTGCCTTTTAGGTATTTGAAAACTGTTATCAAATCCACTCTTACCTTTAACTTTTTCAGACTAAATAACCCTAGATTTTCCTTATAAGTCTTCCTTCCCATGCCTCTAATCATTTTTATAGATAGGTGCTGAACTCCTTCCAATATGTCCACATCCTTCTTGAAGTCTGGGCCAAAATTTGGCATAATACTCCCAGTGAGGCCTCAGCAATATTGAATAAGTAGAAGAATCGTTTACCCTGATTTACAAGCGACATTTCTTTTAATGCAACCCAGTGTATTGTTGGCCTTTTTTGCACACTGTTGGCTCATATACAGCTTATGCTCTACTGTAACCCCCAAGTCCTTCTCTGCAGTACTGCTGCCTAGTCAATCATTCTCCAGTCTATTTGTTCGTGTAATTATTCTGTCTCAAGTGCAGGATTTTACACTTGTCCTTGTTGAATCTCATCTGATTGATTATAGACCATTTTTTCTAGTCTATCCAGGTCATTCTCAATCTCTGTTACCCAGTCTTTATAAATGATGAATGATGAATGACTAAAGTTTGACAAAATATAAAAGGTTTCAAAAGTTGAACATCAGACATGCAATGAACACTGAATGCCTTCTAGCCTTTCTTTTTCAAGGATAGCATTCAGGAGATCTTGGTTCTTCTGATATGTGCTGCCAACATCCTGTGTGACTCAACGCAAATGGCTTATTCTCACCATGCCGCATTTTTTTGTCTGAAAAATGAGAATGCTGATACTTTCCCCCATTCCATCTGAATTGCCTTTCCAGAGCTACAGTTGCTACAAGCTCTGAATAATTAATATGTAGTATGTAAACAGCAGTCCCTATTTCCACACTTCCTCCAAGCTGGGAGGGAGTTATCTGTATTACACCTTTACAGGAGGCAGATTACTTTCCCTGCCATGGTCATATTAAGTGCATGAAAACAAGGTTTTGTCCCAGTCTCTTCTCTCTATACAGAATGAGACAAGAAAGAGAATATTAGAAGCTGTTCTGTATCTTTCTATAAGAAAGGGCAGGGGGAAAAAAGTTTAGTGTACCTGTAGGGTTCTTACCCCAGAGAGATCACATAGGGAAGAACAAGGGAATCATCTTTATTAACAACTAACTACCCTTAACACTAAAGCAGAACAGCCAACAGCAACATAAGATAATGCAGTTCAGATAATGCTGATGGAGTACAGACTACATATATAGGCACTCATTACATAACACCTCTCCCCCCTTCGGTAACATAGTACTATATATATTTGGGCCAGACAGAGACCCATTTTTGCAGCCCACTTCCGGGGTAACACACTCCCCTGGCAATGGCAGTAGGCTCCCTTGGCTGTTCTAGAGAAGTTACTGGAAGTGTTGATGGGTCTAAAATAGCAGCTGATGAACTGGTTTAACTAGTGGTGCAACACCTTCTAGTGTCACAAAGGTCACATTGTCTAAGACTCAACCCTGTATCTGCTCAACATGCCTGTGAACTGTGTTTTTGTCTGCAATCTGGATCTTATATGATACTGGCCCTATAGCTCTAAGGACAGATGCAGGCTCCCAGTGCATCCCAGTTGCATAGTTCCAGAAGTACATGGATGTATTTGGTTCAAAGGTTCTTAACATTCTGTTTCTTAGAGAAATTGATTTCTTGCCTTGTCTGATATTTGGCTACCATATTTGGGTGGAGTCAACCCAAACAGGTTTTCAGCTGGTGGTTCATTAGTAGTTCTGCATCTGTGACCTATAGCAATGCATGAAGTTGCATGCTATCATGGTAAGAAATTAGCTAATCATTGGTTCTGGTCATCATTAGTGATTTGCTTCAGTGCATCTTTAGTAGTTTGTACCATCTTCTTATGGTGGCCATTTGATGATGGATAGAATGGTACAGATGTGGAGCGATGGATAAGATTCCCCTCCATAAACTTCATAAACTTTTCAGAAATGAATCACACAGCATTGTCAGGCACACTGATATCTGGAAGACCATGAGTTTTGAACAGCTGCCTTAAAACTTGTTACAGTCCCTGAAGTCATTGATACAATGGAAACAATTTCCAATCACTTTGAGAAAGGATCAGTTACAATAAAAAATACCTGGCAAGTCCTTTCATGTGAACAATCTCTTGTGGAGAGTATCAAGAGCTCATATTCAACCTACATTTGGAATGACTGTTCTGTAACCCCATAGGAGACATTCCTTAAAGACAAAAAGTTCAGTTGTTATGTAATGAATGACCTAAATTCATCTGCAAGCTTTGTTGAAGGCCACTACTTCCATACCCACTTTAGTACCTGGGCTAACACTAGATCTTAAGCAGTCATATGAGCAATGTCATCTTCCTGGAGAGGAGGATCAGACAAGGATTCTAACATCAGAACTTCAGAAAGACGAGGAACAGTGAATTGAGGACAGAATAATGGCAAACGATTCAAGGTACCTTTATTTTCTATTGACTTCCCAGGGCAATGTTGAAATTCAGAGTCATATGCATTACAAAGTGAGGACCAACAAAGCATACATGGTGAAATCATTTGGGATGTTGGTCCATTCTTGGTGAATAACCCTAGGAATGTTTTATGATCTGTGACAATTGTGATTTTGTGGGCATATAAATAGCCATGGCATTTCCTAACCCTAGCAACAACTGTAACAACTTCCCTATCAATTTGGGCATAATCCCTCTCGGACTTATTCATAGCAAGTGCATCTACAGGAAACGCTTAACTTCTCACTAGCATAGTTTACTGTGAAGTAAGTATGTGCGTCTACATATGCACATGCTTACTTCACAGTAAACCTCCCTAATCCTGAGTAAATTTGCTCCCTGCAAATACAAGTAGCAAATTTACTTGAGGTTAGTAAAAGCACTGTAGTACTCATGTAGACGTTTGTCTGGGAGCAAAAGTAGAAGTAGCTTCTCCATGTCATAAAAGACTAGCACATTGTCAGACAACAAGAATCATTTCACATCATTGAAAGCCTTGTCGTGTGGTTTAGTCTATTGGTGACATCTTTATCCAATTGATGATGCAAAGGCTCAGCAACTGTAGCTTTGTTTTTTAGGAAGGAATGGTAAAAATTAAGCAGATCCAGGAATGCTTGTAGTTCTGCTTATTCTTAGGTATTGGGGCCTGATAAATAGCTTCTACTTTGTATTTGTTGGATAAATTCCAGTAACATCATCTCAGAACCCCAGAAACTCCATACGGGTCACTCTAAAAGCATATTTAACTTTCTTAAATTTCAGGTCAGTATTAGAGATACTTGTGCGCAGGCCGGGAGCGATCCGGGGCCCTTTTTCCGCGCCGCGGGCTGTGGCGAGCAGCCCGGACACGCTGGGTCGGAGAAAGCAGGCGACACGCTAGAATTAGGCACAGACACGTAATGGTTGATTCAAGATTGTTTACTTACACCGTAGATGGTCGCGGTGTAGGCTGGAAAGTTTCCCCAGGTAAAGCTCTACTTAAATCCCCGTTTGAGGACTCGGACAAAACTCTCACTCACACGGAGTTGTCGAGGCTCCGTGGATCCTTGTTTGCGCACAGGGAAGAGGGATACGTCGAGGACTGCGCTCGGCGACGGGAAGAAGAATCGACAGGTGATCAGTCTATCGATCAGCAGCCGCAGGTCAAATCTCCGTAGAGGCACTCTGCAGCGTGCTCAAAGTTCTCCGACTTGGGCGGAAACCACCCAAGCCTCTTTTATGGCCAGCAAGCCAATCGCTAGTCGCCACACGGGAATAATTTTAAAACAACCAATAATGGGGCTTGAATTTAAATACAAATGGCGGGAACTCCTTGCAACGTGCATTTCTATGCTGCAAAGAAGAAATGCACCCTGCAAAGAAAGCTTCAAACGGCGGGAAAATAATTCAGTGGTGCCAAAGCACACACAAAAACAAAAATCACACCTTTGGGTTGTGACAACTTGGACCCTGCTCCAATGAGCACATCATCAAAATATGTCATGACTCCCTTAAGAACTGCAAGTAAGTCACCCATAACCTATTGCAAAACTCCATGTGTGATACTCCAAATTGTGGACACTTGGCTTTAGGTGACAATTGTCTGTGCACATCAGCCATTTGATCATACACAGAAAGTTGTTGATATGCTTGGGCCAAGTGTAATTTAGCAAAAACCTTCCCTCCAGCAAGAGTGGAAAGGAGCTGATTTACTGCTGGAATCTGATATGGGTGTTTCTGTAGTGCTTTATTAATGTACACTTGTAGTCAGCACAATAGGATATGCACTCCTGTTAATTTGATGCCCAATGGCTCATGGCAGTCTCCTCCTAGTAAACTTGCTCTCTAACTTTTGCCAGTTATTAGGCAGAAAACCCCCTCAGTCCTACCCATAGTGGACATTGACATAACAGGCACCCTTCAACGCTATATTTTATTTGTTTTTATCTACAAGCTTGATTTTGCATACCATAACAGGTGGATGATTTCTAGACCACAGTGAATTGTGCAGCTCTTTTGAGATCCTGAGTCTACCTCCATAGTACGTGGAGCACCTTGGAGAATCACTGTTATGTAGGCCATCTTCTGCAGGGTTAGTGTTTACACGTCACTAACAAATTCAGTAATATAGGTATCTGGGGACAACTCATGAGCTGGAATTTCATTTAAATCAGCAACAGTATTAATAGTAACTGGAGGTGCACTCTCCTTCGTTGCCTTCTTCTCAGATATCTTGCACTTCTGACAATATATGTGTTCAATGTGACCCTGGCACTGGTAATAGTAGCAGTCAGCATCACAGAAATGGCACATATTATGTCTGTGATGTCCCCCACTATAGCAGCTTCTTTGGGAAGAAGAAATGGTATTCTTGTGCACAGGTCTTTCTCCCTTGAATGCACTTGGCATGTCTCAGCTGCCATCCATCTTTGTTGATGATGTTCCAACTTCCCCTGAATGGAATGAGGCAGCTTCATATGCAAGGGCTTCTTCTTGAGCCATGGCAAACGTTAAGTTATGCCTTGCAAAAATCCTTGTTGTAGGGCTTTTTCTTAAACCCCACATACAAGATGATCCCTAAGAAGAGACTCCAGACTAGCACTGAAATTATAGTTCCCAGATAATTGACACAAGTCTGCTCCAGCAATTCCTTCCTCAGGTAGCTGATTTTGTGGGCTGAAATTGAACTGGAGAATGATTTTGGACAGGGTCGGTGCAAAGTGATTTTTTAGCAATTGGAGGATCTCATGGTAGGACTTCTTAGGGGTCTGGCCAGGGATACAAATGAGCAAATAACTGGAAAAGTCTTTGAACCAATAGCACTAAGTAACACTGTATGTTTCTGGCTATCATCAATAATCTTATTAGCTTTCAGGAAGAAGTATAGCTGGTCAGCATACGAGTCCCTGGTGAACAAACTGGAAACATCCCATTCTTCAATGTGGCTCATAGTAGCCATGTTAGAGGGCAACTGCACAAGAGTCCTGGCCCCTGCTCACTTGCAGCATGGATCATAGCAAGATTTTCATATTTCATATTGTTCTTTTGAATGAAGCTCTGGAAGCATCCTGCTCACCATGATCCCATCCTCATTGCCAATTTAGCGTATCTATGGGGTTCTTGTCCCAGAGAGATCACACAAGGAAGAACAAGGGAACTATCATTATTAGCAACAGCTGAACTTTTAAACACTGAAGTAGAACAGCAAACAGCAACACAAGATAATGGAGTTCGGGTAGCACCCTCTGCTGATGGAGTATAAAACAGAACTTATATACAGATATTCAATACATAACGAAAAGTATTTTTACCTACCTGAACTAGCATGGTAAAAATACTGATGAGTCTCTTGTATATGAGTAATCAAGTATTGCTTAAGAGGGACACTATTAATATATGCATTTATACTAATATATTAGTAGTTAACTAGGTTTCTTCTTTAACTAAAGCTTATATTCAGACCTGTTTTCCAAAATTAGAAAAGCCTGTTAAGAGTATTGCTCATAGTTCTCAAAAGGTCACAGTTCTCTTCTTCCCAATTATAATGCATTTCTTCCTGTTCTATAATAGTACTGAAGGTGAACCAGAAACTTTAGTTTTGGAATCTATTATTATAACTCCCCCTTCTTTCAATCTTATTTAAACAACCTTCAGTTTTTAAAACAAGGTTCCCAATGTAGTTTATATTTTTCCAGTAGAGAATGTAGTTCCACACCAGTCAAAATCCTTTTAAAACTCAGCCCATTAAAAAAGAAAAGAAAAACAGAACAAAATCCCTTCAGTGTTGACATTCCTGATTTGACTGTTTTAGAACAAAATATATTTAGTTTTAGTATTAAAATTATTTTGATTTCAACAGGTTTTTTTCCTAACATATATTACAATCATGAACATTCTCTTTCTTACCCTTACATTTAAAAGATAGCATTTCAAATCACAGTCAGTTTGCACTACATTATACATGGCACAATAAAGAACCAAATAAAATAGATGAACCGTAGATGCATTCTAAATCCTGTGAGCAAAAAAACTACATAAGAATACCATCAGAACAGATTTGATGATTAGGCCTATTATTTTGTGAAAGGTACTGAGAATGCTGATACTGGGTGGGAGACCATCAGAAATATTGTTAAGAGAACTGTAGAAAACTTAGAGAAAAATTCTATTAATAAAGAAAGAGAAATGGCTTGATGAAAATTTTAGGAAAGCCAGTGAAGTTTCATATCTAACAAGGAACACAGGTCTTCAAAAACAGAATCAGTCTCATGCTGAGAAATACGATAGAACTACAAAAATTGTCAAGAAATTGGGAGGAAGAGGAAGATGAGAGGGTTTTGGGAACAGTTACACTACCTTTTGGGAGACAGAGCTACAGCTGGGGAGGAATTATTAGAAAGGAGGACTCCCCTGGGTGCAAAGCAAGGAAATGGGAGTGCATAGGGATGGGAGGAAAATATGGGTTGAGGTGGGATTTTTCTTTTAATGGAGGTATTGAATGTTTTAGAAAGAAAGTGGGGTTAGGCAGGAGGAATGGGATGCTTTCCTTTGTCATAGCCAGGGAAGTGGAAAGGTATGTGTAGCTTTTGAATTTTGGAAGAAATTTTGTTTTGTTTTACCCTTTTATTTTAAAATGTTTCCTGTTTTCATCCTTTATTACCATTATATGACTTTAATACATATATAATTAAAAAAAACCAGTTGCCAGGTTGGTTGGAGAGACAACAAAGGACCCATGATGTGAGAGTGTTGTAGAAGGGCATCAACATATGGAGGTAAGGATACCAATTTCAAAGAAATTTGATAAAGAGCAAAAATGAGTCTCTTTAAAAGTTGCACTAGTCGTGGAATGTCAAGTCAAAGGATGCAGAAAGGTGGAGGGAATATTTACAGATCTGTAATGTGAAGATTGGTGAATGAACAGTTGAAGTTTGGTGGGGGGGGCTTTGGAGGGGGTGGGGGAATAAATTTTAAAGGGATTCAAAGAAAAGATAGAAGGATATATAGAAGAAAACTTAAGCGCTCTTAATTATCAGCAATAGGGAAAATGTGCAGTTGTTAGAAAGAGTGTGGATCAAATTAATAGAGTACATAGACGTTTATGATCTATAGACAGGAAGTAACCAAAAATAATTATACATTATAATACAGTATAACACAGCATACAATAAAAATGCTAATATTTAGATTATGCAAAAAACATTTTTTCTCTAGGTGTTTTCTTTTGCATGTGGTTTAGCTATTCATGGGTCTCATTCTTAACTAGAATGAAAACAAAACCAAGTTAGAAATCTGCCATACATCTCTACTCTACTTACAATATTTATTGGTTTATTGTTCCAAGGGCTCCACTAGTGTGCCTAAAATACAGTAGAACAGAGACAACCTTTACGTGTATTATCTATAATTGGGCCTTTCAAAGATACTGAGCATTAGCACTGCTGAACCTAAGTCCAGGAGTGGGAGCAAAGCTTGCAATTTTTTCAAGTTTAAAAAAGATACAACCCAAAAGAGAATCAGAGCAATAGACATTTAAATTCAGAAGCAGGATTAGTTTATGATTAGACCTTTGGGGAAATATTGCTTGCTCAACCCATGCCTTGTTCATAGTGTGGAAGGAGCGAATAATCTATGTCTATAAATTATAATTATTACTACTACTGTCTGAGATTGTAGCTGCATTTAAAAAGAATGCACAGTTCATTTTGCAGATGGTGATAGCTCTACTAACACTTCTATTGTTAGTTTGAAAGTCAAGTGATGATATGTGTAGGTGTATGTGTGGGAGCAGTGCAAAGAATTACAAGGATTTTCTCCCACACTAACAATCCACATGGAAAAGAAAGCCATATGAAACAATGTTCTGCTCCTCTGGTATTTTTAATCATTCCATTATAATAGAGTTCTAGTGCACAACTTGTCATCTTCCTACCAAGAAAATATCTTATTTTTTCTGTAATAAAACAATATTTTCTTTTTGTATGTTTGATTTCTCAGTGTTATATGTTTATAGAAAAAATGTTTGCATTTTATCATAGCCAAAAAACTAGAAACTAGCTGTAAAAATTAGCAATTATATCCTGACACTCATATAATTTAGCCGTCTAGTTTTTAATCAGTAATTATACATTTGTTGGACCTGTCCCTAACTGGAAATCTCTTAAAAGACAATCCCTTGTCAGTTTTGTAATCTCTTTGATTTCAGTGCACCAACAAGAAATATAGCTTGATTAGAATGAAAAACCATGTATTTTCTATTAACAGTTGTCTCAGCTGAAGGCAGACAATCCTTATCAATTAAGTAGCTTGAAACCCAACAGATTTTTCTGTGGGGCTGTGCCATTCTTTCAACCATACAGGTCATAGTCTTACACCAGGAAATCTTTGCATTCCTTTCTGATTTTCCAATAGTTCCTGTTATGTACCCCATTTCCTATTGGGTCCCATTTGGGGCAACTTGCTTCCCTTTTCCCATATAGGTTTCTAATCTATTCATCCTATTCATTCTCTAGCTTCCATCAGTGTTTGACTCCACTATTCGTTTACAATCTCTTTAATCTCCTTTTCCTTATGCGATTAGAAAACAGAAATTTCTGAACCACTTCTTTCTGAAGATTCCTTCCCTTCCAGAATAATTATTTATCTTTTTTTTGGTATAAATAGCTGTATCTTGATTTCCCTTCACCAAGTAATGAATTGGGTGTTTGCTTAGTGGGCAATCAATAGGATAGACAAACTAGGCACTGCTCATTGCGACAAACATGCAGCAAAACAATATAATGCATGGATTAGGATGGTCAGGATTAAAATAAATGATCCAGTACAATGCCCACACATAACAAATTCAAGCTGACTAATTTTAAGTTGAAAATTTTTGGTTTTTCAATGGAAAACTTAGTTCGAGTCATTTCAAAATGAAAGTCAACGTGTTGTGAAAAGACACTTTTCTTTCAGTAATTTCCTATGGAAACTCTTTTTAAAAATCAGAATTTACATGTTTTGGTTTGGAAAATTTCTTCAGTTAAAATGTTGAGCAAAGTTAAAAACTATCTGTAATAACCTGATCCACCTGGTAACTGGAAAATATCCAGACTGAAGCCAATTGTTCTATTCCAATGAAGTGTATAAGAATATAAGATGCATAAAAATGGGGATGTATTACATGCATCTTAATAAGCCAGATAGAAAGTGGCTAAAAAAATCAAAGTGGTGAAATATACGGTGTTATAAGGCCCAGTGGAGGAAAATGAAGAAATCAGTATGAACGTAGATGTAAACCTGTAATAAGGAGGCATTGTAGCCATGAGATGCATCTTAATGATTTGGCATATAATGCTGTTAGGGCTCTGCAGAAACTTATTGTAGGATCTATAGACAATAGGTTGAGTTGTCATAATAGCAATTCACTAGAGCTCCCACAAACAACACCTGTTATTAAACCAGAATTCAGGTGTTGGGATGTTAAAATGCAGGATCCCATTGTCTATATTTAGGATATCCTTTTTTAGAAGAGTTGATTATGTGTACAAAGGTGATTCTGGACTTCCAGCAGAGAGAGGTGGGTATGCCAAAACTCACCCAGCATGTACTATTTTACCAGAAACCTTTTGTCAGGGGACATTTTTTTATCAACTTACCTGTTTGAGACACGTACCTAGATTGACAGCTCTTTTCACCATAACTACACTTCTTGACATGACAAAATGTATACTTAAGAATTTTCTTGGGAGGGTTTATCTTTCTTCTTTGCTAAACTTTGTTCTAATATATGATGCAGTCATAATAGCATGTGAAGAATTAACAACCATATCACCATTTTAACAGGCTGTTTTTATGCAGCATCACATTCACGCAAGGTTTATTATTCTCCAAGTGACCATAGGTAAATCACATGTAGGACCAGCATAGTTTTAGGGGTAGATACAGGTAGGTGGGGGAAGTAAATACGTAGCAGCTATATTTCTGGGACAAATGGAGGGGTGGGGGGGAGGGCCAAAATGGATGGATTTTGATGGGAATATTCTACAGGGATGGTAGGCTTTAAGACTTGAGAGTGATTAAGTGTAACTAGCACTTTTTCTATTTTGCCTGTCACTAGAGACTTTTAGGTATGAAATTCTAACAACTGTCAAACTTCCTCCCTGGTCTGTCCTCCCTATTCCACCCTCCACTAGTGACTTGAGTTCTAGTTTTATTTTAGAAACCTTTTGTCTATTGCCGTGCTCTGCTAAGAGTAGTCTGTTGAATGTTCTGAGGAGAGGAACTGATTGACAACTCTACTAAAATTTATTATACTACAAATTCAGCTGGATTTTGGTTGTTAATATAGGTCTTCTAGTCTTAAGAAATACTATAATGATACCTGATTTTAAAATACAACACAGGACTTGTGGAAGAGCTCTACAGAGAAAAAAAAATAGTATGAGCCCATAAAATTAGAATGCATCAGAAAGCATACGCACAATTAAAGTTAAACAAGCAACCACTGGCATTTCCCAATAGTTTGAATATTTATTCCAGTGCAGTACTTTTGTTTGTATGTAGCATTTTATTTTGTTGGTCTTGATATTACTAGGCTTATAATAGGACAAAGGAAGTCAATAATTTAACAGAATGGTTTTTAAACATATTGAGGGCCATAATTTTCTCTGAAATCAATGGGAGCTGCAGAAACTCAGCTTCTTTGAAAACCTGTATATAAATAGTTTTGAAAGCTGGTTGGACAGAAATCTTCATGACTAGGCCAATGCAACTAGTGTTGCACATAGAGTGAAATAACTATTTCAATGAGCAACGGCTGTCTGCACAGCTTGATGTATCTGAAGCTCAGCAAACAAGACTAGATTATCCACACAAATAATACAGCATGGGTTTTTTTTTCTTTTAAAATTATGTTATTGAACAAGTGTGCTGTAAAGATCATGGTCATTCAGTGTAGCAATTTTGAAATGAATGCAGAAGGTCTTGTAATAGGGATTATCAAATCATGCTGGAGAAATAGCTGTTATTTCACTATAGACCCCAGTGATATATACCTTATATTTTTATCTCCAAGCTAGGTTTAAAATTGAAGATGAAATTTGTTAAGAAGCATTTTCTACTATTTTACATGCTCATAAAATAAATAGCAGTGAATGCAGTAGAGGTGAACCCTCCCACCCCAGTTATCAGAAACTAATTTTTATGGCATTGCTGAGTAGTACAAACAGAATAGTTACTTAGTGAAGAGAACAACAAGCAATCAGAATCTGTCATATTGCAAAAAAGAAAAAAAAAATAGTTATCTGAGATCCATTCAAGACTAACAGGAATAAAATAAATACTGTCAAGCTATTGGAGTCACACTGGAGGAAGAAACTGAAAAGTCTGTAAAGCTGTTACAACGAGTACCAGATACAGAAAAAATAGAGTGGTAGGGCACGTCCAGACAAGTGTATATGTGCCTCTTGCAGTGTCTCAAAGCCCTTTGAAATGCTGCAAAAGGCATGTGTGGGAACAAAAAAAACCGCTCCCTGTGTTACAAATTTGCAGTGCGATGGCAAAATTAAACCCCTGGATATCCAGGGGTCAAAAATTACACCAGGGGGAAAAAGAAGACCATGTCCTGAAGAAACTAGAAGCTTGGGTGCTCCACAGAGATGCTCTGGTAGTCAGTTAGAGTGCCCCTATGGTTGGCCCTCACCCTGGTGCTGGAGCATGCTGACTGCCTGTGCAGGGCAGTCAGCATGCCAGCTGCAGGGAGCTGGACCCAAACTCTGTGCTGGTAAGCAGAGGGTAGGGGGCTGGAGGAGTGGGGAAGGCATCATGGGGGGACCCCTGCTAGCCCCATCCCCTGCCCACTCCCTGAGCCCCCCAGATTGCTACCCCACCTGGGTCTATCCCCTGCCTGCCCCCCAAACCCTCCTAATCACTGCCCAACCCAGCCCCTGCCCCCACCTGCTCCCCGGACCCCCCCCCCATTGCTGCCCTGCCTGGCTCCAGCATCCCAGCAATTAAAAAATAAAAGCCCTGCACTCACTAGCAGTTGCAGCTGCCATTAGGGTCACTGGGACATTGTGGCAGAGCCCCCTCACACAGCATTGAGCAGTGGGGACCGGCCCCAGCTGCCTGGTACCCACACTGCCCCATTGTGCGGGTGTGGTCGAGTCAGCAGAGCATTGTACGGCTCTGCGTGCTGTCAGACAGCTGAGGCTACCTAGGCTGAGCAGTGCCAGGCCCTGCATGACAACCGTAGTGGTCCCAGCTGCCTGACAGCACATGGAGTCATGCGGCGCCCTGCAGACCTGGGCTGCAGCCACATAATGAGGCAGTGGCAGTGCAGGTGCATGCTCTATGGCAGTGGCAGTGCATGCTTTGTGTGTTGGGGAGTTCTCCCATGAGGTCCCAGTGACCCATACAGCAGCTGCTATTGCTGGTGAATGTGGGGCTTTTTTTTTTTTTTAAGTGCCGGGAGGCTGGGGCTGGGTGGGGCAGCCACTGAGGGTCTGGGGGTGCAAGCAGGGATTGGGGACAGGCAGAGCACCAATCAGGGGGGCTGCAGGAGCCAGCGGGGGATGGGGCCAGGCAGGGCAGCAATCCAGAGGGTTAGGGGAGCAAGTAGGGGTAGGGCACATGGGCCCTGCGGTGGGGCTATAGCTCCTATTGGGGGGATGTAGCCCCTGTGGGGGGGCTGTAGCCCTTTCAGGGGGCAGGCTGTGAACTGTGTGGGGGGCTGTGCCCTACAGGGCATGGGGAGCAGCCTCCACTTTACAGTCCCCCCACGATCCACCCCCACCTACCCACATAACCCATGGCCCCCCACATCCCACCACAGCCACTCACATCCCCCCACCCCTCTTCCCACCCCCCTTCTGCAAACCCCACATTCTCCCAGGACACATCCTGTGTGCCCAGCTGCTAGACAGGATGAGACCTGCTGGCAAAAGCTGTGGTTGCAGGGGCAGTTGTCCCCACATCCTGATTAGTGAAGGGGTCAGGGGAAGCTCTAACTGCTCTATGGTAAGAAAAACAAAGGCAAATAGCAAAACATATAGGTATTTAGAATTCATTTTATTATGATGATAGACACATGGGTAGGTTTCCAAATTACTTTAATGCTGTAGATATGTCAATAAAACATTGTCCAACTAATCACTATCTCTGTCTCTGTCTTTCTCTGTCTTTCTCTATAGTGGTCTTTTGTTTTCATTGTGGAAGAACATGGATGTTGGGGTATTTTACAGAGTGACTTCAGGATTTTTTTATCAGGGATTTTCCAGTTTTAAAACAGGGAACATCAGAATTCCTGATAGGGAGGCAAGTGGCAGGACCCATGCAGAGGAGCCAGCTTAGACAGAGCTGGCACTTTGGACCCAGCTAGAGGTGGCTGACCTTCTGGCCAATTGGGGCCAGGAGGACATGCTTTGACTGTCCAAAGCAGGCCACCACACCAGGAACATTTTGACATCTAAATTTTTTTGAGCTAATTTTGAACTAAATTTATGGCAGCACAAATTTTGAGCTAATAAACCTTACTACCCTTGGTTGCCCCATGTCAAAGAAAAATCTGTAACATGAAGAAAGGTAGTAATAAACTGCTGCTTAACTGCAGCAGATGTCTGTTAGCACTGTGGTGGGAGAGTATAGGCAGACTGAAGAGAACATCTCTTAAGGAGAATATCTGCCCCACAAGCCCCTAAAACACTGCCTGCTTTCCAAGATTACAGAACAGCACCCCAGGGAATCTTGGATTTCCTCTCCATAAGTAGGGAATTTGGGGTTCCTCACTCAGCCAGACCCATCCCCCATGATGGCAGGAGCAAGTCTGGCTGAGTGGAGAAAAGCCACACTTTCCTCATTCAGCAAAACCTGTCCTTTAGGATCAGGCACAAATGGGAAGAATGGGCAGGTGGGGGTCAACTTGGTGCTGAGACAGGCTCTAAGGGATGTGGTGGGGGCAAGGGAAGGGGTGTGATGAGAGTTTGGGCTGAAAACCTCCAAAAGAAGAGGGAAAATTAAAAAAAAAAGACAATATGCAGCATGCAAACCTGGGCATGTTGCACTCACTGGCATTCATGCACACCCTTTGGTACCTCCAACAAACTGCAACATGTCCAAAAGCACACTTTGCAGTTATTCTGAAGCTGCTAAGTTTCAGATCCTCCCCTCCCATCCCAACCCCCCCCCCCCCAAAAAAAAAACCGAAAAAAGAAAAGAATACTTAAAACCATGAACATAGTGCTGTGGCCTTGGGTTTAGATTACTCATGGAGGAAGGGACAGTTGTATACTTAGGAACATAACCTTTACTAGACTGGAGTTAAGTACTTAAAATAGGAATGAAAGAGCTAGGCCAGAGTTAATGACTAATCTTTCCTGTCAAAACTGAGGCATTTCTGTAGATTCCCAGATACAAAATATTTAGGGGCCCAGAGACATAGGCACTCAGGTTGCAATTGTGTTATTTGGCAACTAAACTCCAATCAAATTCCATATTTCAGGTGCTCAAGTCATTTCTGGGATACAGATGTAAACATCTGATGATAACGATAACCCTTCACTATCTCACAGTGCACTGTTATTATGAAGAAAAATTCAGTAATGCATGTGACTTGCTTAGATGATAAAGTCTTTTGAGATGCACATGCAGAAACTAGGGGTGTGTGAAGCGGTTCATATTCAATTCATATTTGGCCCAATTTTGGGGGAAAGTGATTCAATTCACTGATTCAGATCATTGTCCCAATTTGATTCAGATGAATCTGAATCTGAAGATTTGATTCTGATTTGGAGAATCAAGAATTCAGCCATAGACACAGCTTTATATGTTTTTTCTGCATACCTCAAGGTACCAGGAGTGGCTCATGAATGCCACCTCATGGTTCTTGCTTGAATCAAACTCTTGGGTATCCCAATGAGCACATTTGCAGCCTGGGAGGTTAGGAATGATGCCAAATTGTTTCCTGATAATGCCTCTTTTTGTATTCTTTTTTTTTTCCTGATGACTTTTCATTTCTGGGTACTGTTGATTGGTTTTCCTATGGTTGTCATGCTATCCACATTCTGCCCTATCAGCCTAATCCTTGTTTCTTTAAACACATCATGTGTACACATCTTAATTTGGTCATTTGCTGGTACTTTAATTTGATCATTTCTGGTCTCCTGATTTGTTCATTTCCTTAAAACTAGAGATGCCAAGGGATTTTCACCAGGTTACAGCTGGTCATTGTGACCTGATGCTAACTGTGCAAGTTTCTATCTTGTTATGGCTTTTAAGGAAACATTGTAGTTGTTTCACTGCTTCATGTTTCAAATTTCTCAGGATGTATGTGCTTGTCTGTATGCTAATCTTGGACCCTTGAATGCTAAAAGGCTGGGAACTTGAATCTTCACCACAAACAGACTTTAGGAACAAATTAACCCTTGCTTCTCTCCCAGACCATTGTTCTAATATAATATTTAATCTCCCCAATGGACAATTTCTAAAAGCAAATTTCTAAATATAATTTTCTGGCCTGGGTCATCAGACTCTGCCTGTGCCTTGACCTGCTGGCCCTGTTCTTTATGTTCTCCTGCCTCTGAGTTTGCCTGTGGGGTTACCAGACCAGAGCAGAGACAGAAGAAGCACACAGATGAAGTGGAAAGAAGGAAGAGGGAAAAGGGGGGAATCAGAACCATGTACTCAGGAAACCAGGAGGAAGGAATATCTACTAGGGAAAGTATGCACCAGCAAACACACAAAAGGTGAGGAAGGAATGGTTATAAGCAGGGAGGTGACAGAGAGGAAAAGGGCCATGGGTATCTGCTCCCTTCCCATTCTAGCAATGGGGTAGAGGCTATATTACAAATACCCATAGATTTAGTTCATCCAGAACTGATGCATTTGACTTTTTTGAAACTGCTGCAGGTTAACACAGGTACTCCATGAACATACATTTACATAGATAGCGCTTTGCACCTACTTATCCACAGTACAAACTATGCGTTCAAAGCCAAAAGAGTCACTATATAGTTAGTTGGGCTGGGCTTAGCAGAGTCAACAACATTTCAAGCCATGGTGACCCCACAGCTCAGCACTGCTCAGCATGTGTGTACACTCCAGATACCCGCCACAAAGGATCCATGTGCTAATTAGCCCGCCATGAATGGGACTAGGTGTTCTTGTCACAAGTTCTGGGATCCTCCAAAAATGTATATGTTGATAAGGTTTAGGGCAACCTGATCCAGCTTCACCTCATAGACAACTCAAAATGACTGCTTTTGTGAACACCATGAAAAATAGTAATTTCTGCAGTTTTCCACAGAATCGCCGGATTAAAACAAAAAAAACTAAAAAAAATGCTTACTAAAAGTAAAAAATTACTAAAATTAAAATAAAATTTGGAGTCAGTGCCCCCCCCCCTCCTACCTCCACCACTGATTAGCTGAGAGGGCTGCTTTTTGTGCAGCCCAGCTTCTCTCTACCAATCAGTGGAAAGGGATAGGGCAACAGGGAAAGCATCCTTCTTGGCCAGTTAGTGGTCAGGAGTGGGGCTGCCAGGGCCCCTTGTCCAAGCAGCAGCAGGCAGGGGAACAGGGGGAGTGGAGGGGGCTCACTGCCATAAGCCTATGAAAATAGTAGCTGGCACTGCAATTGGCCTGTGAACTCACCCATCTGCCAATTCAATTTGGGTAGGTCCCTACTTGTAGAGGGTGGGGCTACACTAATCACACTCAACAGAATGAGAGAAGGAATGATAGAGGGATTCTGGATGAACAGTTTGGTACGTCATTTGGTGAGGTTTGCCAGGCATTTCATTGGAAAATGGAGTGAAAGGCACAGCTCAACTGTGAGAGTGAAGAGAAGGTCAAAATATATGCAATATAGTGGCTCGCTATGTTCTAAAAAAGAGTAAGTGCTGAGGGGGATGTGAGGGAATGATAGAGAGCCCTGGGCTGGAGAGCACAGTGAAAGAGCAGGGAATCTGTGAGCTAGATGGTCCCAATGCTTTGTGTCCCACTATTTCCATGCCATGATGTTTAACAAGCTGGTGCTCCCCCTGGATTGGCAGAGGGAACATGGGGCCAGAGATTTTAAGCCCCAGCCAGAAGCTGCTAGGAGCCCCAGAGGACTGGAAGATGGAGCTCTCCCTACAGTCAGCCAGGACCAAAAGCGGCAAACACCTGCAGAGAGAGGGAGCTGTTGAGAGCTGGGAGACAGGGAGAGTGCAGCCATCTCAGCACTGGCAATGTATCGATTGCCTCCAATCCAGCAGCAGCTGGGGCAGCACCAGGAGCAAAGGCAGAAGTGCACCCTGACCTTTAGCTGCACAACCAAAGTGGTGAGTGGAGGATTGGTGGAACAGTGATACCAGTGAATTTTCTGAGTTTTTTTCTCCCACTATTTCAGACTCCTCAGTGGAGGGTCTGATGGGGTGGGGATGGCACTGGGGCACAGGAGAAACACCCAAATTGGGAAAGACAGTGCTGAAGAGGGTCTGAAAGTCTTTTTTTCCCCTTTGTCCTTTGGTGCTTCCAGAGTTCAGGAGGGAGGTACTGAGCCTGGATACTAGCACTGGACTATACTGATATATGCAACTGGTGAGCAGAGGCTACTCTGCTCAGTGGCCAGTCTGTGAGCAGAGACCTCTGCTCCCACAAGCCAATAATAACATTGATATGGTGTGGTACAGGTGGAAGTGTAGGGTAAGGAGGAGCCCCAAGAAGATTCAACAGTAGAACACAGGGACTAAGCCGATCCATATACTGTTCCACCCTAATAATCAAGCATTTAATCAAGTTGTGGTGGGGGAGAGAAGAAGAGAATGTAGTACATCATATGAATAAGTACATCTGTGGACCATTCTACCAATGGCACAGCTACAACCCTACTGGGTAACACTTGAACAGGGGATTTCACTTAATGGTCAATATCATATATCTTATTCAGATGGGCTGCACTGATCTAACCTTGTGGTAGATTTTTGTCAGCATTTTTGGCATCAGGGGAGGGTGCCAGAGTTTGCTCTGGCCTCTTTGGGTGCCAGCCTGGTATTTCAGTACCTACAGGCCAGTGCTCATCCCTCCTGGGGTAGCAAGCGATCATTTGTTTAAGGACCACACACACACACACACACACACACACACACACAGAAAGCTGCCCATTAGTTTTTCTCAATATGGTTTTTCTCAATATATGCTTGTTCAATATGGACCATGTGTTCTATAGTTATGCCTAGTGTTGGCTGCATTTGATTTTGGCAGCAGGTTAATGATAGCCAGTGTATTTAGTAATGTATCCTCATATACAAATGTAAGATGAATGGCTTTTTCCCCATGCTAATTGGAGGCATATGCCAACTGATTGGAGATGTATGCAATAACACTTTGTCTTGTATTCAAACAAATACAGAACTGAATTGGTTTCATGAGAGTTAAATTCCTAGATTTCCTACAGTCTCTTGTGCAATTTTAAATGAAAACTGTGCCTCAGTTTTCCTTCTTTTGTTGTAAAGTCTTCCCTAGGCATTGGGTGTTGGCTGCAGCCAAGGCTTGGGATTTTGACTGGGGTGTGCCAATGCTGGTTCTGGGACTTAAAGTTGTAGTACCTGCCTAGAGGTCAGGCTAAACACCAAACTTGGGGTCAGGAAGGAATTTTACCTGTGGTCTAATTGGAATACATTGTGGATGCTTTTGCTTTCCTCTGTAGTGGGGGCACAGCCTTCCACTTGGGATCTCTTACCTATATATTAACAACCTTTTACATAAGCAGGATGTTGGCTGCTGTGTTCCTCCTACTTAACCTATTGGCAGGTTCAGGCATTATGTCCTGTGTTCTGTCAGGGTTGCTGGTAGTTTTACAAAGAGGTTAGTTTATGCTTTTGTATAGTATGGTTTGGAAACGATGATCTCACCTCAGGAAGGGGGTTGGACTAGATGATCTATGGAGGTCCCTTCCAGCCCCACTTCTCTATTATTTCTATGATTTTGTAGCATAGAGATGTAATGTTTCCAGGAAAAGATCATGAAAAGAAAAATCAGGCATTCAGTTACATATATTTGTTATCATGATACTGTTTGGATAGATGAGAAATAGATCTCCCAATTGTACCTTTATATAATTATGCGGGGTTCCACTGTTTCCTGTGTTTATTTTATGTTGAGTGAATTTTGGATGGTGAGGTACTTCTCCCTAACAGATGCTCCAGGTACTCAGACAGAATCATTCTTGATGAACTATCTGTTGTGGGTGAAGAATTAATAGAGGGATCCATTGTAATCTCTACTTACTTCAGCAATACAACTGGAAGGAAATGCATGTTCTATGTGACATTGATGCATAATTGTTCTTTATATTTTAGTAAGAGTCCATGTTAATTCACTACACTTCTCCTTTCATACATTTTAAATAAAGGTATGACAAAAATAACACTAATAATTTATCATCATAATTTATTTTGTTATGGAACTACAGCATGATAATGTCAAACACAAATTAATTAGTTATTTAACTTGTTTTGTATTGCATCTGAAGAGATACCATGTGGTTTACCCAGGAGAGTCCACAAGCAAATATTTAATTAAATCATTGTCAGTGACATTTTTACTTATGAAAAAAGGAAGGAAAAATAAGATACTTGTTTTTATGAAGTAGATTATATTTGACATGAGTGGTCTTAACATTCAATCTATTATATTGTAATCAGAGATCTATTTCTCGGTTGGTGTAAGATGCTATAGTTCTATTGATCTTGCCACATATTAGTTGAAATCAGTATTTGCACATCATACTTTTTTTTTTTTAATGTTGTTATTTTTGCTTTAAATGACATACAAGGTATGAGGCAGATAATACATTTTTCTGGAAGTTGCTAATCCTGGAAACAAGACATTAAAATGGAGGGTGGGGGAGAGAGAGTGTCTCCTCTGAATTTGGAGATAAAAAAGGCAATAATAATAATAAAATGGCTGATTGATATACCCTTACTCTTAACATCCCCGATTAATATACCAAAGAAATGTTACATGCACAACAGGAGCACATATACTGTGATCTCTATCAGCAATATGATTAGCAAGTTAGATTTGACATGAGCTTCCAAAGAAATGTCATGGTTAATGCTTATTTGATTAGAGGAAAAAAATGACCCAGCAGTTGGACTGTGAGCTGATTCAGAAGCGATTTATACCTTTTTCTTTTCAGTTATAAATGACTCCAAATAGTACAAGGCAGGAGAGAAAAATAATGTATTTGGCTGGGTACCAGCAGTACAGCTCAAAGTGCTTCATGATCTCCTCCAGTAACTTTGCATTACCATAGGTGTTAAAGAAATGTGGAGGGGTTACAAATGCAAGTCTGTATCTCATGGGACACAAAAATACTGATTCTTCAAAAGAGAGGAGCAGTTGTTGAATACAAGCCTTTAGGATGTCTGATCATAATAAACACTATTGTAAAGCAAGTTCACCAAATCCTCTCATCTAGTTGACTCTGATTTTTTTTCTTTTTTTCTAGAAAAATATGTGATTTCTGTTCTTCTCTGCTAGGTTTAGATGATTGGATTGCTGCAGCTAAGAAAAATAGATTTCCTATAATCATAAATTAGAGCAAAAATCATGCAATTGCAGATAACAGCTGCTAATACAATTCCAGCTAAATGTCATTTTGCTTCTAATAGACAAAGAACAACTATTTTACTGGCTATTGAGATAATTAATTCAAATTCAGCATTCATTGACTACTGACAATTATATTATTTTACATAACAATGTTGAATCATTGGTGAAGGCTATAGAAGAAGAAAGAGCTGAGTGTATTGTTCACTTTTAGGAAAACCATGATCTGCCAATGTGACTTGGCCATGAAAAAATTAATGGGATAAGGTAAGTGGAATATTGCCTAGGGTATGATGGTGCCCTTATCTCTCCTGCTGCTTTCTTAGTGCACACAGTATAAATTTGAACAAATATGCATTTCTTCCAAAAACATCTTTCAGTTTTTGTAACATTGTAAAAGTGTGTAGCTTCTTTGGATTAATTAGTAATTCATCAAGATCTTCATGCTTGCAGCAAATACTAGCAAAACAAAGTAGAGAGACAGATTAATGACTTCTGTAAGGGGAAGGCAGGGTAGAGATGTACCATGTAAATGAACTAAATCAGAAATGCATAAGCTTTCATGAGCATCTGATGAAGTGAGCTCAGGCTCACAAAACCTCATGCATCTCTGATTTAGTGTATCAGGTGACTTCTGCCCTGACTTCAGACTAACAATACTAACTACTTCTTTTTGTAGAAGGAGACATAAAAATTGAAAAGTTGCATAATCAAAACACCCACCACTGCCAATTCCTGGAAGACCCAAACAACTTCAACCAGCCAACCAACCAAAACCCTAGCCAAAGTTCATGAGAAAAAATGCATTTCTTCCAGAGAGTTGAAAACTGAATTTATGAAATGCTGTGCATTTTTTTATACCCAGGTATTTTCTAAATACTACAGACTACCAGACTATCCCTTCAATTTACTAGGCCTAACATGAAACTCTTAAATTTGGCCATCTGAATATGTGCTTTTTTTCCCCCAAGAGCCTGCTCCCATTCATAATTGATACTTCTACTTGCAGTGGGGAGTGAATCCCTACGTGAATCTAAAGAACAAGCTGATGTTGTTGATGATGTTATTTTTTGGTTTTAATGATAATTCTGAACATCCCTTATAAAAACTGGAAGGCATTGGTACATCGGTAAAAAGTCCACTTATATGCATTTTAAAAAAAAGGTGTTTAATTTAGGTCCCAAGCTTGAAATTTTTTTAGCCTCTGAGTGGGACATTTATCCCTTCCTGGTCATCTAAGAAATGGAATACTTTTCAAGAAGTATTTTCTCAGTGATGTGTGTATTATAATACACATCAGTTATTTTCAATGATTTATCTCATCCCTTGGAAACTTAGACAATCCACGAGCTTGAGTGTGAAGTTATAAAACACACAACATAATTGAAACTTTACCAGTGGAACAACTTGAACTTTTAAATAGTAATAAAATTCCACTTCTGCTTCAGAATAAAGTCTGACTTTCATTTTACATCAAATACATTTTATAGTGAGAGTGAAAAATAGATTGACCTACTCTATGTCCATACATTAAGTCAGTTGCAAACTACCAGTATTTCGTTGACCTAAAACATTTCTTGCAGAGTTCCCCTCAACTTAAAAAATAAAAAATAAAAAAAAATAAAAACCAATGTAAATGTGCCTAGAGAAGATGCAGTGGTTGCTATTAAAACCTTAACAATTGCCTTTACAAGTAATTAACATTACCGTAACATTTTCTGTGGTACATGTAGGAAAAGCTGAAAATATTCTGGTGTGGCAATTGAGATTGTTGAATTAAGAGAAAACATATTATATCCAATTTATTTTGGAGGACAAGTAATAACGGGATGAAGACAATTATTTTCAGTACATTTTCTCTCTCTCTCTCTTTTCACTGTAAACACTAAAACATGTACATGTGCTTATGTTTGTCTATCACAGATTGTTTGTTAAATGGTTATCAATATCAATATTCATGTATTTTTCCTACAAATGCTATTTTGGTGGGCTTTACTTTCAGCCTTATGTAAAATAGTACTTGCTGTTAGATGACCTCAGTATTTTCAGCTGTCAAAATATTTGCTTTGATAAGTACAAAATGTAACAATAAAAATCAAATATTGAGGAGACAATATTAGTCTTAAACAAAACAGGTAAACTTATAAAGACTACCACTGCATACCACTCAATGGTTGACTATTCATTATTAATATTAAAATAGTATACTATCCTATATGAATATGTACATTTTTTTATGTACAGAGGACATGGGATATATGCTATAGGATATAATAGACAAGTCATTTTTCTGCCCTATGAGATCCTGGGCACATTACACTTAAGAGGTAATTAACTAATTAAATCAGATCTTAAGTTGTTAATTCAATTAAAGGTATGATAAAACAAGGAATAAGTAAAAAGGTATTTTAAAACTTGATGGTTGGTTCCTATCATGCTATTAACTGAACATGTGACCAGGCTGGAGCTCCCAGCTGTGGGATGTGTCCCTGCAAATAGGAGCCCACAGCTGGTCTGAGCTCCCAGACATAAGGCACACCATGGGGTCTCCCACATACAGAGATGCACCATAGGAGCTCCCAGCCACAGGGGTTTGCTACTTGCTGGTGTAGGAGGAGCCCCCATGGTGGGCTGCCCCACTGGCAAAAAAATACGATGGGATGTGATACGGGATCCTTACAGTTGTGCTTTCAGCTGTGCCACACATATAGATCCCATTGTATCTTCATTTGTAGTTCTGTTAGGGTCCTGAAATTCCATCACTTGCCCAATTAATTACTGGATTATAGAAACATAGATTGGATGTTCACAGCTAGCAAAATGAAGTATTTATCTAAGAAAAAATCAGTTATATGGATTCATTTGAAATCAGATATTCCACTGGATAAGAATTGTCCAAGTTATGAAGTTGAATACTTTCATACATCAAACACAAAAAAGAGAAATAAGTCATATTACTTGCTGGAAATGAAAGATCATCAACTGTGACCACATATGAAATCCTCTGGATTTGATCAATGTGCATGTTCTCATCTTCTAATTAAAGTGAGATATATGCTGAAAATAATTTTAATAAATTACTTTTTGTGAAATCAGTTAGTTTAAAATGATGGACTTCAGATCAATGGAGCCATGAAGTTAAAGCATGTAGATAAATGCTATTTTAATGCTTACTTTATTTTAAAGTCTATCTATAGGATTAGTCTAATACATTAATGATATTATTAGCCATGGGCTACACTGTGATATGCACAAATTTTAAGCAGGGGATGTTGTGTAAACTTTAATCCTCATTCAAGTAACACGGGAGGAAATGTAACTAAAACCTTTTGAACCATCTTTACTTCTCTACTCAGCTTGTATTGTAGGAAGACAGCAATTCAATACTGGGCCAAAAATATTTCTCCACTCCTGTGCTGAGCATAGTGAACTGGAACTAGTTTCTGATCTTTCCCCAGTGATCTCCACCCACTCCCTCCTCTGTATTTCTATTTGTCATGCCTTTTTCAGAGAAGGCAAGCTTCTATATTGTCTGCCTTTAAATATGCAATACTTGAGGCAGAACTGAAGACTTGATGGGCTGCTTACTTGTCTACAAAACCTAGTAGGACTGAAGTAAAATTCCAGATTTCCTCACTTCTTAGAGAAATTTCAGAGAGTGGGCTTCTATTTCCTAGTAACCCATTATGTCCTTTTCTTCTATGAAAATTGCATCGCCTTGATTCAGGTCATGAAATGCTTCAGTGAAAGCAATACACTGACAACACTCATTATTTTGTTTTAATAAACCGCACACAGACACTGCTATTATTTATATGTCCCAGAGTCGCAATTAGATACACAGGTAAATGAAAAATCAGATGACTCAAGGCCAATGTGAGTAAGACGGATGTGATGCTTCTGGAAAGGACAAATGCTTCAAGGACTGGCAGGAACTTTGACTTCACCTTCTACGAATGGCTTCTGCCCTCCAGTTATCTAGGTGATGCACAGTTTTGAGGCTGTTTCAAGCATCAGTGCTTCCTGACATTCAAGTAGAAGCAATAGCCAAAAAATTCCCTTCTTTCATCTTTGTTTAATTAGTTTCTATGGCCCCCATGTTCTACATCAAGTGTTAGCCATAGTGATCATTTTTCTTGCAGGAACAAGAACAAGGAATTTCTAGAAGGGAAAATGAGGCCAAATAAATCATGTAAGTTAATTGGGTGCAATAGCATTTTACTTTGTATTCTCAAATCGCAGATTTCTAGTTGTGTACATGGGAATTTTTTGGCCCTTCGCTGTGGAAGTACATATATAAGCTGAGCAAGTAGAGTAGGCTGTTCACTGGCTAGGTATATATGTATGTACCTGAGTGTAAGTCTGAAAAAAATGGAATGAGGATAAGGGATATTTTCAAGGTTGAGCCACTATTCTTTAAAGTAGTCATTAGATATAGAGTCATCCAGAAGTTTCTGTTCCATGGAGAATCATAGATTCATAGAAAGTTAGAGTTGGAAGGGACCCCAGGAGGTCATCTAGTTCAACCCTTTGCTCAAAGCAGGACCATCCTCAACTAGATCATCTCAGCCAAAGCTTTGTCTAGCTGGGTTTTGAAAACCTCCAAGGATGGAGCTTCTACCACCTCTCTGGGTAACCTGTTCCAGTGTTTTACTACCCTCCTAGTGAGAAAATTCTTCCTAATAGCTAACCTAAACTTTTTCCCTTGCTGCAACTTGAGACTGTTTCTCCTTCTGTCATCAGCCACCATTGAGAACAATCTAGTTCCATCCTCTTTCAAACCCTGCTTCAGTTAGTTGAAGGCTGCTATTAAATCTCCCTTTAGCCTTCTTTTGTCTACACTAAATAAGCCCAGTTCCCTCAGTCTTTCTTCATAAGCCATGACCATGTGCCCATTTTTGTTGCCCTCCACTGGACTCTCTCCAATTTTTCCACATCCTTTCTGTAGTGGGCGGCCCAAAACTGAACATAGTACTCCAGATGTGGCCTCACTAGTGCTGAATAGAGGGGAATAATCACTTCCCTTGACCTACTGGCAACACACCAACCAATGCAGCCCAGTATGCTGCTAGCTTTCCTGGCAACAAGGGTACACTGGTGGTTCATATGCACCTTATTGTTCACTGCAACTCCCAGGTCCTTTTCTTCAGAACTGCTGCCCAGCCAGTCAGCCCCCAGCCTGTACTGGTACATGGGATTGTTCCATCCTAAGTGCAGGACTTGTCACTTGTCCTAGTTGAACCTCATGAGATTTCTTTTGGCCTAATCCTCCAATTTGTCAAAGTCACTCTGAAGCCCTACCCTCCAGCCTATCTACTACTCCCCCAAGCTTGGTGTCTCTATACCATCTTCCAGGTTGTTGATGAAGACATTGAACAAAACTGGCCCCGGGACCAACCCGTGGGGCACCCCACTTGATACCAGCTGCCAACTAGATATTGATTACTACTTTCCAAGTCCGATGCCACATACAGTTTTCTATCCACCTTATGGTCTATTCATCCAGCCCATACTTACTTTGCTTGCCTGCAAGAATGATGTGGGAGACCGTATCAAAAGCCTTGCTAAAATCAAGGTACACCACATCCACCAGTCTCCCTGCATCCACAGAGATATTCATCTTGTCATAGAAGAGAATCAGGTTGGTCAGGTATGACTTGCCCCTGGTGAATCCATACTGATCGTTCCTAATCAGCTTTTTCTCCTCCAAGTGCTTAAAAATGGATTCCTTGAGGATCTGCTGTATGATTTTTCCAGGGAATGAGGTGAGATTGACTGGTCTGTAGTTCCCTGGATCCCCCTTCTTTCCTTTCTTAAATATGGGCACTATGTTTGCCCTTTTCCAATCATCCAGAATCTCTCCTGATCGCCATGAGCTTTCAAAAATGATGGCCAATGGCTCTGCAATCGCATCAGCCAACTCCTTCAGCACCCTCAGGTGCATCCCATCCGGCCCCATGGACTTGTGCACATCCAGCCTTTCTAAACAGTCCCTAACCAGTTCTTTTAGCACTGTGGGCTGCTCATCTCTTCCCCAAACTGCTGCCTGGTGCAGTAGTCTAGGAGCTGACCTTGCCTGTGAAGATGCAGGCAAAAAAAGGCATTGTGCACTTCAGCCTTTTCTGCATCCTCTGTCACAAGGTTGCCTTCCCCATTCAGTGAGGGACCCACACTTTCCCTGATCCTCCTCTTAATACCTACATACTTGTAAAAACCCTTTTTGTTACCCTTCACATCCCTTGCTTGCTGCAACTCCAACTACACTTTGGCCTTCCTGACTTCAACTCTGCGTGCCTGAGCAATGTTCTTATATTCTTCCATAGTTATTTGTCCAAGTTTCCGCTTCTTATGAGCTTCCTTTTCATGACTTAGTTTACTGAAGAGTTTCCTACTAAGCCAAGCTGGTCTTCTGCTATACTTGCTAGTCTTCCTGCACATCAGAATGGTTTGCTCATGTACTCTCAGTCAGGCTTCGCTGAAGTACAGGCAGCTTTCCTGAACTCCTCTCCCCCTCAAACTGGCTTCCCAGGGGATCCTGTCCATGAGTTCCCTGAGAGTCAAAGTCTGCTTTTCTGAGCAGGTCTGCTGCTCTCCATCCTTCTTTTCCTCAGGATCTTGAACTCAATCATCTTGTGGTCACTGCTGCCCACGTTGCCATTCACTACTATATTCCCCACCAATTGTTTCCTGTTTGTGAGCAGGAGGTCAACAAGAGCATGGCCTCTAGTTGGCTGCTCCAGCACTTGCACCAGGAACTTGTCCCCAATATTCTCCAAAAGCTTCTTGCATTGCCTGTGCACTTCTGTATTGCCCTCCCAACTGAGGTCTGGATGATTGAAGTTACCCATAAAAACAGGGCCTGTGATTGGGAAACTTCTGCTCGTTGTTTGAAGAAATCCTCATCTACCACTTCCTCCTGGTCTTGTGATCTATAACAGACCCCCACCACAACATCACCTTTGTTGCTCTCCCCTCTGACCCTAACCCAAAGACTCTCAACAGGCCTATCTCCAGCTTCATAACAGAGCTCTGAGCAATCATACGGCTCTTTTACATAAAGTGCAACTCCTCCTCCTCTTCTCCCCTCCCTGAACAGTTTGTGCCCATCCGTGACAGTGCTCCAGTCATGCGAGCTCCCATCAAGTCTCCGTTATTCCAATCACATCATAGTTCTTTGACTGTGCAAGGACTTCCAATTATTTCTGTTTATTTCCCAGGCTCTGCATTTGTGTACAGGCACCTCAGGTAACTAGTTGATTGCACTGATTTCTCAGGAAGGATGAAAACACCTCCCTTATTGCCTCCTCC
Source organism: Alligator mississippiensis (assembly GCF_030867095.1). Lineage (NCBI taxonomy): Eukaryota > Metazoa > Chordata > Crocodylia > Alligatoridae > Alligator > Alligator mississippiensis. The sequence goes on from NC_081824.1 coordinate 313,259,321, forward strand.
TGCTTGCTCTTTCTCCAGGTCTCCCTTTACACCTTGGAACAAAGGTGCAGACTAGAGCCCAGACCTCCTTTTGTTTATGGCAGCAGCCAAGTCAATGAGCCACATACCCTTTGCATTACTCATGTCCCAATCACGTCTTCTTCTCTTGGCTGCCCAGGGAGGCAGCTTTAAATGGAAAGGCAGCTATCAGGGAGGACTAGATAATATCTCACCTCTGGTGTGATGATTAGAGCAACCAGCTAGGAATGCAAATCCAAAATCCCTCTTGGAAAGGGGGACTTAGAACTCATCTTTTCTGCTTCCTGGGCAGATGCCCCAATTACTCAGTTACTGGGGCCAAAATTTGGAAGTCCTTCTCAGACTTGTTAATCATAGCTGGCTACATCTTTGTGGCTTATATGCGCTTATGCTTCCAGAATGGATGCAAGTACCAAACCAGCTGGCATGTAGTCTGCTGCATATGCTTAAACAACCACACTGTAGGGGAATAGCACTGAAACCTTCATGTAAGTGGCTAAAATACCACTTACACAGCTAGAAAGCTGTCATTTAGGTGTGCAAAGAGAAATATAATTTTGCCCATTATGAACTATCTTGCTTCATAGCAAATGATAACTGGGGAGGACAAACATTTTAAAAAGTTCCTTTTCATTTTGAAAAAATTAGATCTTGGAAACTGATTTTGAAACAATTTATAGAAACATAATTTAAAAGGTTGGGTACTTGGTGTTATTGAAAATCAGGATTTTCTAAAGGTATCTCAGATCGGACATCTGAAAATTGACATATCCAAATTACAAGTCACTTTTGCAAATTAGGCTGCAGAGATTTCAGAAAGTATTCTTGTTTCTCCTCTACTTAAATGCATTCCTGAGACTCAGTGATAAATTGAGGACCAATTTGGCATAACAACATCACCAGGGACAGATTTATCCTGATTTCACTGTCTTCAATTTTCTTCATTTACCCCAAACTGACTCTTCAAAAATGAATGCTACATTACTTTAAGCTATGTCTCACTATTTTCAGAACCATATCTATAAAAGTGTTTTCAGAATATATGCATTTGTGTTGGAGTGGCAATTATATATTAGTATAACAAGCTAAGTATATCTTCCCTTGGTATTCTCCCACTACCTTACCTCATGATACAGATTGAAGCAAGTGTGGCTTTTCTCTAAGCTTAGTACCGAAATGTCAAAATGTTCCCTTTGTTACCTAATTATATTAATAAAGGACTGTGGCTGCTGTGAAGAGACTGTGAGGTACCATGAGATTATGTAAACTGCAGGAGTGACCTTTAAGGTAATGTTCAAATGGCTGCCTTAGAAATGTAATCTTCTTTGTGAGGGTTACCTGGCCACCAACTTTTTAGGAGCCTTTTGGGAGAAGTGATTCCATTCTTCTTGAATCAGTGCCTAAAAACACCATAATTGAGTTGAGGCTTTCTGTTTTCTTCTCTGCCAAAGGGACTTCAAATTTATTGGCTATCTCCTGCAAGACCTGCTGTAATTCTGACATGTAGAGAAGTTTATTAGACCTGCAACCAGTAAATCATCTAGAACAGAACACTGAAGATACTGTACAGTGTGTTTGCTTTCTGAATCTTTGCCATATTTAAAAATGTATTAAAGTATTAAATCAGCATGCAAATAACAAAACAAAAACAACCAAAGGATATTGATAGCTTAAGAATGGTATTTAAAGGTTTGCTTTTAGGGAATTGGCAGATATAGATATAGATATGCATTAGAATGGTTTAGGATGGGCAGCAGGGGTTAATTAATTTCTAAAAGCCTGGGTCTCTCACACAGTTTCTCAGCCTTCAGAAGCAGACAGGTTGGATAACACAATAACACCAATGGATGCACACACAGCCTGGGAAAGTAGGGGCATGTCCACACTGTTCTATAGCATGAGATAAAGTGGCACCAGCTAACAAGGCCTAGAGACCAAATTAAGATGTTGGTAAAGCCCCAAATTAGGATGTGAGCATGTGATAGGTTTATAAAAATGGGACTTTGGCTGACAACATGGCACGTGGACAGTGTGACGAACACAGAGAGACCTATCAGTGATAGCCATAGATGGAAAGTCATCAGCAGTTATTAGGAGGAAAGGAGAATATAGAAGCACAGACATTAGAATAACAAAAGGTTATTCTTGGGTCCTTCTTCTGCTTGTCCTTCTCTCCAAAAGGGTCCCCATCCCCCCAGAAGGGGTCCCTAAGGCCTCCATGGATAGAGGGCGCACCACTAGCCCATCTCATCCACCCCACTGGGGGTGGAGGGGCCTCAGTATCCCACCTCCAGGCTGCTGGCATGCTGACATCGTGAACCTAAGGGAGAGCCTCAGAGTGAAGCCTGCATCCTGGCCAGATGTTTCTTGACTCTGATGACAGCCCTAGGATTGGTAGCTATAGAATTTCTTGACTGTTTGTATTGTTTCTTTTCTGTTATCACTGAGTATCAATAAATTTGCCTATTATCAAATGGAAAGGTCATGGTCAGTGTGAGGGACAAGGCTGAGGGACCCAGAACAAGGCATCTGGGTCTTAAATCCAGAACCAACAGATATTAAACTGCTGTATGTATGTTAATTGGGTTATTCTGGAATTACTGTAATGTTTAGGAAAAAAAAACCAAAACAAAGCCCACAATTTGATGAGGACAGTACAATAAAAATTAAGTTTATGCTTGGGTATGGTCCCAGTTCAATAAACAGATAAATAAGAAAGGTGCTTGAATACCTCTCTGACTCAATGCTACTGTCCACAGCTCCATTCAACTCTACAGTTAAAGGTAAAGACCTTCTTTGATAATCCCTTCATAGTGTCATTTTTTGCGCAAGAAGAACCTTGACCAATTTCTTCCACCCTCATCATTGCTAATAGTATACCTGGAAAAAAGAAGTGTACAACTGGCATATACTGGTTGGAAAAGATACTCCACCATTAAAAAGGGCTGGTAGACCATGCTGCTACTCAATACCTTTTCTCAACAGTTCCTGCAATAGACTATATAGATCATGAGATATTTCTTCAGTTTCCAGTTTCTTCAGATAAGAAAACATGATTGGGGAGAACTGTATTGTAAACATTGGGAAGATAAATGTAACCAATTTACCTAGTTAAATCTTCTATCAAGCCAATGTTTGCTGCAGCCAAGTTCAAAGCAAAGGTATGGTATGAGGTTTACAGCAGCCAATATCCAGGAAGAAGTCCCATATACTATCCAGGTTCACTTTATGGCTCTTATCCTTCTCTATACATCCTCTCTCCCTACCTCTCATTAGGATAATGAATGCCCAGTTCATCACTGGACCTGACAAATGGCACTTTGTTCCCATAGTCTGTCTGATTATTGCAAATGAACCTGCCTTCAACTCATCGTTGTACATTTTAAAAGTAAATTAGCAGTAATTACAAAGTAAGCATTTTCTATTTATTTTAAAATAGGGTGGCAGGCAGGATATATGCAAGTCAACTCATGCATGCTCAAGAACCAGTAAGCATAGCCCAAACTGTTGAGGGAATGGGCCCTTTAACACCCTGGCACAGAGTAATTTCCTGTGTTAAATCTATCGGCTCCTCTATCATTGATCAGTCATGGAATCAGATCCTAGTTACCTTTCATTGTCTGAATACAGAAACATTTGACTCCTCTCTAACAGTAAGCATACGACTTTGTTACTTTTGTTCATATAGCTCATGGTGCCCTGAAATTTAGTTTTGAAGCTGATTTGGATGACCCAATATTTTCTGGTGAAGACATCTAAACTTTTTGACATGTGGACTGGGATTATTCTTTGACTTATTGGATTTTCATGTTTATATAAATATTTGGGATGCATGTTACTCTGGTAAGAACCACTGCTTTCTTAATCAGAAAAAGGCCTTTAGTAGAATGAGAAATTAAAGTATTGACCATGAAGATATTGTCTGTTTTAAAGTAGAGCCTCTTTCCATGGCTATCTTCTCCTGTCAGATTCCCAGCCACAGATTTAAAGACATTGTAGACATTGCCTCTCAGGAAATTCTGATTGTACTTCCTTTCCTCTTTCCTTCTTATGAACACTTTCTATGTTTCTTCTTTTATCACTGAGAGATCTCAGGACTAATTTATCGAAGTTTGTTCATGGTCTCCCTCCTTTGACACTTGATATCACCATGTGTTATGCAGGCTTCTCATTAGAAACAAATGAAACCTGCACACCATACACTGTAGCAGGAATTTAGTCCAAAGAAAGAGAGAAGACTGCAGTGTTGAAGACATAATATATGGATAACGAACCTGTTTAAAAAGTAGATCAGGACAAAATGGCCAAGAAATATTTAGAAAAAAGATGTGAAAATTACTAGATGTGATCAGTAGTTATTTGGTAGTTATATCTTGAAGTTATTCAGAAATCCATAGTTATGAGCAGTCAGTTGTCATATTCATCATCATGCATAACTTAAGAATTGAGGTAACCAGGGGAGGAGATACTACAAATAGAACTGGACAAAACATTGTCTATTCAGTTCATGAGAAATGTCAATTCTATAAATAAAACCAGGCCTGAATCAGGGACATTCTATATTTTGGGGTTTCGTATGAACTGAATTGAAATCCAGTCCCAGTTTCCAGGCCCTGAATCCTAGCTCTGCCATTAGGAAGCCCTATTGACGAGCAGGATTTTCCCCATTATTAATACTTATTCTTCTACATTTTGACAAACTACAGAAACCAAGCTAAGGAAAGTGTGTGTGTGTGTGTGTGTGTGTGTGTGCGTGCATGCGCGTGCGCACGTTGGGGGGGAGAAGACAGTTTTACACACCCTTTTGCTATTGAATTAGGCAGTTAAAGGTATAAAAATTGTGTTAAAGTGGTCAATTCTGTTACTATTTTCTAACCAACAGAAAGTGGCGAAAAATACCTATATTTTCTCTGAATGTTTTCCTCAACATTTGCTAGTTGAAAAATAGGTACAAAAATATTGGACAATGGGGAAAAATAATTTAGAAATCTTTTTTTCACTGAAATCACTTATTCAGAAATGTTTTAGAACATCAAAACATGTCATTTTTCACCCAGAAAAAAAGTTTCCAGAAAAGCTGTATTTTCAGACCAAAATAGAACACTAGCGTTTACAGTCATGTCATCCTTGCTCTTCGAACTCTGGATTTTGTTTATGACATTTAGCTAGTAATCAATGGTATTTCATTGATTTGTTTTCTGTGCATCTAATATTACATCTTTTGAAAGAAGCAATGTTTATTGATAAATTATATCATTGCTTTTGAATGCATCTCTATGTTTCCAAGGATGAAGAGATGAGTGATCTCCAAGAAGGTTAATTAATTGATGGCTTAAACCCAGATTTTTTATTAAGATTTCCATAAAGAAAACCTATTGTGCTATTTCTTTGTGACACAGCAGTCTCATTGCTTTATCAAATACATAAAAGGGTAAACAAGAACCCAAACTCTCTCAATACAATCCTTTCTATTCCTACTTACATTCAAATGCTAAAAAATTATTACCACTTTGGGTTGCAATCTTCAACTCAAAAGTTTCAACTTATGCAACTCATGAAAAAATCTACAGGAAAAGTACTTATTTCTAATGGTATGGTAAATCAAGAAAACGTACAGAGTAAAAAGAGAACTATGTATAAGGTGACAGTAAAAGCAACCCATTCATTACAGATTAATTTATGGAGGTTTTACAGAGCATAAACTAATAATAATAATAATAAAAAAAAATACCTCACCTCATGAGTAACAGTTGTAGCACTTTGTCATACAATTTATACCTACCTGGAAACTACATTTTTCTGAGCTGAAAAACAAGGTTTCTTCCCATTGTTTTAGCCATAATGTAAATTTAAAATAGGAATGTTGGCACAGATTTGGTTACCTACTCATTTTTCATACATTATTCTTTTGTGGAACTAAATATCAGCTTTTATTGCTTTAATGCCATATGATATTTATATTGAATTCTGGAAAGAAATCCCTGGATAGTTACAATGAGGCTAATTCTAATTCTGTATTCTAAAGCAGTGGTTCTCAACCTTTTTGTACCAGGACCCATTTATAAACAAAGTCCAGTCCTGACCTAGTGCCCCTCACTCCTGAGCCGCTGCACCCTGCGCCCAGGCTCCTGTCTCCCAGTGTGTGGGGCAGGGGGTGGGTCCATGATGCAGGGGGTGCATAGGGGGCCCCAAGCAACCCCTGCCAGGCTGAAATTCTGCCAGCCTACAAGGGAAAAGGCACATTCCCATGTTTGTTTGTTTTTCTCCTTTAAAGGAGAGTCCATTTTTAATGTTTGTTGATCCATTTTTAAAGTTTGTGTCCCTTTCATATATTCTTGTGACTCACTTTTGGGTCACAACCCACAGGTTGAGAAACACTGTTCTAAAGGGAGTTCTTATAGAGTTGCACTTTGAAATGAACTGTCTTAATAATATATTGTTGATTTTACAGTGAGAGAAGGTGTAACAATCTTCTGCTATTGAGTGGAGTAGGAATTTCTAGGTGGTGTCTCCAAATGCAGGTGGATTTATTTAATGAAAACACTTCAAAATTGGGTGGCTTAGGCTTATATCTTAGTATTTTGAGATATAAATTGTATTTGCAGCATCTCATTTAAAAGCATTTGAAAAAAAAAGATACACACATAAACACAAACATGTATACCTATATAACTCCGTTTTAGTCAATAGAATCACGGTGAAATTGTAGAAATAAAATTAGTCCTGAGAGAATTTGTTTGCATCTCATGGGTCAGAATTTCATTGCTCCTGTAACTTAACAGTCTGATTGTAAAAAGAGACTAAGTTGCCAAAGTGACATAAACACCTGGTATGAAATTTACTATGAATAAAGTGATTACTGTTGATTAAGTTCTGTATATTCTTTTGGTTGCCATTTCAGCACATTCTTTTCTTTCATTCCTCTATCTGTAGAGTCCTGAAGAGGTTATAATTTTTGCCCACCTGTCTTTTCCATCTATGGCTTTTGTTTATGCCATCAAAACCTCATAGATTCCATAGTTTCAACTACTAAGTCTACCAAAGTCATGCAAAACTAGTTCTCTAGTCTTAAGATTTTGTCTCTGCTGCTCCCTTCAATCCTGCATCACAGCCTTTTTTCCTGGGGTCTACTTCAAAAAAATTAAATGTAATATAGCCAACAAAGAAACCTTTGCCTTCCCTATCAAACCCTTTCTGCTTCCATTTTGTTGTCAATTCTGACACTACCAATATCCTTCCTGTCATTACACTTCCCTGTGCCTCACACATCCACTCTGTGTTCAACTCTTCCATAAAACAGCATTTATATTTACCAGCATTTTTCTCTGTCTCAACAGATTAAAAAGTGTTCTTTCACCCAGGTACTTCTTTCTCATATTGTCTTCATTCTCATCCTTTCTAGGTCTCTTTCTAGTGATATCAACCACCCCGTGTCCTAGCCCCCTTGCGTGTTGCTGCTAATATCTTCATTCATTCATGTCATTTTCTTCTGGAATCCTTCTGTATGCTCTCATCCAGTTTACTGAATCATAACTCACACTACCTAGTTAGCAAGGCCTCTGTCATCTGATTGTCTACTCCTCCAATGGTACTGTTACATGTTATCTTTCAGAAGTGTTAAGGGCTCTTAGAGCTAAATGCCCTCTGCTTATCTCAGAGATAGTCCTCTTCAGGTGAGGATGTTTTTCAGCTCGTGTTAGGGAATTTATGTTGCAGTCTCATCAGACTGTTCCATGAGAATAATTTGAACTGGGAGTAGTCCTCCAGCATCCCAGGAGGCACTGCTCCATGTGGAACCTCTATCTTTCTCTAGAGGGACAACTAAGTTAAGATGGCAACGTGGAGTCCTAAATGTAAGAATCTTCCCCTCCTCCTTCATACTTTGCACATTCCCTCCTTTCTGATCCAGCATCCATTCTGGGCTTCCCTACCTCCCTTGCTCCCTGGGGATCAGCCCCTGCCTACCCAGTCTGTTGGGGCTCACTGCCTGGTCTCTATTCCCCTGGTCCCTTGCAGTCACTCCCCTTCACTCCCTCCACCCCTGGTCCCTCAGGTCACCTAGGGGCTCACCCTCCAACAACTCCATACCTTGGGGCTTGCCCCTGCTCCATCCTCCATCTCCCCTCTTCCTGGCTCCCCACTTACCTGCACTGATTGGTAGTGTCCTATGGGAGCAAGCAGGGTGGGGGAACCTGCCTGCCTGGCTTCAATGCCACTACCACTCTCTGCACTAAGCCCTGCCCTCAGGGGCTGCCAAGGTGAAATGGGAACTACTGGGGAGCCCACAGAGGAGGAATGATCCAGGCCATGGGGTAGCTGGGGGAATCCAATAAGGCCAGGCCCAGAGCAGACTTGCAGCTCCTGGCCATTCTTCTGGTCACCAGCTCTCTAAAGGCAGGTCAATGCAGTGCACATTAGAGAGGGTATGAACTCTTAACATGTGACTGCTCACAGGACATACTAACTTTAACACAACACAAAATTTCTTAGAGTTAGCATGTTCTAATTGTAACATGTAACAAACAAGTCTTTATACTTTCCTTTCATGTTCCTTTCAAAACTATTCTATAAAGCCTTTACTTTGTCCTCTGTCCAATCTCTTCTTATGATTTATTCCTGTTGTAATGTCTACAAGAAAAGTCTGTAGAAAATTGCTGGGCACAAGGCCAGTAGTGTTGATAATATTTGTATACTATTTTTTAAATAAATGTACCTAACTAGCAAGCCATACACCTAATTACAATGTGTAATCACCTGTTTTTAATACCAACCCCTCCCACGGTAACTGAGTTAATTTTATCTTAAAATTAATTTTTGGGCAGGAAGTGTTTCTTCATGTATGTTATTACAAAACTTAGTAAAAAACATAGCCTCTATCTTAACTGTTTAAGTTACCTAACTGGTAATAAATAAATGCATCGTTCTTCCTCTGTTTCTTTCATAATTATTTCTGTTCATTTGAGCAAGTGGAGGGTTTCCAATAGTAAATACTTAATTTAATTTGCATGCCAACAAACGAGTCAAGCAAGTAACAAAGAAAGAGAGAACAGCACTTGCTTAGCCAAAGTTATAATGTTCTCTTTATATTTTCTTCTAGTTTGTGTTTTCATAGGAGACTGAGGAAAGAAGGAAAAGTCATTTATTCAGCTATTGAACAATTTATACAATGCTTTATTGCCACATCTACTGATGGAAAATTCACTGTTTAATTTTATTTAGTCCAACCATTTCCACTGTAGGCAAATTTATATATATTAATCTGTAAAAATGCCATTTCCCCATAAATAAGAAACTATAAACATTTATGAGTTATTTTTTTTAGTTGATGCTATAATATCAGCACTGAAAGTCTACTATAAAGTTGGGATCACCACAGTAAAACTCTCTCTAATCCTTTTACCTATTTAGTTCTGGAATTCTATAGCAGAGGGGACATTTTATCTTACTCCCTAGCTCTGTGAGCCTGCTATTCCACTTTGATATCTCATGTTACTAATTAACTTAATTATTTTGGATATGAAATGTTTCTGGTTTTGTTTTAAAAACATATTTTCATCTAAAAGTTGGCTTACTTTAGACAATGGAATGAAAAATTACAGTAATACAAAGGTGTAAAGATATCATCCTGCCTACACATAGCAGTTTTCACCTGTAGGTCGAAGTACTTTAGAAAGGAAGGTAAATATTAGAGCTTGTCAAATAATGATGATTCCATTTCCTTTTAGTGGTTCAAAATTTGGTTTTATACTGCATTGGAGGAAAAGCAAAACCTTTAGATTTTATTTTTTTTTTTCAAAATAGGATTATGTCAAAACATATGCCTATAGAATGAAAAGGTCAGGTTTTCAATTCAGGTCACTGTGTCTCTTTGGAGTGGTCCAGGGAGACAACCTGGATCTCCAAAAAGTTCTCATTGTAAGCTTTGTCAAAACAGATACATCTCCATACAATGTCTCAGCTTCAGTGGAACCAGTATACTTTGATGAAACTATTTCAGCTAAAATATTCCAACTGTCTCTAGTAATTTTTCATTTTTTTTTTCAAGTAGGGACACTACAAAGAAGTGAAGTGATCAGAAAAATGACACAGCAAGTCAGTGGTAAAACTGGGATTAAAAATAGGTTTTAAGATTCCTAATCCTATACTGTATCCATTGAATCAAATTACCTTATAAGATCACCTTTAAATCAGACCACTGCAATATTTAAAAGGTCTGCACAGGTAAAGGTGTACTTATAGGAGTCTATTTCTGATAGAGAAACAATAGCTAGCTTGATGAAAACGTATTACTGTTGTTGGTATCTTCATAAATAAAAAGAAGAAGATATTGTGTATGTGTAGCAGGGCACTGGGCTGCTTGCAGGTGGTGCAGGGGTCTAATGAGAGACGCACCTGACTGAAAGAGGGCTCAGGCTGGAGCTACATAATCCCAGAGCCTGCACTGGTCAGGCAGTCTCTTCCTGGCAGTCACAGGGTGAGGAGCTCTGGGTAGCAGGGCTCCTGAAGGAACTAGAACTTACATAGATAACTCTGCAGGCTTGAGAGCAGTGGCAAGTTACCTGGGCAGAGAAGGACTGAGTTTTACAGACAAGTGGTCTTTGTTTGAGACCACAAAGCCTGGAAAAAGGGCGGCATGCAGTGCCAGGTGTCTAGGAGCCTGGAGAAGGGGTGGTGTGAAAGACCGGGGTCAAGGAGCCTGGAGAAGGGTCAGCATGCAGGAACAGGGGTCTGGGACATCAGCGAAGGGTTGACATGCTGGACTAGGGATCCAGGAACCGGGAGAAAGGCTCCCATGAAGGACTGGGGTTCAGGAGCCCAGAGAAGGGCTGGCATGCAGGACCAGGGGTCTGGGATCCCAGAGAAGAGCTGGCATTCAGGACCAACAGTCTGGGAGCCTGGAGAAGGGGTGGTGTGAAGGACTGGGATTTGGGAGCCTGGAGAAGGGGTGGAATGCTGGTCTCAGGGTCCAGGAGCCTGGAGAAGGGGCAGTGTAAAGGACTATGGGGTCCAAAGGCCCAAGGGGGCTGAGTGCGTAAGTAGGCAATATCACAAAGAAAACACATGTGAAGCTTGGGGTGTTGTGTAGGGAAGGTACAGAGCCACGCAAGGTGCTGTTAAGGCAACAAGTGCCCAGCAGGGTACAGACAGGCAGAGAAGGTCTACTAGTCTGAGGGCACAGGACTATGACTGAGGAGACCCAGAAGAGGCCTGGTGGTTATTGACACAGGCTTAGGCTCACACACAGCCCATAGGCAACCTCCCTTTTACAATCTTCATTAAGAGCAAGGTGTGGTTGGAAAGATTCAAGGGAAGGGCTGCAGCCAGGGCTGAACCAGTCAGGGGCTGCACAGCAAAGAGGGGACATCACAGCTGCCCCTGTGACTATGGACCTGCTACAGCATGCAGTTAAGGAAATTAGCTAGCTACATTCAGTAATTGAAAACATATGAATGATCTCTAATCAGGTGTTTTGTCCTTTAATAAAAAGATCATATTGCATTCAGCTGCACAGTGGGTACATCTTTGTTCTAGTGTCCTCTCCCCACCCCCCCCCCCAATAAAGATCTGACTGTTCTTTCACAATGACTCAGATGAATTAAAATATACTTGCCATGAGAGAGAATGCATAGAGATTAATCAAAGATGATCATGAAGAAAGTTTCACACATTTGCTTTAGACTTGACTCATTATGCCATTATACATGGCTGAATAAATGTCTTTCACTTAAAAGGAAGCCCAGTCTTTGGTTTACATTTTGGACTGAGAGTTGCTTTGTGATTTGAAAGCAGTCTAAGAGAGATGGAGGAATGATTTCAAATTTATTACTATTGCTTGAAGAATTAGATTTTTCTAATTAAATAAAGACCTTGGAAAAGGAACCTTATTACTTGCACTATGACCATTCTCACAGTGTGCTAGCAGCACTGAAAGACCATCTCTGCTATAAGAAGCTTACAACTTTAGATATATTTGATGTATAGTCTTCAGGATATAGTTTATATATGCTGAAGTTTGGCTTTTCCATCAAGTTACAAATTTGTTTAATCTCTGTGATATGTCTAACAATATTCTGGATGTCAGACTGCAATGACTTCTGTCATGATTCAATTGCTGAAAAGATAAAGAATTGAGAGGGTTTATATTATTGATGGTAATGATATGTAGCATATACACAACTTTTATCCTTGAATATTTTTGTGAATTGTCTATAACATTTCCCTTCTGTTTTCAAGATAATTATACTGGAAAGAAGCAGGATGGAGGATACTTTTACAACAAAAATACTGTCTGTAAAAATGACACCTTACTCAACAGGTCTGTCTAACTTGGATGTCTATCCTTGAACAATTTTCTTAAGTGAAAAAGATAGGACAGATATCGGAGGGAAAATTTTGACCCAACTAAAGTCAATGGGAGCTTTGTCTCTGGATGTAGTTTACAGAATATTTAAAATCACATCTGATTAGTCTACTGAAAAAGAACAAACATAGCTGTTCATAGCTGTGGGACAATTAAGTTAATTTTATTTTGTCTACATATTTTCAACAGAGATTTGTTAGTTATTGTTGGTGATGGACAAGCCAGAAACCCCAAGCAGTTTAAGGCTTTGCCTAGTGTAACCTGTGCTAGAAGTGATAAGGGACTAAGAAAGTTTGGCAAAGCAATAGATCCTGATCAGTTTTAGGTATGACACAAGTGTAACATAGCTCAGCATTTTTATAACTTGTGCCCATCTGGGCATGTGAGGAAGCATAATACCAACATCTAGAGAAAAAAAAAAAAGTCAAGACAGAAAAAGCCTGTGGATGTTTAATGTTTCTAAGTTTAGATAGCAGCTGAGCAGGAACCTGGAATCACCATTTTGAAATGAGGTTCCTAAATCCTGCTTAAATCCTGATCCTGGATTGACATCAGTTACTGGACTGATGACAAACTCTTCAATTTGGGGAGACTACAGGCAAAGACAAAGCTAAAGAAAGTGACTATTTGTGATCTACTGTTTGCTAATGACTGTTCTCTGCATGCCAAATCTGAATTTGACATGCAAAGGAGTATGGGCTATTTCTCTCCAGGTTGTGAGACCAAAGTTGTCACAATCAACATGAAGAAGACAAAAGTGATGTATCAGCCTGCACCAGGAGAGCCTTACATAGAGCCTACCATCACAGTGAATGGCCAAACCCTCCAGGCAGTGGACAAGTTAACCTATCTCAACAGTATACTGGCAGGTGCAGTTCACATTGATGGTGTACCCAATGCCAGAATTGCTAAAGCAAGTGAGGCCTTTTACAGACTACATGCAAAAATGTGGGAGTACAGAGGCATCAGTCAACAAACAAAACTGAAGGTCTACAAAGCCATTGTGTTTCCAATCTGGATGTATTCATGTGAGACCTGGATGGTGTACAAACACCATAGTACAAAGCTGGATCACTTTCACATGGGCTGTCTGGGGAACCTGATGACGATAAGATGGCAAGACAAGGTCCCAGACATGGATTATTACATGGGCAGGCATTCCGAGCATCCACACTCTGTTGATGAAATCGCAGATGAGATGGGCAGACCATGTCACCAGGATGTCAGATGAGTGACTGCCAAAGGTCTTTTACAGTGAGTTAAAGGAGAGAAAGCGTTCTCAAGGAGGTCAGAAGAAACACTTCAAGGACTCCCTCAAGTCATCCTTGAAACATTTGAACATTGGCCCAAAGTCTTGGGAAGATCTTGCTTATGATTATTCCACCTGGCAAAATCTCATCCATACTGGAGCTACCATCTATGAGTGGCGAACAACTGTTGTGGCAGAACAGAAGTACAAACAGTGTAAATCTCACAACAGCAGTATATCTGCTGTTGATCAGGCAACTCAAAGTGGCATCTCTTGCTCAGTGTGCCATAGATAGTTCAAAAGCACAAATTGGCCTGATCATGCCAATTCATTCAGTGAAGCTCCGTATGTGAAAATCTCTCGAATAAAAAGGATTATGGATTAAAAAAAAGTCAATTTAATCTCAAATCACCAATGTGTAAAGAGCAAAGGTCAGCTCTACAGGGAGCAGTTCCTGTCTGTATACTTCCAAGCAAAAAAACAGAGCCCATGCTAGTTTGAATCAGTGTGATTTTTCAAGGGATCAGTACTCACCATCTGGTCCACTGAGTACCAGTTAAAGTTATATACTGATGTTTAGAGACTAAAGTGGAGGCTGGGATGGTGCAGGAGCTAAAGTGCACCATCGACAGCCCAGAAGCTGCAATTTTGAGGCCACAGTGAAGCACTCATAGTGTGGCCTGTCATATTCCAATGGATCTGTGAATTCTGCTAAATACTTTGTGAAAAGGACATAAGAAAGGAAGAGACTAAAGTGGGCGAAATCTGCTGAACAACAAAGAAAAATAGTTATACAACCACAGCATGTAGCAACCAGTTCAAAGCAAGTATGCATTGCAATAGAGTTCCTTTTCACCCTAGAATACTTGCACTCAAATACCAGCACTAGAGGAAAAGGGGAATGGCTTTGTTGTATAAGGCTGTTGACAGACATTTGTTTGAAGGCATGATAGGATCTTATCCACAATCGCACCTCCTGCCACACCACACGTGAATGGCAGAAGGCACAGTTTTAGAATTGGGGGGGGCAGATTGCAATTGTACCCTACTTGGCAGTATAGGGAGAGCCTGGGATTGGTGGCTGGCTCTGGGGACCCACAGGGCTGGTTCAAGTCCCTATATGGTCCCTGAAGCTGGCCAATGATCAGCTGAGTGTCAAAACTGTCCTCAAATTCTTATCATCAGCTGATTGGAAGCACTGCAGGGCTTGAGCCCTGGAACACTCCCAATCTATTGATGCTCAGGTGATCAGACTGCTCAGGGCTCAGTAGGATTCAGACCACACTGAGGCTTTTCAGTGCAGTCCTGATCTTGTGGGCAATTGGCTGCTTGTTGGATAGTGGGGACCCCACTTGTCACACATTCCTTTTAAAGCATGATGGTGGTACTCCATGGGGCTGCTCAGGAGGGCTGCTAGCAGGCTGGGTGCTGGCGCCAAGCTGGGGCAGCACTTGGCCTACTAGCAGCTTGCTTAGGCAGCCCTGGGGGGGGACACTACCACCGTGGAGGGAAGAACCACCCACCCCCACAGCTCAGATGCCACCAGCAGCTCGCTCCTTGGCCATGGGCAGGTTCTGCCACGAAACAAACAAAAAAGGACTGGGCCCCGGATTCCCCCCACCCCAGAAGTCTGCCTGCTGCCAATGGGCCAAGTGGCCCCTGAGCTGTGGGGGCCCCCAGTCCTTCCCTCTGTGGTGGTGGCACCTCCAGGGGCCATCCTGGTAGGTTGCTAGCAGACCGGGTGCTGGCTTTGCGGTTGGCAAGCCCAACCAAAAAAAAAAAAAAAAGGATCAGGCCCATCACCACTTTTCACTTTTTTTCTTCACCGCTCTGGGGCTTCCAGTGCCCCATACACAGTCACCACCACCTTCCTGCCACCTGTAAACAGGCTGGCTTGCTCCTGGGGCAGTGCAGGAAGGCAGCAGGAGGGTGGCTGGGTGTTCTGGCAGCCAGAGAAGGTGGCAGAGATGTTGCACAGGGTGTTGGAAGCTCACCAAGCCTGTGCTTTCCTGGTCCCACCTGGGCTTCCAGCACCCTGTGCACTATCTCTGCTGCCTTTTCCAGCCACCAGTACACCCACCCACCCACCCTCCTGCCGCCTCCCTGTGCTGCCCCAAGGGCAAGTTGGGTGTGCTGATGGCCAGAGAAGGCAGCAGGGATAGTGCACAGGGTGCTGAAAGCCCAGGAGGGCTCAGGGATGGATGTATGATTGCAATTTGTTAGGTAGAAAACTAAAATACATTGGGATTTGTTTATTTTGCTACATAACAAAGTCATTTGCATCGCAACATGCTGCCACATGTGTAACGTATCATGCAATAAAACTGCTATAAAAGGGCAATTAAACCACTAAAAAGGGCAATTTTGTCATGTGTACAAGCACCCTAAAATGCAATTAACTGGTTAATTGCATCTTAAGTGTAATGTCTGTTCCAGGCATGAGGCTTCAGGTTGAAATGCTTTATGTACACTGTTCACATCAAATCATTTCAGCTGTGGGACAGTAACAAGATCATAGCTTTATTTTCGGTGAAGCAGTAGTTTAAACTGGTGCTATTGATTCAAAATCTCTCTGATTTCCTCCACTGAAAGCTTCTGAATGCCATCCTACCCAATGATTCTTCCTTCAAAGTGGCGACAGCTGGTTGAGGGCTCTACAGTGGAAATATTGCCATCACATACATTTTTGTCCAAAATGATTTGTCCGAATAGAACCTTTTGTTTCTGTTGTCCAAACAGAAGCTTTTCAGGGAATTTTCAACATGATTTTGGAGGGCCAGGGCAGAATGTTTGTGTCAACACAATTCTTTTTTTTTTTTTTTTCCCTATTCCTTTTGTGATACATTTTGAAAACTGTCAGATATGGCTAACTCTGAATGAAACCAAATGAACAAATCTTTATTTTTTTAAAATTGAATCCTTATTTTCTATAATAGAGAATGTGACAGACTTGAAGGAAAGGTATCAATAGATTAAAAAATATGAATGTCAGCAAAAGTATAACATACCATATTTTCATGCATACAATATGCTTCAAATAAAACAAATGCCTTATTCTGCCTTCCAAATATAGAAAAAAAAATCTTTATCAGAGTCATGGCCAACCGTGTGATATAAAATAAATCTTCCTATTAATAACGACTATCCAGGAAGTGTGGCAGCAGGAAGTTCCTCATTCCAGCTGTCTCACCCAGATTGTTTTCTGGGGTGCCGCACTTTGTGGACACTTGTTTTCAGGAGGATTTATTCTTTGTCACACGAGGCTAGGCGGCAGACCCTTTTAAGGCCAGCAGCAAGACTGCTAGTTCTTCATTATAGCTCTTTATACTAGTTCCTGTAAATAAACTGTTGTTTCCAAATCACAAGTCTCATAAAGAAGCTCACTTTCTGCTTCAGGCACAAGCTACAGTGCTCAGCCAATATCTTTGGTCATGAGAAAGTTAACACAGGACTGTGTCATCTTGGCAACCCTGTGACAAACATAGTGTCTTCTGGCTTGCTGCTTTTCCAGTGAAGAGGGCAGATTCCTTGCCTAAAACACACCTCTAGATATTTAGGATCCTGGTTTTAGGAGAAAGCTATGTGCTGTATGTAAGAAAATACAGTAATATTTCCTTGTTCTTGCTTAACTTCTTACATATTTATTCTTTTATTTTCCCTCCCCATATATGCTTATATGCTTAAATGCAAACGATGGATAAAACTATTTAAAAAGTATGTTTCTGATCTGTGTGTACGCATACCTGTGTCAGATCCTATATTCTAACTTGTGTGCAGTGTGATGCTGACAAAGCAAACATTTGCAAAAATGTGTTATATTTTACATAGTAGGCATTAAAATTAACAAGCTTCCCCAGCAAGAAAATATGGATGCTGTCCAGCAAGAAAAGTTCTTTCTGAAGGTCAAAGTAGCATGGTTTGGCAGGAAAAATACATCAAAGAATAACAGAAACATATATCAAAGAACATTAGCGTTTAGAACTGATAGCCCAGTCAGTTTCACACAGATGAAATAAATTACAAATAAGGAACCAACAAAGGAAAACAATCATAATATAGGCCCAAGATCAAAGGGGAGTTAGAGAGAATAGAAGAGGGGGGGAGAGAGAGAGAGTAGAACAATTACTGGTATGAGTCAATGTTTCATCCACTATTTGGAGTAATATGACAACATTAGTATTAATAGGGCATGCAAGATGACCACAAATACCACTGAAGGGTACATAATACTACTTTTCACCTAACATATTTAAGCAGACATTTCAATTATTCATTGCATGATGACCTCTCCATCTCCCTAGAATTTTGTCTGGGGGAAAGAATTATAAAGTAGCAGTAGTAAGCATACCAAATTTAATATCAAATTCACAAACAGACAGTAAAAGAAGGTTTTAAGTGTTATATACCCAGCTAAGAAAATAAATTAAATAAGCAATTAGAGTAAAATATAAATACAAAGAGAGGTATTTTGAGCAAAAATAAATGACCATTTATTGCTTACATTCTATTAAGTGTTACAGCCAATACATGTATATTTTGGAAGAACATATTTCAAAGATTTAATTTAGATTATTTAGATGATGATTCCAGTGGTAAAATAAATGAATCTATGAATTATGCTGTTTCCATATTGACATGCAGGGAAGAATGTTCCTCCATTTTATGCATATCTCTGTGATGGCTGGAGCTAGGCAAGGCAGCCTTATAAAAAGAGGGACCAGCAAACAGAGAAGGAATTTGGCTAGGAAGTTTGCCCTAGTAAGGAGCCAGGGAGCAGGAGACTGTGTGCAAGAGCCCAGGGGTGGATATTTGGTGTATGGGTTTTTGTCGGTGGTTTTCTTTTTGTTTATTTGTTTGAGGGGGGAGGGGGTTGTTTTATTTTGTTTTGGTTTGATTTTTTTTGTTTTTGTGTTTGTTTACAGCTTAGGTAGGGGAGCAAAGGAGGCACAAATGGAAGCTGGATCAGCAGTTTTGACCTGTGTGCGATATGCCATGCTGATGTTCCTCCTAGAGAGTCAAGACTACATCACTGCACCAAGTCTAAGCTAGTGTCTGCCCTGGAAGAGAAGATTCAAAGGTTGGAAGCACAGGTATCCATGTTATATTACATCAGGGAAAATACAGATTACTTTGACAGCAGTCATGAGAGGTTGATACTGGAGTGGCCAAAAAGAAATGAGAAGTGGCAGCTTGTGCCTCTCCAAAAAAGGAGGCACCCAGATGAAGAGGTGTGGACTGAAGTCAGCAACTACTTTCAAGCACTCTCCAGTGGAACAGCTGAGGATAAGGCATGATGCAAAATACTCAGCAGTCCAGAGAACAGGGAGCCCAGGACCCAAGGATGGGGCTCTAGGACCACTGCACCAAGAAGAAAGAGAAGAGTGGTGGTGGTTGAACTTCATCCTCTTAGTTCCAGCCCAGCGTTCCAATCTATCAAGACCCTTCTGAATTCTGTTCCTGTACTCCTGTATATTTGTAATCCTTCCCATCTTTATCATCTGCAAATTTGCTCAAGAAGCTCTCTTTTCCAGCAGCCAAATCATCAATAAACATGTTGAACATCACTGTACCAAGGACAAACCCCTGTGGAACTCCACTCAAAACCTTCTCCATTCTGATATGGATCTATTAATAATTATGCTTTGCTTGCAGCTATTGACCCAGTTGTCTGTCCACCTCATAGTAGTTGTGTCCAGCCTACATTTTTTTCTAGTTTGTTTATGAGAAGGTCACACAGGACCTTGTCAAAAGTCTTACTGGAGTCCAGATACACTATACCCACAGCATTCACTTCATCCATCCAAGTAGTTACTTTATCAAAGAGAGAGAAATCAAGTTTGTTTGACATGATTTGCTCTTTGTAGATTAATGATGGCTGCCTATGATTGGCCTTTCCTCCTGGACTTTCTTAAGATATGCTCCATGAACTTCCGGGGTACTGAGGTGAGGCTAACCAACTGGTTCCCTAGGTCCTCCTTCTTGCCTTTTAAAAAAAGAAGCATGTGCTGCTATCTTCTTCCTGAATTGGGGAAGAAGCATATGTATTTTTGACATATAAGGCACTGCCCCCCACTTTTTTCTCCCAACCCTGTCTTTGCAAAACAAAGTGCTTAAAGGTGCTTAAACATGCTTAAAAATACATATATTCTTGAAGCTTTCCTCTCAAACAGGGCTTTCAGGAATTATTGCTATTGAGAACCTCCCTGAAGCTCACAACAGCCTTTGCTGGTGACAGACTCTTAAAGCATGTCTACACCGGCTCCAAACAATACTACAGAAATCTGGAGTGAAGCACAGCAAGCCTTCTCCAAATGTGCCAAACCTCCAAATGTATGTGAAAATATAAAAATTCCCATGAAACAGATTTTAAAGTGAATGATCTTCTACCTAATCTTTGCTCACCTTTGTGTGTGGGCAAATTCTCTCTCTCAGGGGTGGCTATAGGCACACACCCAGTACACCCAGGACCACTCTAATAGGGCTACATTATATCAATTTCAGGTTTCAGCATCTGTGGAGTATTTCATGCCAAGTTTTAGCTCATTCTCTAGACTAAACCCAGAGACAATGGAAACATGGCCTTAGTCTCATCATACAGGAAGTACCTATGTTGCATTTGACCTCTGGTAGAAGTTTGAATACACATTTGAGAAGGGGGAAGGATCAAGGAATATGAGAAATACAATAATTTTTTTAGCTTTATGTCACAGTGAGTCCTGAATGAATCCTTCATTCTGTATGAAAAGTTAAAATGTGGACATCTGAGAAACAGGAATAATAAGAGATACTCTATCTTTAGTGAAATTTCCTATTTTTCTCCTAGCAAATATGCATTGTACCTCTCTTATTTTAGGCCAGTGAAATGTCATGCATTTTGTCACACCTGCCCTACTTTTTCAGTCTGGACAAAGGAATACATGATGCCAAGCCTTTGACAAAGGCTGGAAACCTTCATCATAATGGATTTTTTTATATATAGTTAAAACTAGAATCATGACTTCTTGTTGTTGTTTTTGCTGCTATAGCTTCTGGAAAGTTAAACAGCAGAGAGTAATACAGTAAAAAGAACACACTGGGAAATTGTTTAAAAAGATAAAATGCCCATGAAACAGATTTTTAAGTGAAAATTTTCCCATCTATTTATAAGGGTGTTCCATAATGAAGGAGGATTCTATTTCAATGTTAAAGAAAATGACAGATCATGAGGTAATTTAAATACTGGGCATATTTTGCAATGTAATTTATAAATAGCCAAAAATGATCTTATTACAGAAGCCACTTTTATGAGCCAGGCACTTTCTAACAGGCAAGAAATACCATGGAAGACGTGATGACTTCCTGTCTCAGCTAGTTTGGGGTTACATTAAAAATTTGACACCTGGACAACACTTGGTAAAAAAGTAAATGTCTTTGAGCCATTAAACAAGGCTACAATAATTTTCTAGTAGACAATATCTGAGTGGACTAGATCCAGTTTTACAGTGCAATGTAATGTTGCCAGTTTTCTACCTGACGCCAAGTCAGATGCTTTGCTTTTTTAATCCATTCTTGCCTGGGCTGTGAAGCTATTCCATCTTGAATCCCAAAATATAATTTAGAGAGCATTAACCCACATGAACCAGATGTGAAAAAAGGGATTTCTACAAACCTCTGCAATAGTAACGACTAAGCACCTATTGAAAATTAGAATGATAAATGTATCAATGTTACCCTATCACCCACTGAAATCATTGAAAGATTTCCACTGAAGATAGTGAATGCTGCATTAAGGCCCTGGACAACATGGTTTCTTCTGAAAGTGATCTTTATCGTAAAGTATGGACAGACAAACAAAAACAAATTAAACAAAAAAAAAAATGTCTTTTTTTTTCAAAAGCCCTGAGACTTGAAGAATAATGCTTTGCATTCAAAAGCGTATCTAACTTTATCTTGATATACAGATAGATAAAAGATATTACCCTTAAAAATCCTTGCCTGTCACATTTTTTCAAAAAGTGATGCTATTGTGTTATCAAACTGTGCTGCCACGAAATCTATCTTATGTCACACCAGTTTTGATCTCTCAGCAGTGATTTATGCACTAGAAATGCCCATATTTGAAACAGTTGTTGTTCTTCCCAGGCTACTTAGCTTTTCTTGTGTACTGTCAATTTCGAAATCCCACTAGGCATAAATAGGTGCCCTACTTTTGGCTCCAGCCATCTGGTTACCCTAGGCAGAAAAATGAAACTTTTGTGCATTGGATCTAACACAACTGCTTGAAATGAAGCATCCTGCTCTGAATGAGGTAATTGCATCCTAATCTACTTCTAAATTAAGTTACATTCTAAACTTGCTTGAGAAAACACATTTGTAATAATAATTTCATCTTGATGGTTTTAGCTTTACAAACACTTCTTTAAACAGAAAGATGAAAATAAACTCATCAAAAAAGAACTGTAGTATATCACCAAGGTATAAACTATTTCATGAAGGCAATGCAAAGAGAATAAGACAGCAAGAGCATGAAATGTTGCTTCCAGAATATTCAAATATTTTGAAAAAAATACCACTTGGAAAGAAAGTGAACCCACTTCATCTGTTAGGTGATCCATATCATCCAAATCGATAGAAAAAGCATTTCAAATGAACTGAGTAACCATTCCATGAAAAAAGACACATGTTGTAAAAGACTTCAGTATTCCAGATGTTCTGACCTGAGTCCTTAAGAATTCAAAGTCTATGTTTTTTTTTAATATTTCCTACATTCTCTCTTCTGGCTAGTTGTTATACGCCATTTAGCATACATAAACAGGAAATAAATATGCTGAAATTTTACAAGCAACAGGTTGTGTCAGTGAAGATGTATACGTATCAGTGGCTTTTAACCTTTTTTCATTTGTTGATCCCTAAAAATTTTGAATGCAGGTGCAGGCCAGTTTGGAAATTTCAAATGGAGATGCAAGCTCCTTTAAATTGTAAGTGTGGGTATTTACATACTTTTGAAGGATAATAATCTTTTGTGGGCCCCTTAGACATAGTGAGAGAACCCCCAGGAGTTTGTGGACCACTGGAATTACACCAATGAAATACACAGAAGCAGTCACATCATGTCAGATGTCAGAATGCACAGCATATTTTTATAGAACTGTAAACAAATAAAGCATGATAAATTGATATTGGTAATGCTTTCCTCTTTAGTAAATGTATACAATTTATTGCATGCATTTTCTTCTGTGAAGCCATTGAAGGTAGCAGCAATAAATGATTTTGCCAGTCATTCAGAAAAGACTGCAAATGGCCTGAGGCAGAAGAGAATCCTGAGAGCCAGTACATGCAAAGTAGTTAAAAGCAAAACCAAGGCAGTTTTTGCATTTGAATTCATAATTCCTTGTAGAGCTATTGTGTTACAAGCCTTTTCAAAATGCAAGTGCATCAATTTCTTAAGTGTTATTCATTTTAAGTGGTAGGGTAATACTGAGTTAAAGACGAACCCTAATCTTTAAAAAATAATTCAATGTTTAATGTGCATTTGCCATCATCCATTTGCCTTCCCTTCTTTCATTTTCTCCTTATTGAAGGAGAACAACTTTCCTGCCCTCTGTGATTGACATCACAGACGATACTTCCTTGGACAAGATGAAACAGGCAAAAGAAGGCACTACTTTCAGGGGAAAAAAAAATAGGTTTCTTATTTAAAAAAACAAAATAAAGTTACCTTGCCCCCTCTCTCCCCCTCCTCCAATTAAAAAAAAAATCCATTGTTTTAAGATCTACCATTTGTTCTGGGGTGGGAGACACAGAAAGCCTACAAAAACAAGTAGGGCTTCTCCTTCCCCAAGGAGAAACTGATGGTCATGAAATAGGAGTCAAAAAGCCAATACAGTTTCTTTGCACTGAGATCTGTAATAACAGGTTTGAAAGTTTAAGCTCTGTTTCGCTTAAGTCCTCCATCAATAGCACCCTCATTTTCACAGATTCAATACAGCCCCTGAAGCCTCTCTGGCCAATTCTTACAGAGAGCAAAAGAAAACAGTGAGGCAGATCACTCATTAGTGATCTGGTGTTTAAATAGGGGTTATAAATAGGGGTGTTTATAGACATGCTCCGGAAGCCATGGGGGTGCGCTTTAATTAGTGCAGCTCTTAGAGCTGTGCTAATTAAAAGACCCTGGGTTGTCATGTATATCAGCATTCCTATGCTGAAAAATGGCAGTGGGCCGCTTTGAACGAAACCTCATTGAAAAAGCTTTAGTTTAAAGTGCCCCATGGCCATTTTTCAGCATGGGGACACTGATACATGTGACACAGTAGGCTGTTGGAGCACATTAATTTCCATGCTCCAACAGATTCAATTAATCGGGTCTGCTCTGACATGCTGGAATTATAGCTTATTGGCCCAGGCTTCCTGCATGTTTTTCTCTGGTAAACTTTTATCCCATTTATGCTATCATTTTCATTTTAAAAAGTCTTTGCAAACTTATCAAAACTGGAGATTGAAAATGTTTTACTTTCAGCGTGAAAAAAAAGGAAAGTATACAATTAAAAAGTGAGGGGTATGATGAAAATTTCCATTTTGTTCAAAATCATTTTCTATCAAATACACATTTTACTGGAAGATTCTCAACCATTTCTATCTAATAAAATTGGGTTATTTATTTAGGGTCATTCACATGTTGGTACGGTAAAGGCACCCATAAAGAAAGATGTGAGAAACAGGGAAGGGTAAAAATAATTATAAAACAAGAAGAAAAATAACTATATAAACAGATTTTATACACATCAATATATTTATGTAAGAATAGCTTGAAGTAAGTAATGTAGAGAAGATATTTTACTTATTTTTTGACTCCCACAAAACTCCTGCAATACTTCCATCTCTAAAGGGGAAAATACTAAACCAGCTTGTACAGGCCATATTTTCCAAAGATCAAGTTCCAATGATACTTATACAATGTTAACCATGGGCAAGGCCAAATAGATTCCCAACATAACACTGACTATGAAAAATGAACTCACTCTTACATGATAGAATAAAAGGGCTGAGTGCTAGCTCTTAAATATTCCTTTTCCTTCTCAAACACAATTACTTGTTCTACAAATTAAGGGCACTCTAATCTACTGTTTAATGGTTGAATACAAAAATAAAATTCTGCTTCTCACTTAACTTATATAATTTTCTTTTTATCATGTAAAATATGTTCTATTTTTATAGACAGAGCCCTGGGATGCTTCTGGATTTTTGTTATGAATTAGCAACAATTTACTGCTCTTTAGGAGTAGTGAGAGAAAAGATGATAAACTATCCCCATAATCTCTTGTACATGGTACTTCTTTGCAGTGGAAGCCTCAGTTGTAAAAGAGCCTTCAGGAAGAGCCTTTTTGGCTCATGACTATACATGGCTACATCTTCCAGTTCCTAGAGGCATGCACAAACTGTGCTCCAAAGCTGATCACAACAGCTAGTACTGGCACGCATTTCAGTTCTATTATAATTCTGAAGGAGGAATGATATTGCAACAGCCAGAAAACAGGTTGATTTCATCCAAGCTATAAAACCATAGGGACATAAACTACAAGTAGGTAGCTACACAAATGTGCTATAGGATAACAATTCTGGTTTATTTATTGGGGTCAGTCAAAAACATCGAAAGGACAGTTCAAAGTTTAACACAAGGACTTTGGAGACACAGATACATGCTACTGTGCTCTTTTTAATTTTCTCTTATCTAGAGGACCTCATGAGGTTTTTTTGTAAAACAATGGAGTTCTTTGAATACTGGTATAAATACTGATATTTGTGACTAAGCTTGGATAAAACATGAACACACATTCTCTCCTGTCTAATATATATATATATAAGATTTTTGTCAAGTGAGACAAAAGTATAATTTATGTCAAATGAGATTTAGGATTGTCTAACAAAGTATAAAGCTCATAGGAAGTTAAATAAATACTGTATGACAGTGTAAATTCCAAGCTGACAAAAAAACAGTTCTCAGTTATTGTCATTGGGTTGAAATTTACAGAAAAGCTATCTTCATTTTGAATATATCTTGTTCTCCTCAAAGCTAATGTTCTAATAATTATTTCAAGCTAAAACAGAGAAGGACCCACCTAAATAACAATGCAGTCAGGTCTATTGGGATATACCACTGATTGATTTCTCAGAGTTCTGGGCCTTTTCTACCTTCTTTCTAAGGACAGAAATATTATCCTCATCAAAACTAATTTCTTATAGCAGGGGCGGGAGATTATTTTGGGCAGAGGGCCATTTACTGAGTTTTGGCAAGCCATATAAGGGCCCCATGACAGGCAGCCAGGGGCAGATAAATTTTAATTTTCTAAATGTTTTAGGGGACTCATGGGCCAGATAGAATGGCCTGGTGGGCCACATCCACCCCCCAGGCCACATTTTGCCCACCCCTGTCTTATAGCAACCTTTTTTTTCAATATTACCAGTGTTCTCTGTGGTAAAACATCATTTTACCAGTGCTTTTTCTGATATTTCCTAGAGCTTAATTTAGCACTTTGTCTGCTCCAGCACTGATTAGTGTGCTATCTAGTACAGTCTTTGATTGACTTGCCTCTTAGCTACCATTAAAAAAATATACTCAGTAGAATTAACACCCTAGTAAAAAAAGTCAAGTCCCCAATATTTAACCCAACAAAACTAAGCAATAACTGAGGAATTAGCCTGAATTTATGAAAAAAGAGACCAATTGGTCAAACCACTGTTCCATTTTCTGATGTGTTTGTAAGGAGGACAAAAGCCAGAGAAGGTGATCTCCCATAGGAAAAAACCCTTCCTGGCCCTTAACTTGAAAAATCCAAGGACGGTGGGAGACACAAACAGCCAGAAAATAAATTTTCAGAACGAATGCCAGCTCTGGATTGGTCCATGACACACCATGCTGCCTATTTCTGGCCCCAGAGAAGGCAGCCCAGAGAAGGGCCTGGCTTTGAGCAATGCAATGCAGACATGAACTCCCTGCTGAGAACTGTCCAGCAGACAGTGAGGCAGGAAACTGGTTCAGCAGAGAAAATGAATGGGGATCAGAGGAACCCCAAGGCAGCAGAGGCAGTCGTAATAAGAGGGTGAGCTCCCACCATGAACTGGGAACTCAACAGAGTCAAGTAAGTGAGGATTGGCAACCTAGAAGTAGGCCTGGGGAATAGCAGCAAGAAGCCAACTGAGCCCAGGTGAACTATTTCAAATCAGAGCCAGATTATAGCCACTGGAGTGGCGAGAAACTGTTTTGTTTCAATTTTGTTTGTTTGTTTGTTTTTCTCTTTGAATGACCTGAAAGGAATATCAGGGCTGAGGAGGTGTAAGGCAGGGACATAAGGGATGCTAGAGTCCTATTTTTTAGGACCACTAGGTCAGTGTGAAACTTTTCCTCTGCTTTTTGGCTTTTTTTACTTTGGTCCATCCTCCCACAAAAATAAAATATTTTGATAAAAAACAGCAAAGTCATAGCAGGTGAGATTCTGACAACTGGGAGGGGTCTAGGGGTAACATAAGATAAAGCAGGGGAGAAGACATCATCCTGGAAGGGGCATAATAGCTGGGTTGTCAGTATATGTGATCATCTTAAATTCTTTCCATGTTTTCTGAGGACATTTGTAGGGGGAAATTCATATTTTAAAATTAGCTTCCATATTTTCTCCATTGTACATCTTTGAATAAAATAAAAATAGTTGTATGTGTAGGTTCCACATGGAGGCATCTACACAATTTTTTTCTCCCGAAAATTGTCTTCTCTTAAATGAATGTTTAAAATTCACGAAAAATACCCTTTTCCTCCAGGAAAAACTTAAAAAAAACTAAAATAGCAACAATCATAATGATCAGAAGCAGGTCTTTTTGTAAGGTGTTTTAACTTCTGCCAAATTTAGACATGTTTAAGCATACAGTAAAAGTTATTTGTGTATGTGAGAGACAATGGAGGATATGCACAGGTACTGTGAACAGATTCCAGTGGTTAAAGAAAAGATATGAGATAGAGTGATGAATAATAAGGCAAAGATGGATGAGTATTAGTATGCATGAGAACTGGGAAATTTGGATCGATCTATAAAAGCAGGATACATCAAATTATGCAGTCATGAACATTTTTGAGCAACCTTGCCTCACTAGGGGGGGTAGATAGACAAGAAAGAGAAAGGGAAAGAGCTGTGACCAGACATCATCTGGATCTACTACTCCTTTCTGGTACTATTTATGTGTCTGCAGCTGACCATGTAGATCTCAGACCAGCTTCCTTAGTCATCTGTGGACTCACTGATCACAATTCTATTAACTGGAAGATTGCCATTCTCATTTTGAGGGACTGCTGAGGGACTGGGGACAGCTGTTATACTTTGGAAGGACTGTCTCCCAGAGTCATCAACATGCAATCAAGAGCCATCAACTTTTACTGACTGGACTAATGGTCCATCTCCATGGAACAGGAAACTTTCTACAAATAGACTTTCACTGGGAAGGACCCTCCTGATTTGAAATCACTTTCTAAACTCAATACAGAGAGATCAAGGTACTTTTTAAATAAGGGGCCCTATTTTGTGCACAGGAATTGACAATCACCATAATGCAAACTTGCAAGACAGAATAGGAATTATTGCTGAGCTATCAAATCACAAAATATTTCTGAGGTGGGGAAACTAAGTGTTTTTATTTTATTTTTTCAAGTCCTAACATTTATTTGCTTTAAAAGTAAAGACAGATGAGGTTAAGAAATTCCTTCACTAACCCTGGGCTTCTTTCCATTACATTGTCCCAAAGGTGTTACAATAATTGTTATAATTAAAATAATTATTCCCAAAGTCAAGTGCCCACAGCTGAAGTAGAACTCTGACAGAACATGTGTAACTGACTGGAAAAGTTCAGGGAATAATAGATACTGCTTTCAGAAATTAAAGAGGTTGGATGATGGAGCCCCACATCCAGGGAACAATATCAGACAGGGTAGCTGAGCTAGGAGTGTAAAACCCTGAAAACTGGAACAATAACTAAAATTTAACCAAATTCACACAATTATAGGATCTACATGCAACAGACTGGAAAGTACAGGGTTGTAACATTATTTTTTTTAACTGGGAATGAAAAGGGGAGAGTTTTGCCAGAACCTACATTCATAAAGCTATAAATGTAAGTAGATCCTAGTTGGTTGTTATTTCCTCCTACTTGACTATTTTTCAGACTTTTTTTAGAATAGCAACCACAATAGCCTTTTATAAGGCTGAAGAGAGCAACTTTACCTATTATGCTTTGTAGTCTCTTTCCCTTTTGGACAAAAAAATTCTTTACAGACATATAGTCTATAATGAGAAGTGGAAAAAAATCTATCCAGAATCATTTCTTATAGACATATAATACTGAAAACAATCCCCACATTTCAAATAACAACAGTAGAATCAAGCAAAGTGTCAATAATGTCTCAGTAACATATTTTTAGTGTATTTCTGATTGATTAAAGGAAAAGGGACTGACAGAATACAATACACACATACACACACACACACACTCTTCTCTCTTTGCATTCTAATATATATATTATATTGAAAAGGCAAATAAAGAATTTAACTTAGAAAAGTGGAACTACAGGGTTTTTTTGTTTGTTTGTTTTTTACATTGTTTGGAAAAAAACCTGATCCTGAAAAAATTCAACCTACTTAACAATATTTAATGGTGTTTTTCTGATAAGTCAATGCAGTAAAATCAAACATGTACAACAATAAGAGAAATGTCAGTCTCTCTGTTTTTCCCTATTCATGGGAATGTGCATGCAAAAAATGTATATCAGGATACAGTTTTAGAAAGTAGGTTTGATTCCAGATTATGTTTTATTAACAACACCTTTTTTCCTTTTACTAAACACAAGCTGAGGATAATAGGAAACCTAGGAGTTTTAGAAAAAAAAAAAAAAGTTTGTCCATATTGATTTTAGATGTTATTTTCCTAACATCTTTTTATATTTTCTATAATATTAAAAGAAAAAAATATTTATGAAAAACGATAAATAGATGTTAATTCTTAGATATAGTTCTTATAGAAATGGGCACACTCTATACTAATGTATGCACTATTTAAAAAAAACCCCATCAATAATACAATTGATTTAATTTAAGGTCTTGCCAAAAGACTTACAATATTCACTGAGGCACAGAAGAGATACAGAAATGTACAATATTATCAAAAATTAAAATAAACTCAACTTTCCCAGTGCAAAAATCAAAATAGAAGCTTAAACATTGCAGCAAACTAATTTTTACCATATAAGATCATAGAGTCATAGAAAATTAGGGTTGAAAAGTACCTCAGGATGTCATCTAGTCCAACCCACTGCTCAAAGCAGGACCATCCCCAGCTAGATCATTCCAGCCAGGCCTTTGTCCAGCTTGGTCTTAAAAACCTCCAAGCATGGAGATTCCACCACTTTTCTAGGTAACACATTCCAGTGCTTCACCACCCTCCTACTGAGAGAGAATTTCCTAATATCCAACTTAAACTTCCCTTGCTGCAATTTGAGACCACCTTGTTCTGTCCTTTGCTACCACTGAAAACAGTCTAGTTCCCTCCTCTTTGGAACCACCCTTCAGATAGTTAAAAGCTGCTATTCAAATCCCCCTTCAGTCTTTCTTCTGCAGACAAAATAAGCCCAATTTCCTCAGCCTCATCTCATAAGTCATGTGATCCAGCCTCCTCACCATTTTTATTGCCATCTGCTGCATTCTCCCCAACTTGTCCACATCCTTTCTGTAGTGGAGTGCCCAAAACTGGACACAGAACTCCAGGTGCAGCCTCACCAGTACAGAATAAAGAGGAATATTTACTTTCCTCAATTTGCTGGCAATGCTTCTACTAATGCAGCCCAGTATGCTGTTAGCCTTCTTGGCAACAAGGGCACACTGATGACCCATATCCAGCTTATTGTCCACTGTCACCCCTACTTCTTTTTCTGCAAAGCTGCTGCTTAGCCAGTCAGTTCCAAGCCTGTAGCAGTGCATGGGATTATTTTGTCCTAAATGCACTTGTCCTTGTTGAACCTCATGAGATTTCTTTTTGCCCATTCTTCCAATTTATCAAGATTACTCTGAATCCTAGCCCTACCCTCCAGCATATGTACTGTTCCCCCATCTTGGTATCATCCACAAACTTGCTGTGGGTGCAGTCCATCCCATCTTCCAGATTGTTAATGAAGATATTGAACAAAACTGGCCCCGGGACCATCTCCTGGGGCACTCCACTTGTCTTGTTGGCAGCCAGTTGCATCGAGTCATGGATCACTACCTGCTGAACTTGACAATCCAGGCAACTTTCTCTCCACCTTATAGTCCATTCATCTAACCCATACTTCCTTAGCTTGCTTGCAAAAATGCTGTAGGAAACTGTATCAAAAACTTTACTAAAGTCAAGTTATATCACATTTGCTGCTTTCCCTGCATTCACAGAGACAGTCATTTCATCATAGAAGTCAATCAGGTTTGTCAGGCATCCCTGCTGACTGTCCCTGATCACTTTCTTCTTCTCCAAGTACTTAGAAATGGATTCCTTGAGGACCTGCTCCATGATTTTTCCAGGAACTGAGGGTGAGGCTGACTGGTCTGTAGTTCCCTGAATCCTCTTTGTTCCCTTTCTTAAAGATAGGTACTATATTTGCCATTTTCCAAATATCCAGGGCCTTCCTGGGGGCAATACTATCTCATAGCAGTGAAAATAATTGTACCTAAATGCATGTGTAAACACTGACCCAAGTGTAAAGGAGGAAGAAGGATCTGACTGACTAGGCCGGTTAGTCTCGCCTCTATCCTTGGGAAAAACTTTGAAGAAATTATTAAGGATCACATTTGTGGGAGTCCAGCAGGAAAAATAATGCTGAAGGGCAACCAGAATGGGTTCATAGCAGGTAGATCCTGCCTGATTAACCTTGTTTCTTTTTATGAGCAGGTCACAAAATGCTTAGATGCAGGAGTCAAGGTAGATGTCATTTACTTGGATTTTAACAAGGCCTTCCCATTCTTATAAATAAACTAAGCGGCTGTGCCTTACCTGATTTTACAGTCAGATGGCATGGTAAATTGGCTAATGGGATGCACCCAAAGAGTGGTGGTGGATGGGTCAGTATTGCCCTGGAAGAATTTGGGCAGTGGGGTCCCCCAAGGCTCAGTCCTTGTACCAGAGCTGTTCAATATCTAAATCAGTGTCTTGGATGAAGACATGGAGAGCGTTTTGTCCAAATTTGCCATTGACACCAAATTATGGGTTAAAGCAAACACATGGGTGGGCAGGAAACAAATTCAGGTGGATTTGGACAGGTTGAAAAAGTGGGCAGAACAGAACAGGATGTAGTTTAACAAAGATAAGTACAAATTGCAGCACCTAGGGAGAAAGAATCACCAACACACATACAGATTTGGGAGAGGTCCTTCTAAGTAGCACAGCAGCAGAAAGGGATCTCAGAGTCAGTAGACTCCAAGATTAACATAATTTGACAATGTGACAAAGTGATAAGCAAACTAACCGTACTCTATCATGCATTAGCAGCTGCATCACAAACAGGTCTAATGAGGTGATACTTCCCCTCTATGCAGCATTGGTAAGGCCACAGCTGGAGTACTACATCCAGTTTTGGATGCTACACATCAAGAAGGATGTGGATGACCCTGAGAGGGTCCAAAGGAGGGCCACTCATATGATTAGGTGCCTCCAGGTAAGGACCTATGAGGAGAGATTGAGGGACCTGGATCTCTTCAGCCTCCACAAGAAAAGGTGATCTTGTGGCTAGTTACAACTTCATCGCTGGAAGGGGGGAAGGACAGCAAGGAATAGGAGATGCTCTGTTTACCAGGGCCCCCTTGGGGTAACTAGAAATTATGGCCACAAACTGACAGAGACCAGATTTAGATTGGACGCCCGGAAGAAATTCTTTACAGTAGGGTTACCAGAATCTGGAATGGACTTCCAAAAGAGGTGGTGCTCTCCCCTACCCTGGGGATCTTTAAGAGGAGACTGGACAAGCACCTGGCTGGTGTCATCTGACCCCAGCGCTCTTTCCTGCCCAGGGCAGGGGGTCAGACCTGATGATCTACCAAGGTCCCTTCCAACCCTAAAAATATATGTAAATCTATCTATGTAAATTGTGCCCAGGCAGCCCAGACAGCAGGGGGCCAGACCCCTACCTGCTGCCTAGTCACACGACTCTGCTGTTTGGGCGCTCCCATGCCCCAGCCAGCCCCTTTGCCACCCGATGCCATGGTCCAAAGCCTGGGGTTGACTCCTCAAGCCTGCTGTGACCCTGGGGTTGCTCCACCCTGGCTCAAACTTCTGTGGTCTGTGGTGCACATGTGGATGCTGAGCCCAAGAGCCATTGACTTCAGACCAAATGCACTAGGGTTTATCACGCTGCAATAAGGGAATGTGTAGATGCATCTAAAGTATGTGACCTGACCACTTAGTCACTCACTGAACAACTTTTATATTTTGGTTTCAAAAAATGCAGGATAGACATAGGAAAAGAGTATTACTTCAGGGGGAAAAGTAATATGGTTAGGAAAAACCAATAAATTAAGGAAACTCTAATAAAATCTCATTGTTGGACTCTATTTAAACAATATGGTACAATGTAATTAAGAATAAAATTACATTTTTAAAGATTAAAATGGTTTTCTGGTCTTATATTTTTATCAACAGTAAATAATGAAGACAGGCTACAAAAGACAAAGCCTTGAGAAAATGTAAAGAAAACACATGGTATGGTAGGAAAACTTCATATTATAATATAGACCGTTTCAGAGAGATATTGAAAAAGATTTACCATTTTCCAAGGTTTTTAAAATTATTGGACCATATCAACATATCAGTTGCAACTGAGAATTTTCATCTGGAACCACTTTAAGTTCTTCTTAGAAACTAATGACATAGGTAGCCCGTTATTATTGAAGAAGAAATTAAACTTATATTAATCATATACTTACAGAAATGGTAAGAACACTTAAATCTAAAGGTATGAAGAAAGAACTAATTTCCAGACTTCATTATACTGTAAAATAAATGAGTAACTAAGGTACAGAACAATATACAACTACACAAGTCCTAAATAAACTATAAATGTTGTAGTGCCATTTTATTTTTCAAGGGGATAGAAAGCACGTCTATAAAAAGAACATATTTTGCAAAATAATGTATGTATGGCATCTGGTAGTACAAAGGATTAAGGAAATATATAGAACAGCTTGTTCAGCTATTGAGACAGTGTGGGCAAGTGGGATCTCTTATTCATAGCTAGTGAAATTGCCTCAGCACTAGTTTTGGGAAACTGTATGGCAATATATTAAATCACAGATTGTGACCTGCCAATAAATCCGTGAATACTGCTACCAGTTTCTCAGTAGAAAGGGTATATAAATGGAGAATGAATAAATTAGCAAATCATTTGTTCATATCAGCACTGATTATTACAGTATGGAAACAGATATCTGCACTAGAAATTTTTAGATCATTTGTAAGAGTTTCAGATCTTTTTTGTGATGGGAAAAATTATGAAGTAAGAGGACAGTATGTATCATTTTTTTCATAAGATGTGGAAAAAATAGGGGAAAAAAAGAACCACACATTTATAAATCAGACATTTGATAAGTGAGTCATGTGGAATGCTCCTTCACCGCATCTCCTAAACAACAAGATAATTCAAAAGGAAAAGCAATGTCTGTATTTGTCCCAAGCACCTAAGGAAGTTCAGGGAGAACAGGAAGGGGTCTGTGCATGCTTGAGGTACAAGAGCACCTCATACTCTGTTAGCAGTGTAAATCTATCTATAGGAACTACTGTGTAACTAGGCATGGCTGAGCAGGGTATCAGCCCCAGACACTGACTTAGAAGGGGTGGAAAATGTGTGGCTTCTGCTGCTCCTGCTCTGGCTGCCCCCACTGTTAGGGAGTGAAAACTGCTTTTTACACCTCTAGTCACCAAACAGTAAAACAAATATTAGCAGAGATGCTGTAAATTTCTTAGGATACCGCAATATTTTGAGTAATTACGAATATGATAATAAATAGACAACAGACATATGTGTTCTTTTTCAGACAGTTACTTAATCAGTAAACAGAAGCAATGCACTGAATATTCAAGATTTGTACATTAATAAAGCTTTCAGTGCAGTCCTTTGCCGTATTTTTTTTATTTTTAATTAAGTCAAATTGACTTGGATGCAAGCACTGTCAAAGGACCTGGAAAAAAAAAAAGCCCCAAACTGACTGAAAGAATATAAGCAAAGGCAACGAGAAACAGAACTATGCCAAGTTGTCAGGAGGTTTCTAAATGAATGTCACAGTGCAAGTGTTGGAATATCTTATTTAACATCTTTGTTAATGATTAATAGTAAAAAGGAGACGTGAAAATATATTAATAACATGTGCAGATATTAATAAGCAAGGT
Source organism: Alligator mississippiensis (assembly GCF_030867095.1). NCBI lineage: Eukaryota > Metazoa > Chordata > Crocodylia > Alligatoridae > Alligator > Alligator mississippiensis. Next base: position 313,294,363 of record NC_081824.1, read on the forward strand.
GCTGCTGCAAACAGATGAAACGGCTTTTTTTAATGGACCCAGTGAAAAATTTTAGATGGATTACTAGAAAGATTAGGGTGTGTATGATGTTAAAAATTAGGCCAGTTGGAGGGGCAGATTCGGGGAGGAGGGTATCCCAATATTAGGTTTTTAAGACTGGAACAATCTCACAGAGTTAAGGAAAAGCTCAGAAACATATATTGATCTCCATTTTAATAGCTTTGATAAATGCATGGGCTTTGTATATGTTTAACTTGTTTAAAAAACAATAGTTAATGATCATAACATTGTTAGATTGACAGCCCAGTATGGCACAGGTGTCATTTATCAAAGTTAGTGAAATACTTCCTAACTATGCACTAATGGGACCACAGACAAATGTAAGAACAATTCATTTTCCATGCCTAATCAGTCCTTGGCCTTCTTTCTTACACTACCACAACAGTATCATTAGTGATTTTTGTCCTGTGGATGCTGGAGCACTGCACCAAAATATAACAGAGGTCTCAGAACAGGTATCAGATGAAAGGAGAAGAAACAACACTAATATTAAACATTCTATTGACAATATTTTAAGAGAAGCTAGATTAAGTGGTATTACAGGAATTCCTCTTAAATTTTAAATTATGCTATTAGAGAACTTCATATGGAGTGAGGTCAGATTTCAACCATCAGTGTGGAAAACATAACTTGCTAATATTTAACTATTAACCTTTCTCTTTTACTTAAATGAAAAAAAGGAGTATACTTACATATTGCTCACATTAACTGGAACAGGATGGATTTCAGCAAGCTGAAACAAATCAGCAAGAGTACTTAGAAAATAACACATTTTCCTGAATTAAAACACATCTATCTGCATTCATATTTAGATAGTCCTGCAGTGACACTACAATTCTCTGGCTCTTCTACTTTTTTTCCAACCCACCTACTATGCAACAGAAGCTATTGGTCAGAAACTCTTACAGGAGACGTCTTGCAGAGAACCCTAAAGTAACAGTGGGCACTGGCATCCTATGTGTAGCTATGTCATCTAGAGGGAATTAAGATAATTAAGTTATTTCTTTTCCAAACAGATAAATCCTGAAATTCCTCAGCACATGGATATAATTCACCTTTTTAATCCAAAATTTGATTTTAGCCCACAAGAGGCAGAGAAATTTATACATAGGCTTGTGATCCTGCCTTTATGGTCAACCAAGGACTGTAGAATGATCAGGTAGTGCATAAGCAGCCTGTGCGGTCACATACTATTTGTGTTGGGCTAAGGATTGTTACATGTGTATCACTGATAGCCCTGGTGTTACTCAGATTACAGTTAACCTTGTGGGTTGGCTACTGATAAAAAAAGAGGCAGAAACAGGTCTTCAGTCCAACCTTTTATTTGCTTGTATTTCAAAGCACAAAACAAACATTTATCCCAAAATCTATCTGGCTACCCATGAGAGCACAACATAGATTCTCATGTACACTGGCTGGGGAGACTTGAGAGGTGGGAGGAGAGTAGCGTGCAAAAAAGTAGCAGGTCTTCTTGAATTTGCTGAATTTCCCTCCAGCCTATACCCCATACTTATAAATGGCTGGTTCTAATGTTCTCATAAATGTTCTCTGATTGGTTTTATTTAAATTTCTTTGTTTCACTGAAACCTTTGGAACTGGACTTAATCAGATTACTTGTGGACTTGGAAGGTGTCAATTAGTTGGTAGTTGTATCCTTAGAATCACAGAGAATCGTAGAGAAGTAGGGCTGGAAGAAACCCCCAGAGGTCATCTAGTCTAGCCCCCTGTCTGAGGCAAGATCAATGCAATCCACACCATTCCATTCAAGCCATAATTTAAACTCTACATAAAACTACTGTCAGTCCTGACACAACATAGTCCTAACACCCTAACCTGCTACAGGTAAAGCAGCAAAAGCACAGAAGCCAATGTCCTGCATCTATGAAATGTCAATATATGCTCAAGAAACCCCAGATATGGGGGCATGCCCCCACTACAGAGGAAGGCAACCCCCTCCCCCCACCCCAACCTCCAGTCTGTACTAATCTGACCCTGGGATAAAATTATTTCCTGACCCCAAATATGACAATCAGTTTGACCCTGAGTGAAGAGGCAAAACCCTCTAGCTGGCAACTTCAGGCTTTTGTCCCAGTAGGAGCACTGGAACACCTCAGTTGAAGTTACAACCTTATACAATCATAGAAAATTAGGGTGGGAAGGGATCACAGGAGGTCATCTAGTCCAGTGGTTCTCAACTGGTTTTGTACCAGGACCCATTTGTAAACATTACTGGGCTAGGACTAGCCATCAAAGAGTTGAAGTAAAAAACAACCCCCTGGCCCTGCTGGTGCCCCTCAGACCTAACCCGCTGCCCCCCTCCCCAGTCTCCCCCCCCATATGGGGCAAGGGGAAGAAGCCCCAAGTAACCCTTTGCAAGCTGAAACTGTGCCGGCCTGAAAGGGAAAACCCATGGTTTACCACATTTTTCTCCTTTAAAGGAGAATCCATTTTAAAAGTTTGTTTGCAACCCCCTCATACATTCTTGCAACCCACTTTTGGGTTGAGAAATGCTGATCTAGTCCAACCCCTACTCAGAGCAGGACCATCCCCAACTATATCCCAAACCAGTTTTGGGAAAGTAAAAGAGAGAGTTTGTTATCTCCTTTCCTTTCTCATTGTACAAGGCTGTTCAACACTGTCGTATTTCCTCTTTACCCTAATGTATATTTTTCTCTGATGGGCTGTTTTGTTTTTATAACTTATCTAAGCATCTTAGCAAAAATATATTTATTATAGCAAAATAACATTGAATACATTTGGTTATATCAACCACTGCTAAAATATTTTAAGATAAAGATATGATATGGTATATTTGAATTATTTAATTAATTGTCTTCCCTTATAATGTCTCCATGCTTTATTTAATTTTATCTTATTACTGGTTTAGTTAGATATGTGGATTGACTTTGCTAACCAACCTAATTGTCATAGCTTCAAAGGTTTATGTTACAGTCACTCAGAAACAGGCTTTGGGGGCTTCTACTTACCACACTTCTGCAGTTTGGCCTAGGCTCCTTGAAAATGGTCAAGGCTGGCAACACTGACTCAATTCAGTTACCCTACTCTCTCAAAATTAGATGTTATTTCATTCACATTGTTTATGTCCACCACCCCTGGGTAAAACTCCATATTCATGTCCCCAAAACTCTTCATTAACAAAGTGACACAATTGCCAGTCTGCCAGCTTCCAAATGGCAGTAACCACCTACTTGTGAACTGATATAACCTCCTACATTTGTATGCCTTGGTGTTGGAGGGCCAGGAAAAGTTTCTCACACAACTTCTAGATCTGTTTCCTCCTACAGAAGTTCCAAATCTCCTTCTGGTCATTATATATATATATATATTTTTTTTTTTTCCTACCACTCTGCGTTGTACTGAAATGTCAGAAAGTGCTGTTGAAGTGCTTACTACCATCTTACATACTCTTTATCTATAATCTGTTTCAGAAACTGGCAAAAATAGTTCTTGCAGTGCTGCTGGATCCATCACTTGATACTTAGTAGAATAGACAGCAATGAGGAGAATGCAAAGCAGGCTGTGCCTCAGCTAAAGATATTGGTGAGCCAAAATGGTATTGAGAACTTTAAATTTTAAGTGGCTTAGCTTTAGAGAAAAGCAGTTTATGGGTTGGGATTTTGGAGAAACCCATGGTCTGTACAAAAAGCACGTGCAACTGGTCATTGAATAAATGTAATCACTTTTAAGAGCCCAGGGTAATTGTTGATCACTACATGGTAGCATAAATAAATAGAAAATTAAGAAAATAACCTTAGTATATGAATGGGTTGGAAATGAGTGGGTTGGTAGAAACCAAAGAAAAGAAGCTTAGTATAAGAATGGATAACAAAGTCTCCAGGGATGAAATTCCATGGAAATGGAGAAACAGACTGGAAAATTTTTCAACAACTTTTTACTTGGTATCTGCTAGTGAAAAGGAAGGCAATAAGAAAGGAAGCTCTGATGAAGTTTATGTGCTTAACAGTTTTCAGATAGCTGATGCAAAGGAGGCTAACTAGGAAATTCTATTACAGATGAGAACTTTACATAGAAGTGACATGCTTTTACCTGAAAGTACAAAAATTACATGATCCCTATAGAAGAAAGTGGGACTGCCCTGAGGCTGAACAGGTTTTCTCACAATTTTGCTGGGTTGGTGTAACAGGACAACTACCTCTATTACTGGAAACGAGATATCAGAGCAGGGTGGAGCCAGCAAAGCAAGTATTGCTGACAAAAAAAGCTAGCTGGAAAACATAGCAGGTGAGAGCAGCATAGTTACATGCAGCATAGTTACATGCCTTGTTTCCTTGAACCACAAATCCATCCTCTGCAGTTGTAGGTCTTTCCAAAGGGGAATGTAGGCTGTAGGCTGGGTTTCCTCTCCTTTTCCTTCCTCCTCTCTCTCTTCCCTGCTTTGTGGAAAGACACTTTACCTTGAAATAAACAGCCACTTGGTTGAGGTTGTGGTGTCATCAGAGTTGGTTAGCAGCCAGCTTCTCCCACCTTTTGATGTCAGTGCCCCTCTTCTCAAGGTAGTATTTAATGTGTCTTCGTAGCATTTATTCTGGCTGCTGCAAGATCTCAGGTCACAATTAATCTGGGAGTAAAGTCCTTCTTTTGGGAGTCAAGAATCAGTGCCAGTAACATTGGCTTTAATAGCAAGGATGCTGGCATCTGTGTGACAATCTTCCTATTTAATATGGAGGATTTTTTAGAGGTATTGTTGGTACCTCTCCAGGCTTTTGAGATGGCAAGACACCACTCACATTTCACATCTGTAAAGAAGAGTGTGGTTGATGACTGTAGTATAAACCTGGATCTTGGCATCTTCCCAGAGATCATGATCAATGAAAACACTTTGAAGGAATTTCCTGAAGGAGGCAGTTGTGAACTGGATCCTGTGCTTAATTTCTTCATCTATGTTCATTGTTTGAGACAGGTGGCTACCGAACTAAAGGAAGTGCTTGACTGCCTCTAGGATCTTTCCCTCAATGGTAATTTGAGGAAGGGAGTCACATTCATGGCTTCGGGCAGGCTGATGAAGCTGATGAGAGCTTCAGTCTTATTGATGTTGATGGAGAGGCCCAAAGTTCAGCAGGCTTTTCAAAGAAAGCCAGCTCAGTCTGTAAGTTTTTCTTGGTGTACACAAGGATGGCAGTCAGCATACTGAAGGTCAAGGATAGTTGTTTTGACTACTTTGTTCTTCAAGCAAAAATGTCCCAGATTGCAAATCCCTCCATCCAATTGGGATTCACCATCAATTCCAGAAGGGAGATGATCCTTAATAAGAACCTATATGACCATCAAAAATGGAAAACAAGTTGGTGAAATGATGCATCCTTGCATGACCCCAGTTTGGATGATGAATGGATCTGTCTCTGAACTGCTACTGTTGGCTACAAAGGAACAACTCTCAGGATCATAATACATTCTCATTTATTGTATGGGATGTGAAGTTACCTATAAAATCATAAATGCAAACTTTGAGTTATGAGTGGTACTGGTCACCTTAGCACACACATGCACTCACTCATTCAAATCCATGTCATTTAAACTCATGTAGCATAGTGTTCAGTAGCTGCTGTAGTGATTGTGAGAGCACTGGTGTCAGTATATCTACCTATCTGAGGGCCTGGAGTCTGCCGTTGATGGTCAGTTTTCAAGGCAATGTCTTTTCCAGAAGGGGCTCGCTTGCTTGTCCTTCTGTCTCAGTAGCTCAGGTGCTGGATGAGAAGGTGCCACTGAGGGTCATGCTTCACTGCCTTTTATCCCTTTCTGGCAGACTTGTGTAATCCCCCAGGATCATCTTGGCTGCCCAATCCAGAGGTTGCTGTCCCAGGTGGGTTTTGAGTAGTACATGACAGCTGTTAATCACAGGGGTCTCTGCCTGCTGGTATCTGAAGTTTTGGGAGTCCACCATTGACTTATTGACTTAATGGCTGTATTGTCATGGGTACAGGAATAGTCAATAGGGTGGGTGCTCAATTCGAGGAATCAGTTCCTTGGCTTGATTAGCTTAAAATGGCTTATAGAGTAGAGTTTTATAATGGTAAGTTCCTCTGGCTAAGCTATTATCAATTAACAGCCAGAGGTACTTGGTTTGTCATTCATGCTCGCATTCCTTCAAGGGACTGCCCAATATTGCAGATTTTATCAATTTAAAATTACAATTTCAATGCAGTTTTTAACAATGGTCCAGGGTGTAACTTCATTCTACAGGGAGTACATTCCTTAAGGGTTTAAAAGTATAAAATATAAAATACAAAATGCCACGGTAAAGATGAGACAGATGAAATATAAAAATGCACTGTGAGATAGCAAGGATCAAACACTACTGGGGACAGTAAGTGAGTTAGGTTAGCACCAGGATATATTTATAGTCTTTGAAGTGGATATTTTAGTTATTTTAGTTTTTTCAGTGACAGGGAGCTTAATTGAGATGTAGGTGTAGTTTGTAGGTTTCTCCTACAGAAAGTTACTTCAGCTTTCTAGCTTGCTCTGAGCCTTGCCACACCCATGCAATGAGTGTGTTAGGTTTCTACCAATGCTCAGAAGGAAAAAGAAATGCAAAAAATGTGTGTGGGGGGGCGGGGGGCAATGCAGGCAAGAAGGGGCTTCTGTTATATCAATGTCCAGAAGGGAAATGTACAAAGAGGGATTTCTGCCACACTACAAAGAACATTTGCATTCATCCAGTCATGGAGAAACCTCAAGACCTTCATGTATTTCAAGGCATCCAAATCTGACCACTACTTTTCAAATGACAGAGTCAGAATCCTTAGTAAGAATAACTGATTGGCCGCAGAGTGCTGGGCTACTGATGAGAAAGGTAACAGTACCTGGACCCTGTTAACAGAGAGCTAGGTCAGGCGATCGGAAGGGATTAGAGATTAGGTGCTGGGTAGGCAATCTACAACTGCTGGCTGCAGGGAGAGGAGGCTCAGGAAACAAGCCAGCTCCTTAACATGGGAGTGCAGCAGCTGTTAGAGATCCAAGGTGGATCTGAGTTACATCCCCATGGTTTATGCTTTGTTTTATAGTTATTTTTCCTTCAGAGATTTCACACTGACCAGAGGATAGGATTGTGGCTATAGAGGTGGTTTAGTGGCCACGCATCAGGGTGTCTTTGGCAATCTGTGTTTTGAGACTTACTCTGGGCAGGAACACTAGGGGCTGAGACTGAGGAGCTGAAGTCTGAGACAGTGGGCCAGGGATGAGAGTTTTAGTTAGAGGAAGAGAGCCAAAGCTAGGAAAGGTGACATTTGAACAAAGGTTTGAGTGCTGAGGGACAAAGTTTGCTGGTTGGGCCAGATCCCCAAGCAATTGCAATTGAATGATACTTGTAAGTCATGGGCATGGCCATGGGAGTGGATACCCGTTGTGGTCTCCTTTACCTCCTGTCTCTTGTCTGCTATGCCTTGATCTTAATATGATTATGTGGGCAGGTTGTCTCAAGAGACTGAAGTAGCTTCTTTCTTGATGCCTTCTTTCTTGGCCAAATACTTGGGGCTTCTAAGCACCCAAACTCCAGTTTCTTGGACTCTGGCCTCTCTGGCACCATCTCCTGTGCTAATCCCTGGCTGTCTTGCCTTTAGACCAGACCTTCTAACTCTAATGGTGCCTTAAGGGCTTTAATTGTGATCTCCAGCCATCCCCATGGCCACACCTATGCCTTGCAGCTAGCCCTGCCCACTTCCAGCAGCCCAGCACTCTGATCTCTGCAATCTGCAGCCTGGGTCCTGAAGCCTATTTAACTGTGCTGCTCACACCTGCTGTCCCTTCTAGCTAGATCCCCTGCTAGCAGCACTTGCTTTGCTAGCTTCATCCTGCTTGGCTCTTTCCTTTTCAGTAACAGGGGCTGGAATCCTCTGTTGCAGTTGGGGGGGGGGGGGGGGAGAGTGATGTCAAAGATGTAGGCTGTGATTAGAATTTGAAAGAAAAAAACCCCAGAAAGAGCATTCCTAGTTAGTCCAGAATTAATTCCTGACAAGGAAATCAAAATTTACTAAGTAACAAGTCACCCAATTCAGAATGAAGCTTATGGAGAATAGACCATGTCTAGATATTGTAGATATAATTTAGAATCCAAAAATAACCACATGAAAATGATCTGCAGGAGAAAGGCATGTGGAAACTAAAGGCTGGATACAACAGATTCAGCATAGGGAGCTGCACACATTTTTTTTTTTAAATTTATGGGAGGCCAGTGTTGGCTGAAATTGGCTATAAACCACTTACTGCTATTGCCAAAACTGGGGTTGGCAAATGTCCCTCCCATCTGGGAATGCACAGAGTATTTTTCAGCTACAAATGTGTCATTTATAAATTTAATATGGATCCAGGAGAATATTGGTGACTGCAAACACACAATCTAGAGCACTTGACAGAAGTACAGTGGAGCAATGTCCAAAGCTAGATATTGTATATGTTAATTTTACTTAAACACAAAATAAAATGATACCCTCTGTCCATTTATAGACAAAACAGTGATTGTGGTTGTTAGACCAGTGCAGGTGAGGCTTTTACAGTAATACCTAGGGCAGCCAGCTTCTTGCTCCCAATACTAATTCAGGTGCAGTTCCCAGATCTAGACGGAACTTTGTTTAAAATAATGTGGATGCTGTTCCATAGGTGTTAAAGAAATATATGTTAAAAAGATATATGAGTTTTTTAGGGAATGAAAAAATTCATGAGAGGTGAAAGAGATGTCTTACATTGGGCTTGAATGAACAGTGACATTGCTTTTAAGTCTTGTGGCATATACCAAAAATACAAGACAAGTTGAGTGAAAAAACCTATATTGTAGGGTCAGGATAAATTACTCCCAGAGCCATGCAGCAGAGATTTATTTAAATTATCTGAAAAATGTATTAGTTTTGGGCTTTTATTCTTACTTTCCTAAGGTAGATTTACTAGATGATAATATAGCTAAACTGTTGATTGAGCTTCTCAAAACTATTTTTCTTAACTACAGTATACCTGACATAGTAAGAGCTGACAATGTCCACCTTCATGGACATGATTCATAGATTCATAGATGATTCATAGATTCATAGATGCTAGGGTCAGAAGGGACCTCAATAGATCATCGAGTCCGACCCCCTGCATAGTCAGGAAAGAGTGCAGGGTTTAGATGACCCCAGCTAGATGCTTATCTAACCTCCTCTTGAAGACCCCCAGGGTAGGGGAGAGCACCACCTCCCTTGGGAGCCCGTTCCAGACCTTGGCCACTCGAACTGAAGAAGTTCTTCCTAATGTCCAATCTAAATCTGCTCTCTGCTAGCTTGTGGCCATTATTTCTTGTAACCCCCGGGGGCGCCTTGGTGAATAAAACCTCACCAATTCCCTTCTGTGCCCCCGTGATGAACTTATAGGCAGCCACAAGGTCACCTCTCAACCTTCTCTTGCGGAGGCTGAAGAGGTCCAGGTGCCCCAGTCTTTCCTTATAGGGCTTGGCCTGCAAGCTCTTAACCATATGAGTGGCCCTTCTCTGGACCCTCTCCAGGTTATCCACATCCCTCTTGAAGTGTGGTGCCCAGCATTGCACGCAGTATTCCAACTGCCGTCTGACCAGCGCCCGATAGAGGGGAAGTATCACCTCCTTGGACCTGTTCGTCATGCATCTGCTGATGCACGATAAAGTGTCATTGGCTTTTCTGATGGCTTCGTCACACTGCCGACTCATGTTCATCTTGGAATCCACCAGGACTCCAAGATCCCTTTCTGCTTCCGTTCCACCAAGCAGATCATTTCCTAGGCAGTAGGTATGCTGGACATTTTTCCTCCCTAGGTGCAGCACTTTCCATTTCTCCTTGTTGAATTGTATTCTGTTGTTTTCTGCCCATATGTCCAACCTGTCCAGGTCTGCTTGTAGATGTTCCCTGCCCTCCAGCATGTCCACTTCTCCCCACAGTTTTGTGTCATCTGCAAACTTGGACAGAGTACACTTCACTCCCTCGTCCAAGTCACTGATGAAGATATTGAAGAGTATCGGTCCAAGGACCGAGCCCTGCAGGACCCCACTGCCCACACCCTTCCAGGTCGATACCGACCCATCCACTACGACTCTCTGGGTGCGACCCTCTAGCCAATTCGCCACCCACTGGACTGTGTAGTCATCCAAGTCACAGCCTCTTAACTTGTTCACCAGTATGGGGTGGGATACCATATCGAAGGCCTTCCTGAAGTCTAAGTATACGACATCAACCCCTACTCCTGCATCCAGGCGTTTTGTAACCTGGTCATAAAAAGAGACTAGATTAGTCAGGCATGATCTACCTGCTACGAACCCGTGCTGGTTTCCCCTCAGCATAATTTTTCCTGCCGGGCTCTCACAAATGTGAGCCTTGATAATGTTTTCAAAGACTTTGCCTAGGATGGAGGTGAGACTGACTGGCCTATAGTTGCCTGGGTCCTCTTTCCTCCCCCTCTTGAAAATGGGGATCACATTGGCCCTTTTCCAGTCCTCCAGGACCTGGCCCATGCACCACGATTGGTCAAATATTATCGCCAGTGGTTGCGCAATGAGTTTAAGTGTTGTGCAGTGAAGTTCAAATATAGATACCTAATCACTATTCTTTGTTCTCCCCCATCCAAGAAGATCATGAGAAACACTGTCAAACTAATAAAAGCCTTAGTGAAAAAGGGTATAAAGTGATTCCACTCCCCCCCCCCCCTTAAGCGCACACACTAAAATTATAGAAGATAACCAATAAAGCAGGGTAGATTATCTGCTGACATTTCGTTTAACAGAAAACTGACACCTAAAATGCCTGTAATAATAGAAGGTGGATTTGCAGTCAGATAAAGCTAGAAAAATAACACAATAAATTTGGGGATCCAGGATCTCCTACTACTTTATGAAAATGATCTCTCTTATAGAAACCATTGGTTGCAAACAGCAGTAGAGTACCATGAGGTTTCCCAGTGGTTACATAAGATTGTCAAACATCCTGAGGAGGAGGAGTAGGTAACAGTCTCCAGATTCAAATAAAGGAGAGAGATGAGGAGATCTGAATCTGTATTTTGTCTGAGTACATCACAGGGTAGAAACAGATGCTGTGAAATGAAGCAGATAAGCTGGGATATGTCCAGAGCTGGTGTGTGCCCAGCTGAACTGCTTCATTGGGTAAAACACACATTGCCTGTTATTGATACTGTGAGACACTGAGTGACATGTTTTCTGGGTTTTTGGGGGCCCGCTCCTGTGCATACCAGAAATTCCTGGGCAGGATTGGGCCCCTCAAGCCCTGGTACTTTCCCTGCTTACTGAGGTGTGCCCCAGATACTGTGAGGATTCATCTCTGTAAATGGGGAAAATCAGGCAAGCATTCTCAGGGCCTGAGGGGCCCAATCCTGCCCAGTAATTCCCAGACCACAAAGGATTATGCTCCTCAAGCCCCTGGAGCAGCTGTACAGCGCAGAAAGCTATAGCCTGCTCATGTCCTCTTGCCATAAAGCAAGTAGATGCCCAGCACAATAGAACAGCGCAAATCATTACCACCTTCCCAATATCACAAATGGAAGGAAAAGCATGTAGTTCCACAATATGCTATGAATTGTTCTTAAAGCTGCTAAAATGAATTGGGTATTAATCATTGCAGGACATATCCTCAAAATCCAAATATCAAGTCTTTGCAACTGCAGCTCCACTGAGGAGTTGGTGTGCATGTGTGAATATATGGGTCTTATGAGGGGCAGATTTAAAGGCAGAAACACAGATTCAGATTCACAGGTGGGGAACCTGCAACAGAGGTACAGCTGGCTCTGTAGTCATGACTTAATAAGCTAGAAGATTTAGTGAGAGGCAAGAAGTTTTTGCTCCCTTATATAGGTCAAGAAACATTAGGTACAGGAGTTCTCTCTGCCTGTGCATTATCTTCCCGCTTATCTTGCTACTGACAGTTAGTATACAGACAAAAGAAGATCTGGCAACACATAAATTCAAGATCAGTGAAAGACCTTCTCATTTTGATTTGAATTATCTGGAGCATGAAAACTAGCTGCTGACAGGGCAAAGAAAGAACAGGGTGATAGATATAGGTCTCCAGAAGTTCTATGAGTAATTTATCAAACTTGTAGTCTTGCTTCTCATATACAGCAAAATAATACAATATTGAACTACATACTCATCCCAGCTCTGCTATGATACCTTCTATTGTTATGAGCAGAAACCAATGAATAATGTAGAAATCGATGCACGTAGTAGGGGAAGTACAGTACATTTAATGTGCCACTGCTGACTTGCTGATAATTTTCCCACACACTCCAACAAAGAGGTATACAAGGACAACTGATCTCAACAAGATTCAGAGTAGAGTTTTATTCAGTGGCTGAGTTTTAAAAGCACCTTGTTTATAAAGGAAGTTGTTTTTCTGTGGGTATACGTTCATGGGACGGGGAAAGAAGTGTTTGGTAGCTTATATTTTTGTCCTTTTGTAGTTTAGTAAAACAGTGAAATATTGTCACTCCAAATGTGTTTGCAACTTTCTTCCTTGAGCTACAATAAGACAACTTAGCTATCTTAGTGGGATAACTAACTAGTAGCCTAGTGATACTTAACTAGGGTGCTGTAGCACTCTGGAGTATCTTGAAAGCATTTCAGTGGTGCTGCAGGGTGCCACACAATGTAAGCACTTTAGGTGCTTAAACATGATTCACAGGATAAACCCAAAAATTTCATATAGAAATTCATGGGTGTCTTTACACATGTTCTGGGGTGAGGGTGAATTTTAATCAGAGTGGCTCTTAGGAGCCTGCAGCATCTTGTTCATTCAGCATCCCATGTTTCAAAATGATGGCAGGGACACTTTAACTAAACCTTGTTCAATGAGATTTAGTTAAAGCTCCCCCGCTGCCATTTTGAAATGTGGGGATGTTGAATACATGTGATGTCAAGGTTGTTGGTGCTTTCTAATTAGAACACTCCAACAGACTTGGTTACTTGAGTCTGCTCCAATGCATTCTAATTAGAACCGGTCAAAGAATTTGTCAGGCATATGTATAGGTGTCTCATAATGTTAAACAGATTCTGTTGTGGTCTGAGTTCTTTGCAACGTCAAAAAATATATATTTCTATTACTATATTCACTCAAATACAAGGCCGAGGCCCCCCACCTCACCAGCATCAGGGGGTGGAAAAAACCCTCTCATAATTGCATACATGGAAACCTCATTAAATGCATTGTGTATCATTAAACTGCCAGCAAAAACAGCACATGCTTAGTAAGAGACCAGCTATGAAGTTGATTAAATGCAGCTAACACTGTGCATAACTATAAAACACACAGCTCATACTAAGCAAGAATACTGATGGGAACCTTTTTAGTTCCCATTAAAAAAAACCTGGTGTTCCCTCCACAGACAACTGGCAGCAGGCCTGGAGGTACTGCAATCCCAGGCAGGCACTCGGAGAGCCAGAGCCAGCACTGATACCCTCCCTTGGTGCCAAAAATGCTTGAGATTAGCCAAAAGACTGATATGCTGATGGGAACCTACCACAAGGATAGGTTGTACAGCCCACCTGAATAAAATATGTGGTAGTGCCCATTGCACTCAGTCCCCCTCAGTGCCAACCTTGTTTTAAGTCATAGTGGACCACTATATTGCATTCATTTCAATTTCCTCTTCACTCCCACAGCTGAGTTGTACTTTTCTTTCCCATTTCCAGTGATTCCTGTTTCTTCACCAGACAGGGCCCCAAACAGTTTACCCAGAATCATTGGCGACACGTAGGGGGTGAACGCGGGTGTGTGTGCACCCTCTGAGCTTGGCTGTGCCCCCCGCCGGCACTTCCGATTGGCCACTGCGGGACCCCCCCATCAGCAATTGGCTGCTGTGGGAACCCCCCAAATTGGCAATTGGCTGCTGGTGCCCCCCCCCACTATTAGGAAGCACCAGTCGCCCATAATCCCTGTCACCCTCTCACTCATCCTGTTTCATATGATTAATGTGGCCCTTCCCTCCATGAAGTGGAATCAGAAGGTTGCCCTGCACCTCATCTGCATGTGCATTTTTGAAGGATCTCAGGACTCATGGTAACAATACTCCTGATCAGTCCTGAGTGGGGACTAATTAGCACATGGAATGGATACTTTGTGTAGGATATCTGGAATACACACACATAATGAGCAGTGCTGAGCTGTGAGGTCACCGTAGCTTGAAATGATGTAGGGGCATCTGAACTCCAAGGCCTCCAGGTTTGGGACCTACATGTAGGCTGCCTACCATGGATTTGAGAGTATCTGAAGCCCCAGGCTGAAGCATGTAGGAGGGAAGATACTTGCCAGCGGTAATGCTACACAGATTTGAACAAGTGAAACCTGCTCATTTGACAGAATTAGGAACTGATTTGGCTAATTTGGACTGAGCCACAAAATAAATAAATAAATAAATAAAAATATATAGTTTGTATAATCTATGCAGGTATAAAAGTGCAGGTTAAAAGTGTCATTGTGGAGGGCCTGTACTAAAACTTGCAGCAATTTCCAAAAAGGTAAAATGCATCAATTCTGGATGAACTGTCTATATGTAAATTACTATAGACATATTTATTTCAAGGTGAGTATTTTCAAGTTTGCCCTCCTTTCCATATACTTAGGGAGAGTAGGGTCTGTAAGTAATGAAGGGGGAAAGGGTGCTCAGGGGAAAAAATATGGGCAGAGGGAAGAGGGCAACAGGAGTCCCTAACCTCTCCAGATTTATTTTCCCTTCTCTGGAATGGGGAAAAATTCAAGGCAAACCTCCAATAATTAGATTCTAGACCTAGAAAATTATAAGAAATTTATATTATTTCCATATATAGAATATTAAATTATTGGGGGGTTATATTTGGGGTCATCCTATATTCATTTTGTCTTATATTCAAGTAAATATAGTCTTTTTCAATAATCAAAATAATGAGTAAAAATTAAGAGCTGCTGTTTTCTGGGGGGTGTCTTAAGTCTAAGGATAGGTGCCTTGAATCTCAAAAGATTGGTAACCACTGTGCTAGACCATATAAGACATATACACTGACACAGGGGCAGGCAATAATTTTGGTTGGAGGGATGCTTAACAAGTTTTGGTGAGGTGTTGAGGGCCGCAAGGGGAGCCCCATCACTTGGCAGGTGCCCCACCCCCTGGTTACCATCTTGTGACTGGAAGTCCTGCCCCCTAACCCCTGACCTTTGTCACTGGGAGTCTCTCCCTTGCCCAGGAAGTACTCCTTTTGGGACGGGGCAGTTTGCTTGAATATTGTGTGTGGAGGGGTGTGGGGGATATATGGTTGGGGGAGTATGTGGTTGCTGGGGATGTGAGGGGTATGGTGCAGGTGTGGTGTGTGAAGGCACAGAAGGGGAATGTGGGTGTGGGATGTGTGTAGGGTGTGTGTGGGTGTTGTTGAAGTGTGGGGTGTTTGGGACCTTTTGGTGTGTGTGCATGGGTATGGTGTGCATGGGGTGTGTTGGGGGTGCCACATGGTCATGGATAGAGAGGGGAGGCAGGGGTGTGAAGGAGCTTGGCTGCTTACAAAGCCCTGATGGACAGGCAGGGACAGACAGGAGCAGCAGCAGGAGCCAGGGTGCACTTGGTGCAGCCCTACCAGGCAGCCAGGTGAGAGGGAAGCAATAGGGCAGGAAAGCAACTCCTGAGCTGCTGGAGGCTGGGGGAGTCCAGCAGTTCCCTGGGCAGTGGCAGCAGCAGGAGCCCTGCTCAGAAGCTGTGCCTGCTGTTGGGGAAGGCTGGGAGCACAGCACACTCTGTCTCGGGCAGGACTCAGCCCCAGGGAGAGAGCAGCAGGGGCAGCCGCCGGTGGGGCTGGACAATTCATTGGCGGGTGCCTGCCTGCAGGCTGGATCCAATCAGCTGGCAGGCTGGATCTGGCCTCTGGGCTGTATTTTGCCCACCCCTGTACTGACATGTATTTGTAGCATAAGGGCAGGAAAACCTTTTATTGGCAGATGTACAGTAATAGAAGGTGGCAGGTGGGGATGATAACATTTTTCATTATTCAGAAATACATGCTCCTTTGGTATACTTACCCATAATCTATTCTGTTTGCTAGAGTTTAACAGGACACTCTGTGGCACCTTTGGGAATTCTGCTGTAAGCAAGCTGAGTTGAGGCATCATTAAAATGTAAGCATCATGGTTGAAACGTGGATTCTTGGCAAACCTAAAACTAAATATTCTTTAACATGACTGCATATTTGTGATGGGCTGAAAACTTCATAGTTCTGTGGACCAATTTTTTTTAAGGGAAACAAGAATCTCTGGCACTGACAAAATTTGGCAGCCAAGCAAATTAAATACAAACACTTTTACTTGTATCTATTACAGCATACTTAAGATACCTCTTTCAAAAAATGCCCAACTTTCCCTGATGAGACGAAACCCATGTTTCTGCATGAATAGGGTGACCATACATCCCAGCCAGCTGGTCAAAATCCCAGGCTGGAGTTGATCTATGCTCACCCTACTAGGATTAGATATCCTAATTTCCTTGCTTCCACACAGCAGCAGCAGTTCCTGCTGGCCTGCCTGCCTGGTGCATCATACCATTTAACTTCCCCGCCAGACTCTGGCCCGCAACTTTTGACCAACTGGCCAGGATCAGCTTACTGAACCCAGCTAAACAGGGACATATGATCACCCTATGCATAAATAATGCATTTTGTCCCTCATTCATTACCAAAGACATAAAAGGGCAGTTCAGTGACCTGGGCAGCAATGGTGCATGGCGCAGCCCCAGCTACTGCACTGCCAGTGACTCATAGATTCATAGATGTTAGGGTCGGAAGGGACCTCAATAGATCATCAAGTCCGACCCCCTGCATAAGCAGGAAAGAGTGCTGGGTCTAAATGACCCCGGCTAGATACTCGTCTAACCTCCTCTTGAAGACCCCCAGGGTAGGGGAGAGCACCACCTCCCTTGGGAGCCCGTTCCAGACCTTGGCCACTCGAACTGTGAAGAAGTTCTTCCTAATGTCCAATCTAAATCTGCTCTCTGCTAGCTTGTGGCCATTGTTTCTTGTAACCCCCGGGGGCACCTTGGTGAATAAATCCTCACCAATTCCCTTCTGTGCCCCCGTGATGAACTTATAGGCAGCCACAAGGTCGCCTCTCAACCTTCTCTTGCGGAGGCTGAAAAGGTCCAGTTTCTCTAGTCTCTCCTCGTAGGGCTTGGTCTGCAGGCCCTTGACCATACGAGTTGCCCTTCGCTGTACCCTCTCCAGGTTATCCGCATCCTTCTTGAAGTGTGGCGCCCAGAATTGCACACAGTACTCCAACTGCGGTCTGACCAACGCCCTATAGAGGGGAAGTATCACCTCCCTGGACCTATTTGTCATGCATCTGCTGATGCATGATAAAGTGCCATTGGCTTTTCTGATGGCTTCGTCACACTGCCGGCTCATGTTCAACTTGGAGTCCACTAGGACTCCAAGATCCCTTTCCACCTCTGTGCCACCCAGCAGGTCATTCCCTAGGCTGTAGGTGTGCTGGACATTTTTCCTCCCTAGGTGCAGCACTTTGCATTTCTCCTTGTTGAACTGCATCCTGCTGTTTTCTGCCCACTTGTCCAGCCTATCCAGGTCTGCCTGCAGCTATTCCCTGCCCTCCGGCGTGTCCACTTCTCCCCATAGCTTTGTGTCATCTGCAAACTTGGACAGAGTACATTTCACTCCCACGTCCAAGTCGCTGATGAAGACATTAAAGAGTATCGGTCCAAGGACCGAACCCTGTTGGTCAACTGCCAGCTATGTTGGCAGCTATTTTTGCATTCCTTGCTCCAAAATTCAGCACCTGGAGCTGCTGCTCCAGTTGCACTCTATTGGTTGCACTACTGTTCATGTCAATCCATACTTGACATGACTGGTATGCTGAGAAGAACATTCTTAACACATGGTCCACATCATCCCCTGGCATCCTCCTTCTTGAAGCTTACTTTAATTCAAGTGTGCTTACTTTCAAGGACATAAAAAATATCCTGTCTATAATCCTTTGGGTCTTATTTCATTCCCAATGTGTTTCCTATATGAATCCCAATCCTCTGGAGCATTCCCTTATGTTTCCAATCCTTAACTTTATACCGTTGTTCATGCTGCTATTATGCTTTTGCTTGTATGTTTAGAACAGTCTTCTTTTTGACCAACAAATGCTTTAAAAAATGATTTCTCATTTCTATATAACTGAGCAATAATCTAGTATCATTTCTTTTTCATTTTAGATTCAGTGTCTTATCTTATTTGCTATTATATATAATCTAGGTATTATTATAACATTAATATTAAATCATCAAAATCATCCTCTAACTACATTCTAAACTTCATTAAGTACTGTATTCAGTGAATACAATTCACTGAAAAGAATAGTTGCCATACTTTTTGGAAGATTTGTGAAATAACATGCAATAAAAAAAAATAAACAAATATACTAGTCTGGGTAACTGAGTATAACAGATAAATGTATTTTCTGTCTCCCCTGATGATCCAGCAGATTACGCATGTTTAAAAAGGCCTCTCCATGAATGCAACAAACAAACTATTCAAATAATAAATAGAGCTAGTCGGTTCTGCTTCCTGTTGTGTTTGTTCTTAAGGCTTCCTAGAAGAATACAGAGAATTAAGAATAGAAGAGAACAAGGATAATTGAGACAAAGGGAACAAATAGGTTGGTTGATAATGATTCTCTGTTGTTGCTATCTCACTCTTTTTAAGGCAAGATGCATTACAAACAGGAAGTAGAAAATAGCAAGACAGAAAAACTGAAAAACCATTAGAATTTGGAGAGAGGTTGTTTTGTGCGTGAGAGAAGAGATCAGACATAAATCGATGAACGCACACGTATCAATAAAATTATGGGTCAGTTTTCAAGTCAATGTTTCAAGTTCCGGAAACAAGGAAGTGGTAAGTGGGCAAATGAGCTAAGCATGATTTTTAGTCAGCCTTAACTCTCATTTTGAAGTTATTTTCCTTTCAATAAGAATATTAATAAAGTTGTTTGGATCTTCTGGTTTAATATCTGGGGGATATCCATAGTGAAACAAATGGTTTAATTCACAGGAAATTCATAGAGCCCCACCTTGTTCCTGACCTATAACTAAAAATAGCTATTTTCAGACAGGAAATATTGTGCTATCCCTATTCATACATATCTTATGATTTCCATTGGCATTTGCTAAATATATTACAAACTATTTCCCTCAGTCTGCAGCTTCAAAACTGTTGACATGTCTTGTGCTGTAGGAATTTGACAAATAAATCACTGTATCAAAAGAATATGAAGCAGTTGCTATGTTCAGAATATAGTTTGACACTGAGAACTATTAGAAGTCACTTTCAAACAAAATATGCTTTGGGCTCTGTGTTCTTTGGTAACACCTTAAGGCTTCTATCAAAAAGATTCAATTAAAGTAAACTTTTGGCTTCAAATACCAAAGCTACCATTTCTCTCTCCCAGCTATGGCCATATGCAACTACTAAGTACCTTTGAAAAAAAGGACTGCACAGTACAACTGCTTGTGGCTGTGGCAGGTAGAATTTTCACAGTGCAGTCCTTTATAATGTAAATCTCACTGCATTCAGAACAAAAAAGTAACTTCCTGCTCCATATTTCCTGCCACAGTATTTTCATAGGAAAGACATCATAGTAATCACATTTACTCATGGCTCAGATATGACACCATAAGTACAAGTATGATTCTAGAAAACCGGAAATGAGTTAGAGGAAAATAGAGAAGAAATAACAAGAAATGAGGATGTGATATAATAGCCTCAACATAGGCCTCCAAACAGGTGTCCTTGATTCCTATTTTTACCAGCTGATGCCAACTCTGTCTCTCCATAGCCCTTGGAAAATCACTCAATTTAACAACCAAAGTTTTTCTACTTATAGAACTCAATAGCAATTTTTAATTACATACCTACCTGGATTTCCCAGGATGTATTCATTTTTATGTTTCTAAAACATTTTGAAGACTCAAAATGCAAAGAAGTGGAAGGTTATTATGCACAAATATAACCACTACAAATTTTAACACCATAATCTTACCACAAGAAATATCCAAAATGCTAAATTCATTCCTCTGACAAAAATTGTGAGAGGAACTCTTTTTAAGGAAATCTTTGCCTTTGCAGTTCTACTGCTGAAAGAGGGAAGGATTGGCAGTTATTTTATATTCTAAGCATCTCAAACAGTTGAGTGACCCACCTCTTCAGTAGCTCTTTGAAGGTCATCTCAATCACCTTCCATAAACATATAGACCAAATCTATTTTAAAATTTTCTTCATAATCTAAATCTATAACTCTGTATTATGTAAATTGTTCTAGTCCACTGTGCTCTTCTATCATGCCCTTCATATCAGTGAAGGGCTAGGGACAGAAGTTACACATGGACCAGTTTAAGTGATCAGAAACTGGTTTAAACCTGTAACAGAACAGAAGTGTGGTGCAAATAAACCATTTTCAAAATGACCAAAACTGGTTTATGAGAAATCCGATTGGATGTAGCATCAGACTTAATTGATTTGAATCAAACCAGTTTATGGAACTTCTGTCCCAGATCCCTTCCTGGTTCAAGTTAGCTCACAGTTCCCCAGCATCCCAGGATGCTTTGCAGCCCTGGGCTATGCTGCCTGCTCCAGTGGGGCAAGGACTGCCTTGCCCCTCTTTTCCTTATCCTGCTTCCAGCTTGTGTCCCTCAGCCCATAGGGACAGGGGGGCAGGGGAACAGACCCTCAGACCCTTCTAGCCAGGGTCTGCATAGCATGAGGAGGGAAAGCCCCTGTGGTGTCAACTTTTCAGACCCTGGCCGCCGTCTCCCCTCCCAGGACCTTGATTGCTCCCAGTGGCTGCCACAGGAAGTAGGGAGAAGCAGTCCTCCCAGCTGGGTGCCTGCCCATGCAGCCCAGCATGGGATCACCAGGGAGCCCTTGCCTAGGGAGGCTCCCACCTATCCCAACCCGGGGTCCCCCATCCTGGGGGACTAATGCAGGGGAGCAAAGGAATTTCCCTCCGCTCCCTGGGTTATCCCTGAGACTCCAGCAGGCAATTAAGGCAAATGGATGGGGTTGGGATGAATTCCCCTCAGCTGCTAGGGCTGCCTAGGCCTGAGCTGGGATGGGGAGGAAGCTCCCCCAAGGTGAGCTGGCACTCAGACAGGGGGTCCTGAACCCCCTGTGGGGGGACAGTAGGGGGCTGGGGACAGTTGGCTGAGCTGGCAATGGCTAGCAAACTGGGACATGTGCTCTAGTGCCTTCTGCCTACTGGCCTGGGTCAGTGCAGACCTCCCCCTGCCTTCCCCAATTGAAAACTGAATGTCAGTTCAGTTGGTTATTAGTTCAACCTATGCAACTTTGAGGCAGCTGCCTAGTTTAAATTGATTCAGCCTCAGGCTTTTTGACTGTCTGTACTTAGCCAAGACAATAGAGCCTTACACATATTATTGCAAATGTGATTTTTTTCCCCATACCTATAGTAGTAGTCTTGGTACTGTTGTAATTGAGGTATACAGTTAAACTAACAATGGAAGCTAGGGACTTCACCTATACAGGCAGTTAAATACCCTTATATAGAAAGCTATTGAAGCCATGATGGTCCTGAAGAAAAACTTGTCTAACATCTCTCCCAATTATACAGCCAGTCTAACCAAATATATCAGAAGGAAAAAAACAAACCTGTGTTGCTTTAGAGAGAGAGTGAGAGTGAGAGGAGAGACAGACAGCCATCAGAACAGTGGTTACAGTCCTTTGTGAATGCATAAGTCAAACTATCCAAACGGTAAGAGCCGTGATGGGTACATCCAGTTGAAAAGGGTGCCTGAGAAATCTGGGAAAAACCAATTTAGTGTAGAAGGAGTCATCACACCTGGACCCTAAATCAAAGTATATGATAATGGATCCTCTCTGTCATGAGTGCTACCTTATGTACTTAATGCACACTGGAGAGAGGTAATACAGAGAGCATCACTGACTACTGACTACTCAACACCAATTTGGGTCACAGGAGGATCTCAGGTTTCTAAAAAATCATGAATGGAGGTCAGTTTGCATCCTGTCACTTCAAAAGAAAGTCTGTCTAATGTTGCTTGCATGGAAGTGAAAGATTAGATGACTGCTGTTCTAAAATATTTTTTTTTGTTTTTGGCCACCCACTAAATAGAAGTATATGAAGAAACCTATTATTCAGTGTCACCAGTCTCAGAATCCTAAAAATGATCAAGCAGGGCCTACTTGTAGTGTTGCCCTGTGGGGTCAGGCCAACTCTCAGGATCTCAATATTGCGCTGTTAGACAGGAGGGTGTGACACAATTGCACATATACAAACACACAAATCAATTAGGTGCATACACATACATACTACCAGCTCAGGCACATACACATCCAAACCAGCCTAGGCACATACATACCTATCACCAATTCAAGCACATACACTATACACCCCGAAAGTTAGACACACATCACTAATGCATATATCATGCACACAATGCCATATATGTGTGTGTGTGTGTGTGTGTGTGTGTGTGTGTGTGTGTGTGTGTATACACACACACACACACACACACACACACTCACTAGTTCATACACATACAACCCACCTACACACACAGGTAAGTTCCTAACTTGTATGGTACAGTGTGTATGTGTTTGCTTGGGGTACCTGGGATACTTGGGGGAAGGTTCAGGTGAGAGAGAGAGAGAGTTAAAGTGTAGGGAGTGAAAGTTGCCAGGAATGAGATTATAACCGGTGGACTACAGAGAAGCTGGCTGAGGAACTGAGGCTTGGGTTTACTTAAGGTAGACTGGGGCTGGAAACTGAGGCAGACAGCTGAGCTACTGGGGGAGTGGGGAGGCAGATAAGTGGTGGCAAGGAGGATACAGCCAGGAAAGAAACTGAGGCAGAAACCTGGTTGCTCAGGGGAAAAGGAAAAGGCAGTGGGGATAAGACAGTGGCAAAGAAACAGGGGGTTTGGAGGCAGAGAGGAGCTCAGGACAGGTGTTGGAGGTGGCAGTGAGCCAGAAGCAGAAGAGGGAGAAATGAGACAGAAGTTAGAGGGGCGAGGAGCAGAGATTAGAGCAGGACCAAACCATAGTAAAGCAAAACCCAACTTAGGGGTCCAAAGAACAGTTTTATTACACAGACAACATGCTGCACAGCTCCATGAAGTTATTGGTTCACTCTCTCACACACACAGACACACACACACACTCACAATCACAATCACAATCACAATGGCAGCAGGAGAAAGAGACTCAGTGGAAGGGTTGGAGTCCAGGTACGGGAGAAGCAGAGTTCAAGTCCTTGGTTGAAGAGGGGGTGGGGAGTGATAGCTACCTATCCAGGCTGGAAAGGAGTCCTTGTCCAGTAGATATTGTCCAGAGGGGGGTCACCGGCAGGGCCTCTGGGTGGCTAGGTGGTATGGCCTGGTGCTGGTTCAGATGGAGAGGGCATCCCACTGGGTCTGTCTTCACTGTTCCTTTTTATAGGGGCAAACCTTGTGTGACCCTAGTGACAGGAGGCATGCCCAGGCAAGGGTCAGCCCCTGATGTACTGAGCATGTGTGCTCCATGCAGGGATGTGCAGTTTCAGGCGTCTGTAATAGTGGAGTACAATGGTAGAATTGCTGGTTCTTCAGTGTCTTTTGTCTTTCAAATGCTGGTCTTGTCTCTGTTCCTGGGTGAGGTCCGTGGTTCCTGGGTGAATCAATACGAGGTGATGGCCTGGTCATTACAGACCATTCAGTAGAGGCCTGCTACCATTGTATTTCAATCATTCCCAATCACTCTTATTCATCCGGGAACCAATATACATGGGAGGGGTACGTGACTTATACAGTTGCAACACAGGGGAAGCCCGGGCAGAGGACACAAGATAGAGATTTGACATACAAAATGGAAACTTGACATGACTTTGGTTCACTTACAAACACAGGTCTAAACCATACAATATCCATATGAAACAATAAAAATCAATATGAAAATGATACTAATACAATATACAACAGTAAGAATCAATACAAACCTAATAATAATACAATATAAAACAGTTGATATCAAAAACCAAAAACTTGCCAAAAATAAAAATGTTAAAGCTTATCCTAAGTCTGAGTTTGCTTATGCTTGTCTATAGGGAATAGAGAGAGAGAGAAAGAAAATCCAGAAATAATTGGAGAAGGGAAGGGAATGCATATCTATCTATCTGTCTGTCTGTCTGTAGTAACAAAGAAAAACTGGGCGTTTTGCTACAGTAGCACACCTGACTACTAGTTTTAATAGAAAAAATTATGATTTTTGCATTCCACTCTGAGATCAGTAAGGATGGTGGTAATGACTGGAAGCAGTTGTACATTATATTTTTGACATTTGAAAAATTTAACTAACCAGGCCTGTCTATAGAACTTCATCATCCATGTACTGATCTCTCTCTCTCAGAGTAATACAGCTACATCATGAATGACTATCAAGAACCCCATCAATTAGGCCTGACCTGAAAAACATTTTCTTCAATTGGACAACTCATGTAAAATTAAATGTGTACCTAATTGTTTGCAGGATCTGGACCCAACATTATACTCCATGTGTCTACTGAGCAAATTCCCTTCATTAATAAAAACAAGAAGACATTTATATTTCTGGATTTAAAATGTGAGTAAAAACTTTTCCCCCCCCAGGATGGGTGATGAATTTTCAGAAGACAAGAAAGGTCAGAATGTTGGTGGAGAATTCCCTGGTTCACTCAGTAAATAACATGTTATAAATATCCTGCACCTCACAGACAATGTGTGAAATATAAACCTCTTGCATATCATAATTTTCAGGTTCATCTCAAGCAGAGCTGTTCAAGTGGCAGCTCATGAGTGGTTCATATAAGGCCTGTGGGCCCCAGAGGCTGCCTCTCTTGTTGCCATGTGTCAGAGGGCACAGGGGTAAGTGCAGTGCCCTGTACAGACTGCATGGTGGTACAGGGTAGGGTTTGTGGGAGCTAGGTACTTGCAGCCAAAGCCCCGAAATGTAAAGATTTATGATCTTATCGGATTTTTTTCTTTTTTTTAAAGATTTTGCTATTATGCATCAACCTGTTGTACATATCCTTATAAATGTCCACCTACGTTTTCTTTTCCTTAAATATGGTCAGGTTAGTTCAGTTCTTCTATCATAGCCAAGTCTATAGCAAGGTAACTAAAACTCATAGTTAAAGGCCTTATTCCCCATGCTGCTTCCTTGAGAAGTCTTGGATGCAATTCCTCTGGGCTTAGTCGTGTTTCGATTTTTAACAGCACTAATTGCCTAATTATATACTCCATTGCAATGGCAAAGCTTTTTTAAATACTCTATTAATTTTCCTTTCTATTAGCATAAAATATCATAAACTGGGAATTCTTTTCTCATTGCATTCCCAACCAGATACTTCGACGCACACAGGAACTATGAATTCCTTTAGGCCTTTAGTGACATCAGCCTCATCTGCTACTAATTTTCTGTTCATATCCCTTTAATGCAGTGTGGTCAAATCTCGTGAAGGAAAGTATCTGTGAAGTATGAGGAGGAATGTGAAGTGTTAGGAGATAGGCAGATAAGTTCAGGCTCAGGTCTGCCTCTACCTAAATGATCCCCCATCCCCACTATCAGGCAAGGAACTAAATGTTGGAATCTATGAATTAATATTTGGACTGGGTGTTTCTCAATTCACAGAAGTTAGAGGGGTTCCTCAAGTCCCAAAAGGTTGAGAACTACTGCTTTAATGATTGCATACCCTACATTTTTGTGTGCCCTTGCTTCTTGCATAAGATACTACCAAGTTGTTGGTGCTTCATACCAATTCTTCCACTTACATATTTTGTAGAGTATTTACCAAGGTGAAGAAGTAATATCTGTTCTTCCAAGTGAGGTCTTACTTTGACTCACACAATAGTAAATGAAAGATTTCATAATCCAGCTCAGAAATTATATAAATTAGATGCTCTCTATATAATTTCTGATTATTAACGTGAAGAGCCTGAATATTTGAACATCATAAATACTCAGTTGAATATTAAAAAAAAAAAATCATTCGTGAGTCTAGAATGCCCACTGGGCTAGTGTGGTTAAGGCATGTCAGTGTCTACAGAAAATGGCAGGGTAGCATCTAGACATTTGCAGTTCCATGCCCTGCATCGCCGACAGGTTATCTACTTCCAGGTGGACTGACTTGGTATAGTCTTTGACAAATCCAAAGCCAAGGTTGACATTCAAATGGCAGAAGCCATAGCAAGAAAAATAAACCTCTTTGCATCAAATTCTTCGATACTACTTAATGAAATATAATTTTACTTTATTTTAAAAATCTATTTTATAAGTAAAAGAAGAAAAGGAAGAAAGGACTAGAGAAAAATAATCTACAAAGCAAAAGACAAAGGTGGCAGGTGTGCATAATTTGGTAGTAATTTATAGGAGCATTTTTTCCAGAGCAGTCTTTGAATTATAAACATAACTGCCTTCTCTCTGCATCTCTAAAGCTGCGAGAAGCAGTGCTGATAATTTGGAAGAGGATTTGAATGCTGTGTTCTACATCCATCATGCAAGGGTGATCCTGAAAGCTAGGAATGTTAACAGAAGTAAAAACATAGGGACCTCTTTGTAACAACAATAGGGATATAGCTTTTTTTTTTTTAACCTAGTGTACATATTTAAAAAAAACAAAACCCCAAAACAATTGTATTTCATTTTGCAATTTAAAAGGCAATCACATGGGTGTCACATCATTTTACAAACTCTCATTAGGTTAGAGATTATAAACCTTTCACAAACAGTTTCTTACCTTGGCATTTGTTTCTATAAGGTAATAAAAATCAACACCGCGTTTTACATTCCAGTGCTAAAAAAATATTATTGAAAATCCTAGAATAACCTTATTTCCCCATTAATTTATGACAGATAATGTGAAAACCTAGAATTAGGCACTGGCTGAGCACTGTGGATAAAAGTAAAAAGCCCATTCAGTTTAACTAATACCGATTGACCATATTTTTTGCTAATGTTCAGCTAAAAATTGTTGCACAGATATAGGAAGGACTTGAAGGAATAGTAAACTTGATGTGAGAAATGACTTATCACATGAAAGAAAAATAAAGACACAGCCAAAACAGTATTCCTTGTAGGCACAGAAGAGAACTTAGCAAGCTTAGAGTGAGATCTTCACTGTTTAATCAAACACCAAACAGAAGCCAACTGCCCAGAGAGACTTTGGAGGGAAGTTTATACCAATTCACTCTTATACATCACTCACTCACTTTTTAATATTAATGCTCCCTGTTGTGGCAAAATAAAGTTCCATAGCTACTGTGATGAAGAAGGCTAGGTGAGCTGTATTCAGGCCTGCAGTTCCAGTGAGGAGCACTTTGGGAGTGGGGGTTTCAGTGTGGTCAGGCTTTACTTTAAATAATTCTTGTATATAGTCCCTTAAGTAGGTCACCTAGGTACCCTTTTCACCCCAGGGGCAGGCCTGACAGCAGGCCACCAGACCCCTGGCTGGTTCCCAATGACTTAATGTTTTATTGTGTTGTCTCCAGGTTAAGACTGCAGTTTTGTAACTGCTTTTGTTGCAAGTGTGGCTGATTAAATCTAAAGAAAAAGAGTGAAGCTCTGTGTGAGCTAGGTAGGGAAGGTCCCAGGGTGGGCTGTAATAAGGAATAGTCCCAGCGTAAGTCTGAGTAAGGACAGATTGAACAGGAATGACTTGTTTTGAAGCAAAGTCTGCTGTTCTTTTTGAGACAAGTCAGTAGGGCTGTGCAAAATTTCGCTGGCTGTTTCATTTCCGTTTCCCTCCCGAGCTCAGTTTGCCCCTCCAGCTCAGTTTCCCTCCCCAGCCCTATGATCGAGCTGCGGAAGACAATTCAGCCCAGTTGGGCTGAGTTCCCAACCCCAGTCTGACCATCACATTGGGGAAAGGAACTCTGATAACCCCCTTCTTTTAAAGAAGAAAAGACCTTGCCTCCTTCCCAGGAGCTAAACCAAAGGAAGGAGCTCTCAGAGGTAGGGGTGCTACAGCTCACTGGGGAACCAGGGGCTGAGAAGAGCTAGGGTCTCAAAATGAGAGGCTTGCCATATTAGGGCTGGCTGCAGGGGCATCCTCTCAGGAGAGGGGGAACAAATAAGGCCACTTCTTCGGGCAGGGTCCCAAGAATGAGTTTTTGCCTTCTCCTATGAAAAGGGGCAGTTTGATCTTCACTTTTCATGACAGCTACTTTCTCATGGTCTTATTGAGAAGTCCAATGTACTATTTGTAGACAAACCTCAGTAACAATCAAACTCTGATAATACTATATTTATCTGTGTCTTTTAATCAAAATAGGTAAAAGGGAAACAAAACAAAACATATTCTTTCAGCAGGACTTTTACCTATATATTCATTCATTACTCTCCAGCATTGTATTTTCATTCTTTCCTTGAAAAATATAAATATTTAAGTGTTCAACCTGTTCTCCCACAGGCTTAGTCTAGGAAAGATAAAATAAATGCGCAAACAAAAATACAATCCTTTTATTTATTTATTTATGTATGCAAGGCATAGGCCACCCTTCCCAAAGAAGGCTCAGGACAGCTTACAGCAAAATCAACAGAACAACTAGAATAAATAAAACAAAAGAACAAAATACAACCAATAGAGTAGAGACCCACTAAACAAAATCTTGATCTGTTTTTGCTTGCAAAATGCCTGCACAAACAGGAAGGTCTTGCAGCCTTTCTGAAAGTTGGCCAGGATCGTCTCTTGGCAAGCTTTAGGAGACAGGGAGTTCCAGAACTGAAGAGTGACTGTTAAACCTATTAATTTCTCAAATCTAGCAAAATTATCAAAGAAGGAACTGTGGAAGAATATTACCCATAGCAACCCTTCCCTCCCAGCCTGCCAAGGTCCAAATGCTGGGCAATGAGTGACAGTCCTAAAATTATATACAAAAGGATAATTGATGCAGAAAACCAGACATGCATAAATATGTATACATCTTAATTTCATGATTCTTTTATTTCTGGTATAGACATTTTTCACTCTTAAATATGGAGGAAGGGAATCAAATGTACGTGGAACATAGATAAAATAGTGACTAAAATGAGAAACGCTCATCAGAAGAAAAAATATTTGAGAAGGATTGTCAGGGGTGTGACCAGGGGCTTGACCCTAGAGAAGGTCACAACCCAGGGGGTGAGGAATAGACAGGGAAACAAATATCCCAACTTGAATCAGGGGATCAGGAGCTGGCAGGCTGAGGTCTCTAAGGGACCAGGATGTAGGCAGTCACCCTGGGTAGATACATGCACCACAGCAGGGAAGTGGGGTAAGGATCCAGACTGGGATCTGAAGCAGGCAGCCCTAGCTGTTCAGAACCAGGAAATGGGCAAATGTCAAGCTAAGCCAGGAGTCAGCCAGGCAGTCTGCAGCAAAAGGGGTCTAGGCTGAGGCTTAGACCAAGGAGATGGCAGGCAGGAAACAGGAACAAGGATGAAGTCAGGAAACCTGTAAGCAGAGGCATGTTGAAATGTTGGTGCTCTGGACAATGGTAATGGGGGTGGGGGATGGAAGAAGACAATGTTTGCCTGCTGAAGTGGTTACTTGCTATTGCGGCAGTGGCTTGGGCTGCAGCTGCTTCAGCACATGCTCTACAAACAGGGGCTGGTGCACAAATGGCAATAATGCAGGCTCCCTAGGAGCTGCCATTTTGGCTCCCCTTTGAATTGGCAGTGGGGTGCGGGGGGGGGGGGGACTGTACCCTGTTCTTTCCTGGAGTTATACTACCACCAACAAGCAAGACCTGGAGTGTGTGCCTTTGGTTGCTACATATTGTATATTTTTTCTGTATTTACCTGTTTTCCTTTTCTCCTCTGGCCTGTTGCTTTATGAAGAAAACGAGGTCTGGCCATGTGGGCAAGATGGCCCCTATTGTTCTGGCCATGTGCTCTGCACATGGAAAGCTTGGGCCCTATATCTGGACAAAGTATGTAAAATCCTCTGGTCTGAGACTCAAGTGTAGCACTCCCTGACTGGACAAGGCTAAAGGATATAAGGTCAGCTAGGCTGGTTTGGAGGAGGGGAGATGCTGCTATGAGCTGCTGAAGGGAGAAGTCCCCTCCAAAGGGAGAAGGAATCTGCAGCTAGAGAAAGAGGAAACTTGGGTAGAGGAGAGAGAGCACAAGAGAAAGAATTCCCCCAGGGTCTGAGAATGCCTTTCTCCTCCCCCCCCCTTTTTTCTAAGGTTTTAAGGGATTAATACCAGAGAGAATTCATTGGGTTGGCTAGCCAGGAATTAGGCCTGGCAGCTTTTACACTGGGTTGAAACCTGCTAGATTGGCAAGGGTTGGGGCTCTGCCAGCTTTGGGCCAGGGATTGAGGTTTGTACCCCTTTTGCTCCCAGTGGAGCTGTGACCTATACTACTTGCAACCTGAGCCCAGAGGGCAGGCTGGGCTTTCCCCCTCTGTTTCTTTTGATGGTCCTTGGCTCCAGCCAAGCTGTGTGGTTGGGGCCAAGTTGTAGCTAGTAATAAACCGGGTTCCCTTTTGAGTTTGGCCTGCAGTTTCTGTCTCAGCAGGCCGTATAATCTACCCAGAAGTTTTGGGTTGTTTGTATGCTGGTTGAAGCAGCAGTCCGTCCCCCCCATCCTCTGGTGCTCTGCTGCTTCTCCAGGAGCCACAACCAAATTGCCAACCAGAAGCAGCTTCCCAATGTGCTGTGAACTACAATCATAAGGCAGCTCCAGTGTGGACACTGGAAATAACCATTTGGGAGAGCCCCAAGTCCCAGATTGGCCTGAGTGGGGTGCTGTATATCTAAACGGGTTCAACCTACAAACTGTAGTTGTAGAGATAACATTCACACTGCATTTAAGATTTTGCTCTTTTATTTGATTTTGTTTTTAATTTGTTTTGGTAATTTGAATTTGTTGGCTTATACTGCTTGTGAGAATTGAGGTTTGTCTGTATGGGATACCAAAGTCAAATTTAGTGTTCCCATACTTCTGGTTGGGGCCTTAAGTCACTATTTTAACCAATTGGATATGCCAGAATGTGAACCCAGCCCTTCTCGCTGCTGATTTGTGTCTGGCAGAAGGTTTACAAAACAAAACAGGCAAAATTCAGCATCTGGGAAACTAAGAATCAAAGGCAGGAAACAAAAATGATGTGGGGGGAGCAGAAACCCCAACTTCGACAATCACATTTGTTCATTAAGTTGCCTGATGGGTAGGGGATCTCCTGAATTTGAGCTGGAAGTGTGCAGCACAGCAGCATTTTTAGTCTTGGAGTTTCTCCCACGCACTCTCCCCACAGTTTGCCACCTGGGCCTGATAGCCAGGAGGCAAAAACCATGGTTTTAAATATGCTGTAGTTTTCACTTCCCGGCCTTCAGGCATGGGTGGTGAATGGCAGGTGATGGAGCCCCTCTGCCAATCAGTGGAGGAGAGGTGCACAGAAGAAACTCCAAGATTAAAGAAGCTGCTGTGCCATGCACTTCCAGCATGAATTCCAGAGATCCCTAAAAGATCTTAAAAAATGAGATTAAATAAATAATGAGATCTTAAAAAACTGCTTATCATAAGCAGACAGTCATGCCCATACACCGGGGCCAGCTGTGGGCAATTTGGCCTGCTTGCTGCCCTGATTCCTTACAAGGACTTTGCATTCCAGCGTGTCTACGGGCAGTTCAAAATGTAAACAATGACTTTTTAAAAGATAGAGGGCCAATTGCATATGAGGTCTGGTTTTATACTTCAGAACACATGTGACTGGCATCTCTAAGGCAAGCTCAGTATAATAAGTATAGTAGAGGGTCTTTCAAAAGTTAAGCACACGCTTTCTGTCTCTCAACTTACTGTCTGTTCCTTTCTTCTCCCTAACAGAATCTGTAGAATTTGATATCCAAAGACATAGGAAAATGGGGAGGAAGAAAGAGGCAGGCGTTTGTTCCTACCTAGTTTGCTTAAAGGTCTAGCCTTTACTTTTATATATAAAAACCAAACCAAACCAAGAACAGAAAAAAACCCTTTGTTAGTAGTCCACAATAGCATAGAAGCGTTAATACAAGGCTTTGAGTTTGCGTAAATCTAGTTCAACCTAGTTTATTTTACCTTCCAGTTATCTGTGAATGTGCAGATACTCAAAAAAAAGGGAGCAAAGGGGAAAAAGCAGCATAGAGTATTTGAAATATGGGTTAGAGACATGTAAAGATAGATATCAAGTTAGTAATACTAGTGAAGGAACAGCTACATATAATGACTGAATGCTATTAGAGCAGGTGTTACTAAAACAGCTGTATTGAATGGACACATTGTACTGTGTATGGTTTCCAATAGTTTGAATAAGAAAAGCCAAGATGAGGGTTTATATAACAAAAAAGTGATGCAGGTGTCTTTTCCAGTCTACCCAATTTCTAGCAGCTTATTAAATATTAAGCCAAAGAGAAAACCACACATCCTATGAAATATGCATATATTTTTATATTGAAATCACTGATGGGAAAATGGGTTTAAAGTTACAAAAAGGTGTGTTAACTCAGATTACTCATCCTAAGAGCAGATGACAAGGGCTGAAAACCTCAGTCTCTTTTAGCTTCAACCTTCTAGACTTATAAAATTATATGATCCTTGAATGACTTCCCCTCTCCTTTCAAACAAGACACCAATTTTCTGTTGTTCTGGACTTCACTAATGATCTCCTTGAAATCTTTTCAGTAATGCTTCTCTATAGTGAGAAATGACTCAGAACAAGAAAACCTAACTTTCTCCAAGAGCCGACTGTTGCTGTTATCTCTTCCTCTCCCAGGCATGAAATGCAATTCTGAGCTTGATATTAAAAGGTACTTTTCATGATAGCACCCCAATTTGGCCACTTACAGAAGAAAGTCCTTAAATATGTATTTGAAAATGCAAATAGTAAGACAAAGCTACTTCCTGTATTTTTTTTTATTTTTTTTTTTTTGGTATACAAAATGCTCTGGAAAGGATACACACCTTGTTTTTGAAAGAATGAAGAAAATATATTTCCTTGAAAATACTGAGGTAAGTCGCAAAAGCTAGGGATCCCAGTGTACTCATTGTGTTGCTGTGTGGAGCACCATTACTTTCCTTCTACCCCTGTGCCCCTCCCAACCCCAACCAAGGAGAGACTTAGGACACAGGACTGCTATTGCCATATTTTCTAGTTTATAAGATTGCCCCAGTTTCCAGCAACTGAATTATGGGGGAATGGCGAATTTGGATATGAGAAAATATGGTTTATTTTTCTGCAATGAAAGACTATATGTTTATTCACATAGTCTTCAAGTCGATAGTAATCTTGAAACTTTCAAAACAATGTTGTTAGCCATACTGGAATGATGCACAATACTGAAGTTAAATTATGACAGGCACACAGGTTCCATGTACCAAAATGAACAGTAAAAACTTGTTTAAATGTTGTAGTGAAGTATTAATATACATCTCTAACTATCATTCACAACAAACTGTACACTTCAAGAATGGCCCGAGTCTTGCCACTCTGCCTGCATTTATGTGATCATGTCTCACCTTGTCAAAAGTTTCCCCAGTTTATTCCCATGTAATAAGCCTATACTTTTTTTCTTCAGTCTCCTCATGAGGGAGGGCTTTCCTCCTGCTAACATGGAAGAAGCTTGTGTGTGGAGAAGCTGCTATTCTGTAAAAAGATATGGGAGGCAGCTGGAGTGCTAAAGGGGGTCACTTTTCACATGGTGATATTTAGCTCTAGAATACTGATGAGAACAGAGACTGCCTGGTGTAGCAGAAACATGATCTGGTTTATCTACAGATAGCAAGTTGCAAGTTGTGCACAAGCAAACATATTTAATATCACTTTTCTGCGTGTTAAGGTGAAGACAAACTAGGAGTCCTTTGCACTGCAACCAATCTCCAGTTGCCTCAATAGTAGAGCACCTACAGGAAACAAGGTGGAGCAGAGACCTGTGTTATGCCAGCCAGATTTCAGTTGTGGGTAATTTTGCTCTGCCTGGTTGATAGGAGTGTTGCTGTGCACTATTGTGGGTTCCCTTCCAGCCTGAAGATGAAGTCATTTTAGATTAAATGATACATAGTTTGTAGAGTGTAGGGGACTTCTGAAATAAGAGTTACTATTTATAATAAGGTATGACTATGAAGACATGACTACTTATGTCTGTAAGCATGTACTTCCTGGGGAACTACAAGTTTATTTGAATGGAGGCCATACAAGTGATAACAAACTCAGAGCCTATTCAGAACAAAAGCATAACTGCATAATAGATGGCTCTCCCACACTGCATTTGATAACTATGACTGATTTTTTCTTAGAAACCCATACTGTTAAATAAAAGAAAAGAAGGAAAGGCTGCTCCTCCTAAACATTCATTAGGCTGCAGCAAAGGTCTGTTTAAGGATTGTATTATACATTATAAGTTATCTGTTAGTATAACTGGAAAACAAACATAAAATGAAGCCGTGGAGAGGGAGAGACTATAAAATGAACGTTGACTACTTAATCCCAGTTTCAAGGCTTCTGTTGATTTTAAAATTGTATCCTCATTCTTAAAATCTAGCTTTTCTTATTTGAACATTCTGGGAAGGTATTAGAAAAAGATTTTTAAGTCTAAAATTGTAGCATGGAAGAGTCTAGGGTCAGTGAAAGCAAAGCTACACACTTCACAAATAGATGGGGTGAAGCAAGAAACATCTTCCAAGGGTTTGCAACTTTCCCCCTGTTTCATGCTTCTTGTGACTCATACTCAAAATATCAGTCTAGTGTTAATAATCATAGTTTAGCACCTGAAGCTAAAAGCACTATTACAGCTAAATGAATCTTATTGTGTATAATTCACTATTACAGCCTTAGCGTACTTTTCCTGTAAGCCTTGCTATCTTTTTTTTTTTTTTTTCCAGCCCCCTCCACCTCCCCTTTCTTTTTAAAGTCAGCCAGAATTTCACTTTTTTATGTAGGTCTCCTTAATTGGTTCATTAAGGTAACAGAAGATATCTGCCCACACTGACTGAATCACTGAGTGGTATTAGCTGCACTTTTTCACACCTAGACCAACCAGAAGAAAGGTAGTTGAAATTATCTGTTCCTCAGGATTTCATCTCTGTGGGATGCAAAAAACCTATAAGGGATCCCCTGTTGATCACCCCACTTACTCTCTCTCTCATAGAGTCTGGGTAGGATAATTTTTAAGACACTTATGTAAGTGTGGGTGAGAAATCAAAGAATGACAGTATGAACTACTGAGGAATAAGTAAAAGTATGAGAGTCACGAAAGACTGAAACCCTAATCTTCCACTGCAAGGTGCAAAAACTCCTGTTAAAACCAACAGGAGTTACTTGTTTTCTGGAAGATTAGGTCTCCAATGTTCTAACTCTATCTTAGTGTGTGGTTTTGGACTACTTTGTTTCAATTAATCCATCTGTAAAATGGGGATAGTAATGCTTAATTGCATCCTACAGCAGAGCGTTGAACAGCAAAGCAGTTGAGGTGTCTCAGTATGATACAAAAGTTGCCCACAGTTGACTCAGCTTTAAATGAATTCCTGGTTATCTGGATTAGGGAGTAAAAGTGGCTGCATGTGTTGCTAGCTACAATGCTCCCTCATATGCTGCTGCCTCTAGAAACTGTTATGCATTATGTATGCCAACCTAATAGACTGGGGTGGATCATGGTACTCCCCAAGTGTCCTGAAGTTGATCATATGATATGTTTACATTATTTTTTATATAATTATAAAGGATCATTGGCATGCTAATGTTATGGACATGGTGGTTTGAGAGGTGGACTGGAATTTTATATGCAGCTTAAAAGTAAAGGTCTATTCTAAGCCTAGAAGAACATCAGACTAGCAAAAGGAAAACACATCACTTTCTGTAGCCAAAGGTATGTTGTAGTTAACATTATACCCATCCTATGAATTTACAATTTGAACAGAGTGCCCATTTATACATGGGCTGAAAGGAGGCAATTTTCAACACAAGCACAGGTTCAAACTCATGCCTTCCTAGCTAGAGCATGTCATTTTAGCTGATCTGCCACTTGCTTTGCAAATGCAGCTGGTGCAATCTGAGTCCAAATTCTATCACCCTTCATGCATCTAAATCAATGCTGCCCTGGAAAGAGCTAGTGCCTTCTTTACTACTCCCCATACATTAACTGTTATATACAAGATGTAGTAGATCAGCTTACAAAAGCACAGCATAGATTAGGCTTTATTTCGGCCCTTTTCCAGTCCTCCTTTTGAAGCCAAGCAGTGACACCTTTCTAAGGGAACATTGGCATATTGGCACCTTGGATTTAAGTCATGCAGGCTAAATACTTGCTCCTTTCCAATGTAGTTGCCATTTTACTGAACTACATAGCCTTTAACTTGCTCCCTTTCTCCTGGTCCCATGTTTTTCCTCATCTTCACTGCCTGAAAGGACAGTTTCAAATGGATGATGGTGGTTAAGCACTGTGCTGGACAGATAGATAGATACAAATTTCAATCTCCTTTGGCTGAGAGGGATATGAACATACATCTCCCCCTTCCTAGAGCTATTAAGGGCCCTCCAGCACATTAGTGCCTCTTAGTCATGGGTTTCAGTCACCCAGAACTTTGTGACTTATGAATAGCCAGCACGTGTGCATATATAGCTGCATAACTGCTTGGCTGGTTTGCAGACTAATAAGCATGTATATTAGCCATGTGGATGCTTGCATGTCCACATGACAGAGTAACAGAATAGCAAATAGTGCACAAGTCCCAAAATACCACTTACAGGGCCAGAAAACTGTCATTTAGGTTAATAAAGGATATAAAAATTCCACCTCCACTCTTTGTTTTACAAGATACACCCTTGCTCAAAAAGGGAATTTGCCCATGTTGTTTAAGATTATAATAGACTTAAAGGTAAAATGCAAAACATTTTATTAATCTATCAGTCAGTGGCATGTTAGACAGGATTGACCACAAAAATATACTTTTGAATTTTTCCCTCAGATTTTTCACAAAATGGACCACAGAATCTTACTAGCAGCAGGGTTTCTAAACAGAACCCCCACTTTTGTTATGATACCTCTATTGCAGTAATGCCATTCCTACTGTTATGTCTCAGCTCTGTGTTCTTGGGGCACAGGACGCAGCCTGTCTGACTCACAAAGAATTCCCCCCCCCCCCAAACAAAACTGATTAAGATGTAATGAGAGACACACCTAAAACTGTCCAGATAAGGGTGACAAGAGTGAAACAACTGCCCTAGGTCTCATTTGCATCCGAGATGAAACCAGATGACCATTCATTTACATGAGAGATGGAGAACAGAAAGCCTGAAGCAGAGACTACAGTGAATTCTGGGATCAGAGAAGCAGGGGAGCACTGCATGATGAGGAATCTGTGCTCCAAATGCTAATCTACCCATGTTCACACACACCCAGCTCAGCATTTATCAGACCAGTTCTAATCTGGATTTACAAAGGACTTCTCCCCCCCAGACACACACACACCTCTAAGTTTAATTGGCATCTTGGGCCATACATTCCCTGGTCCCACTATGGGAGGCCTATTTAAATTGATTGACTAAAACTCGGTTGCCGGGTTAGGGAATGCTGAGGCAAGAGACCGAGTCAGAGGGGGTATGGGCAACATTTGAACAATGGTTAAGGGTTCATCACAGCGTCCAGCCCATTGGAGCCCTAATCACAGGTGTTGCCATGCTTTTCCCAGGACGATTGGTGGAAGTCCTCCTGCCCAAAGGTTATAAACACTCCAATAATTGCCTTAAATCTGTTAAAAGACTATAGTAAGATCTGGAAAAGTCATGCTAAGCTGAGGCTTGTTCACAACAAGTAAAAATCCAAAATCCTAATGCTGCAAGCTATCTATTGTTTCTGAAGAAACCATGAGATATCCCATCAGTATATCTGCTATCCATAGGAATTTCAAGCTGGCTCTCAAGTGTCTGGGTACTCCCTAACCTTATGTGTTTCCTGATTATCAATCAACTTCTTGAGATGTTCCAAACCAGATAACCCCTTGTCAATAGAAAAGACAATGATTTATACTATTGAGAATGCTTTGATGAAGCTGAACTGAGGGTATAAAAATCTGTAGAAAAGCAGCAGTGTGTGTGCTTCAAGAAGAAAAATTGTGTGCTGACACCATTGGCTGTTGTTCTTAGGATTCTGGAAGAACAGATCATCTCCCTTCAAGGACTGTGCTAGGAATTTTACCTGTCAGCTTTGAGACTCGAGTACCTTGGACTGGTGAGATCCCAGCGCGCTCTCTCTCTTTTCACTCTAGGCATAAATTTCTGAACCTGAACTGTATTAGTTAAGCTTGAGCTAAGTTTCCCCAAATACCTAGTGAAACCAGGGTAGTACTGTAATTGTTTGTGTGTGTTTTTCCTTTGCATGTCTATTACTACTAGTAATATTATGTATATTTCATATGCTTAGCAATAAATAACTTTTATAGCCAAACTGGTAGTAACTGGGTACATTTTTCCTTCTCTGCTTCTCTTTCCTCCCATGCTCTGCAGCAACACTTCTTTTACCTAAGCTAAAGTTCCCTGTGAAGCCCAAAAATACTGTGGGGTCTGCTCATCAAGAGGCCAAAGATTGGGACATGCTGAGTTTGAAACACGTAAGGGGATCAGCTTGTACAGGCTGATTGACCCAGTTTGACTCAGATGTGCCCTTATGAACTGAATGCTGGCCCATGAGGGTGTCAGCTGGACACCCAGCCGGATTCAGAGGGATTTGGTTCACCTGTGTGCTTGTGTCTGAATGCAGTTCATTGTTGCTCTGGTGAACTGATTTCTGGCATATGAGGGTGTCAGCCTGTCCATGCTGATCAACCCGGCTGGGTCAGGCGTGTCACGTTAATTTGTGTGTGTTTGTGTGTATGACTGATTTGGTGACTGGAGAAACCCAGCCCCATTGAGACTGAGTCCTGCAAGATGGCTCCATTGGGGGTGAGGACTTGCAGAAGGGAGATATACAGCTCCGTATAGAAACACAAGTAATACAGGCAGCACACTGACAGAATTACCAAGACCCTAGAAACGTATCCTTAATAAATGAGCACACCCCAAAGTAATGGGCAAATCTGGTAACACTACAGGCAAGAATTAGTTTGATTCATTAATAATGATTCTCACAAACTTTTCAAGATTAAATAATAGTTTGATTGCTTGAACTATATTTTTCTAGTATATTTATTTCTAATCAAAAATATTTAAAAAATGCATTTGTACTATGAATCATTTTCCATCAATTTGTTTAATTGACAAATGACAGGAATACTACAAATATTTAACATTAAAATTCATTTTTTTCCACTTTTGGAATGGATCAAATTGCTGGATTTGATACAATAAAGTAATAATAATAAAATATTTGACAGCTAAAACTTTGTGTGCTAAGTTCCTGCCTGAAGTTAATATTGATGGCTGAATTGTAAATTCCTAAAAATAGGTGTATGTAATGGAAGTACAGACAGTCCTTAACTGCAATGGTGCTAGAGTAGCTCCTTTAATTATAATTCCAATAGACTGATTATAGTAGAAACAAGACAAATTGATTTCAGTCATGAAAGTCATTAAGTCCCTGATCCTTCTTGATGTAGTTTACTGGAGCTGTTCAGTAGATGGTTGTGTTTTACTTTTTTATGCACAGAATATTTTACAAATGCTACAGTGGAAAAAAAATCATTTTGGGGCCTAATTTTTATTTACTGCAAAAGACAGTGTTTCAATTAAGTCAGGGCCAATAGACTTCCTTAATGAAAGACACTTCTTTTTGGATTCTCAGGACTCAGTTAAACAGTGCTGCTTAACATTGTTTCAGTTCTAGTCCAAGGTAAATTGGCATATTCCTCATTCAAGTAATTTCATTCAGTTGTTTTCCATAATGTTTCCAACCCCTCTTTTCATACAAAAACATACCAGTAATTTCTTGTTGCTTTTTTAAGTGCTTACACGAAGTGTGTGTGTGTGTGTGTGTGTGTGTGTGTGTGTGTATGTGTGTGTGTGTGTGTGTGTGTGCATATAAGGCAATTTTAATTTTGAAGTACTATTGTTCCTATTATAGTCTAAGCAAAATATGCATTGTCTTTAGCAGAAAGTGACTACATATATATGCTTTATTTATTTATACAGGGCTGTCAAACAATTAAAATTTGTGATTGCTATTAGTTGCACGATTAAAAAAATTAGTCATGATTAATCCCTAGTTTAATCACACAGCTAAAAATTCAAAATTATGCACAGAAAAACTCAAAATTATGCAGGTAATTTTTATGATTGGGGTGGGTATAGGGTGTGTGCGGGGGATTTTGTGAAGTTGTGGGGGGCTGTGAGTGTATATGGGGTTTGGACCCCAGGGTGGGGGGATGCATTCTCTGGCAAGATGTGGGGTACTGTGATTCAGGAGTGAAGGGCAGCAGCAGGGCTTAGCGGGGGGTGGGGGGGAGCTGTGGCTTGAGAGTGAGGGGCAGGGACATGGTACAGGCATATCACTGTCCCCCAATCATATTACCCACCACAGGTGTCTCTTTTTTCAAACAAAATATGATAACCATACAGGAATGCAACTGAGTGGCTTGTAGAGTACTGCCCAACAGGTAAGTCTGTGGAAGGAAAGAAGCAGGGGGAGGGGTGGCAGATTGAGGTCCCCATGGTGAGAAAGGGAGTGGGGCAGGGGCAGAGGTGAATTGGGCCCTAGGGCTAGGGCAGGGAGTGGGACAGAGCCACGGGTGGCTCATCCAGGAGTGTGGTGGGGCATGGCACCTCACTGCTGTGCACACCCCAGGGGATGGTTAGAGGACATGTGCTCCCCCGGTTTGTGCATGGAGAGGAGGCAGGCTGCCCGCTGTAGGCTGTGGCTCTTCACCCTGCTGCCTTTGCCCTGGGGGCTGCATGCTGGCCACACTGCATGTCCCCTGCCTGCCCAGCGGCAGGAGGCACAACATGGCATCATGTAGCTCCTGGGGAAAAGGCAGGAGGGAGCAGAGTCCCAATCCACACCAGGCAGCCCTCCTCCACCCTGTACAGAAATCTGGGGTGGGGGGATGTCCCACATTGCCTCCCCTGGTGAAGTACTGCCCATGGGGATGCCAATTAACTAATTAAACCAGAGGGTTGTTAATCCTCTATGACTCACTGTTAGTCAGGTTCAGGGCATTAAAGTAAATTAATTTTCCTGAGCATTGATCTACTGTCCAAGCCCACTCAGAGTGAGGAAGAGAAGCTACACACTACAACACAGGTAGGTTGAGCAATATAAGCTGTATTACACAACAAAACCCGCACAACAACTACCTGATGCAAAATTCCTGTGACACACAAACCACAACTGAAACACAGTAAAATATACCCAATGGGACAATAACCCAACGCACATCCCAAACCCAATATCCCTGGTCAACTACACATTGCAATGAGTTTTGGCTTCTACACAGTTAGCCGCTGCGTAACTTCACAGACAACCCAGAAACCACAGATGGCAGCAAGAACACTCTGGGTCTAGTCAGCAGGAGAAACCCTCTGACAGTCCCTGAGGATTTCTAGCTTTTCCCTGCTAAGGTACTCAGCACCTGAAATAGGAAAAGGGTGATACTTTACCCAACTGAAGCTTCCACAGCCAAAGCCCAAAGGAAAGAGCATGAGACAGGTCAGCCTCAGTTAGCTCAATCTCAACAACCAAGTCACAGCAAGGAACCTGCACTCGACGAGCTCCCATACCCCGAGAGCCTGGAGTCAGGACTGTCGAGCAAGAGCAAGAGCAAGGCTGAGCCTGAGCCCCCAGAACTCCTGCTGGTTGTTCTGGAGAGGATACTCCTAATCCTAATGAGAAGGCCTTCTAATCTCTCCACATGTCACTCATCCAATGGTCCACTCATTGCCCTTTGCACAATACCCAATCAAATTCAAACCTGGGCAATACTTAAAAGGACCAATCAGTTCAAACTATTTCAAACCAATACAATCAACATTATTATAGCTTCCTTATTAATTAACATATCAACATTGATAAACGGTTGCATTACCATTATACACTGCACATGTCCAGACCTTAACAGTAGGTCATGACTTCATCAAGGTTGAAACTTCTCATCTCTA
Organism: Alligator mississippiensis; assembly: GCF_030867095.1. Classification (NCBI taxonomy): domain Eukaryota; kingdom Metazoa; phylum Chordata; order Crocodylia; family Alligatoridae; genus Alligator; species Alligator mississippiensis. The sequence goes on from NC_081824.1 coordinate 313,336,494, forward strand.
GTCATAATGTGCATGCACGGACTTTTACTGTTCTACACTGGGGGTACACGTAGTGGTGAGGAGCTGTCCCACCCCCATGTGCCCCTGGACAAGCCACCCACCACTCCATTCCACTCCCTGCCTTGGCCCTGGGGCCCCATTCACCCCTGCCCCTGCTCCTGTCCCTGCCCCATTCCCTCCCTAATCTTGGGGACCTTGATCTGTCTCCCCACCCCGTCCCTCTCCCCCCACCCCTTTTCCTCCACAGACTTCCCTGCTGGGTACTGCTCTACAAGCCACTGGGCTGCATTCCTGGCCACCTGCATGCTGCAGCTATTTGTCTGTGTGTCTATGTCTGTGTGCATGTCTCCCCCTCCTCCCTGCCTTTCTGCTGGGTGGTGCGGGCTCCAAAAACACATGTGCGATTAACATGTTAAAAAAAATTAAAGCAAGAACCAATTAATGCATTAATCATGCACATTAATGGTGATTAATTGACAGTCCTAATATATAGAGGGCTTATGAAACATCTTGGACTAAATTCTGAATTCCAGCTAACCAAGTATGTGTTTTTAATTCTCAGCATTGGGAGGTTTACCATGCTTTTACAAACCTACCTTCATAATATTGTGTCACACCATGTAACAGGCTGGAAAACATATCCCAGGGCATATCTACCTTCTGTTACATCACTATCCATTCAAGAAGAGACTTAAGTGCTGGAATTCAAAAAAGTACAGTGCAATGCAGTTCTACGCAGATTCCCAAGCTAGTGGCGAATGTGTTGAGATGTAGGGTATATCAGCCCTAGCTGTATAGCTCTACAGCTTTCAATGCATGAGCTATGTTATTTAGAAGTAACTGGGGTATTGCCACAGAAATATGTTGTGCACAGACCTGCAATCTTTGGAAAACAAGTGACAGCACTTTATAGTGAAAAGCAGAACCCAAACTTGAAGTTCTTTAGAATAAACTATTTAGACTGGTAACATGTTTTTAAAGTGGCTTGCAATTTTCTGCTTTTCCTTTGCTGGAGAATCTAATAGTATCCATTAATAGAAAAGTTGGTCTTAGTCACTGCCATGTCACAGTTTTATAAAAATTGTTGTGTCACATCCAGTTGAATTAAGATTAGTTTCCTTCATCCATGTTACAGCTTCCTGATTTCATTTTTCAGCTATCTATCTGCATTCAACAGAGATTTACTGTGTAGGTGTTACAATAATAGAGAGCATTATAAGGGTAAGGCTGTCAAATGTTAGAGTGGGAAGATGATGATAACAGTTTTCTATCAAATCACCAACCTGAGGAAGGATAGCTTTCCCAGCCAGAGAGTTTTGAAGCCAACAGTGTACATTTCTAAAATGTTCTGAATAAAAAGGGATGATTACAACAACAGCAAAGACAATAATAATAATAATAATTATTTTAAAACGATATATTTTAATCTAGCCTAAACATACTGTGATTGTTAGTATTTAATTTCAGTGAAAATAATATACAGAGTGCATGTTTGTCGTCAGTATTAAACTGATTAAGCAACTAGAACAAGAGTTTGTTTGGCTGCAAACAGATGTCACCCTTGTGCTGCCATAAAAAAAAAAATATGGCAGCACAAAATCTGAGTAAACAGACATCCTTTCCCTTATTGCACCACAAATGCCCCCAAAAATTATGCAACAATTCTAGTAATGATTTGTGCTGCCTTGTTGAGGTGAATATTCATTTATGGCACAAGAAGATGGTCAGGCCATGGCTGACTGTGTTCTCCAGCTGCCCTGGGTATATGCTCCTGGCGCTCAGGGGTCTGATGATGTGAGACAATGGTCTTGACAATGTCTGTCTGCCAGTGAATCTGTATGGAGATGTATCTCAGCACAGCTGATCCTGACACAAAAAAATGTCTGTTTGTCTCTTTAAATAATAAATAGGAATCTACCTAAATCATGGCACAAGTTCACGGCACAGTGGCACCTACTCTTTTTGCCAGACTCCCCCTCCCCCTTTGCCACTGAGTGGCCAAATGGCAAAAAATGCAGCATTAATTGCCTCTCAGCCACTCAGCAGCATGGGAAGGCGGGGCGGGGGGCAGGGGGGAGAGGACAGAAAGTGGGGGTACAATGAAGAGTGAGATTAAAGGTGCCACTGGACTGCAAACTTCCACCGTGATTTAGGTTGGTCCCTAGTAATCAGTTTTTGACAACTGTAACCATTTCTGCAGATGCAGGGAGGATACTTTCATCATTTTAATTTATTCAGTTGACTTCAGTTCAATGACTTACAGAACTGGGTGATAAAAAAAAACAGGGAATCTTATTTTCCTATTCAAGCTATATAAAGCTGAATAAAAACTAGATGCGAGCTGAGATCTACTAATTCTAAACTCTTGAAGAATACTGTCACCAAAAGAATTAATTAAATTTACTGACTTCAAAACACACTTATTTTTAGTTGAATTCGTTTTAAATGCAAAATATGTTTTGACGTTTTTCCCATGTACTCAGTACATTTTGGCTACTGTTTTAATTAACAAAATGATTGTCTTTTTATCACTTAAATTCTAGTTTCTGTCCCAGAGCAAGTTGATACAAATCATAAATTCTTCTAATAAATAAGAAAGAGGCTTTGACTTTTGCCTAGAGAAAGTGATTAGTGGGGCAGGATTCTGTTTAGGACAACAGAATCAAGTCCTTAACACTATAATTAAAAGCAGCATTCTGAATACCCAGCTGTATGCTGAATAGTATCTTTTCTACCTAAATTTATAACCCCTCACATATAAATGTTGATTCTTCTGAAATAGCTACCAATACGCACCACCGCAAACTCACAAAACCCCTATATACACATACAGAAGAGAAAGTGCAGCTGCTAATTTGAATTTGTAGTACAAGAATGGGTTTTCAAACCAACAAATTAACATTTGGGACTAATTACTAGAAAGTTACAGTCTTGATCAGAGGGCTGGATTAGATGACCTTGGGAAGTTCCTTACAGCCCTGCTTTCCTATTGTCCTATGGCAATTTCAGGAAAACATAACAGAATTTCATAAAAGAGCATGTAAATTATCCTACTAATGACCTCTAATAGCATGTTAACCAAAAATACGTTATCATTTTTAAGCTAAAACGGTGATATTTATTTGGGAATTCTTTTTTTAACCTAAACACTTTTTGTTTAATTTTTGCTTGAATTTCATTCCACTTTTTTCGATTTTATTGCTGTTACATGTGTATCTTGACTCAAGAGCAGCTGATGATTTGTGCATGAAAGTAGTAAAAATGTAAGTACCTCAATGGTTACAGATGTCCCTCTTATTTACAGCCCACACCTTTTGAGTCTGCCATGTTTTTAAAAGTTGTCAAGAGTTCCTGATTTTTTAAGTAATTCAGAATTAGTGTACACTAAATTTTATATGCCTTATTGCTTTTTCTGTTGTAACAGAAAAGCATAATTAACCACCAATTCTTTTTTAGTTCTTCCTAGATTATATACTTTTCAATATGTTATAATCTCTCTTTAGCTGTTGTTTGTTTTAAAATCTCCATTCTGCTGAGAACTGGGAATGGATAGGTAATCCTACAGTACATCTGGTTTTTAAGAACAAACTTCCTTATGTTACAAGAGAAGCCTCAGATAGTTGAGGTTTTTCATGGACTAGAAGCTGTACAAACATAACAATTTATTTCAGAGTTCATTGTGGTGCAAGTACATTTTCCCTTTAATTTTCATAGGCTTTATGGGCACCATAAAACAAACTTTAAATATAAGTTTAAGGTAGTGATTCTCAACAACAGTGCCATGGGATGTGGCACAATATTAGTACAGTTAGGTATGCAAAACCTTCGTATAATTCATAAGACAAAACCAGAGATTTTCAATAGAAATCATACTGTTAAAACATTCTGACCTGCTGTTTTCTTCCTGAGTTCTTTGCAAGAAAAGATTTGCACTACTATTTTTCCATAGTCAAGAAATGAGTGGAAGCTAAGAGCTTTCACTTTCCAAAGAGTGGCCTGAGACTACCAAGGATTGCCTTGAATATATTGTGCATGCAACTGCTATTTGCAGAATGTGCCAATATAGAGATAATTGTAGGCTTTTAAAAAATAAAATAACTATATATTTCTTTAGTCATAAGTTTGAAATTTTCTCTTATCTAGTCATTATTATCTAACAATGGTTAATAGATAGTACGGATAAAAGAAATGCACTTGAAAAAGGATTTACTTGACAGCTTTGCCTCTCTGAACTTTCTTCATCCTAGCCCTTCGATATTCACCATACACTTGACTGAAGCCCTGATAATGATGCATCTGATAGAGGTAGTACAGAAGCCATGTGATCCAAAGGGTTTGGCACTAGATTTGGAATTAAGAAATGTCAGCTTTATTCTGAGATCTGCTACTGATCTGCTATATTCATGCATATTCAGCACTTGAAGTCTTTAGAACAAGATGGGAGATCTTGCCAAGAGACTCCCTGGGTCAACCAAGGGAGATAGACTCCATACAATAATAAGTGTTTGGAATTTGTTCCTTTTTTTTTTTTTTTTTTGCAGGCAGCCAAATTCTATTTCCTGTTTATTAGTGAAAATTATATTTTCACATCTGGCTTTAAGGCTAAAGTAAATGTACTTATTTTCCTGGTACATTTTATGTGAGAATCCAGAAAGCAGCTGTCTAAAAACTTGCTGGGTGTGCCCAGATAAGTGCACACATGTGGTTTGCAGTGCCTCAAACATAGTTTGAGGTACTGGAAACTGCATGTGGCACATGTGCAAGTATTCACCATGCTGCTAATTTGCAGTATGGTGCCAACATTTGATACCAGAACATCCCAGTGCCAAAAAAAAAGCCATGGAAAAACAAGTGGCACAACCCACATGGCAGCAGTGGGTGCTGCCAGAACTGTAGCCTGGCCATCCAGGGCCATGCTCTGTGCAGCTAAACTGGCACTGCTGCTGCCCCAGGGGGCCCCCAGGATCTCTCATAAGGCTTTTGGGGCCAGCAAAGGTGCTAGCCCCAGCTTCTCCAACCCCACCTGGGACATGTTGCTTCTCCCCAAACCCCACATGCAAGGGCATGCACAGTGGCAAAAAGCAGCAACACCTTTGTGCCAGTGTTATTTTTGTCACAGCAAACACATGCCTCTGTATGTGGGGATGTGCCCACTGGATTTATGTGAGGAAGAAAAGAGCAGTTCATGGTGAAAACAATGAAGGAGCTATCCTGAATGAGGCTGCAATGAGACAGGGTGGGCAAGAGGACTGGGTAACACAGGGAACACAGGGGAGGGAAACACTCATTCTTCAGCTTTTCATGGGCAGCTAGAAGCCAGTTATTTTGTGAAGAAAGTATTCCTTGTTGATTCCATTGCCATAAATCTAAACGGTTATAAAAGAGCATATTAATAACTTTAAAAAAGCATATGTGTGATGTTTAGGCTAGCATAATATAGACCTGAATTTGGAAGTGTTACAGCCTACCTACTTGTTAGCTAACAGGAGCAGTTAGCTAACAGGAGCTAACAAGAATAGGCGAGGCTGAAAGACTAATTATTTTTTTAATTAGCCATTTGTAGCTACTCTGATGTCCTAAATAACTCAACAGATTTACTTGTAACTTTACTGAAAATTCAGTCTTCCCTTGGGTTCCATTGAACATGTGTTTTCCAATTTTGCAAAGGAATTTATCCACTTGATCAAATTGTTTTAAATTTATGATGTGAAAACTATGGAGAGAGAGAAGGGGCCAAATTTTCGAGTTGAAGACAAGCTACAGCACGGGTTAGATGCCACATACATAGTTGCATAATCACAGTTTAGGACATACTTACACACAGTTTGTGATTCAACTTGGGTGTGCAAATATACATGTAATTATTTAGCATGGTCATTGGGACTATGCTCCTCCTGGGCACTTGTTCAATAAAATAGGATCTTTCAGGTAGGCTTGTAAGGCTGAGTAAGGCCCAAATTTCAGTTATAAAAAAACACACCCAACAGGTGGGAGCATATTGTGAAATAGAATTCCAAACTGTGTGTATAATTATTAACTATTAAAGAGAAAAATTACAAATATTTCTTCTGGCATCTCTAAACCAATGATGATGGATTCCAGGGATGGTAATAAACAGAAAGTAGATCCCTTTACATGTACCTGGTTCAGTGATCTCCTTCTAAAGCATCCAGACCTGCCTCTGCAGGTGATAGGACAAAGGGTAGACAGACCATTGGTTTGACCCAGTATGATACTTTTTTTAGGTGTAAAAATTGCAGTTAGGTGGCTGCGTACATGTCCTTGGGGTTTACAAAGTGAAATAGGGTTTAGCTTTAAATATCATGGCTCTATTTTATGTATTTAATAATTCAATAATTATTTCAAAGGAAGAACTGGCCAAAAATGTAAATCCCACCCAATAAACAGAATTAATTTTTTTTTAATATTTTTCCATCACAAATCTATTATTTCTTTCAGGAAAGGTTTCTAAGAAACAGTTCATTTTGAGGGAATAGAAACACTATTTTCTGATCTGTCACTGCAAGATTATTGTCCATTTCACTTTTCCTTTGCAGAACACAAATGAAATTAGCAAGAGTTTTCCAGGTCAGCTTCTAGAGGCTGAGATTCTCAGTTTCCTCCCCGATCCTTTCCCTTCATTCCCTCCCTTTCTCCTCCCAGGCTACCTGCACTAGAGACAGCCAGGCTGTAATATTGGATGAGAAAGGCTACAGTCACAGGCCAGGTACTGAAGTTACACTTATTGCATGGTAATCATGCAGAAAACACTCTACAGCTATAAATGAACAGAAGGTCAGGGCACATAGCGCATGGTAAAAGTAGCAGATCCAACTCTAACCCTCGATGGATATGGTATCAGACTTCAGCACTGTAGGTTAGAGAGCCATAATGAACATCCGTACCACATCCCATTGTTACTCAAGGTAGGCTGCATTATTTCTACATCCCATGGAGCTGGAAGATGTTGGAAGAATGCAGTACGCTGCTCAAACACCCCCCCCCACCCCCACCATGAGGTGGCAGTCTAACCTAGGCCAGAGATCATCTTCTCTGCCTGAGCACCAGCTGGTCTTGTCCCCGGGCTCTCAGTGTCCATGGGCTCTCAGTGACCTAAGGCAGTGAAGCCCATGTTTCCAACCCCTGCCTCTCCTTTTGTTCAGCCTCTGGCCAGCTATGAGCCACTGTCTGGTATCATCACTCAGTGTGTGGATTCCATCTACCCACATGGGCATTTGTAAAGATTGCAGCTTCAATCAAGTGCTGTGCTGTTTGCTGGGGTGTAGGGTGTAGCTGTGTTGGTCTAAGGACATAGGCAGACAAGGTTCCTTGGGTGAATTTGGTATCTTTTATTAGACCAACCCAAATAGTTGGAGAATAGTTATTAAGCAAGCTTTGGAGTTCAAAAACCCTTCGTCAGGCTAAGGAAGTTTCAGCAGTTGGTGTGTGCTCTTCCTGGATGGAATGAAAAGTAAAGAAGCCAGGGGCTGGGCTGGGGGGTCAGTTGCCAGGCAGATTATAATGTATCAAAAATCCAATGTCTATGTTTAGTCCCTGACCTCTAGTATCCAGGAGGTTGACGAGCTCATAGGCTCGTCTCTGGGAAGTGTTATGTAAGTTTCCCTTGAGGATCAGGACTGAGAGATTGGAGAGAGAGTGGCCCTCCTGTGAGAAATGTGCCCCCACCGGTAATTGGGTATTTCTGTCTTTGATAGATTTCTGGTGTGCATTCATTCTGGTGCGCAGTTGTTGTTTGGTCTCTCCTACGTATTTTCCATCAGGGCATTTGGTGCATTGGATGAGGTATACTATATTCCTGGAGGTGCAGCTGTAAGATCCTGGGATGCTGATGGCTCTGTTGTGGGGTGTAGTAATAGTGGGGGTGGTGGTGATGTGTTGGCAGGTTTTGCATTTCTTGTCATGGCACGGTCTGGATCCTTTTGGTGTGTTCTGGGTTTGAGGAAGTTTGCTTCTGGTGATGAGGTTGGCGAGGTTCGGTGCTTGTTTGAAGGCTAGGATGGGTGGCTCTGGGAAGATCTTTTTAGATCTTTGTAGCTTGTTATGAGTCTCTGTGCACTATTAAGTACAGCATGGAGCTTTTTAGTATGATAACTTCTGGACCATATAGGAGCACAGTAATCTGCTGGGGCACATACCATTTCAAAAGTGGTGGTTTTGTGCACTTTGAAGTTGGCACCCCATGTCATGCTGGCTAAATATCTTAAGGTGGATACCCATGCAGACACTTTATTGCTGACCTCCTGAATGTGATGTTTATGAATAAGGGAACAATCTAGTGTGAACCCTTGTAAGTTGGGGTATGCTCATAAGGAACGATGTGGTTGCTTACTCTGGTATTCAGCATGCTCTTGCTCAACAGTTGTCCACATGCAAGACTGATGATACTGATTTACTGAAGCTCCTCACTTATCCCGTGCCTTTCAAACAATGCCCCTCCCACCCCCACACCACTGACTTGGAATAAAGATGAAGCACCAGGCTATTGTTTGCAGACTTATAAGTCAGTGGTACATTGAGTGGGGCCATAAATCTGGGTAATTGACAACTGACCGCCCCTTCCTCAAGGTCAGTTGCTTTCCTGAGAGAGGCCAGCGTCTTTACCTGGATCCACCTGATGCAAACTTTAACCCAAACAGACACTGACAAACACTGAAAGCTTTTGTGAGCTCCATAGCCATTGTGTAGCTAACAGACAAAACTATGCCTTTTTACTGGTGATCCTCTGGGCACAGTTTGGCACCCAGAGCAACTGTGAATAAGCACAGCTGCAGGGAAGGTACAGTGGGAAATAGGAATTCTCCCTAGAACTCCCCCCACCCCCCGACACACACACATGACCTCCCTCCCTCTCCTCCTGGAGAACCAGAGAAGGCGCATCCCTCTGAGCCCTGACAGAGTGATGAAACCCAGGCATCTGGGTTTTCCCAGCTGGGAAGCAGAACTCAAGTATTCTATGCTGTGGTTAATGCTGGGTCATAAGAAGATGCACAACTTCCAGCCCCAGACAGGGGAAAGGGTCCAAACTGGGGTCATTCAGTGTCTCCCTTGTCTGCAGGCTCCACATTTGTGCATGAGTAGCCCAGTCTTGGAGTCCAAGATGCTGGATCCAGGATGATCACCCAGACACCTGCAGAGCACCAGAGACATGGGTTTGGAATTGACTGGTTGGTGACTGCTTGCAATTGTGGTCCCATGGTACTTGAACAAGCCCCCCCAGGCCAAGGAATGCACTGTGAAAGTTCAAGAATGAAGTCCACAGATTGCCAGCCACTCTAAGGGAGGTAGCATGTGCTGCTACAGAGTTGAGAGTCACAGTGCCAAGATAAGATGTTTATGCACAGGGTCAAAGAGTGATTGGGATCCAGCTATGACACCTAAGTGGCATCAGCACCACCCACCACAGGGAGACCATTGCCTCCCAGGCCAGATTGGTGGGGCAGGTTGCCAACCACGTCCCCACCCAGAGAGCCCTGCAATAAGAACTCCTCCCTGGGGTGATATGCCCAAGAGTCCCATGCTGGGGGACCATGGGGGAATGCCCCACACTGCACATTGATTGGGAGATGCTAGAGGATGTGAGGGCCCCAGAACAGGAGATACGGTGTGTGTGAACCACTAACCTGTGGTCCAAGGAGCCAGAAAGGGATCCAGTGCACCCCGCTTCAAGAAGCAGCATTGGAGGAAGCGAAGGAACCAGGCTGTCTGAGCCCTAATGCCAGGGCCAGCATTAACTCAACCTGCCTTCCAGGGCTTACTTGGTAGCCCTGGCCACTGCCAGTGACTGGAAGGCATAGGGTCCCAAAGAAAAAGAGGGTGGAGGGGGAGCGCACCAGCCCACCTGGCCAGGCCACCCCATGCTCAGGTCCTGCTTCAGGGGAGCAGTGCAGCCTCTGTGAGGATAGACAGTCTCCTGTACTCTGGTCCAAGTTCTGGAGTGGGCAATGTTCCACAGTTTTTCTTTATTATGAACACAAAAATGTTGGCAGCGACAATATTTAATTAAAATGAGGGGCAGCATTTTCACACATGGCATTCCTGCTGCTGCCCCAAGGTTTTGTATTTAAGTTGAAGCCCGTTGTTGCCCACCCCTTCCCCTACTCATTGTCATAATTACCTGGTACAGCCAGGATCTTTCCCCACTCTCTCAAGGTTAACAGAGAAGAAGGTTCCAAGTTCCAGAGTGGGCAACTTCCCACAGTTTTTATTTAATAAATGCATTAAAAGTTTGGCAGTTTCAACGTTTGATTAAAACGAGGCATGTCTCTTCCTCATGCCACATTCTCCCCGTTCACACACATAGAGCTCAGGCATTCAGGTCAGGTACATGCACACGCAGAACCCAGGAGTCCAGAACATACACACACACACACATGCACATGCACACACACACAGAGTCATCTGGAACACATGCATAAACATACTGCCTGCCACACATACTGCCTGCCACAAACACACAGAACCCAGGTGTCCGTGTGTCTTACATACACACACACACCTCCCCCTCTCCCCCTCCCCCCCCAATGTTTGGGACACACACATGTCCACATGCACATAACACAGACATCTGGAACACACACATCCTGCCACATATACTGCCTGCCATGCACACGCAGAACCCAGGTGCCTGTCACACGTACACACACACACCAGCAGACATGAACTCAGGCATCTCTCTCTCTCTCTCTCTCTCTCTCTCCCTCTCTCTCACACACACACACACACACACACACAGTTGGCAGGTGCAAGGTGCTCTAGGTGGTCATCTGTGGGATGACCAGATGATGGCTCATGGCCATGATGAGCTGCTGCTGCTTCAGGTCCAGGTAGGTAGCCATAATGTCTCCATCAGCCAATCATGGATGGCTCAGCTATTCAACTCCACTTGGGAGTCTTCAGCAGCCAAGAAAGCACATGGGGCATGCTGGGAGGCATGTGAGAGATCCCCCCGCAACCTGCTGTGCTTGGGCTGTGCAGGCAGGCTCCGAGTCCCCTCCCTTCCTGAAAAAGGCTAATGTGTTCTGCTTCCTCCCAACCTGTGGGTGCTTAAAACTTAAAAGTTAGAGTGCATCCACCAGGTCTTCTTGAATGCCAGTGTCCTTAGCTGATGTCCACCCCATACAAGCCGATGGAAAGTTCTTTCCCTACTGAAAATTTCAGTTTTGCAAAGAGAGCATTTTCCATCTGAATTTTTTTCCCTCCCACAAAGCATTCTCAGGCAGTTCAAGTATTTAAAACTGCAAAGGCCTTAGTCTGCATGCAGAAATTCTTTTGCAGAAAAAGGGAGAAGTTTAGTTTTCAAAATTATGTTAATATAAATATATGCCAGTGTTATAAAATATAATCATAGAAAAAAAATTCAAATGCATTCATGTATGTTTCTGTCTCCATCTTTCATATTGTTAATTGTTTGGTTTAATTGATTTTGATGGATTTGTTATCATCTATACTGGCTGAAAATCTTCCTCCTGGTGTATAACAAGAAAATTGGAACTGGAAACTAAATGCTGAATATTGAGCACATAAAGTAATTTGACAAAAGCTATATTGAAATATGATCTCTTCCTTATTTCTCTGAAAACAGATGATTTGGGGCATATTCTCCTTTGTGAACTTAATGAAACAGTGGCTATTTTTCTCAGGAGATGTCTTCTCCTGAATGCCAAAAAATAATAAGGACAAAAAGCCTGTGGGATATATTAACTTTTTAGGTGCACACTTTTAAGGAATAAATTCACTGGAAAATCCACACAAAGGGAGCATATTTTTTTTTTTTTTCTAGCAATGCTCCTAAGCACGTACAGAGAGATGACACAAGGCACTGAATCTCATTCAGGTACTACAGTCATTTTAATAATTTTATTAAATTTATTTTACACTTTGAAATCAACAAGCAAGGTTTCAAATAGTTAGAAGTTTAAAAACTTTTTTTTTGCTAAATATGGTATGCAGTTCCCTGGGCAGTATATAAAGCACAGCAAGCATAGCTATCTCTGTTGCTATTATGCTGGCAGGCAATTTGTTTTTTATTTCTCTTGAAAGATTGCTTGTGCATTCCTGCACATTTCAACTTTGATCTGCTAATACTCACCTGTTATACTGTGATTACATGGATGAACTGCAAAGAGGCCATCTAAGCTAAATTGTCAAGTTAAGGGCATGCTGAAGAGCAAATACTTGAAGAGCAAATACTTCAATTTAAAATTCAGCAGATCTCTGGCTGCTTGCACAACTGCATCTGACAATTTTAAAGGATTCAAACTGGGCATTTTAAAGATCTCTAATTATGTGAAAAGGTTATTTTAATCCCACTATAGGACCAAATATTAGGCACCTATCACAAATGTAGTTAAGCTTTCCCTGCTGGACCTTTCCCTTACTGAGCTGGTGTTTTGGGATTTCAGCATCCCCTCCAACCTGTGTGCTTTTAAGCTTCCTTCCAGCTGGGTAGTCTTTGGTGCTGTCTCTTGCCCCTCTGTAATAGTTTTTAGGCAAATATTTTTCTTTCCTATACCTCTTAATAGAAACATGACCATGGCCTCCTGATCTACTGCCTTCAGCTCCAGATTATATTTGCCCTCCAATATACTCTGGTATTTTAGGCACACGTTTTCTAAGAACTTTGACACTGGTTACAGTTTTGGTCTCCAGGTACATGTGGTAATTGAAGTAACTAGATAAAAAAGTTTGCAGAGGATTTCTAAAAACACAAGAGAAATTACAGATATAGGCAAAAAAAGAAATACCTGTACTCTAACTTTTGCTTCCACATTTTCACCACTCTTGATCAGCAGGGTTTCCAAATCTCTCTACAGGTCTGTCTTCTCTTTGTTTTACTAGAATTATTCTCTTGCTCATATGATGAGTTGATGCTGACAGCCTTTAGCTATCTCATTATCCTCAAATACTCCAAATTAAATGGAAGTTGTTTATGTTAATGGCTTTCCATTATTTCTGGTCTGGGATGAATGTGACTAGCAGGTTCCATATCTGCTGAGGCATTCAGTGATACAAGAGTTTCATAAAATCAGTCAGACATCCTAAGTTGCACATAGCCATGTTCCCCAAATACATCATACGATCATCTTACTGGAAGGACTCATTTTTCTGATCGATATTCTAATTTTTTGCCTAAATTTATTCAAAGCCATTTTGTTGTTATGCCTTTTGGCTAAGTACAGATGTTCAAAAAGACCCTGGCAGAAGCCTTCTAACTATCATGCTTTACTTACAGTGCTATAAATTAGAGCAGGAGTGAATTGAACAGGCGTGGGCTATTCAAATGGGGAGACTCAGAGCTCACCTGCACTGGCCACTGTGGGAGCTTCTGCATGCTGCCCAGCAGGCTACAGAGTAGGTCCTCTCTCCAGCCCTCCCCCGCCCTCCCCAACCGGTGGCTGACAACTGTCAGCAGACCTGTGTGCAAAGTGGCCAGTATTCACTTCGGATTCAGATTTGGCCAAATCGGGGGACAATAATTCAATTCAGTGATTTGAATCACTGTCCCAAATAGATTTGGCTGAATCTGATTTGGAGAATCAGCCAAATCTCTGAATCACACAGGTCTCATCCCCCGCCCGCTCTTAATGGCTGTTCTGCCTGCCCCAGCTCCTGGCTCTTTGAAAAGAAAAGCCCCAACTCACCAGCTGCTGCCGGGTGGAGGGATGATCCCTGCTGGCCCCACTGCCCTACACCATGTGGGGGTCTCTGCCACAAGTCCCCCAGTCCCACCCACTCTCCCAGACCCCCCATGGCTGCCCCGCTTGCCCCAGCTCCATCCCTTTAAAAAAAACAATCAAACAAAAAAAGCCCCAACTCACTGGTTCCTGTCAGGCAGAGGGGCGATCCCCACTGCCCCCCCACTGCCCCATGCTATATGGGGGGCTCTGCATGAGTCCCCCAAAGCCCCAAGGCCGCTGCAGCAGCCAGTCAGCCCAGGGTTTGTTTTTTTTTTTGTTTTTTTTTTCTTAAAGGACCGGAGCTGGGCCTGGGGGAGCAGGTGGGGTGAGGGGGATCATGAAAGAGCCCACCACATGGCATGGGGCAGTGGGGTGCAGCAGGGATCTCCCACTGTTGAGCAGCAGCCGGTGAGCCTGGGCTTGTTTTTAAAGGGCTGGGAGCTGGGGCAGGCAGGGTAGCCATGGGGGGTGGGCTGGGACAGCAGGCAGGGGGTTCTCTGGGAGGCTGGGGGAGCAGGCAGGGGATAGGGCCTGGCAGGGGTCCCCCATGGTCCCCTCCCCCGCCCCCTACTTACCAGCTTGGAGTCCAGGTCCAGGTCCAGCTCCCTGATGCAGTGGGTGGGGACTGCCCGAATCACTGGCACTTTCCAAATCTTTTCTGAATTGATTTGGACAACTTTGAATCAATTCAGACCTTTTAACTGGTCCCCTAATTCAATTCAGATTTGGAGATTTGGCCACTGAATCAGGCCAAATCTCCTCCAAATTGAATCAGTACCTGAAGCTTCACACAGCCCTACTGGGTAGCTCTTCCCCTGCAGCCTCACCTCCTAGCCAGGCAGAAGCACACTGTAGGGTTGAAACAGCTGCAGGGCAGAAACCCTCTTTGCTTCCCCCGTCTCCCCGCCCCCCCCCACCCCCACGGCTGCCCACCGGGCTAGGAACAAAGGCTGTCACTTACTTACAGCCAGTAAGTCAGGGCCAGCTTGGGCAGAACACAGGAACTCTACCAGAGGCTAGAGAGGAGCCCTGCACAATGCTGCCTGGGATTGCAGCAATCAGGCTCTAAGTTATCCCCTGATAGGATATGGCACAGACTTTCAATAACACGTTGTAAAAGAAAGTGCTTTAGTCTAATACATCATTCATCAAGGGTTACCTTAGAGTGCAATCCAGCTTTTTTAAAGCGCTGTAAAAGCTGTGAATGTCTGGTCAGTCATGGCTTTTGAGCACTTTCTGCCTGCTTGAAGTGAGATAGATGTAATGCTGTACCTAGTCTTACTGTCCTTTAGTTTTGATAGTTCTTCTTGATAGTTAAGATCATCTTAACCTTTCTTTGAAGCTGTTCCAGTTTACTGATAGGCAAAGGACTTAGAACTATTCAGAAAACTGGTCCAAAACTGTTCCAGTTAAGAGTAATATTTCTTCATGTACTTGAGCTCCATGCTGAGGTCTGGAATGAACTCTGTTTACCCCAATATGAGTTGGTTCTTACAGGCTAGGCTGACTTACACTGATGTGGCATGACTGGGAGGTATACTCTTCTGCTATCCAAGATGTATTTTTCCTGTGGAAAAAGGAGTATGCTTCTTAGAACTGTTGTCTTAACACCATTCATATGCGCTACATTCAATTAGGAACTTGAAATCTTGTACAATAGTACTTCGTTTCACTTTTTAAAGCATTTGGATCCTAAACAAAAAGCAATATTATTCCTGCTACCCATTCTCATCAAAATGCCTCCTCCTCCTTCTCTAGGCCTTAGATTCTCACTCCATCTTCCTGGGCTCCAAAATAATGTTTTTGATCCACAAGAAAATCCTTATTTTTTATATATCTAAATAAGCTTCTTGGAATTAAATGGAGACCTTTTCTAGTTATCTTGTAGGGTCAGATAAGCTGTAGTATGCAATGAACTCATGCTTCACCCTAAAGGAGATTATATAGGTGACAGACCCATCACAGGAAACATAAGATGAGCTGTAGAAGATGTATCAAAGTAAGTGTAAAGGAGGGAAGTAAATACTGTTGGACCATGAAGGGATAGGAAAGAGACAGTTATACAGAAATTTGCCATATAATTATTTGTAAAGTGAGAATAACCTATTATAGTTTATAGCTGGCCTAAGGGGTTCAATAAATGTTGGAGAAAGCATGAATCAGATAATACAACAAAACATAAACTCTATTCTTCTGATACCTAAACAGTGAGCCAATTGTGTTCAGTGATTTAGGGCCGATCTGCAAGGTGCAACCGTGTCAGAAGTCACAGAGTATAATTCTGCCAGAAACTGGGCTTGGCATTGCATGCAATACAATCAGAGTTTTTCCACAAATTGGCCTAGTGACTCATATGTATTGCTATGAATCTTTCAGTGAGTGAGTAGAATGGTTTCAGGCTGTCATGGTTCAATTAATTGGCTTTTCATGCCTTGGCTTGGTCATCCCCAAATCCAGGAACTGATGATGACAACCAAGACAGAACTGATCATGGGATTTTCCAAAATACAGCAATGATATTTGTGTCTAACCTCTGGATATATAGGATCCTTTATCTCACCTATTCCTCCCTTTCACATTATCTCTTTAATGCTGTTTTACATTCTTTTTTCTGATGTTGTATTTATATATTCACATAACCATCCATGAAGTTGGAGGGCGCACAAAGCAAGATTCAGTTAATAACCAATGTGCTTTGAGGATGGTTTTCTGATGCCTAGACATGAATAGGAAGACCACTTACTTAAATGTTCTCCTTTGGTAGTACGGAACCAGAGTAAGATTTTAAATAAAAGCAGACTTGGGCTTTTGTGCTTTGGAAGCTCAGAAAACATCTTTTCAGGATGAGTGCCCAAAGCTTGAAAGTTAAGCATTACATATCTAAAATCTTACCTATATCTTTAATATCACCTGAAGCATATGTATATATAGTTAAAGCAACAAGCAAGCTTCCCCGAACATGTGCACACAAGATAAATAGAAGTACTGTTGATGCCTGGGGAGATTCATGTGACATAGGTGCATACTGTACAGAACAATATCAGAAAGCATACAAAGGTGCTGGTAGTTCTTGGGGGTTAGAAAAAGACATGCACTTCATACTATGCATGTTATTTGCTGCCACAGCAGTTACAGCTGTCTTCCTCCCCAATGTAGCTGTTGTGCTTTTAACATCTGCCTGTATTAGTGCCATCATAATGGAGGCATCTGCCCTTTGAACTTACTCCTGCCATGATTTTTGCACACCCTCCCAATCCTATGTATATGGACTTATTTCAGAATTAACTTGTATCTCCACTGTTGCCGTCTCCCTCTGCCCATACTACTGACATGTTTGCTGTCTCTCTCTCTCTCAACTGAGATCCAAATGTGTGAAGTTGAATGTGTGGGTGGTAGAAGGAAGAGATAGGAAGCGATTTACTTCCCCATACAGCGTAACCCCTCCCAGGAAAGAGGCACAATGCGGTTCTGTACACATGAGGGACATGGCTAATTCCTCCAGCAATGCTGTGGATACTGAAATTACTATGAGTATGTGGCCAGTGCCTTTTCTGTCCCTTCCTCAGTCCTCCACACACCTGTTTGTATCCTTGACTGCAGCTTCTGGAAGTCTTTCTCCCTGGGATCCAGAGAGGCCATGACAGATCTGATTCTGCTCTCACACTTATTTTACATCCGTGTAACCTCTTTGTTCGCAGCCTGAGTGGTGCCTCAGTAAATGAGATTTTCTTCCCTATGAAAGCAAAATGCCACTAACCACAGCAGTTCAAGTGCTACTCATCTCTAGTGACTGTCATATTTCTCCTAACAGATCTCTTGGCCCTTATGCTATCATACTAAAAAAATGTCAAAACAAGGCAAAAAAAAAAAGTAAAAAACAAAAAGCTGAGTTGGAGAGGAAGAGGTTGAAGGTGTAGAACATTTCTTCTGAGGTATGTTTCTAAATAGACATAGTACAATATACAGAGTGCAGTTTTTCTTTCTCTCTACTTCTTTGTGTGACAACTTAGATACTCTACCATCTCTCTGGATGTATCCAGTTCTAAAATAGAATCAAGGCGACATTTTCTTATGTAAAATTCTTCAATATTCATAACCCTCTCCCCCCTCCAGCCCCTTCCACCAGTGGATATATGCACATATTTTTAAAGCTTGATTACTATCTACACGCTTCATCATGAAATCTTCCATTTTTAAGGTGACTATTAAGCTTACCAACTGTAAGCTTAATATTTGGAAAACAAAAATACAGCAAAACAAGTTTGAAAAATTGGCCTTTGACTTTCACTTTTAGGGAAGTGAGATTACCAACAGGAGAACTTTGTTCCACTGTAGCAAGTGCTATAATTTGCAGAAGGGGGGGGCAATGATGCTGGTTTGGACTATCATCAATTCAGTAGAAAACAATGAATCAAATTTCTGATTATTCCAGGAACACTGGTTGACAGTTGAAGTAATGCACATTGACTTTGACATATTGTGTACATGAAGTGTTTCCTTTAACAATCTGTATCTTTAGTTAAAATTCTAGGCACGTAACTTGGCATTCTGGGCACATAACTTGGTTTTTTTTTTCTTCTTAGTGTGTAAGCAATGTTCTTTTTTTAGCATCAGCTTTGTGCTCATTCAATCTCTTTTGTAAATACAGAATGCCTAATCTACATATACCATCCTATGAATCAATGTTAGAAAATCTTCTCAGTCAATGGATTCTTGGAGAGTTATGCTACAAACAAGGCAAGATAGATCATTGCTGCATGATTTTTTCTTCCTCATATTATAATTGCAAGAATTGTATAGTTCACTTCCATCCACAGTAATTACATGCACTAGCTTCCTTCTACATTCAGTGATAAAGGAACAATAGGAAATTATTTAGAGATTTATTTTTGAAGTATAGTTTCGTATTATGTGATATCCATTTGCAACTCCTTTATAAGCCATCCCTGACTTCATCTCTCATCTTTATTCTCCTCCAGATACCTCTTCTTATCTGCCATCCTCCTCCTCTCTGTCCCTTCCCAAATCTCATTTTATGCTCTGCAAGAGCCTTCTTCTCTGCAGAACTTGTAATCTAAAACTGTTTTTTAAAATGTGTTCTCTGTGTTGTCTTTATCTCTCTTCAAATCACAATTAAAGCTGATTAAATTATGCCTACAATTTCTCTGGTTTTGTATTTATGTAATTTAGTTCTACAATTACCTTATATTATTATGTAACTTATCTTTGGATACACTTTACACGAGAAATGCTATAAAAAACAAAGCTGTGTTTTACATTGTGTAACTGGCTACTAAAGCTGTAAGTCTATATTTTCTAGTGAAGTGTAACTACAATCCTCAAGCTACATCATGGTCTGCTTTAGCAACAGCAAAATGGTCTACAGAAAGAAATAAACAATGTCATTGCTCACAAATATAAGATAATGTTAAAAGTAAAAATAAAAAGATATTCAAATTTAATTTGCAAATTCTATTTGTTCTCCCAGGAAGGCTAAGTCTTCCAGTTCATTGGCTCATGCACAACAAAATACATACAGGTACTGGGAGGATAAACAGAAGCTAGAAGCTATAGAATTTGGTTCATACAAAATTAAGATTGAGGCAAAAAAAGGCTCAGTGGTTTAACATGAGACAAAAACTGAGATACAGTAGCTTGAAAACACTGTTTTATTTAGCTAAGACCAATCAATCTTTCCACCCTTAGAGTGCAAAAATGAGGTCAAACTTAATGAAGAGTTTAATTTCTATTCTTTCTTTTTTCATTGGATGCCATCTTTCCTTGCTAATCATATGATCTATGGTCAAGTTACATTTTGATGGGCTTCTCCTGATTGATTTTTTTTTAATAAAGCAGCTTCATTTTTACAGTAACATAGTGCTCTCAGGATATGTTCAAACTCTCATTAAATTTTATGACAAAAAATCAGTAGAAAATCTGGATCCTTATTTGCCCAAATGATTAAGTAATTGTTAGAACCCTTCCTTGCCTATTTTTGATTAATTATTTATTTGAATCCTGGTCTAGTAAGAAATCCAACCACTTGGAGAATACAATGCTGTTTTTCTCCGCTGTGATATCACTGGCTCATGGAGTGGATTTGATAGAGTCAAAACAAATAACATTTTGTACTTGTTTTCTCTTTGAAAAATGGGTACTAGAAACAGGAAAGAATCTCAAATTTGTATGTGCTTTTGGCTTTCTTCATACAGGATAGGTGTTTGATGGGGGCATGTGGGGTTTGCAGGAAGGGGCTGGGGAAGGGTGTGGGGGAAGGAGGGTGGGTGTGGAGGGATGTGGGTTGGTGTGTGGGGCAACTGCGGGGTGATTGTGGGTGTGGGGGGACCCTGTGGGGGGTTCTGTTCAAGGGGGTGGGTCCCCTGGCCCCCACAGGGGGCAGCATCCCACATAGCACATGGACTTCCCCCCCTGCAGGGCCCCAGCTCCCCCCTACAGAGCCACAGCTGCCCCCCATGCAGGATCCCAGGAATTCTGCAGGCCCGCAGCCCCCCCCATGCAGGGCCCCAGACACCCTGCAGGGCCACACGCCCCCATGCAGGGCCCCAGGCACCCTGCAGGGCCATAGCCCCCTCACACAGGGCCCATAACTTACCTTCTGCAGCAGGGACCACATGCCCACAGGGACCATGCCAGCAGGGTTCAGCAGGGACCGTGTACCAAGCCACACCAGGTCCTGCCCGCACTGCGACCACTCACACAGTGCTAAATGTATGGAATTGGAGGAAAGAAAGGCAAGAAACAAGCTAATTGATGATAAAAAAAACTAGGTTGCCATCTGTCTTTGCTCTCTTCTAACCCTATTCCAAATTGTCATATCCCTCCTACTATGCCTCTCTGAAGCTGAGCTAAAGAACCCCTAGAATGTCTGCCACAAAAAATGATCTAGTTTTTCACTTGAAAATCTATGCCCAGACCTTCCCCTTTAAGAATAACTCATCATATGTTAAGCAAAGAACAGAAAAAAATAATGCAGCTCTGGGATTCATTTTCTTTCCACTGGCTTTTCTGCAGGCAGGGTTTAGATTAGGAAGGGAAAAATATGTGTCTTTTGAGCCTGCCTTTCCCACATGCATCATCTTCTCTAACTGTGGCTCTCTGACTCTGTTGCGGAATCTAATTTAAATAGTACATCATTGACATTTATAGGTGAAACTCAAAAGGTTCAGTAGTTCACTTAGGAACTACAGCTAAGATATCGTGTCTAAAAACCTGGATCTAAAAAGATAAATCCTTTCTAGAAATTATATCCATTTGGGGTCCAAAATCCTTAAAAAACTAAAAACATATAATAAGCCTAGGCAAAGCTGGTGCCAAGCCATCCCCGGGGGCCTACAGAAAGAAGGCTTCACCTGTTCAGACCTTAGAGTTCCAGATATACACTAGCTCTCTCAGCAAACAGAGTGTCAGAGTGCCTGGCTGTGCCACCTGGCCTGCTTGGAGCCCAGTTAACCTGTTTGCTCTTGCCTGAATTTTGCTTAGCCTGACCCTACACCTTGATCCTAGCCTAAGTTCCTGTCTGCACCTTTGGCATCTTAAAACTGTGCCTTGCCCCAGCCTAGTTGTACCTTACCTAATTCAAATTGATACCTCACTCCTACCTGGAGTACCTCCTTGTCTAAAAACTGCCTTTCTCTTGTCCAACCTGCCTATTTCCATCTTATTTCTGCCCTGCATGTTCATAAGTGCTCCTGTCCCTGTCTTGGACCTTTTGATATGACCAATGGCTTGCCTTGATGACGAATGTGCTATGACCCCTGGCTTGATATCTTGGACTGATACTCAGATTCACTTCAGTGCAGTCCTCAGTAACCCATGCTCTAGCACTTCCCCTTAGACCAACCATCCATCCCCTTGCCCACCTTAATAATATGCATGCTCACATGATTATTTGATGGGTCTACTGGTCAAGTAATATTACAAAAATAAGATTTCCTTTGACATTCCTCATATCTTGTATGTCTGTTTCTTTTTACTAGGATATATAAGCATTTTGGATGCTTGTATGCATGCCAAAAATTACATGTTTTTGCAATGTAATTGTCACACTTTGCATGTATGGGGTTTTTTGTGATTTAAATGAGTTTGTTACATTGCAAAGTAAACCACATACCCCCATGTAATTTAGTTTGCAATGTAGCTACAGCAAAAGCTCTGTTATCTGGCATCCCTCATTCCCGGGGATGCCGGTTAATCAAATATTCTGGTTAATCAAATGTGCACCATTCGGTGCACTCCCTGGCGTTAGTGTGCCGGGGGACAGGCAGTGGGGCCCTGCACAGTCTGCTTTGCCCCAGGCCATGGGCTGAAGAAGTGAAGAAGAAGAACGCAGTGTACAGCAATGCAACCAGAAGTGGGACTTCCTGTTTCGCTTTTGCCGCGTCCCTTGGATGCTGATTAGTGGAGCTTTCCAGTTGATACAGTGCCAGATAACACAGTTATTGCTGTACTTGTAACCTTGCAGCCTTTAATCTGACAGCTTGCCCCCCCTCCTCAGTCCCCCCTCCTGGCCATGGGAGAAGGGGGCTGAAGGCAGAAGCAATGAGGGGCCTGATTCTTTTTTTTCCAAGAGCCTGCCTGTGTTTCCCATGACTGGGGGGGGCAAGCTGCCAGCAGACCAAGCAGCCCCTGAGCTGTGGGAGATCCTGTTCCTTCCCTCTGTGGCATCGGTGCCCCCTGAGACTAACTGGGTGGGCTGCTAGCAGGCCAGAAGTTGCTGCAGCTTGGAAGTACCTGATCCAATGCTTCCCTCAGCCTGCCAAGACTTCCAGTGTGCTGTGCACTATCCCTATCACTTTTTTGGCCTTCACTATACCCAGCTGCCCTCCTGCCACCTTCCTGTGCTGCTCCAGGGACAATCCAGCCTGTTTGCAGGCAGTCCCAGGCAGCAGAAAGGTGGCAGGGACAGTGCATAGGGTTATGCTCCCCAGGCAGGATTGGGGAAGAGTTGGATCTGATGGCTGCTGCCTCCAAGCTGAGGCAGCATCTGGTCCACTAGCAGCTTATCTGGGTGGCCCTGAGGGGCACTGTCACTGCAGAGGGAAGAAGGAACAGGGTGCCTAGCAGATCAGAGCCCACCAGCAGCTCACCCCCCAGCTACAGGCAGGTTCTGGAAAAAAAAAAAAAAATAGATCAGGCCCCTCACTGCTTTTATTTTTTTTTTCCTGGTGGAGCCTCTCTGCATGAGCTGCAGATGGGCTGAGCAGTCCCTGAGCTGCAGGAGCCCCCAATCCTTTCCTCCTTGGTGGTGTCACTCCCCAGGGTGGGCTGCTAATGGGTCAGATGCTGCCCCAGCTCAGAGGCAGCAACCTGGCCCAATCCACTCTTCCCCAAGCCCACCTGGGAAGCAATGCCTCATGACCTGTCCCCACCACCTGGCTTGCCCCTGGGGAAAGAGGACACCTAGGTGTGCTAGCAGGCAAGGAAGGCAATGGGGATGGTGTACGGTGCAGTGGAAGCCTGGGCAAGCTCAGAGAAGTGTTGAATTGGGTGCCTCTGACCTGAGGTAGCCCCCAGCCTGCTAGCAGCCTGTACGAGCGGCCCCAGAGGTGCCTCGACCATGGAAGGAAGGGCCCCCCCCACAACTCAGGGGCTGCTTGGGCTGCAAAAAGCTCACCCTCCACCCCCAAGCATGGGAGAGGTAGATAGGCTTTGTGAAAAAGGAAAAAAAAAAAAAAGATTGGTCCCTTCTATGGAAGCTTCTAAATTGAAACAGTAGATTTTGAATCATCACAACAAAAAACCCACCTTTTCAATTTAGGGGACTAAGTCCCTGTCATGTGTACAAGTGCCCTTTGATTGCACCTGCAATCATATAGTGCAGATGTACTTGAAAATGAAAAATAAATGGAGAAAACAGATATTTAGACTGAGTTTGGATCACTAATTGAGAAAAAGTATATGAAACAGTTCATCAAGTTTGTTTTTTTTTCACCATCCTCACATATCTCTTTTCCCCTCTGGATGCTACACACCTCAGTATAATATTTTTATATTTTAACTGGATCTATCAAAGTTTACTTATGGGTTCCCCCACCATTACCTTTTGAGTGCCTCAAGTCTGTCATCTGGTAACCTTAGTTGCCAAAAAATGGACGCACTTAAAGAGTGGTAGCTATATATATGACAGTGCCCTGCCAATGCATTATTAGCAAAAGGACTTTAGCTCTGTAAATGTTTTCTCTAATGGGATTGAAAGTACAGCTATCTGTTAATCTTCAAAGTATAAACTGTAGCTTTTCAGTCTACAGAGAGTCTTTTCATTTAGCTTTTACTAAATTATATTTTATATATGAATTTGTACATGCACCTGGATTTATGATTTATAGGTACTATAAATGCATGTGTGCGCGCGCACACACACACACACACACACACACACAACAATCACATGGAAATGTAAAATGTAAAATAAATAATTCTGAATTATAGTAACATAGAGTGTACATAGACTAAACGAGAGCCCTAAATTGAAGCTGTGGGTTTTTAAAAACACCACTTCAATTTAGGGCCCTTTAAACCGCTGTGTCATGCACACACCCACTTACCTGCCTCTCCAGCATTGGGGAGGGGAGGGCGAGTTGCCAGCAGGCGGAGCAGTCCCTGGCCCCCCACTCCCCTAGGTGGCACCCACCTGCAGGCACCTGGCTCAGATGGTCCCAGGGGGCACCACAGCCTCAGATGGAAGTACTGGGCCCCCGCGCAGCTCTGGCAGGCAGATAGGCAGGCTCCAGGGGAAAAAGGTGGAGCCTGTCTTCCCGGGCTGCTGCCAGGCTACCCGCATGGGCTTCCTGCAGAGCCCCTGAGCTGCACGCATCCTGGTGCTGTGCTCTGCAGCTCTAGGGCAGCAAACTAAAATGCCTTGGAGGAGTTTTAGTTTACTGCATCCCAAGTCATTTAAGGGGCATTATGCCACCGAATTTGCTACAGCGGCTGGAATAACTGCGCAATATGCCACCAACACGTGCAAACACCAACACCATTAAAGCGGTGCAAAAGCATTTAACCTGCTTTAAAGTGTTGTGTACACATGCTTCTTGTTTTGTTTATACACGGCCATATATATTATGTGCTGGATTAACAAAGGAATACAAACTTTAAATTATGTCAGCATATATTTTATTGCAGCAATACTTAGAACTTGTAATAAACAGCTAACTTAACTGGTAGACTATTTTAAAGTCATCGCATTAAGTACAAGCTTTACATTAGAGAGGCAGTAATGAATATTTTTAGGTTGGATGCTGCAGTCATTGCCTATGGAGAAGATTGCAAAGGTTATTATTTCCCTAAATTGTGGTTATAAAAGTAGACTAGTTCAAATAATTTTTACCCAGAGTTTGTAAAAAATAGCAACTACTTATTCAGAAGTATAGGAAATACTTTTTAGGAAGTATAGGCCAGACTTTAATCTCATTTATTTATATCAGTGTATATTTAGTATAACTCCACCGAAAACTGTGGGATTATTTATACCAGTGAAAATTGGAGCTGAATTTGGCAATACATTCTGATTATTTTTTCTGTCTTTGTATTAAAAAGAAATTGTAAATACATTTTATCCTCCTAGTTGTTAGGAATACTAAGAGCTGCATATAAAAAAAATCTGTCCCATCAATCTGAACCAATGGTATTGACATACTAAATAGTTTATACTTGCTATATGTTCCATGGGCCTCTTGTTTTGTCTGTTGTGTTCTTTCACGTTAACTTTGTATTCTGTTCTAAGTCTTTGAGACTCACTTTATCACTCCAACTGGGATATAACAAAAAAAAATATATATTATGTGTAACGTACAGTGCATAATGTAATGGAAGAGCCATGATAATGTGCTCCAACAAGATACTAAAAATATATAATTTCTCAAGTCCTGTGAGCTTCTTCATGGGAAGCGGGGAAAAAAAAGAACCCCCCCCCCCCCCCCAACATAAGACCAGATGAGGATTTGGGTCACTCTACTCTGATTGTTGGCTTAAATGGATACATTCCAAATTTGCAGTTATTCAACTGAAAAAGTCAGAATTAAGGCCTGTAAAGATCGCAGGCACCTGTGAAACCTGAGAGAAACAGGTATTTCTGCTCTATAAACCTCCCTGTAGTTTTTTAACCCTACCTGTAGTGTACCTGTCACCATTAGGGAAAAGCAGCCCTCCACTTCAGAAACAGCGGAGAGTGTGGTCTGGAGAAAGATTTTTCTCTGCCATAGGCTGGTGACAGAACCCTTTGCTACTGGGTGTGCACAACCTCTGACTCAGTCATCTCTATCCTTTCTGCTCTGAACTCAGAACTGCACAGGATAAACTCCCCATTCTGTGGGTAGTAGGGTCAAAGTAGTACCTCCTCTCCCATTGCCATATTACCTTCAGTAAAAGCTTCAGATTAACACCAACCAAACTCTAGCTGGTTAGAAAAATTGAACTACAAAGAGGAACAGGGAAGACAAGATAAGGGACAGTATTTATTCCTTTTCATCAAGATTTTTTTTCTCATGAAGATTTCATGTAAATATTCTCAGCCACATGCAACGTTTATAAGTAGCAGATAAGCTTATGTGGCCACAAGCAGTTGTGTATCTCAAAGTGTTGCAGCCACTTGCACACCTATCATGATACCCATCTCCAGTACCAAAGAAAAATATTTTTTTTTCTCTTAGAAACACAAATAAGCATACTAAGGGCAAGTAGGGTGGAGTTTGCCCCAGACAGGCAATTTCACCCTTTCCTGCTGGATCTGCACACATATAGGACTGTGATTAGTGAATCATTCATTGTGTTAAAAAGATGCACTGGAGACACACAGGTCAGCTAAATGACTGAACTGTGGTTAACTGAAATTCCAGATTAATTGAAGGCATATTATGGCCTAACTGTTGCCTGTGTGTTTTAAAAGTCCTTTAGGAGCACTTATGTGAACCTACAGAGAATGACAGAGGACAAATTCTGGTTCTGTGGATGAAGCCTACAGAGGAAATTAGGATCCTGAGCAGAAAATGTGTGTATGTGTGTGCATATATGCATGCACATGTGTGTGTGTTTGTGTGCATGTATGAGTGCATGTACACACACGTATGAAGGGTAAGAGGGGCATAGGTAAGCAATTGTCACATTGTGCAAAGCTGTTATGAGAATCCGTGCTGTTATTTCAGTTTCTTGCTCTGTCTCTACTGCTGCAAAACTTTGAAGCTACAGTAATTCTCATTATATTACCCATATGAATTTTTACTGAGGCTCTGAAAAGGAGTAAAATGACCTTGTTAATTTGGGTCAATTTGAAATTTAGCTTTGATTAAGATTTAAAAAACCCAGCTTCCTAATAAATAATATGAAGGTAGAACTTTAATTTATAATATTGCTTAAATCTTAAATATCTTTCAGATACCAAAACATATGTTGTAAGTAAAACAAGCACAGATTGGACTGGTTCTGAGGCAAAATTGGTTAGCACTGTAATGTTTTAATATCACAAATATCTAAATGTGAATTGCAGTAATTGAGTTTGATATTCCTTTGCATAATATGTTATTTTAGCTGCTTTTAATTAGCTCTTGAGACATTTTCAACCCGAGTTTCCCAATATAGATGTCTTGATTTTTTTGTTTTTGTTACGTTTTTAAAGTTGTAAAAAAACAAAAACAGATCTACAAATACGTTCCTTTCATCCTCGCATGGAGTCATTGGTTCAGGCTCTTGGCAAACAAAGGATGTGGATATATAATATGTTTATTTTGGAGTAACTGGACTTTACTCCAGGAAAATTGGGGAATCAATGAAAAATGTACAAATTTACACAGGGAAGTCACTGTATTGGGGATAAAGTTATTCATCTGAAAGTGAGAAGTAACCATACATCAGTTTAGCTTAAATGGTGTATGGATTTTTTGACTGCTCCCTTAGTTAGTTTCATGTGGAGTTGATGCAAACTGGTGCTTTTGCCACCTATTGGCCAGAAATTATAATTTTTTCATACAGAGCTTGAGTAACTTAGGAAAGCCAGCTATTTCCCCACTCCTTACTTCAGAGTACATTTACCACAGAGTAATAATGAAGCCAGATGGCACTTATATCATGTTTGCAAATTCTTATTCTCAATCAGAAATTACATTTTATTTTAAATTAAAACAGATTCTGACCTTGTTGTGTGAGCAAACATTTACACCAAATATTTGTTGCAAAGATTTTGTAATGAAAATGTGTATAAAGGGAAAACATATAAGCTCTAGTTAGTTCCATCATTTTTTTCCAAATATTTATCAATCCAACTGTACTAGGGAGAGAAAGACCATGAGAATCTTTGTGGCATGCTCAGTATTACTGTAGCCATAATTTCATACTTCAGTGTTAGGTACCTTAGAAATATTTGTGATACTATATTCAGATATAGGACATCTAGATTGAATCAGAATTTTATTTTTACCCATGAATACACTTTCAGTTTCCATATGTATCTGATATTTATACAAAAAATATTTCCCTTTTTTATACTGAGAAAATGAGCATTAAAAAAAAAATCTCATTTATCTATTTCCTTACACAAATCTCTGTTGCTCATGGTCAAGTTCTGATTTCATTTCCACCAGTGATAATCAGTAGTAATTCCACTAAAGACACCAGAGTGCCACAAATGTAAAACCAGTTAATGTAAGACCAATAATCAGACCCTTTATCTTTACTTTGGCTTCAGAGTCTGTAATTCAGTACAATTTTTTTCCCCTCGCTATTGGAATTAAATCAGAAGATGTGACCATGTAGTGGTGATAATTATTTTACCTTCTCTTCCGTGACCTATTTAGGTGCTAAATATTGGACAAAGCACTTATGTATTGCATTTTATAGGTAACATCTCAAATTATTTATCCTAGTTAATGTAACTTTCGAGGTCCCCTTCCAGCCTTACAATCTATGAATCTATGAATTTGTTTAAAAAACATGGAATCATTTCATGTGAATAGGAATAGACTTTTAAAAGTAAATTTGCAAAGAAATCATTCTTCAGATATGTTCCTCTAGCTCTGAAGAGCTGAGGAGTTAATAATAAAGATAATTTCTCTGCTGTTCACAGCAGGTCTTTCTTTATATTTTCCCATTCCCTATTATTTAGGCATATTCTAATATCCAACACTGACTTATATGGTTTCATATTACTTAGCAACAACTAAAAGGCACAATATAGAAAAAAGACTGTTCAATCATTGTGACATAATGTCTCACCTCGTGTTTAGCAGTTACTCAGAGATTTGTTACCCCTTACTCTCCAGGAAAAATTTTTAAATCAAAAGGCAAACATGTGAACTGGTCTAATATTCAATATTTAGAGAGTGTTTCATTTTGCCCAGATCCCTATGCTCCCACAGTGAGGTTAGCATTATTGTTTTCCATTACCTTTAAAAAAATATAACATTGTAAGTACATTAATTGTTGTTTACTGGAATTTGGATCTCTGGTGAGCACATTTTTCATAGGTGTGGTGTAGTAAACAAAGAAAAAACAATTTTGCATAAATGGAAGATAAGCTACAGTGTATATGTGCCTGGCTAAACCGGTTACTAAGTCATAATCCCCCACCCCAGCAGTTTAACAAGTGAAGTAGCCTATCACATAATCATTATCATCACACTAAAGCAATATTACTATACAATTAGAATAAGAAAATGTAGCAAATCTGCCCTAGGTTATTTGAAAACAAAAGAGCAAAATAGGCCAGCATATTATGAAATAGATTCTGTTTTATGAGGCAAAATAATGACAATGAACAGTTACAACAAAATATTACAACAATGAAGGAGACTGGAATACATTGGCTGTTGTTTTAGCAGTTGCCACCCCACATGCCTTGAAACTACAAACATGTAGCCACATGAGTAGTCCCCTTGATCAGAGTCCCATTTTAGCTCTTTTCCTGCATTGGCTCTGGTCAGAATTTCTCTGATCCTCAAGGTTTTGTTCACCCCTAGAAACATTTGCCATGGATCAGTACCCCATGTGGCTCAAAGAAAGGCATTGAAGTCCTGATTTCCCAGCAACTCTTTAATCCCAAATCAAGGATGCAAGGGGAAACCAAACTGTGCTGTTTTTTTTTTTTTTCTTTTTTCTAGCCCTGCAGCTGCCTGGTTTTTGCTAGCAGTGTTGCTCATTTTATTTTCTTCTCTCTGTCTCTAGAAATGTGATCTGTCTATCCTAGATGTCTCAAGGAAGGTTCATTAGCTATTGAATGACTTTTCCACTGAGACTATGAAAAATAATCATCCTACATTATGTCAAAATGTTATTCATGGCATCACAGATGGTGTATGAAAACTGATTTATTTCCTGAAGAATTAATTACTTTTTGAATTCCAGGAAGTCTTTTAGCATAAAACAGGGGTTGGCAACCTTTTCCAACTGTGGGCCAAAGCTTGCAATCTAGCCAGAACCATGGGCCACCATTCTCCCCCAGTGATGGTTAGCAGAGGCTGCAATGAGGAAAAGCAGCCCTGGATGCAGGCTACAGCAGCTGACTGGATCAACTGGAAGTGATTGGCATGCCATTAGAAAAAAATGGACCAGATCAAAAGGCTGGGGAATATGTACACCCTTAGTAAAATGTAGACATAACTGGAGCTTTGCAGACCAGATATAGCCCATAGGTCACCAGCACCTGACCTAAACTATTAGTTTGTAGTAGTGGTAGCAGGCATAACTTTGTGACAGTCCCTTCGGACCTAAAAATGCATGTACCTAGTGGGGGGCAACATTACTTACATACACTGGGATTTAGATGCCTACCAATGATTTTGAAAATTATATTTGGTACCCATCAGCATTTTCAGTCACCCAAATACACTTGAGTACCTGGCTCTTGGCCCATAGAGTCACATTTTAGGGATGGCAACGATTCTGATGTCTTTTCTGACCCTTTAAGAATTCCCTGGATAATTTGTGAGCGTTCTAATGTATTTTCTAGTTTATTAGTTTATTCTTACAATTTGGGCTCATATAAAGCAGAAGAGATGTCTCAGAAAGTGAAAATCACTTTTACACACAATGATTAGACTTATTAAATATGTGGTTCCACTGATGTCACTAAAAAACAAATTGAAAAGTGAATTAAGCACAATATGCATAAAAGAACCTGGGCCCTACATTTTTAAATGTTTTTTTCATTCACTCTAAGTACTACATCACCCATCTTGAACACAATATGAATCTTGGAAAGTTTTCCACAGTATTCCTCTTTCAAGAGGTTTTTGCATTTCCTAGGGAAGCAACTGCCTTCACCCTTAGCAAATCATTTGTAAAATTACTTGACTACTTTTAGCATTATCTTGAACAATTTGAGTCATAGATGGGAAAAAGAAATTCTTGAAAATACTGTCCTGTGTACTCATCTATCACTTTCTTAACTTTTTCTTCTTTTTTTTATTTTTGAAACAACTACAACATACATTGCCTTCATTTCATTTCAATGCTGAAAAACCTACTAAGGTTACTGATTTCATTGGGAATATTTGCATTCATACAGGGCAGCATTTCCTCTAAGCTGTGTGATGTACATGGTCACACAAGTATGCTCATGCCACGCTGCCAGGCATGGCTACGCACACTGCACAGCTTAGAGGGAATGCTGATACAGGGCATGATCAAACATCATTAATGTCGATGAAAAGATTTCAGTGACTTCAATAGGTTTTGAATTATACCTGAGGAGGAAAAGAATCTTACAGGTATGCGTCAAAGAATAGTTTAAAAAATGCAGTTTCAACTCAGCTTTGTTATTCTCAGCTTTGTTATACATACAGTAAAACTGTAGATGAAACAAATTGGCCATGTGGTTTGGAAATAATTCTCTTGACTTTAGTAAAGTCAGATTTCCCTTCACATACAACAACTGGGACCAAATCCTGACTTATTTGAACCTTAGCTTTTTTAATCATCAGTGAATTAAAATTCTGCCTTTACATAAGTACCTCTAATTTGAGTGTTTCATATAAGGTTAAGCATTCTTAATTATTACCTCTTGTTTCAAAGGACAGATCTTTCTAATTTAAAAGACACCAACTGACATAAAAATTCTTTTGCTCAATAGTCCATAAAGGGAGGGGAAACCAACAGAATGATCTTCAAAGTTTTGAATAATAGAGATGAGTTTCCTTACAACATTGACATGAAAAGCATGGCAACTACTAGAGTTACATCAATCCTTCCTAACTGTCTCAGGAAATATGTGCTCTGTTACAATGAAAACAGTTCACCAGCTGTTTATGTAAAAATTATTTGAAGAAAAACAAGCATGGCCATATGGCACACTAGCAATACAGTGGAAGCATGAAGAATAAATTTTGTAGGCTGTAGTAGATAATGGTCATGCTAAGTAGAGTGTCAAATATTGCAGAAACATTACATTAATAGTTAGTCTCTCCTTTTTTTCCATTCAATGCTTACATTTCTTAGCAGCTTGTAGTTGGGAAAAGAGTTAATAACTCATTCTGATGAGGAAGTGGTTTTTATTTTGTGGAATGACAAAATATTTAATATATGTACTGCAGAAATCCAAAAATAATCTATATTTTAAAAGATTATATTGTGCTTTAATTGTGCTATTTTGGAGTAATAAACATTTGCTGCCCTCAAAAGGTACCAAAAGTTATGTTTATTTTTTGTAGAGGGATATATATTTGTATATTTATTAGTAATTTTCTGTTGTTTTTTTGTAATAATTATAAGCTAGCCTGAGACATTGCTATGGACCACTAGCAAGGGGCACCACTAGCTGCCCTGTGAGTACACTGGAAAGCAGATGGTAATTCAGAATCTTCCTTCTGGTTTGCTCCTGCTTCAGGGCTGAAGTGCCATTAACCAGGGTGATAAATTCATTCCATAGTTCACCTACACTGACTGATAGAGCCAAGGCTCAGCTCATTCCCTGACCCTTCAGGTCCACATACACAAGAATGGGAAAATGCAGCAGACCTATGCAGACTGTTTTTCTTCCACACACAGGAACCAATGGGGTGGATAACTAGCAAAGTGCACTCCCTGTATGAGTACAGCATGAGGAACAATCTGATCCAGTATGGATAATGGGAGGTTATATACTGGTTACCAGAAATAAATCCTGTATTCACTTCTGAAACTATATCCTCGGTGTGACGGTCAGGTTATCAATATGGTGGCTTTGGAAAGATGCATAAATCTTAATGCATATGGGTTGTATTTACACAAAATCCTTTACTGCGCAGTAGCCTAGTTTACTGCACAGTAAACACGCACATCTATACATGCATGTGCTTACTGCACAATAAATGACGCTAATTGCAAGTAAATTTGTGGCCTGCAAATACTGGTCACAAATTTACTCGTGATTAGTTACTGCACAGTAACACATGTGTAGATGCCCTCTTGGTCAGCCCTGCCATTAGGGGGGCAGCCTGAGGCTACCCCGGGGATGCCTCTGTGGCAGCCCCAACCTCAGGCCCTTGAAAGCCAAGAGGGATTTTGAGCCCTGGGGCACATGAGCAAGCAGCCTGAGGCCTCTTCAGGCCCCTGTGTCCCCCTGAGCAGGCTGGAGGCCAGCTGTGCCAGCAGGCCTGAACCCCAGAGCTGCTGCTTAGCACTGCAGTGCTACACACCTACCAGGCCTGTACTGTTCAGGCCTGCAGAGTGCCGCAGGCTCCTGCCAGGCCTACCATTACCCAAGACCAGCCTCAGGCAGCTTCTGGCTGCTCAGGACAGCTCCAGCTAACCACAACTCCCCCCCAGCAACCTGCCTAGAGCCTGCAGGTGCTGTGGGCATTGCCTCACCACACAGCTCCCAGTCCTGCACCATGGAGACAGCTGCCCAGGCCTACCAGCACAGGGACAATTGCATAGAAGCCCACAGAGCCAGCATGGGACACCCAATGGCATCATCCTTGCCCAAGCCCTTGCCTGGAGCCACAGGCTGGGGCCAACCTGAAACATCAGCCACAAGCCAGGTGGTAAACCCTACACTGCCCCTGCCCTTGCCCCCCCTTCTCTGCAAAGCTGGGCCACACTCCCCTGGCCCCAATTCCTTCTACCACAGTATGCAGAGAGGTGTAAGACAGTGAAAAACTTTATTGAACAGTGCATGCCCCCACAGCTAGGTAAGCATAGGCCTGTCACATGCCAAGGAATATGTTGATGCTAGCTGCGATGTCCTCCTCAGCAGTGGGGGGAAGGGACATGTAGTGCAGCCACAGGTAGCTCCCCCAGGTGGCAGCACAGGTAGTGGGGCAGACTGGGCTTGCTCCCCACACTGTCAAAGATCAGGGTCCCATGTTGGTGTGCAGGTTCAGCACTAGCACTCAGAAGCCTGCCTGCCCCAAGGGAGCGAGCAGGGACTGGGGGCTCAGCCAGTGGCTGCCTGGGCCCAGACCTGTCCAGCTGACTTACCATGATCCTTGGGCATCCATGCTTGCCTGACTCCCAATCTGAGGCCAGCCACCACGTGGTCTCTGGTACCAAGCATCTTCTCTCAGAAATGTTGCAAACTCACTCAAACAGCTTCATTTTCATGTTTCTACAGGACCTGCAGCTGCACACAGGGCAGAGGCCACAGTTGGCAGCTGGGTTGCAGGCTCAGGATCACCACCACCCACAGCTGGGGCCCTGTGGATACACCGACTGCCAGAGAAATACTTTGGACAGGACCCTCCTCCTAGACTGGTTGGTGATGGCATCAGAGGACCAGCTGGCAGACGCTTAGGCCAGGTGGTAGAGAACATGGCCCGTGACGACATGTGAGACTGGGAAGACTGGGAGTTCTGGGTGCAGCTTCTGGATTGTGTGTGGGCGGAGACCCTGGGAAAGCAGACTGCAGTCCTGGGTAGGGCAGTATAGGCCATGGACAATGATAGCTGCGTGTTGGAACCCATCCTGGCTCTGGAGGTTGCTTTCATGCTGCCCACTGCCCAGTCCCCAACTCTAATCCCAGTTGGCCCCTAGGAACCAGCTGCCACCCAGTAACAGCCCCCCCCCCGTGGGCCTGGGATGAGGTCCTGTGCCACCCCCACCAGCCAGAAGCCCCTGATCTGGCCCCCACACCAGGTCCCCTACCACCAGGCCCTTTGCCTGGGCCCAGGCCCACCACTTTCCCTGGCTCCATGTGGCAATGGAGCTGGAGCTGCCTGTAGTGGGGCCAGGACCACATGCTGGCCCTGCTGGCCCTGTACACCAGCTGCTGGAGGGGCAGCCACCTGTGCTGGGGGACCGTCAGCCACTGTAGCTCCTGGATGAATCCCCCACCCACTGGGCTCACCATGGTGTATGCACCTGTGGGGGAATAGGCAATGGCTGGGGTGTTTGCTGCCTGTCCCTGGGCTCTGCCCCTTAGGCAACCCCACCCCATGGCCCCCCATACTGGGACAGTGCACAAAGCAAAGTGTAAATAGTTTTCATGGGGAAGAAGGTATTTATTGTTGGTGGGTGGGGTGGGTGGTGAAGGGCCTCTGTTTAGCGGGGGGCAAGAGGGGGTTCTGTTTGTTGTGGGGAGGTGGGAAGATGGGTCTGTTTGATGTAAGAGGAATAAAAACCTGTTCTTCTGAGATGTGTCTGCAGTGAATATGGTGCTGGGAATGGGTGGGAGTGGGGATTAGGGGTGGGAGTGGGGAATGGGTGGTGATCCAGGCAGGCTAGAGCAGGGAGTGCAGGAGGAAGTGGTTGGCCAGTGGCTCCTGCATCTAGTTTCCTGGCCTCCACTGCCAGCTGTGTGGCTGTCCTAGGACCTCAGTGGGTGATGGCCACCACTGTCGCTGCCACCACAGGTGGTGCTTCTGCTGCCAGGTACCCTCCTCCCACCATGACTTCTCCATCCAGGCTTCACGGAAAAGCCCCCCCTGGACCTTGAAGATATTATGCAGGATGTAGGCTGCAACAATCACCCAGGGGAAGTTGTCCTCAGTGAACTCAAGGAGGGTAGTGAGAATGTGCCATCATCCTTTGAGGCAGCTGAAAGTGAACTTGACCAAGGTGCGGGTCTGGCCCAGGCACTGGTTAGAGTAGATCTGGTGGGGGTCCAGCTGGCTTGTGTATGGCCACATGACCCAGGGCAGGAGTGGATAGGAAGGGTCTCCAATGAGGAGGGACAGGCCCAACACAGCACCCAGCTGCAAGTCCAACACCCCTGGCTTAAAGCAACCACTCAGCCACAGGGCTGGCAGGGCAGAGTTCCTGAAGATGTGGGAATCATGGACACTGCATGCCCAGCCAGCATTCATGTGCATGAATTGTGGTGTGGACAATGGGCTGGAGCACCACAGAGTGAAAGCTTCTCCAGCTGTGGTAAGGCCAGTTGCCATGGGGCAGGCAGGTGATGGGGATGTGCATCCCACCCAGGGCCCTGATGCACTGGGGGAATCCCAGTGCATGGAACCCCACCACCACCACCAGGGAGTTGTGTATGCAGAGTGCCCCATCCCCCAGCATGTCCTGGAGGGTGCTGCACACTTCTAGAATGGCCTGTCTTGCAATAGCTTTGCCCATGCCAAATTTATGGCCCAGATAATGCAGGTTGGCAGGCATGGGTAGCTTGAGCAGGGCAAGGTCTAGCTGGGTTTCCACAGGGAGGGCAGCTTCATGTTGGTGTCCTCTCACTTCAGGTGTGGCTAGATATGTTTCAGGAGATCCTGGAAGGTTTCCAGGGTTATCCTGAAAGCCTCCAGCTACTGCTCATCATTTTAGGTATGCTGGACCATGTGCAGCCACCAGTCCTGCCTGGCTCAGTGGGCCCAGAGGAGGCAGGGCTGGAGTCCTGGGAAGGAGAGGGAAGTCCCAGGAGTGGGAGGGAGGCCCCAGCTGGGGTCTGGCAAGCCAGATGGGGTTCAGGCAGCAGGTATGTGGCGGCAGAAGCTTTGGGACAGTGCAGTGGGTCTGGGCAGGCAGTTGATGCACGTGGGGGAGCTGGAAGGTCCCAGACAGCTACGGGCCAGCTGTCAGTGCAGCACGCTGTGCAGCAGGCTGGAAGACAGTGCAGTGGCCAGCAGGAACCTGGGGCACTGGTCATCGCTGTCAGGGGTAGGGGCCAGAGCAGCCATGTTGTGGGGAGGCACAGGCAATGAGGAGACAGCTGCTGCATGCTGCCCCTGCCCTATGCACACTGTGCCTAGCCAGGGGAGTGGCTGGCCAGGGAGCAGAAAGCAAGGCTGGCTTTTAAAGATGACTTCTAGCTGGTGGCAGCTGCAGCCAGAGCCTGAATTTCCCTCCACTGGCAGCAGGGACCCATTACAGGGCTATGAGATTTTGCAGCAGTTTGGTGCTGAACAGCAGCAAATCTGCTGCCACATCCCTGCGTGTGTAGACAGCTGCCCAGGACCGCTTACTTGCAAGTAGTTTACTCACAGGTAAACTGGTCCCACATCAAATGCATGTATAGATGCATTCATGGAAAACATATTCACAAGGTTAACTTCTATCCTAGCCCATAGCCAGTACATAGAAGATCTATGTAAAAAAAACATGCCTGCAAAATATCAGTGCTGAATTGCCAAGTTGGAAAGAAAATTGCAACAGGGACATCAAGACAAACAACTGAAGGAAAATCATTTTTTTAACAGCCATATGTATATGTGTGTATTTAACACTTATCATGATTCAGTTTAGTTTTGTGTGGTTTCTAAACATTGATTCAGCTTGAATTCATTCCCTAGTGCACTCTCCCTTGGGGAAAGCACTGACTCAGATTTCAACTGTCACAGATTTTCTATGTCACCTAGACATCGGTGTGTAATAAAGCTGAGCATTTCACCTATAATCAAGAAGCAAGCTGTTTCATGAGATCTCTTTGTACCACAATGACAAATTGTCTCATACTATCCTCCTGGTTCTCAAGCATCCGTTTTGCTATGATACCTGAGATATGAGAATGCTTCCTTTTGCTATCTGTTTAGAGAATCAAAATGCTCATTCTATTACATATAAAGTATAATTTTTAATGCCATGATGAATATTTACAATGGGACTGAAAACAGCATTACCCTATGAAAAAATAAAGCCTCAAAATATCAGTTAATCCTTTTAGAGAAACTTGAAAACTTATAGGATGTGCCAAAGATTAATAATTTTAGACTCTGTGGGCACATCTACACATGCATTTGATAGAAGATCAGTTTACTTCAAGTAAACTACTTGCAAGTAAATGCTCCCAGGCAGGTGTCTACACATGCAGAGATGTGGCAGCAGATTTGCTGCTCTTAGCAGCAAACTGGTGTTACTTCCTGCAGCCCTGCAATGGGCCCTTACCACCACTGGGGGGAGCTTGAGGCTCTGGCTGCAGTTGCCAGCATCCAGCATCCATTTTGAAAAGCCAGCTCCACTCTCTGCTCCCTGTCCAGGCACTTCCCTGACCAGGAGCAGCATACACAGCACATGCAGCACAGGGACAGCATGTGACAGTGTTCTTCTCACCGCCTATGCGTCTCCACAACATAGCTGCTCCAGCCCTTACCCCTGGCAGTGATGAGCAGTGTCCCAAGCTTCTGCTGGCCACCACACTGGCCCTGCTGGCCCACTGCACTGGCTGCTGGTTGGCTCATGGCTGTCTGGGCCTTCCCAGCTACCCCACATGCAGTGACCACCTGCCAGGCCCATCACTTGCAGAGTTCTGCAGGGATTCCATTAGCTCCAGATGCCTTGTCATTCTTCATCTGCTTCATGGTTTTCCTCACCTTGTCAAGAGTTGGAGGGATTCTGAGATCATGTCTGACTGGATATTGTTGGATGGAGTTGGGGGCACTCTCATCAACAACAGAGGGTTGATTGAGAAGGTCTTCAAAGTGCTCCTTTCAACAGGCATTGATAGCTCCCCTTTCCTTGATCAGGTCTCCTCCATCAAATTCAGTGGGAAGACAGATGCACCAATATTAGCATCCTCTCACAAGCAAACACCATGAGCAATGAGACAATGCTCATCCAATATCAAATTCACAGGGCTGGCCATGTCATCTGGATATCTGACTCCAAACTCCCAAAGCATGTTTTGTTCTCCCAGCTCAGTCAAAACATATGCTCAAAAGTAGGGCAGAGAAAGTGCTTCAAGGACATTGTTGAGGCCAGCTTGAAAAAATGTAACATAGCTATCAACTCATAGGAGACTATTGCCTAGTACTGCCCCAAATGGAGGAAGACTGCTGCAAAAATTTCTGTACTTTGAAACTTAACAATGACAAGAGAAGATGGAAAAGCAGGAGCAACAGAAGCAGCATGTTGCAAATTGAATCAAGAATCCAGAATCACCCACCCCACACAGAAACATGTGCCTGAGCTGTGACAGAGACTTTCGATTCTGGAGCAGCCTCATCAGCTATCTTCAGACCCGCTGATAAAGCAATCGTGGAAGACAATCATCCTTGATTGCAACAGATTGCCAGTAATGCATTTCTTTTAATATCAGATTCATAACTGAACCCAGATCTCCTGTGGCATGGGAGAAGGTTGGTTTGCGAACTCACTGTGAAACCTGCTTCATTTTTTCTTTCTCCCTGACCAAACAAAATTTTTGCTCTTAAATTTTGGAATAGTGGTGGCCATTGAAACCTGACAGGTTTAACTGAGATGAAAATGTAGCCTTTTGCATAATATAAATCAGGACTATAAATGAAAAAGTTAGGGTCCTGGAAGACAAGGTGAGTCACAGTATATACAGAGCTTTTGAGACACAGTTCTTTATATCCCTACATAGCTGAAGAGACATGGAAAGGAGCAGAAAGAACAATAAAGATGCTGTAGCCAGAATTATAGACAAGTATTGATTTCTTTCCATTATTTCTTCTAAAGTAATTAACAAGTTAATCTTCTTTAAAGAGAAGGTTGCAGTTAGTACAGCTAGTGGTTCTCCAGTTATCTAAAACTGTAGTGTTTTTTAATATTAACACAAGGTACCTATTACCCACCTTTGTTCAAAAAAACTGGTTCATGCTACTGATAAAGACCATGGAAAATTCCACCTTATTTGATCATATTATCCTTCCCTTACATTCTGTTGTTATCCTCAGGGATGAAAATGTTAAAAATGAAAGCGCTTAAGGTTTTCTTGGGCTCAAGAAGCCATTTTTCAGCTTGTAGTGCTGCTGGGTAGGTCAGGTTTTTGTCAGTTCTAATTAAAAATGAACTCCCAGATTTCAATAAATGAGGTAAGAGTGTCACCCTTTGTGGAAGCGGCCCACATGGGAGGAAGATAGTGCATGGCTGAGTTGATAGGTAGTGCTGAATCATTGCATGGTACTAGAGGAACCTCCTGGCCTTCGGCATAACTACTATCCCTGGAGTTTCCTGCAAATATGGCTGTGTGGAATCCAAATGTATGGCAAAAGAAGTATAGGAAATTTATTGGTTTGAGCTTGGAAGAACAAATTGCTGCTTGCACTGGGAATTTCCAACAGTTCTCTTCCCTCTCTCTGCCCCAATTTATCTTCTCCAGTTCCAATTTAATTTAAAATAAAATAAAATAAAAAACCCACAAGCTAAAAAAAATACATACAAAAGAATAACAGTGTTGGGTCATTAAGTCTATTATGATTTATTTGACAGAGGATAACAGTTTTAAGAGTCACAATACATAAAAAATGTGAAAAGCTAGAAGGTGCCAGATTAGCTAATTATATTTTCTGAAAAGTGTCTGATTGATAAAAGATTTGTTTTTGTGTCTTTCTTTTTGTGGGCTTTCCCCCCCCCCCCGCTCACTTGCTGAACTCTACTATACCTCAGCTCCTAATTTATGAAAGAGTACATTTACACAGTATGTCTTTTGACTTAAAGTAAGTAATTTTGGGCTTGTACTAAAAGAGATATGTGCTATAATGGGGTTCTCCCTGAGATCACATTTATCCAAACCTATTTACCTAACAGTCAGCCACTCTGGAACAAAGCAGAGGCATGAAGGGACTTTGCAGAACACTGGGGCATGTGCTTCCACGTCTAGTCTGGTGCCAGCTCTAGTGAATGGACTGATTTCCATTTACTTTAGTGGGCATTGAATCAAGTGTGCTTGTATTCTTTAGATGGTGGTCTACAATAGTCTGTAGCAGTTCTAATTGTTATAATTGGATCTGGAGGAAGCACGTTTGTAGCATACAGCTAGGTTTCATCTCCCTAAATATATTGCATTTACTTTAATTTAAATTAACAAAATTCCCATCTTATCTATATACTGCAAGGTGCTCTTGCAATGAATATCATATAGGAATAACTAGTCAACAGTTTGTAACACAGTCCACACATAATGCGATAAAATTAAGCAACCAGTGCTTCAAAGCAGCAAAATATACCTCATCAGGCACATCTACACATGTATATTAATGGGCTTGAATCAACTGTGGAGCTTATTGCTCTCGAGTTTATTGCCTTTGGGTGTGCGTCTTCACATGTGCCTGGGACTGCAGCACATTGAACCAGGGTGGAGCAGCCCTGGCTGGCAAGAAGCCCAGGGGGGTCCGCATACTACCCTGGGGATGTCCCTCTGTCTCAGCATGCTGTGGAAGGGCTGGCTGGGGTACGAGAGGGCTTCAGCATGGGGCTAACCAGCAGGCAGCCCCAATACTGAAGCACCCTTGTGGCCCAGCCAGCCCCTCCAATGTCTATGCATGCACTGCTGTGCAGTTTTTTACTTGTATTTACAAGTATTATCCTATGGTGGAGTAACTTAGTTTACTCCAGACTAATAAGGGCACATATGTACACCTGCAACATTTACTGCACAGTTAATAAGTCTACTCTGCAATAAACATCTTGTATAGACACACACCATTCCCAAAAGTCCTATCAAGCATTAAAGGAAATATCTAATTTCAAAAGATTAAACTCAAGAACAGTGACGCGAGTAAAGTCAAGGGGACTTTGTTAGCAGTTTTATTGAGAATATTCTAGTAGACATCTCTTTTACTGAGTGTAGCTGTAGAAGTATCATACAGGGATATCTGTAATCTCCCAATCAGGTCACAAGATGTTTAAGGATGCTCCATGGGAAAACCAACAGTCAGCAAATGCAGATCCTAAAGCATTGGAATCAAGTGCTCACAACATGTTATGTACCTATTAAGTGGGCTGATGTTTGCTGTCTTTTGTTTGTATACAAAAGCACGCAGAATAAACCTTACATTTGAAAGAAACAGATGAAATCTCTTGGCCCAGAACAGACAGACAGAAATTGCTGTTTATTTCTATAATATAATCTGACTGCAACTGGGCATCAAATACCACCTCATGCATGGACAAAAGCCCTTAAACAAACGGGGTGTCTGCACATGCAAGCACATGTGCTTCCAGCAGCTCAAATAGAAGCGGTGCAAATTTGAGCCGGGGCTTTTTGCCTCAGCGCACATGCTTGGATATGCACTTTGTTGTGGAGCAAATTGCGCCACTTGGGGCATAATAACCCTGCCTGGCTCCTCCCAGATCTGCAGACAGGGGTAGCTAGAGCCCAGGGCCAGCACCTGTGCTATTCCCAGCAGTATAAAAACCTGCCCTGGCCAGCAGCTCAGGATTATTTGCCCTCACGAGCTTTTGGGGACCTCTACATGCTCATGCGCCACACTGTCCATCATGTCACCCTCACGTTCCACCCAGACACCAAGTGGTGGGACCTGCTCAGTGAGGGGCACCCCAGTGGCTGACTGTACTCCACCCTTATCCCATGAGCCACTGGGAACCTCAGCTGGTGGCTCCTCCATGGAGCCATCGCCATGGACGTCTTTGTGGTGAGCTTCATGGACACTCTGGTCTCCTGCCCCTTCTGTAGGCAGAGGGATACCTTGGCACACATGACCATAGAGTGCACGAG
Organism: Alligator mississippiensis; assembly: GCF_030867095.1. NCBI lineage: Eukaryota > Metazoa > Chordata > Crocodylia > Alligatoridae > Alligator > Alligator mississippiensis. Next base: position 313,378,974 of record NC_081824.1, read on the forward strand.
GCTGCAGCCCCTCCACCTCTGGTTGAATTTTACTCCCCACCTTTTTGTTTTTGGTCACCCCATCTGTGGCCCCACCAAATCCCGGGACCTCCTGGTCAACCTCCTCCTGGCCAAGTGTGCCTTGTACTTGACCAGGAAGGAGGCTCTGGCTGGGAAGGTGCCCGGAGGCTGTGAGGCGACTTTCCTCTCACTTGTCTGTGAACATTTCTGGGAAAAGCACCAGTGGGCAGCATTTACCAGCTCCTTGTATGTCTTTGAGGACCATTGGGTACAGCCCGGGGGGATCTGCTTGGTATCCCCTTCAGCCACACTTATTTTCATGTTTTGACCCTTTGACCCAAACAACACTCCTATCCTGTTTTTTTTCATTAGTTGTCCCACAAATGTCATTGTACCACTCACTTATTAGTCCCACAAGGGTTTACTACTTAGATAGGTGAGCCTTAGGGCCCATGTTATGAGTGTTACAAATAGTTTGAACATTCAAACAAGCACCTAACCTCATTACCAGAACTGAAGTCAACTTCCTACAGCTCAAAACACAAAACCTGCCAACTATCTCCAGTACCCCCATAAAATGCACAACAAAATCTATCAAAGACAACAAAACCCAACTACCTGTGGGGGCACATTCCTCATGAAAAAAACCACTGTGCCTCCAGTCTCTCAGGCCTGATCCTGAGAGGGAACAAATTACAATGCAAACCACTTTTCAGAGCTGAGCCTATGAACGGCACTTCATCAGCCTCCTAGGTAGTAGGTACAGAAACTCATGGGCTCAATATACACAGTGGATTCTGGCACACTGTGACCTACCAGACATCTGACACCCTAGGCATCTCTGCACTTTCACCTGCACAGCTACATCCCCCTTTCTCCCCTACACCGCACCCAAGCCTGTCCCTCCCCTGCTGATGTCTCCATTTCCATTTTCACTGACTGGCTTTCTTGCCTGCACTGTGGGCCAGGCCAGCCTCTGTCTTCTTTACTATTCCTTCCATTCAGGACCAATTGCAAGTACTTCCTCAGTCTGACAAAGGGTTTTTCAATCCTAAAGCTGACATCCCAAGCAGCTAAGCTGAGCTCACTGGGAGCCTCACAACTGCACTGCAACCAGTAAGTGTCAGGCCTGTCAAAGATGTGATAGGTCTGGGCATTCCCCAGCCAGGACTTTGTGCGTGTGTGCATTAGCTGGAGGTTATGGTGCCTCCTCTCCACCTTTCACCAGGGGATTGTTGGTCCTGGCATTTATGGGGCTGCCGCACCACCAGCAGTCTCACCAGGCCTCCCTACCCTAGCAAGGTGCAGTTTTAGTGGTCAGTGTCCAGGACCTGGGGCCTCCTCCTTTCCCATAGCCCAATACCATACCTCCAAGTTCAGCCTGGCAGGGGAATGAGCTCAGCAGGGACATGTTCTTCCCCTGCTGGCTGGTGATGCAGTTAATGCCCCCTCCAGCTGAGAGTGGGGCATTATTTGACTTTTAAAAAAACTAAAAAAGGAAATGTGTGCAGATGGAGTGGGGAGGGTAGCACTCAGTCCGTCTGCAGGTGGAGCTTGGGGAACCCCAGCAGCGGGAGGTTAAACTTTAGGAACACCAGCTGCTCCACCAAAGTAGGATCCAAGCTGGTGTGGTGGGGTGTCACAACATCCCCAGCAATGATGAACAGCCTCTCACTTGGAACACTGGACGGTAGACAGAACAGGTATTGCCGGGCAACCATGGCCAGATCCTGCCACATCTGGCTGTGGTTTGCCCAGTAGGCCAAGGGGTTGTAGTCCAGTGGCTCCACATCTTCAGCAAGATAGGTAGCCACCAAAGCCTCAGCGCTATGTGCCTGAGGATGGGGTCTGGTGAATTTGGACCCCAGCATTGAAGCCATGCCCATGGCCCACATTGGCAGTGGCTGGCATGGAGGAGACTAGTTAGTGCTGGCACCAGTGCTGGTGCTGGGAGTGCTGGCATGGGAAAGTAGATCCCCCTCTTCCACATCCCCTCGCCTCTGCACTTCGGCCTCCCTGACTTTGTTCACCAGCACCTGCATCCAATAATCAAGGCTTTTGGGGCTGCCAGTGCACATGTTCCCCTTCACCCTCAAGTCACACATGCCCGCCATCATGTGGACTGTACTGGACCACAAGGGATCCAGCCATCTCCTGATGCTCTCCTTCAGCCACCTCACCAGTGCCTGCACATCTGGTGACAGTGGCCTGCCCCAGCCAGGAACATTGATCCCCTGGAACTTCTCCATTTGGTTCTCCAGTTCCCTCACTAGGGGGATCACCTGGATGAGAAGGGCATCACTAGTGCTAAGGGTCTCGGTGACCTCGAGGAAGGGCTTGAGGACCAGTAAGATCTGGGAGATAATACCCCACTCAGCTCTGTTCAGAGGGCCACTGATCCCAATCTCCCCAAGCAAGGCCATCCATTGGCCTTCTGTTGCTCCACCAACCTTTTGAGCATCAGGTATGTGGAGTTCCACCGAGTCTCCACATCCTGTATGATTCTGTGCTGCAGGATGCTCAGCTCAGCCTGTTTCTCCAACAGCATCGTGCCCCCCCTTGATGCTGCGGTGGAAGTGTTGCTCTGTGGAGTCAGGCCAACTCTCAGGATCTCAATATTGTGCTGTTAGACAGGAGGTTGTGACACAATTGCACAAATACAAACACACAAATCAATTAGGTGCATACACACACATACACACAAACACACACTACCGGCTCAGGCACATACACGTTCAAACCAGCCTAGGCACATGAATACCTATCACCAATTCAAGCACATACGCACTACACACTAAAAATTAGACAAAAATCATTTGGTAATACTCGCACACTCAGTGCTCATACACAGATCACTAATTCATATATCATGCACAGAATGAGATATGTGTGTGAGTATATATACATACACACACACACAGACACACACACGCACTCACCAGTAAACACACATACAACCCACCTACACATAGGTACGTTCCTAACTTGGATGGTACCATATGTATGTGTGTGCTTGGGGTACCTGGGATACTTGGGGGAAGGTTAAGGTGAGAGAGAGAGATTAAAAGTGTAGGGAGTGAAAGTTGCCAGAACCAGGATTAGAACTGGTAGGCAAGAGAGAAGCTGACTGAGGAACTGAGGATTGGGTTTACTTAAGATCAAGTGGTCCCAGGGTTACTTGAAGTAACTAGTACATGGGAGGGGAAAAAAAAAAAGAAGCCTGGTGGCAAGGAGGAGACAGCCAGGAAAGAGAGAGACAGACAGACACCTGGGAGCTTGGGGCTGGAAACTGAGGCAGACAGCAGAGATATTAGGGGGTGGGGGGCAGAAAAGTGGTGGCAAGGAGGAGATAGCAAGGAAAGAAACTGAGGCAGAAACCTGGTTGCTCAGGGGAAAACTCATAGATTCGTAGATGTTAGGGTCGGAAGGGACCTCAATAGATCATCGAGTTCGACCCCCTGCATTAGCAGGAAAGAGTGCTGGGTCTAGATGACCCCAGCTAGATACTCATCTAACCTCCTCTTGAAGACCCCCAGGGTAGGGGAGAGCACCACCTCCCTTGGGAGCCCGTTCTAGACCTTGGCCACTCGAACTCTGAAGAAGTTCTTCCTAATGTCCAGTCTAAATCTGCTCTCTGCTAGCTTGTGGCCATTGTTTCTTGTAACCCCCGGGGGCGCCTTGGTGAATAAATACTTACCAATTCCCTTCTGTGCCCCCGTGATGAACTTATAGGCAGCCACAAGGTCGCCTCTCAACCTTCTCTTGCGGAGGCTGAAAAGGTCCAGTTTCTCTAGTCTCTCCTCGTAGGGCTTGGTCTGCAGGCCCTTGACCATACGAGTTGCCCTTCTCTGGACCCTCTCCAGGTTATCCGCATCCTTCTTGAAGTGTGGCGCCCAGAATTGCACGCAGTACTCCAACTGCAGTCTGACCAGCGCCTGATAGATGGGAAGTATCACCTCCTTGGACCTATTTGTCATGCATCTGCTGATGCACGATAAAGTGCCATTGGCTTTTTTGATGGCTTCGTCACACTGCCGGCTCATGTTCATTTTGGAGTCCACTAGGACTCCAAGATCCCTTTCCACCTCTGTGCCACCCAGCAGGTCATTCCCTAGGCTGTAGGTGTGCTGGACATTTTTCCTCCCTAGGTGCAGCACTTTGCATTTCTCCTTGTTGAACTGCATCCTGTTGTTTTTTGCCCACTTGTCCAATCTATCCAGGTCTGCCTGCAGCTGTTCCCTGCCCTCCGGTGTGTCCACTTCTCCCCATAGCTTTGTATCATCTGCAAACTTGGACAGAGTACATTTAACTCCCTCGTCCAAGTCACTGATGAAGACATTAAAGAGTATCGGTCCAAGGACCGAGCCCTGCGGGACCCCTCTGCCCACACCCTTCCAGGTCGAGACCGACCCATCCACCACGACTCTCTGGGTGCGGCCCTCTAGCCAATTCGCCACCCACCGGACTGTGTAGTCATCCAAGTCACAGCCTCTTAACTTGTTCACCAGTATGGGGTGGGATACCGTATCGAAGGCCTTCCTGAAGTCTAAGTATATGACATCCACCCCTCCTCCTGTGTCCTGGCGTTTCGTAACCTGGTCATAGAAAGAGACTAGATTGGTCAGGCACGATCTGCCCGCCACAAACCCGTGCTGGTTTCCCCTCAGCATAATTTGCCCTGCTGGGCTCTCACAAATGTGAGCCTTGATAATTTTTTCAAAGACTTTGCCAAGGATGGAGGTGAGACTGACTGGCCTATAGTTGCCTGGGTCCTCCTTCCTCCCCTTTTTGAAAATGGGGACCACGTTAGCCCTTTTCCAGTCCTCTGGGACTTGGCCCGTGCACCACGAGCATTCGAATATTCCCGCCAGTGGCTCTGCAATGATGTCGGCCAGTGCCTTCAGCACCCTCGGATGGAGGTCGTCCGGGCCTGCCGACTTAAAGGCATCCAGTTCTTCTAAGTGACTCTGCACCATCTCAGGATCTACGTATGGAAGTCTGGCGCCTTGCTGCTGCCTCTCTACAACCCCAGTGAGAGATTTGTCGTGTCCCTCACTTAGGAACACTGAGGCAAAGAACTCGTTGAGGAGTTCAGCCTTGTCCCCCCTGTCTGTCATCAAATGTTTCTGCCCATTTTGCAGGGGTCCTATTCCTCCCTGGGCCTTCCTTTTACTCCCAATATATCTAAAAAACAATTTCTTGTTGTCTTTTACTTGGGTTGCCATCCTCAGCTCCATGGTAGCTTTGGTCCGTCTAACTGCCTCCCTACAAGCATGAGCAGAGGAGGTATATTCATCTTTAGTGATCTCAACTTGTTTCCACTTTTTATGTGCTCCCCTTTTGGCCCTTAGGCTGCCCTGGATTTCTCTGGTCAGCCATGGAAGCCTCCTGGCCCCTTACCCTCTTTTGCCTCGCTCGGGGATCGTCTTGCTTTGTGCCCGAAGGATCGTTTCCTTAAGGCACAGCCACCCTTCTTGGGCTCCCATCCCTTCAAAACACCTACTCTGCAGTGCGTCCTTGACTAATTGCCTGAGTTCATTGAGATCAGCTTTCCTAAAGTCTAGCACTTTCACCCTACTAGTTACCTTACCCACTCGACGTCTTATGTTGAATTCTATTATTAGGTGATCACTGTCTCCCAAATGGCTACTGATCTGGAGGTCCCCTACCATGTCATCCCCTGTTGCCAATACTAGATCCAGTATGGCATTCCCCCTAGTGGGACCATGTACCTCCTGTGTCAGGTGGAGGTCCTGTACACAGGTTAGAAACCTGCATGAGCGGTGGGACTTTGCTGTCTGCGTCTCCCAGCAGATGTCCGGGTAGTTTAGGTCCCCCATGACTACCGCCTCTTTAGCTTTTATGGTCTCAGAGAGTTGCCTCAGGAGCCCCGCATCTATTTCTTCCCCTTGGTGTGGGGGTCTGTAGCAGACCCCTACCACCAAATCCCTTTCTCCTTGCCCCCCATGTAGCCTTACCCACAATCCTTCTACTTCCTCAACCTTGGATTCTGTCTTGATGAGGGTTGATGTATATTGCTCACTGACATAAAGTGCAACCCCCCCCCCCTTCTTCCCCGACCTGTCCTTTCTGTACAATCTATAGCCCTCAATATGTACCGCCCAGTCGTGGGATGAATCCCACCAGGTTTCTGTTAGCCCCACTAAGTCATAGGTGTTTAGTGCAAGCAGGAGCGCTAGTTCATCCTGCTTGTTCCCCATGCTCCTAGCATTAGTATACAGGCACTTGAGCCCTGCGACTGGTGCCTTTGCTGCCCCCCCACTCCGAGTCTCAAGGGGCCCATTGTTTCTTACCTTCTTGTTTCTTACCTGTACTGCAGTGCTGGTCTCCCCATGGCTTTCAGGTTTCCAATGCTCTCTTTCTTCAGGCTGGGCTGTCCTTGTGGGTGCCACATGGTTTGGTGGTCCACAGCTTCCCCTGCCCTCGTACTCCCCTCCCCCCAGCGAGACTAGTTTAAAGCCCACCGGAGGAGATCAGCCAACCTAGAAGAAAAGGCAGAGGGGATAAGACAGTAGCAAAGAAACAGGGGTTTGGAGGTAGAGAGGAGCTCAGGACAGGTGTTGGAGGTGGCAGTGAACCAGAAGCAGGAGAGGGAGAAATGAGACAGAAGCTAGAGGGGCGAGGAGCAGAGATTGGAGCAGGGCTGAATCATAGTAAAGCAAAACCCAACTCAGGGGTCCAAATAACAGGTTTATTAAACAGACAACATTCTACACAGCCCCATGAAGTTACTGGTTCACACACACACACACACACACACACACACACACACACACAAGCACTCACAATGGCAGCAGGAGAAAGAGACTCAGTGGAAGGGTTGGATTCCAGGTAGGGAAGAGAAACAGAGTCCAAGTCCTTGGTTGAAGAGAGGGTGGGGGGTGATAGCTACCTATCCAGGCTGGAAAGGGGTCTTTGTCCAGCAGGTGTTGTCCAGAGGGGGGTCGCCGGCAGGGCCTCTGGGTGGATAGGTGGTGTGGCATGGTGCTGGTCCAGATGGAGAGGGCATCCCAAGGAGTCAGTCTTCACTACCCCTTTTATGGGACAGACTACCTCTGATCTCCTATGGGAGGGCCTGTCCAGGCAGGGTCAGTCCTGTTCCAGAGGGCTTCAGATATTCTTACTGAGCATGTGCAGCCTGGCACAAGAGTGGGTTGCCTCATCTTTTGTTTCTTGAATACTGAGGGTGGTTCCAAGGGCTGGGTCGTTGGTCCAAGTATTGGTGCTGATGGTTGGTCATTCAGAGGGAGCTATTTTTAAACCTACTGCCATTATCTCTCAAGTACCCTCATTCATCCCCATTCATTCAGGAGCCAAGTTAGAGAGGAGGGGTAGGTGTTAGTCATGGGTTACAGAACCGGGGCTGGGGACAGGATGGAGACTTGACAAACAAAATGGCAACTTGACAGGACTTATGCTAACTTACATATGTAGGCCTAAATCATATAGTACCAGTAAAACAGTAATATAAAACAGTAAAAATCAATATAAACATAATAATTATACAATATAAAGAAGGAGAAAAAAACAAAACAAATACAACTTGCTACCAAAATAAAATACTGAAGCTTATCCTATGTCTTAGCTCACTTATACTTATCTATAGGGAATAGAGAGAGAGAGACAAAGTCAGAAATGGTTGGGAAAGGGAAGGGAATGCATTAAAAAAACAAAGAAAAGAAAAAGAAAAACTGGGGGTTTTGCTACAGAAGTAGCCAGCCACCTTCCTGCATTTTAAAATCAGCTGGCTTGTAGCAGTAGTGGTGGTGATGCCGTCACTGGCAGCCCTGTCCCCCTCCAAGGCATCCCTCACTATTAGGTGCAGCCTGTGTGCCACACAGCAGATGTCAACAAGGTGGCATCATGGACAGCCTTCACCATATTGGCCCTATTGTTGGTGACCATGAACCCGCCAGTGAGCTCGGCCTCCCCAACAAGCCACCCCCATGGCCCCCATGATCTCCTTTGCCATGTGGGACTCATCCAGCACCTCAGCTTGCAGTAGAGCCCACTGACAGCCTGACTGATCGCACCAGTGCCCCATAAGGGAAAGGCACCCCGGCTGCTCCAGATGTCAGAGGTAAAGTGCAAGGCTACCTGCGGCCCTGCCTTGCACAACTCCTCCCTCAAGTACTCCCTGCATAACTCAAACATAACTCTAACAGGGAGGGAACCACCACCCTGCTAAACATGGTGCATGTGGGCACTTTGTAAAATGGGGCCAGAAGTGCTATGAACCACCTGAACCCTGGCTGCTCACCTAGGGAGAAGGGCTGGCTATCCAGAGCAAGCATGTCCCCAATGCTCTGGGTGATCTCACTCACCTTGGGAATGCACCCCCCTTTCTGTCCATCTTTCCCCCACTAGTCCAGCGTGGCCTGCCTCTGCTTTGGGGGTAAGGGGGCTTTGGAGTGAGTGAGGGACTTCCTTTACGGCACACTTGCACTGGCATCAGGCTGAGCAGGAGGAAGGGCAAGGGGGTGCTGCCTCCTCAGATGCAGCAGCATCGCCATGTTGGAGAAGTGTCTCACATCCTTGCCACGGCTCATGTGCCTTCGGCAGTGCTGGCAGATGGCAAACCTGGGATCATCTGTCACCTCAAAATGCTCCCACGCTACACTACTCCCCCACTTCTGGGTTAAGGGTGAGGATCCTGCCTTTTCCCCCTTCTCAGCAAGCTGGGGCTGAACAGCAGGAGGAGCTGCCTCAGCTGAGCCACTTGCCTCCACAACCTCAGCCTCCTCTGAGGTGATGTTTTCCAGAGGACACCTGGGTCTAGGGGAAACTTGAGAGGTGTGGAGCACAAACTCTGAATCCCCCTCAGTCCCCAGAATTGCCTGAGCCATCATACTCAGCATCCCTGGTTCCAGCTTCAGCTCCTCCTCTGGCAGTGGGAGGTTCATGCTGAGAGCTGAAATTGGGGTGAGGAGACAATGATTCCACTGCTGGTGTCCACTTCTGGACTGAGTGGAGGTGGTGCAGGGACATCAGGTGCAAACACTGCTCCCACCTCCTGGCTTCAACTGGCAGCACTGATGTCATGGCTGCTCGGGAATACAATGCATGTGTGTTGGGGGGGGCTTGCACCTGCCTTTCCAGCACACTTCATATTGATCTTTCCTGTGCTGCAAAAGGTCTCTGTGTGTGCGTGAATCCTATTATATTGTGCATTCTATTCCCTCTGTTGAGTGTGTGCACTGTTTCCACAAAAAAAAAAAGAGCAAATATAAATTCAAAGAAATGAATAGTAATACTAATAGAGATTGAATAGAATAGCTGAGCTAATCTGAGCTAAACTAAATCCTACCTAATCCTTTGTAACAAGAAAAAGGAGCAGGCAAGTTCAACTAGTACTGAGTAGAGCCAGCAAGCTGCAATGCCTCAGTCTGAGCGTTCCTCTCTCACACAGTTCCTGACAGGGAACAAGCTGGGAAAGGTACAGAATTCCTCCAAACAGAGGCTTTTATTCTGTTTCTAGTCCCACCCCACAGACTCAGTCATTGGAAAGGCAGCCAGGGAGAAATCCTTCTCACTGCCACCTACAGATGTTAGTCTTCCCTCGCTCCCCCTCCTCCTTGCCACTCTCCCTCCCTCCCCTGCTCCCCCTCCCTCTTGTAACTTTCAGTTAAGCTGTCCGAAGCATCTGAAGCATTTCTGAAGTGCTTCAGACTCTCTGAACTGCTTTGAATAGCTTAAATGAGCCCACACTTCAATCCAGGCATGCCGCTTTGGACGCCAAAGCATACGAAGCGGCACCGTATCCGAAGCACCATCTGAAGACTCGTACAGCCCTATGAAATGGGCCCCTGCTGCCAGCAAGGGGAGCACTGGGCTTCCCCTAGGCATAAGCCCAGGGACTGGCAGGGAGCACCAGCCCAGGAGACAGCTGTCTCCTAGGCAGGACTGGGACATTGCACCCTGCCCCTGGGCTGCTGCCTGCTGCCAGGGCAGGGACAATGTCCCCCTGCCCAGGAAGAAGGGCGCTCCTGCCCCAGTTCCATGATCAGGGGCAGGGAACTTGGAAAAAGCCACAGAGGAGGGGAACATCCCAGCCCCCTGCCTCATCCTCTGGTGGGCAGCAAGTTAGCAGCTAGCTGCCCCACCCCTGCAGCTCTTTCCAAGCCCTGTGCCTTGATCACCCACTCAGAGCATGGGGCTGGAAGCTGACCGTGACTGGGACAGTTCCCAGTCCCACTCCATGATGGCAGGGTGGAAGCTTGGGATCCTGTTCCTCACTCAGCTCTGTGAGTGCAGAGCTGGATGAGGAACACACTGGGGACCTTGTTCCCCAATCAGGTATGTGAGTGTGGAGCTGAGCAAAGAACAAGCTCCCCAGCCTGTTCCTCACCCACCTCCATTCTCAGACCTGAGTAGGGAACAGAATTCCCAGCCTCCATCAGCAGAGAGCTCCCAGCACCAGCTCCATGGTCATGGGGCCGGTGCTGGGAGATCTTTATCTCCCAGCCCAAGCTCCATGGTCACAGGGCTCAGTTTGGGAGACCCTTATCTCCCAGCACCAGCCTCGTGACTGTGGAGCTGGTGGTGGGAGATAATGATCTCATAGCTCTCCACTCCCTGATTGTGATGGTGAAGCAGGGGTTGGGAGATCATGATCTCAGAGAGGGGGGAGCTTGGAGCTTCCTGATACCAGGCCAGGGGGATATAGTCTGTGCCTGGGCTCCAGTGGTAGAGACCACCCCAGCAGCAGGCAGCTCCTGGGGGGGCAGGGAGCAATCTCCCACCCTCTGGGGGCTGGCTGACCAGGAGCAGATTTGCTCCCAGTCAGGCATCTACATGAACGCTACTGTGTCATTACCAATTGCAAATAAATTTGTTATTTGGATTTGCAGGTAGCAAATTTCCTCATGAATAGTGAGATTTACTGCACACTAAGCATGTGCCCATGTAGATGCACATGCTTATTGCTCAGTAAACTATGCTACTTTGCAGTAAGGCATCTTGTGTAGATGTGCCCACTGTCTCTTAGTATTGGGTATTTTTCCTAATATCTGCTAACTTCATTAAAAGTTCTAGTAAACCTTGGGACTCAAATCAAATTGGCTAGAGAATACACAAAGAAACATATACTTTAAAACAAACATTTAATATGGCAGATGTTTCTTTCCCATTATATAAGATAAAAATAACATTTTACTTCTTTGGAAATACTTGCAAGCACAGCCACCTGAACAGAACATCTGTGTTGGGTTTGCACATTGATAGAGGAAATGAAAAATAATTTCACGCTGCTACTGCTAGCAACTTTCACAGATATACAAAACATGTTAAGGTTGTCAGCAGCAACTTTGACCTTTTAAAATTACATGTGTTAGAGATTCCTAGCTCAGAGCACACTGATATCTCTAGTCTAGCGCTCTAATTTTAAGAAAGTGTACCAAACAGGAAGGGATTCTGGAAAAAAACAGCAGGTGTCTTTTTTTCCAATTTACTTTATTCTCAGATATTAGAATATTTCAATAGAGATTTTTTTCTCTTTTTTTTCTGATTAACTGATGTAGAATCAGAATGAGCTTATTAACTCCAATCACAGAGTAAAAGCAGATGGAGAATCACAGAATCTTTCAAGAAAAAGGCCTAGAAATACTTAAATGATAGAAAAGGTTAGACTTTGTATTATGTTGAATTGCTTAGTTTTTTTTTTTATTTTTATAATAAAGAAAAACCCTAAATAATGCATAACTGTAGACCACATTCAGTGTGCATAATTTGTTGGAGGTGAGTGAAAAGGGACATGGTGAACTCTTCAAAATTTAAAATTAAGACTGGATATTTTTCTGAAATAATTCAGCTACAATTTATTGTTTAATATAGATAATATTAAGTGAAACTGTATCCTGAAAAAGCAAGCCTGTTTAGATAAATACAGTTGGATGCAGGAGGAATGTCCATCTAATTTAAGCCTTAGTCTTAAAAAGTATGGAGCAGTTTTTTTGTCCTGCTTTAACAAAGCACTTAAGCACATATTTAGTTTTACATACATGAATAGTTCCAAATTAAGAACATGCTTAAATACTCCACTGGATCAGGAACTTCAGATCTTTAGGCACAACAGATCCATATCCTCTTATACAGTGTTAATTCTGTTTTCCATCTTTTTCACCTTCATTTTAAATCTCTGTCTCCCCCAAAATTTCTTTGGCAATACATCCCTCTTCCCAATGACTTGGATTTCTTCTCTCTCAAGGTACTCTAAAACTATCGCAACATTCCTATTAGCTGCATACAAGAGACAGGGGATGCCTTTATGGTGTAGGGTGACACAACACAATTATAATGGGACAAAACACAAGTATATAGATGTCATTGCTGCTTGTGCCAAATGCCCCCAAACGTTTGTGCAACAATACCCATTAGACATTTTAGGTACTATAATGACCTATTATAGTTTGTTCTGCCTTATCACAGTGGATGTCTATATAGTTATGGTGCATTAGCTAAATACACCACTGAAGAGCAGCACTTCACCCTACCTTCTGATACATGGGGTCCCCATGTGCAGCATGGCTGGGTTGCACATGGGGGTTTTTAGATATTTTTGGCACATAGGAACCCTGGGATAAGGGAAATGTGCCTTGATCCCAGGGCCCCCTTGTGTGCTGGGGATGCCAGAAAACCACGTGTGCAGCCTGGATGCACACACAATTTTTTTAGAGTCCCAGTACATTGAGGCCAGGCCAACAATTAGCTGCCCACAGGAGCGGTGAGTGAGACATGGAGGTAAAGGGCGTGCAGGGATGCTGGGGCACAGAGGACCAGAAACTTCTGGCAAGGTTCAAAATCCCTACCAAAGGAAACCCTTCAGGATGCCCCACACCACTTAGTAGGTAGCCTCTGTTCCACCACACCCTGGCACCCTGCCCAGAGGTGCTGGGTGACAATCAGCTGATTATTGGCCCCAGCCCAGACAGCCCTGATCTCCAACCAGACCTGGAGCTGTCCCAGCCAGAGCCAACAATCACACACAGAACCCCTATTATTTAAACCCACTTTGAAAAGTGATGAATGGATATGGCAATCTTCATCACAGGACTCATCCCCACAGGACACACCAGTGCTGTGACAACTGGCATGTCTGTTTATAGCCAGAGAGACATTTGTGTAAGTTTTACTGACCTGTGCCATTGACCTCTCCACATTGAAGAGGATGCTTAAACCAGTGGGGATGAGGGGGAGGAATATATAAAGCCCAAGATTTGTGTTGCCTGTTGTTTTTCTTTGTTGAGTTGATCACAAGGTAAACAAAAGGGACGAGTGGATTTCCAATCCTATCTCAGCAGAAGGACTTGTCAAAGTCTAAAAAAAGTCAGCTTTTCAAATGCCGTGCCACTGATCCCTCTGCAATTCCTGAGACAGAAAAATACTGAGAATGAATGGACAGTTGAATCCTGTCCAAGTCATTCCAGTACATGATGGAGTTAATGTTTTCAATGCAACTTTCAGAACAAGATAGTACTAAACTCTCCTGCTATCAATAGGATTGCTATTTTTTTAAGAGTTAGAGACATGACGATATAAAGAGTTTTAACCAAGGAAAATAGCAGCACAGCCAGAAAAAGAGAGAAAAAAATATAATAAACATAAAGGTAGTATTTCCAAAGCCTTATTAGAGGGGATATTCAGGTCACTAAGACCCATAGCCTTAGAAGCTGTCTTTAATACCTTTCAGGGTGAGTGGATTAGTGACTCCCTCAAGCTGACTTTTCATGGTCCTGCCTTTGATGCTTCAGGGTAGCATCTGCTCATATAGTTTTTGTGAAGTTTGAGAGTGGTCCAAAACAAAACTTAAAAGAAAAGGCTTTCGTGGCTTAGAAAGTACCTAGCATCTGAGTTAAAGTTTGTCTGCTGGGGACTTTCGGCACTCCTTGAAATCAACACTGCAGGCGCATCACACTGATACAATAAGTCTTAAAATAGCAAGAGCAAGCTTCAGTTAACATTGCATATTTGAGCAGAAGCTCTGTCCAAAGTTTTGATATACCAAAGTAATAAAGGAATGCCTCAAAGTATTGTAAGCACACAAGAGAATTCAGGAACTCATTCAGTTTGAATTAAAATAATTCTGTGACTCCTTCATTATAGTCAGAGTTTTCAAAGACACTGACTGTTCTCATGACTGACTAAATACCAGAGGAACTGCATGTATTTCATCATCACTTATAAAAAGGACACAGGGAATTTTGCAACAGAAAATTCAGGTTCTGAACCTGTGTAATGCTGACAACTCCTGAGATGCTAAGCACCTTCAGTACCCACTTCAGTATAATAGGGTCAAGTCCTGAAAATCTGAAAATATTCTGAGTGTTTAAGATTTTTCTCCATTGCCTATGCTGAGAGGAATGTAATGGCAAGGGCCCTACACAGGAGTCATATGGCATATTAGTAAGATATCAATGAAAGAGGCCTTAGAAGTATGACTTACATGGAAAGGCTGAAAGAACTAGGGTTATTTAGTCTAGAGAACAGAAGACTGAGGATGATTATAGAGAAGATGGAGATAGACTATTTTCTGTGGCCATAGGGAATAGGACTAGAAGCAATGGCTGTAAACTGCAGCAGCAGAAATGTAGGCTGGAGACAAGAAGGAACTTTCTGCCTATAAGGGTGGTAAAACACTGAAACAAGCTACGTAGGGAAGTTTTGGAAACTTCATCTTAGACATTTTCAAGAGCTGATTAGACAGACACTCGGTTGGGAAGTTTGTTAGGGATGATCCTGCACTGAGCAGACGTTTGGACTCAGTGACCTCATCAGTTCCATTCCACCTCTAATTTCTTATTATCCTATGGTCCTACAATCATTCAGAAAGAAAGAAATGGTACAGCATTTACAGACATTAATTTCCTAGGAGACAAATGAAGTCCAAGGACTTCTAAAGCTGGAAAACTGTGAAAATACCTAGAAATAGAAATGAAACAAGAGAATAAGTGACACCCAATTAAATGAAATGGTAACACATTTGAAACCAATAAAAGATTTATTTAGTGCCTAATTAACCTATGAAGTCACTGTCATAAGATATTATTGAGGTCAAGTACTTAGATGGATTCCAAAAAGACTAATATTACATGACTAATAAACTATAGTTAAACTAAGTAGGAAAAAAATATGTAAGTGAGAGCATTCTTCAAGATTGAATGCTCAAAAATGAATCAAAAGCAACTACTAGAGGTGAACCAAAAATAACACCATAACAACTTTATTGAAAAACAATACATTATGAGGGAATTTTACATTTTTCTTTAAAACATGTGGCACTTATACTTACTTCAAATAGGATTATTTACAGGCAAACACAAGGACAATGTATGGAATTGTCTGACAAGTAATATTGACTAGGGATGCATTGATAGAGATTTTGCTATTTTGATACCAATAGCCAATATTTAAGGAGGCATATTGGCTGATACTGATACAATTTCTGATACAGCTGTGTGCAGCTGGTAAGTCTTTTGTGGTGGAAGGAGAGTGGGGAGGCAAGGGGCATGGGGGGGGAAATCAACATCTCCCATGGTGAAGGAGGGAGGGGGCAGGGACAGAGCCGCAGCTCAGTGCAGGGGCGGGGGGCAGCTGCTGCCACTGCACGTATCCCAGGAGGACACAGGGGGTGGTGTGTGCCCCTTGGATCTGTGCAGGGTGGGGTGGGAAGGCTGCATCTGCGGGCTGGAACCAGGGATGCTCTGGGCTCTTCTTGGCAGGGGCTGGGTTCAGGGTCGGCAGTGGTGGTGCTGGTAGGGAGGCTATGGAGGGGGCTGCAGACACCTCAAATTTCACCATAGCCCTGCTCCCAGTGCTGCCACCAGCATCTGCCCAGTGTAGCCCCGGCTCAACCCCCACCTCCCCACACACCAAGGCTGGGGCTGCATCAGGTGGGCAACAGCAGTGCTGGGAGTGGGGCTGTGGCAAAATTTGGGGTGGCTGCATCCCCCTCCACAGACCCACTCTGAGTGCCACTGCAGCCCACCCGGAGCCCAGCCCTACCGAGAACAGCCCGGTGCAGCCCTAGCTCTAGCCTGCAGCTGCAGCCTGCCCACCCCACCCCACATAGATCCAGGGGCACACCTCCCCCAGTGCCCTCCTGGGGTGCACACTGTGGCAGGAGATGCCTCCACCCCCCAAAGAGCCGTGGCTCCGTCCCATGCCCTGCCCTGCCCAAGGTGGGCAGTGCCTTCCCCTGCCACCTCCTTCTCTCACCACAGGGGGTGTTGATCTGCCCCCCACATCCTTTCCCTTCACCCCTTCCACCACGACAGACTTGCCAGCTGCACGCTGCTGGGCTGTACTCCTCGTTGCCTGCATGCTATGCTGCAGCTGTGTGTACACATGAGCATTTATTGCTCAAATTATTGGCCTCTTCAGGCTGATTTCCAATACAGCCAATTTTGTTTATATTGGTACTGATCCAATATCGGACTGACATATCGCTGTACCTCTCATACTGGTAATTCATTAATATAGATAACATTATTCAAAAATTCAAACTTGGAAAAATAATATTATCTTTTTCTTTAAAACGGTGGCTAGGTCTTGAGTAAATTGCATAGAACCCTATATGATTATCTCCTACATGTCTTGCTTCATCCAGAGGTGACCTTTGTACTTCATCTTGTACAGACTAGATGGTAAAATGTCAGATTTACATGGGCAAAATAGGTATGGTGGTTTAAAAAAGTTCAACCAGCTCTAAAGTTATTACTGGAAAATGTGTAATAACATTGTAGCTTTAATTTTCATGGGTAGCCTGTGGCCCCACAACTATGAGCCCCATCAGCTTATTGAAGTTTCCAGCTCTGGGGCCCCATGTGCACTCCTGAAATTGATGATGTAGAAAAGAGATAAGCAGCAAAATAGCAAAATATGTGGAGGAAGAAAAATTATTTGTATTAGTGAAGATAAAGAAGACTATGAAGATTTCAGAGGGACCTAAAACTAGGCAAGTATGCAATGTGAAAATAAGTTAAATTCATTATAGATGAGAGCAATGTAAATCAAATTGGAAGGACCAATGCAAACAACTTCTTTATAGTGATAATTCTAATCTAACTGAATCAATTCTGGATAACTAGCAGGACATCACTGTGGACATCCTGACAAAAATTTTTGCTTAATGACTAGCAGTGGTCAAAAGAAGCTAATTTAATGTTAAGGCTGTTACTAGATTTATGACCCAGATACCTTGTAGTGGGTGGACCCAAACCCTCAGGTGACCACAACTGCTCCATTCAATAACAGGCAAACGTTATTGATACACAGTGATAGCACATAAGAATAATGCAAATGAGCCAAACAAAATATCCTCTCTCCACCGCCCTGATTCTACATCTTCCAGTCCTGGGGTTGTCACAGAAGGAAGGCATGTCTGGCCAGTAAACAAGCTTCACCCTGTGGTTCTCTCTTGAATGTTAGATATCAGCAGTCTGGAGGTCAAGGACTGAGGCCCAGCTCCCCCCTCCCTCCCTAGTGAAGTGGGTGAGACAGGCTGGTGGTGTGCCCTCTGTCCATGGTGACCCTGGCTTCCCACTTTCGGGACCCGTTGCTGCTCTAAAATCCCTCCTTTTATGTTCTTTTCCTCCTCTGATGACTTCATCTCTAGGCACCATTGGTATTGATATTGCTGTGGTCATCATCTCTACTGTCAGTGTATTCCGTTTTTCTAACAAACCCATCGCACGCATATATCTTAACTTGGCCATTTACTGGTGTCTTAATTTGGTCCGTCAACTAAAACCAAAAATCCTAAGGGGTCTTCAACTGTTCACTGTGACCTGGCTAACACGGCAGAGTCCCTTAGCTCATGTAATAGAACAGTGTGATACATATCTTTAGCTTCCAAGCCTGTGTGTCTGCCCACTCCAGACACAGTGGGTCTTGCAGGAAACTTTGTCACAACCAACAAAGGTTAATTAACCCTTTGCTCTTCCCCAAAACTATTATTCTAATGCAATATCTACTTTACCTACAAGCCAATTCCAAAAAGCACACCTCTAAATATTAATTGTTATCCATCAGGTATATAGAAATGAGTTACAGAATTATAGTAAATATATTAAAATGTCATTATATTCATGTAGATTTGAAGTAAACTTGTTGGATTTAATTTTGCTCAACTACCTGAAATATGGTAAATAAAAATAAAATAAAATAAAAACATGGGGTCTGAAGATGCTGACAAATATGTTCATAGATTTGTAGAGATTTCCATATGAAGAAAAATTCAAAATTGTTTGGTTTACAAAGCAGATGAATAATACAAAAATTATATGTGTATTTAAATTAGTAAATAGAATAAAACAGGTCTGTAGGACAAGCTATTTCTCACATTGAAGATTTTTAAAAGTGTATAGCCAATGAAAGTGAAAGGCAACAAATTTAAAACTCATAAAAAGAAACACCGGTTACATGATTCTTAATTAATCTATAGAACTCTATGCTACCCAATATCACTGAGATGAAGAGCTTAATAGATTTTTTTTAAAGGATTCGACATGGACATGGATAATGGAAACAACCACAGCAACATAAAAGAGGACAAAACCCAACAAGGACTATTAATCCTCATGATTTGGGGCATAAATCAATTACCTGGAATTGGTCAGAAACTCTCCCAGTAAATGATTATCCCATAATTTCCCACTACATCTGCTCTTACACCATATTCTGAAGTGTACAGTGCTCTCCATCATCAAGGAGGGGATATAGCAAGGTAGATGGGCCACTGGTTTGATTAGTGCTGTAAATAGTGTAGTAAACAGAAGGGAAGTTTCCCATTGCTTCACCAGACAGCATATTAAAAAATCATCCGTTTTTTCTGTGTGTGCTTCCCGCCCCAATTTTGAAAAGCAGATCCAGTCTGTGCTAACTTTTTGCTAACATATGAATCAGATTTGTCAAGTCCCAAGTGCCTTGTCATCTTTGCATAGCCACTTATAGTCACCATTTGTTACTAGCGCACCTTCTGCAGTATCCTGCTGGTTTCCAATTTTAGAAAGCCAAGGATACTACTAAAATATAACTAAAGAGCTGATTGTCTCTTCCTACTCCTCCACTGAACACACTGTTAAATGACAGAGATCTGTTTTATAAATAACAGAAAACACCCTCTGCAGGTGGCTATGCAGCTTACTAAGAGCAGATGTTAATCCCCACAGGCCAAATCTGAACAATTTGTATGTGACACTAAAGATTTGGAGGAGGAGATGACAGAAAAGGCATATGCTGCTGGGCACTCCATATCAGAAGTAAACAGAATTGAAAACTTCTTTTATTTTTATTTTTATTTTAACTGGAAGAAAAGGGGAGAAGTTTGTTTTTGCTCTTTTGCAAATCACTTGCAGTTAGTGGTAAAATTATCAGAATATCACTAATGAATGAATACCAAAATATCACTAGTGAATACTAGAATATCAGTAATGAATATGGCAATATACCTTGTTCTATCTTTGTTGAGTACATATGCTACATTTTCAATAAATTAGTAAATTATGGCAAGTGCTCATCCTACTTTGGCACTCACATATTTAGCTGACATCTAAACTGGAACTGGTAACTAGGAAAAATGTCTAATTCTATTACTTACAGAACTTTATTCCTATTTCCAACTATTCCTTGGAAATCAGTAAGTCTATCTAAGAAGTAAGATATTCATCACTGAGCGCATGTATACAAGCACTATCCTACAGGGGCATGCTTTAGTGCATAACAATGCACATGTAGATGCTGATGGGGATGGCTGGGACACAAGGGTGCTTCAGTCCAGGAACTGCCTTCTGGCTAGCCCCACACTGGAGCACACTCATGTCCCAGCCAGCCCCTCCACACCACATTGAGTTGAAGGAACAGCCCTAGGCTGGCAGGCTGAATCCCCGGGTCCCTGCCAGCTGGGGCTGCTCTGACCTGGCTCTAAGTACTGCATACCTCAGTGCATGTATAAATGCAGTGCCCAGGAGCAATCAACTCCAGCACAATATGCACCAGAGTTTTTTGCATCACATCCATTTTGTGTGTAGATGTGCTGACTAAGACTGGCAGAATGTAAATCATATAGTGACTACACTGTTAAACATCAGAACATTTATTTTCTTCTTTCCTCTATTTTTTCTCAATTTACAAGTTTAGAAAGCTTGTCTGAGTTTGATATAAAAATAGCAACACCTATATATTGTATGATGGATGTGGGTGGACCTAGGATATTAAAAAGGGATTGCAGGTGGTGGGGTGCATCATTATCAAGGATCCAGGTTTCTGTTCACCAGGGAAAAACATGGAAAAACATAGACTTTATCATTTTAACGAGAAAAAAAAATGTGGATTTTCTCTTTTTAAGAATAAAAATGCTGATTTTCTCTTTTAAACAAGAAAAAAATGGGAAACGATGGTTTTCCCCTTGCAGGCTGGCAGAGTTCCAACCTGCAAGGGGCTGGGAGGAGCAGGAGGGGGACAATCAGCCAAGGGGCACCATTTGCATGTGTGCACCCCCTGCAGGTAAATCTGGGGATGGGGAGGACTGAAGCCCACATAGTGAGGGAGGAAGGGAGGGAATTAGGCCAGGCTGGGGGCATTTCCCAGCTGAGGTGGTACATGGGGCTTGGGCATTGGAGTCCAAGGCTAGGGCATGACTGCAGTGCTTGCGCCTTGCAGATTTGTGTGTGGGGTGGGAGCAGATGCAGGTTAGAGGCTTGGGGCTCCCCATCCTGCTGCCCTCCTCAGCAGCAAGACCCAATGCAGCAGGGCAGCAGGGCAGAGCAGGGTGGGGAGGCTCATTGCTGCCACTGGGAGCCCTGTGCCACCATGGCAAGGTGCCCATCTGGCAGCAGTGGGGGTGGTGACACAGAGTTGTGCCCCCACTGCTGCTGGGTGAGGAGGGAGTACCTGGCCATGGTGCAGGGTTCCTGGTGGCAGCACTGAGCCTCCTTGCTCCGCTATGCCCTGCCACACCAGGTCTCATGTGCTGGGTTGTGAGGCCCCCGGGGGGAGGGAAGTAAGGCAGGGAGCCCTGAGGTTTTAGCTGCCAGCCCACATCTGCCCCTCTTCATGGCAGGGCAGCTGTGCTGTCTGTGGAGGAGGCTGAGTTGGGCTCTGCACTCCACTCCATCCACATGAGCTACTGCCTCCCATGGGTAGCAGCTGAAGCTTGGGCACTTCTGATGCGGGGCAGGAGGCTGTGGATCCAGGTCCCTGGTCCCATAGCCCTGGTGGCTGGGGGCCCCCTCTGACAGGGCTGGCAGGTGGAAGGCTTCGGTGGGGAGTGAAGGGCACTGGAAGGGCAAAGGGGCTGTGGGTGGGGTGTGAGGGGCGCCAGCAAGGCTGGAGGGGCTGTGGCTTGGGAGGGAGGGGCAATAGCATGGGCAAGGCACTGGCTTACTAGGGCTGCTCAGCACCACAAAGCAGTGTTGGGGGACAGCTGCAGCTGGACCTATGTCCTGGTGAGTGAAGGGGACAGGGCTACCTCTGATTTTCCATTATACAAAACCCAAAATCAAATGCCAAAAATTATAGATATTTAAAATTTATTTTATTATAATGATTGAGGCACTGGTAAGCTTCCAAATTGCTTTAAAATTGTAAATATATCAATAAAACCGAGTGTCCAACTGATATATATAGTGGTGTTTCATTTTACTCACAGAAAAACACAGATTTTGTTTTTTTAAATCAGAGAATTCATGTGGATTTTTTTCTAAATCAGAGAACCTGCAATTTTTAAATAGAGAAAAACAAGATCCCTGCTGGCCATCATATAAAACACAACACATTTTTCTCTAGTTAAAGAGAAGCTGGAAGATTTACTAATATGCCAGATACCCAGCACTATATCATTCCGTTTAAGATCAAAGCAAAAATTAATATAACTTTTTAGAATGTGCACTAGCTTATATATTAAATTTAAAAAAACACAACAAACTGGACCATAGTCCATAGATATCACTTTATTAGTTTTGTACTCATCATAGTTAAATGTAAATATTTTGTTTAGATTTGTAAAGTAAAATCTGCCTTTCCTGAGCATCTTGACAGTGCATCCAGCATTAAATTATTTCCATGCCTGAATTATCATTACCAGAGATGTGTTAAATTTTTAGCTAAAACTAAAAACAGTCTGCATGGCTGTGCAGTAGAGAAGAGATATACCAGTAATAGCTAACAGACAGCAAAATTTTAGAAGAAAGGATAACCTGATGATAACAAGATCATTATTTATACCAGTAAGAAGGATTACTCTAGGAGTAATCCCACTGAGGTCCAGAGAACAACTAATAAGATATTTAACCTGAATATGCATGATAGAATCTATGCAGAAGTGACTCCTGTTCTTCTGTATTGAACAAACTGCAGGTTGTAACAATTTTAGTATGGTGCCTCGTTACCTGTGAGGTGACACGCACAGTGTTGGGATTACTAACTAGGAAGCACAGAAGTTTTTTTTTGTTGCTCTTCAGCTGTTAAACAAGTAGGCTTCACCAAGTCAGGTCATGCAAAGAAAAGGTACCCCAGTAATCCACTGTAGGGGACTGCTGAAAAAAAGGGGAGGTTGAGATTATGTGAGAAACTTGTAGGAAGAGAATATGAGAAATGAAGGTTCGGGTATACAGAGCTTGTTAGCAAGAGATGAAAGAAGAAGATGGCAGCTGTGGGGGACTCAGGGGACAGGGAAAGGATGGAGAAGTGGGGGCAGTCAGTGGTCAGAGAATAAGGAGATTGTCTGACCAGAGAGGAGAGAGCTGAGTGGATTGGGGATACTGTAAGGGGCTTTTAAAGAAAGACTGTGGTATGGAGGGAAGAATTTGAAGGGAGAAGAAGACTTCTGTCAAGGTAAGAAAGTATATTGGGGAAGAGAATGACCCAATTTGTGGGAGGAGGGGCAGCAAGACAGGAAAGGAGATGGACTGCCAACGTGGCAAACAAAAAAGAGGTAGGGAATGTAGTAAACCATCATGTAATTTTATTTATTTTATTAATATATTAATATTTATTTTATATATATATATATGTGTGTGTGTGTGTGTGTGTGTGAATTGCAGAAAAGGGGCTATAGCAGAAGAACAGGTTGTGGGGGAGGGGAGGCAGGGGTTGCTTATGTAAAATTAATACAGTATAGGTATTGTACTTGGTTACTTGCATAATGACATACACACACTGTTAATTTTGATACGAGACTCGTAGTGGCAGGAAGTTAGGCCACTCCACATGATCCCCAAGCCTGGGGAACATCAGAAATAACAAATTATATTTAATTAGGGAATAGGTAACATTGTAAACATTTTAAGAGCAGACACTGTAAAATCTCAGTCAAAATCATCACTTGATCAGCAGTGGAGAAGGCTAAAGAATCAGATAATGATTTAAATGCTGCTGTGTCTGTTGTAAAGGGAATTTATTAATGTCTATGGATCACTTTCTGAGTGCAAAATGTTTATGAGTTGTCTCAGCAATATCTGACTGCTGCTGCACAAAATCAAGACCACATACTGACACTATTGCGTGCTCGCTACTGACCTAGCTGCACTGCATAACACATCATTAGTCAGTTGTTCTGTAACCAGTTTAGAAAAAAAAGGGTTGTTGGGGAAGTGGGGAGCAGGGAGCATGAAGAGAAGGAGAAAAATTATTAAGCAATTAAAGAACAAGAAAAAGAATACATTATGGCAGAATCTTTTTAAAAAAAATCTGTTCTTTGTCTTCAGGGTATGGAGTATGTACAGACTTCGTTGCTCTGTATAAGAGGGCTGTAAGTTCCATGTGGCCCATGAGGGGTTAAATTGTGGCCCCCAGGCTCCCACCCAGTCACTGTTTCTCCCATTGCTCTGGGTGCAGTAGTAGCCAGGGGCTCCAGGCACCTCTTCCTTCCAGCTTCTCCTTCCTCTGGAAGTGCCAGGCAGCCTTCTGGGCCAGAAGACTGCACCCCAGGGTGCCTGAGTGTTATGGTGCAGTGGGAAGCTTGTGGTCATAGATCTAAGGGTCAGTCAGGCTGCCCAAGCACATGGTACAGCAGTGGGGAGAGGGGTGCAGTATGTGGTACAGCAGTAGGGGCTCCTGGGCATGTACTGCAGCAGGGGAGGAGGCCCAGGGTGCAGTATCAGGTCTCCCTGGGTACTCAGTAGTGAAATGGGGAAAAGCTGGGAGGCACAGGGTGCAAAGGGGCATGCAGCCCCTGAGACCCATGGCCTTGCTAGTGTGGCCCATGCTAATATGGCCTGAGAAGAAATGGTCCCCGGAGGTGGTACTGAGAAGCTGGACAACCTTACTCTATAATAATAATAATGCTGAATGTTGCTAATACAGGATTTGGTCCAAGACCAGGCAGTCATTTTTAGGTAATTACTTGGCATAATAAAAGCTCAGCATCAAAGCATGGTCATTAGAATGGGAGCTACAAAATCCAGCAAGGGTAAAGTCGTATAGATATTTTGTATAAATCCAGGCCCATATCTGGCCTGCAGATCCTTGTCATCTGGCCCATGGAGCTCCTCATGGGTCTAGAAGTTTGACAGTGGGAGAGCAGTGGCACTGCTCCCCTGCTGCCAGATTTCTGGAGCCATGGGGAACCTTGGGCCTTGTGTGCTGGATCCACTGCCTGATCCCAACATGCCATGCTGGACAGAGGTGGTACTGAGCCCAAGGGCCCAATTCTAGAATGTGGGGTTAAGAGAAGATGGATCCAATCCCAGCTTGACAGGGCAGGAGTGGGTAATGCTGGCCCCTTGGTTCCGTAAAAGGACATAGGGAGGAGTTGGATGGGGTGATACTCGCCTCCCAGGACACAATCCCATTGCATGGTGGGGAGGGGTAATGCTGAATCCCTAGGGCCCAATCCTAGTATGCAGGACAGGGAGAGTGCAGTGTCAGGCCCCAGGCCCAACCTGGTCTGCAGATGGCCTAATATGGCATGCAGATGACCCAATATGGGCCACTCATTTGGCTCACAGGGTGAAAAAGTTAAGCACTGCTGGTATAAATCTTTCTTTCCTGCCTTCAGTGCTGGCTGGCAAAAGGTATTCTGAACTTTGCAGTATTTGGGATCAGGAACTAGTTATAAATTCTATTCTTTGGCCCTGTCTAGGTCCTTGTATACAGAAGATATGTTGGCATGGTGGGTGCTGATTTCATAGCTCTTTCAGTATCAAAGCTTTCCCAGGGAGAAATATGATTGCAATGAAAGCTTACATTACTCAATAACATTCTGAGACAATTCTGAGGGGCAGGAATTCTAGGTAGCAACTATTGCAAGTAACAGAGCTGAGATAGGAAAGATGGGTGTCAGTAGCTTTAAGAATATGGTTTAAGAATTGTATTATCCAGTCTGTCAGAGCTGAGACTGTTACACATGATTTGTTCCAGCCAATATCTCTAAACTGTACATTTAAAAGGTGTCTTTACTGATATCTGAAAGCTTGATTCATCACTATGCAAGAGGTAAGGATTTTTTATTGGACTAACAGTATAGTTGGAAGTGATCTGAGAAAGGTTTTTCGTTTCCACATACCCTCCCTCAGGTCTGAAAAAGAAGCAGACACATCTTAAGCTAAGTAACAGATAGATCAATAGCCTGTAACAATCTGTGAAAAACTCCATATGTAAATAAAACTTCTGCTTAAAGAAATGGAACAGGGCTGTAAAATAGCAACAGAGAATAATCAGGAATATCTAAAAGACAAGAGAAATGCAATAGAAATAATAACTTGATTACACAATTTTCCCTGTTGAATGGAAGAGCAAGACCATTCAAGAGGAAAGAGGGTCATTATCACCTCTGGAGTGCCAAGAGATTAGTAGGGATCACAGACTGATTGAAATGAGCCATAAAATAAATACTCATATTTGGTCACTGGTTTTTAATGTCCAGTAAGGTTATGAAGGCCATCTTCTGAACATATTTTGTAAAGTGCAACCTGCTGTTTCACATTAGTCACCCTGTAAGCATTGAGCTTTGACTATTTTATTAAATG